>NC_138582.1:47950525-48550525 GCF_964289735.1 Phaethon aethereus | reverse complement strand
GATTCTGCAGGCCAGACCCTCAGCTGCTGCAGCCTGAGCGAGTCCGGCACCCAGCGGAGCCCTGCAGACCGGGGCGAGCCGCCCGCCTGGCCTACCCTTGTGTGCAGTCGGCATGCTGCCGCTCCGCCGGGCAGCAGCCGGCACACATCGCACAAGTGCGAAAGCAACTGTGCGTAGTATTTGTTTTCACCCATGGAACTGGTTTAGGTTTAGATGGACTCAGTCCACAAATACTAGTGAAAAAAAGCCAATGACATATATCACCAGGTTGATAAATGTTTTTGCACTGTGCACACCGGTAAGACATAAAGAAGCCCAATCCTTCAATTTTATACAGACCTGAGTAGGTATTTTTGCCTGAGTAAAGGTAGCATAACTGTGCAAAGACAATTGTGAAGATTCTTAGGACTGAGCCCTTTAGTAGAAGAACCTGTGCCATAACAAAATATTATGGTGTATTAGCTTTTTGGTTCTGTATACCCCTATCTTGCAAGAGCTCAGAATTAATTGTCTGGTATTGACTACATACTTCAACACTGAATTGCAGAGTTAGATTATCAAGAATTATGTTACCTTTTGTGACTTAAGCTGTTACACAAAAATCACAGATACATAAGGTTGGAAGAAATATGAAGGTCCTAGCTCATTTGAGAATCAAGTCTGTGTAGCATATTCCTGAAAGAAGCTTGTCCGTCTTGTTCTTCTAGAACTTTTATGCTGGGTGTTCTTTAAGAAACCTCTTCAAATGCTGAGATATACTGAGAAAATGATGATCTAACATATATCTCTCTTGCTGCAAATCAATTCTCATCTTACTTTTTGCTGGAATGGAGAAGACTTGATTTTCTCTGCAAATCTTTTACACAGGTGAAAATGCTACCAGGCCATCACTCAGTTCCATTTTTTTCTAGATTAAATAAATTTCATCCCTCCTTTTTCTCTTCTCTAGTCATTCTTGCTTTAATTTTTTCTTATATTATTCCAAACTGGGCACACAATCCTAGTAATTAGTGCTGAGTACCGCAGAGTAATTATCCTTATATTTACCAGAATTACATTTGTTCAGTTTATGGGGCAGTAAAATCGTTGCGGGGGCGAATGTTTTTTCAGCAGCATTATACTGCTGACTCATCCGCAGTTCACGATTTGACTGTAGGACCCAGAGCCTTGCTCCAGTACCACTACCTAGCCAGCTATTCTCCGCTTTGCACCTCTGCATTCGATTTCTCCCCCCTAAGAAGAGTCATTTGCATTCTTTATTGAATTAGATCTTACAGATTTCAGAGAATTTCACCAGTGTAGCAAGATTATTTTAAATTCTAATCCTGTTCGCCAAAGTGCTCACAAACCCTTCCATCTTGATGTCATTGTACGGGGTTTGCGTGGCCAGGTTCTGGTAGCAGGGCGGCCGCAGTGGTGGCTTCTGTGAGAAGCTGCTAGAAGCTTCCCCTAAGTCTGGTAAAGCCAGTGCCAGCCGGCTCCAAGACGGATCCACTGCTGGCCAAGGCTGAGCCCACCAGCGATGGTGGCAGCGCCTCTGGGGGACGGAGTTAAGAAGAGGGGAAAGAAAATTGTGCGACTGCAGCCAGAGAGAGGAGTGAGACGATGTGAGAGAACAGCCCTGCAGCCCCCAGGCCAGGGCAGCAGGAGGGGCAGGAGGGGCTCCAGGCGCCGGAGCAGAGCGTCCCCGGCAGCCCCTGGGGAAGCCCATGGTGAGGCCGGCTGTGCCCCTGCAGCCATGGAGCTCCACAGGGGAGCAGATCCCCACCTGCAGCCCAGGGAGGGCCCCACGCCGGAGCAGGGGGATGCCCGAAGGAGGCCGTGACCCCATGGGAGGCTCACGCTGAAGCAGGCTCCTGGCAGGGCCTGTGGCCCTGTGGAGAGAGGAGCCCACGCTGGAGCAGGGTTGCTGGCAGGACTTGTGACCCCGCAGGGGACCCAGGCTGGAGCAGCCTGTTCCTGAAGGACGGCACCCGTGGCGGGACCCAGGCTGGAGCAGTTCATGAAGAACTGCAGCCTGGGGGAAGGACTCATGTTGGAGAAATTCTTGGAGGACTGTCTCTCACGGAGGGGACCCCACACTGGAGCAGGGGCAGAGTGTGAGGAGTCCTCCCCTGAGCAGGAAGGAGCGGCAGAGACAAGGTGTGATGAACTGACCACAACCCCCATTCCCCGTCTGCCTGTGCCATGCGGGGGGAGAAGGGAGAGAAATCGGGAGTGAAGTTGAGCCCAGGAAGAAGGGAAGGGCGGGGGGAACGTGGTGTTAAGATTTGCTTTTATTTTTCATTACCCTACTCTGATTTGATTGGTAATAAATTAAACTCATTTCCCCAAGTCGAGCCTGTTTTTCCCATGACAGCTGGTGAGTGATCTCCCTGTCCTCACCTCGACCCACGAGCCTTTCGAGTGATCTCTCTCCTCTCCAGCTGAGGAGGGCAGTGACAGAGCGGCTTTGGTGGGCACCTGGCATCCAGCCACAGTCAACCCACCACAGTCATCCACAGATTTTACTATCTATACAAATCATTACTCTCATCCAAGTCATTAACGAAAGCATTGAGTAAAACCGACCCCAGACAGAACCTTGTGGGACCTCACTTACAACGTTCCCCTGGTTTGACAGTGAATCATTGATAATTACTCTGGACAAGCGTTATTTCAACCACTTGTGCACCTACCAGACTGCAGAGTGATTTTTAGCCTGGCCTAATTTTTTTTCAGTTCAGCACATAACAACATCACATGGGACTACATCAAAAGCTTTTTAAATGCCTTACATCTGATGCTTACCATACACCAGCCAGCTCAGGGATGCCCAGTGTACGCAGCTTATGGACTATATCTTCCAAGTTAGTTCGTGCAGCCCATACCCACCTGCCAGGCATCTGCCTTATCTATGTAGGCAGCATATTACTTTGTCCTAACAACACAGCAGCAGGGCTTCAGCTGACCACCTTCCCCCAGACACGGTCAGAGGGTAGGGAGGGATTCATCTGTATGCAGGATCTTTGTAGCACTTGCCCAGTAAATCCAGCACCCACAGAAAGGATGGACTTCTGCAGACATGAAGTGTTTTGTGGGTACAAAGTTTCCATAACAGAAGAGGAAAGCAAGACACCTCCTGCATGCCTCCTGGACACATCATGTCACCAGCAGCAATAGGGGCAGGGGCCTATGGCATTAGGCTTGAAGGATATTAGACTTGAAGGATATAGGCTTTAAGGTGCTGGAGTGTGTCCAAAGAAGGACAACGAAGCTGGTGAGGGGTCTGGAGCACAAGTCTTACGAGGAGCGGCTGAGGGAACTGGGCTTGCTCAGTCTGGAGAAGAGGAGGCTGAGGGGAGACCTCATCGCTCTCTACAACTATCTGCAAGGGGGTTTTGGCGAGGTGGGTGTTGGTCTCTTCTCCCAAGCAACTAGCAATAAGACGAGAGGAAATGGCCTCAAGTTGCACCAAGGGGAGGTTTAGACTAGATATTAGGAAAAATGTCTTTACTGAGAGAGTGATCAAACATTGGAACAGGCTGCCCCGGGAGGTGGTGGTGTCACTGTCACTGGAAATGTTCAAAAAACATGTAGACACGGCACTTCAGGACATGGTTCAGTGGGCATGGTGGTGTTGGGTTGATGGTTGGACTTGATGATCTTAGAGGTCTTTTCCAACCTTAATGATTCTGTGATTCTGTGAAAGAAGAGATTAAATTCACTTAACAGCACTTGTTCTTCAAAAGTCTTTGTTGCCTGACTGTATTTGACATGTTTAGGAACAAATTGTATTCGTTTTAAAATGTTTATCAGTGACAATCCTAGCCTGACTTCCCTGAAAGTCCCTGTTTTCTTAATTTTCTCCTTTTTAATGACAGGTACTATGTTCATCCACTGGGATTTTTCTTCTAGCAGCTGTCAAAGATTATTGTTAGCACTTCTAAGACTGCTCCAGTGCTTTAAATTTGCCAGCATAGAGCTCAGCTGGCCTGTCTGATTTCAATGTAGCTACATTTCTTAAATGTTCAAAACGCATTCTGTCCTTGATTTTGGACTTTCTATACACCTGTTAAAATGAAGCATGCTAAATTTCTGGGTACCAGCACCTTGTTTGGGACTAACAACCACTGAATATGTCAGTCTTGGTGTCACCTGCTTTTCTTCTTGTTCCCCACCAAGCAGAAGACCTTCCTTCAGCCTCCCCCCGTTTCTAACATCCTTTCAAACTTATCACTACAATTTGTCCCTTGTGACTCATTTTGTGCCTTTCTGCATCCTTCCCATTCAGGCACCCTTTGTCCCTGTGTCCCTTTCTGTACAGTTGCTTTTGTTTGATCCCAGTGTTATTTACTTTACAAGGTGAACCTGGCAGCGCAGGAGGGTATTTCTATGGTGCCAGGGCTCGTTGCAGTCACAAGGACAGAAGGGAGGCTGTGCAGTCACGCAGTAGCTCCCTGTCATGCAACATAGCATGAACACAACTGACAAAGCAGCTTTGGCTTCTTTAGAGCCAACAGTAGATTGATTCATGGACATGTTATCCTCTCAAGATTGTACAGCTTCATATTCAGGTCCTGCATGTGCCCGTGTGCCCTGGTTTCAGCCAGGATAGAGTTAATTTTCTTCACAGAAGCTAGTGTGAGGCTATGTTTTGGATTTGGGAAGAGAAAATGTTGATAACGTGCTGATATTTTGGGTTGTTGCTAAGCAGTCAAGGACTGTCCGGCTTCTCGTGCTGGTCTGCAGTGAGCAGGCTGGGGGTGCACGGGGAGCTGGGAGAGGACACAGTCGGGACAGCTGACCCAGGCTGGCCAAAGGGATATTCCACACCATATGACATCATGCTGAGTATATAAAGTTGGGATGAAGAAGAAGGAAGGGGTGGAGGGACATTCAGAGTGATGGCATCTGTCTTCCCAAGACACCATTACACGTGATGCAGCCCTGCTTCCCTGGAGATGGCTGAACACCTGCCTGCCCATGGGGAGTGGTGAGTGAATTCCCTGTTTTGCTTTGCTTGTGTGCATGGCTTTTGCTTTACCTATTAAACTGTCTTTATCTTTATAAACCACGAATTTCCTCACTTTCACTCTTCCGATTCTCTGCCCCGTCCACCGTGGGGGAGTGAGCGAGTGGCTGCGTGGGGCTTAGCTGCCGGCTGGGGCTAAACCACCACACCGTTTTTGAGGTGCGGGCCAGCGTTGTTTCAAAGCGTCTGCTCCTATAAAGAACTTCCCTTGTAACTATTTTAGATGGTGGGTATGGATACACCTAGTGACCCCAAGGATAGCTCCCATTTTTCCTTTGCAGACCTTAAAGCATTTACAAGGGACCCTACCCTCTCCTTTTGCAGCTGGAGGGACAGAAGGAAAATGGCTGTGCCAAGGGCAACACGCAGCTCAGGCTGGGCTAGGAAGTGAAACCGGGTTGCCAAATCCCCATCCCACATTCTTGCAGCAGCACCACATTATGTCCACGGATGAACCACTGGGCTCCCTCAGTATGTGTAGAGGTCTTGATGATACACGTTTAACTTCACTTTCCATTTTAAAATGCCACATACTATTTAGCTGTTTGGCACAGGCAGCAGCAATGTGCTAATGAAATTAAAGCCTCTGTAAAGCCCCATGTTGCTCCAAAGTATCATTACAATATCCAGCTTCCAAACTCTTTGAAGTTAAAGCTTTTGCATTTGCAAGATGTAGAGCACAGCAGCACAGTAATACACCATACCCTACATTAATGCAAATAACAGTCATAAACCTGCATATACCGGCTGACAATGATTGTGTAGGACAATGTTTTCACTCTCTCAAAAGATGGCTGCTACTGCTAGAGTGTATTAGTTATTGAAGGCAAAAACTAAAAGGGAATTAAGACTTTTACTGTTGCAACTGGCGACCTTTACAGTTTCATCCTCTCAGATAACCTGAAATCCGATTGTTTGAAAGAATATCATTTGGTGAAAAATCACTCTGCTTCCTCACTGCCTCCCCTGGTATATATTTGTCTGTCTTTCTCTCTGAAACAGTTGTGCTCCTCTCAGATTCCCTTCGAGCCCATTATTTCTCTGGTAGACAGGCTGGACTCATGCGGCGAGGGTGGGAGCCCACCAGAGCTCAGTCGAGAAGCACTCCCACGAGAGCAGCATGAAACCAAGGGAAGGCAAACGTCTCCCGGTTTTACCAATTACAAGTAATGGCTAGTAACACTCGCCGCTGAAAAGGTTTTAAACTCCTCTTGGAGTAGAATAAGTGATACTCACAGAAGGTGCTTTAGAAGTGTCAGATGTGAATAGTCCCCTCATCTTGTAAGCGAATAAATGTCTGTTGCAATGTATTTCTGGTACAGCGTGACCTCTCTGGGACTGCCATCGTATTCGGAATAAAACTCATGCAGCTACCACAAAGCTACTAATTTAGTAACAGACTGAATCACAATTCTAACTTCCAGGTCATTAAGAAAGCCCAGAGTTACACCTGTAACCTGGTGCTAAAGAGTTGACACCGTTTCCTTCTTCTAAGGAGTGAATAAATAAAATTATTAATGAAAAATTACAATAACACAGTGTACAAAGTGTTTTGTGGTTCTCTGCCAGCACAGTATCCACTAAAAACTTTTCTTTCTGTGTATCAGAAATCCTATTTCTTTCTGTGACATCTCAATGTTAAGCACTACGTTCTTCCAGAGTGAAGTATGGACTTTATTCTCCGTTCTGTAATGAGTCGAGCAAGACACGAACACACAGTGTCAGTATTTTTACTGTTATTATCTGTATTCTGGTATTTCTGACAAGTTAAAAATCATAGCAATGATGATGTATCCAAAAGTCCAGTTTGGATAATGTACCCAAATGGAACAAATTCAGTTTATTATTTGATTTCACAGGTGCTTAATCATACAAAACAATGCCTAGTTGGCACAGTGATAGATGAACTAGGGAAAAATTAGATTTGTTAACAGTGATATTAAGATCAGCACGGTCTAGTGTGATCCCTGCTCTCCTCACACTCTCTTGATGTAGGAGGTGTGATCTCTCATTCTTCAGCAACAGGGGGATGTCAAATTAGGAACCTCAGAAGCTGACATGAAATGGTGGGAGGGCTGCTTGGTCAAAACCTGTCATTATGAGGTCTGCCATCTTCATTGTTAGAGATCCACTTAGGTTACGCAAGAGGAAATAGGCTATGCATGGAAAACTTGAGAGGACGGTTATAGAGCTCATAGTTTTTAACGTTATTAAATGTAAAATGCAGGAAGGCCAGTAAAGGGTTTGTAAACTGCTTCATGAATTGTTGGCTGGGAAGAAGAGCTGGTCAACGTGTGATAGGACAGCTTGTTTAGAAGGTGCAACAGAAAGGTCGGGAGTGTAGGAACTACTTTGAACTTCAAACAAAACCACAGCTGGCCATACCTGAGACACTTCCCTTTTGCTGGAAGGGAACAAGACAAGCCACATTGTATAGGTGCAAATTAGACTCCTGTTTTTTTATGGATGAGACATCTTAAAAACTCAAGGTGAAAGACAACAGGGCAGCTAAGGAAGAACTTGTTGTTAAACTTGCCCTAGAATTACATTTCAAGTTTAAATGACTCCCAGTCATTCTTGTTTTCCAGCCTTGTAATTAGGAGCTTGATCTTGCACGTGGATGGAATGAACCTTTAATGTGATTAATGTTCACACCTGACTAGTGTTGATCACAAGCCCAGGTGAAGCCAGCAAACTTCCGAGTATCTTCCATCTTGTGAGATAATCCAAATGCATCCACATAAAGGGGCATGAAAAGGCAGCTTCTGGAGGAACTGCTCCCCAAGGTATGTATAAAGGATCACCAAATGGAGTGTGTTGCTTTGTGGGTACAAGAATTAATGATGGGACAAGAGTTTTCAGGTGTTTGATTGCAGAAAGAAGCCTGCTATGGCAGACACAGGCCAATGCCTCTTCTGCAAGGAACAGGTGTCTGAAACATATCTCACAGTCGCAGGCAACACTCAAGACTGCCCTGTAACAACTCTGGATTTGAATTTCTACCGTCAGCATCTGCATGAGACTGGCCAAAAAGCAAGATTTTCACTTAGCAGAGGCTTCCACTTTTGGTTTGGTTTTCATTCAGTTTTCATCCATTTCAAGCAAACCCAACAAACCCATTGTTTTCCTGCAAATTGGACGTTTGAGGAAAACTTCACTTAGGAGTACGCTGATGTACGGTGTACCGTAAACAAAATAACCTTCCTGACGTGGTAGCAGCTCAGTCAGGTGGACACTTTTGTCTGTCCCAAGACTGCTAACAACACCTAGAGCAGCATGAAGCCCTGACGTCCTGTTCTTGCAGTGCTCTGCCAGGAATCAAAGCACTTTTCTATGGGAATTTTGACACCTTCTGTATGACAATAGTGTGTTGAAAAGCGGCCTGCTATCTCTAGTTTCAATCTCCCTTGAAAACATTACCTCTCCTGCCATACAAAGACCATCACCGACCACAGCAAATGACTGTCTCTGACATAGAGAGAGCAGTCCTCTGGCTACTTGTCCTTGGAAGGGCATGTTCTAGAGAATGAAACATGATGGCTCATTGTTGTGAAACTGCCTACAAGTACAAATAATTTAGCGTCGTGTTAAAGCAGTGATGAATTTAGCCCATAATTTCAAGAAAGGAAGCAACACTCCTTGTCAAAACCTCAGAAGCTCTAATTTATAGCAGCCCTCCCAGTTAGCAGCCCAGAGAGCTATGAACATCCTCAGCCCTGCTAACGTCTTAACTGGGTCCCTACTTAGCATCATCTCCTGGTGTATTCCCTCGTGAACTGGAAACAGATTGTAAGGACAGGTTCTCCTGTGGTCTGATCTCCTTTGTCACTCCTCCCTTTCAGTACTGTTACTGTCACTTAAATGTCCCTGTTTAAACCAATCTTCCCTTACCTCATCGTTACAGGGACAGAATCCCTTTGCTGCATGCTCACTCATTTCAGCCTCTGTGACATCGCCTTTCCCCTGCGTTTTTCTACTATACTGTGGTAATAATAATAAACTTCCATAGCTGATATCATCTGCAGACACACAGACTTCCCTGCTGGCTTTCCATCACGCACTGCACCTAATTTCAAGCTCTCATTTCAATCTCCATGTCCTCCACGACCTCACACCTTACTTCAGCTGTTTTGTCACCTCTCGTGCACTCCATCCCTCCCACCTTGCCAGTGTGTCCTACCAAGCCAGAGGGTACCATTGGGCCACTCTCTATGGTACCTACTGTGCCTGAATTGCATTCTCGTCCTCTCCTCGCCTCTTTCCAACTGCTTCAGCAGCGTGAAGAGGCCAGTAGCTGCAAAATGGTGTAACAGGGCATCGGAGTGAGAATCCAGCATGGTCTGTGCAACGTCTTTCTGCTGTGCTTAGCCCCTCAGATTGCTTTTTTTTTTAATGAGGATTATTAGATTTTTAAATATTTGCATGTAGTTGGATAGCAGAACACCTTGGCTGTCTAACAAGGCGTATTTGAGCCTCCAGCACGATCAAATCTCCTCCCTTTTCACTTTTCTGCTTTTCTCCAGTGAAAGCTGGGGGCTCTTGTTTTCAGATTAATCGAAGCATCAGCACAGACCAACGAAGCAGCACCCCAAAAGCCTTCAGCCCTCCTGAAACGATGTGATGAGTGGGGGTGTGGACCTTAAGCATTATCCAAGCTGAAGGTGAAGTATCACAGCTACTGTTAATTGCTTTCATAAGCATATAGGAAACCCTTGAAAACTGAGCAGAAAAAAACCCAGCCATCTTCCAAATTGTGTTGTTTTAAAGACTGCGCATGGCGTTTCTAACGTAAAAAAAAAAAAAAGGTTTATTGTTTTCAGGTAATACATGATGGATGAAAGGAAACATGAAGATGCTTCTCTGAGATGTGACAGATTTTCTTCTCTGGTACCTGTGCCTTAAGCCTCCATGGTTAATCCCTATGGTTCATCTGACCAGAGCTGGGGGGGGGGGGCGGGGAAGAAAGGGTCACAGAACTTCAGCACTGGAGACAATTCAATCCCGTCACCAAACCGAAGTGCGCTAATTTTGAGACGCGCAAGACGAGCAGAAGGTTTCGTTGTTCACCACCCTCCGTAGCCGGGCTGCCCGTCGTGCGGGGAGGCTCCGGGGCCGCCCGCCAACCGCCGTCCTCCGCTCCTCCGCGCACAGCCCCGCCGCAGCCGCCCGCCCGCGCAGCCGCCTGCAGAACCCAAATCCAGGGGAACGGCTGTAACCGTGGCGTAAAGAAAATGTTCTTTCCCGAATACGTCATTGCACCGTTAGGTGACGGTGGGAAAGTTGCCGTCTGCTCTTGCGTTCCCGGAGCTTTAGGCACGGAGGGCTCTCTTCGCGGAAGGGAACGGGGCTGCGGGGAGCACCGCCCTGGTTTTGGGGTGCTTGCTCCCCGCGGCTGGCCAGCCCGAGGGCACCCACCGACCGGTCGCCCTCCCCCCCCCCCCCCGGGGGCAGCGGGCGTCCAAGCAGGCAGGTTTTACATCGCGGAGCTTCAAAACCTGCCGGTCCTCCCTCCCGGTCCGGGAGAAGCCCCCGGCCCCGCCCCTCCCCTCCCCAGGAGAAGAGGATGACATCATCCCTCTCGCCCGCCCGCCCCGCCGCTCCCCCGCTCCCCTTGGCCCGCCCGCCACCCCGTGAGGGAGCGGGGGTCGCACCCGCATACCCCCCGCCCGGAGCCGCGCCCCAGCCAGGGGCTGGAGGGGGGCTGCCGCCCCGCGGTCCCGGCCCGCCGCCTGGCCTCGCCCCTGCCCCACACCCCACTACGTCATCCCTCCCACCGCCCCCCACCCGCGCGCGCGGCGCTGCTGGCGGGGAAGCGTCCCCCGAGGGGGAACGCCGGAACCGGGCAACGGCTTCGCGGCGGCTTCAACCAGCGTAGGGCGCCGGCGCAGAAGCCTCGCGCCGGCGCGGTGGGGCGGAGGCGCATGCGTAGCGGGTGGGGTGGGCGGGCGCGGCGGGCGGGCGGCGGGGCAGCTCCTGCGCTGACACCTGCAGCATGTGCCAGGAGCTGCAGCGGCAGCGGCCGCCTCTGCCTCTGCGCGGCGCGGCCGCCCCGCTCCGGCGCCGTACGCGGCGGCGGCGGCTGTGGTGGTGGTGGCGGCGGCGGCGGTGGTGGCGGCGGTGGTGGCGGTGGTTGTGGCGGTGGTGGCGGAGCAGCAGCAGTAGCAGCAGCAGTAGCAGCAGCAGCGACTCCCGCTCCCGGCGTCCCTCCCGCCTGGCACCGTGTGCCGGCGGGTGCACGGTGACCTTACGGAGTGTGCATTACCTCACAGGTAAATATCAGTTGATCCGCCTCGGCGACGGAGCAGGCAGCCGCGGCGGGAGCGAGGTAGCGATCACGGCCGGGGCAGCGGAGGGGGGATGCCGCCTGTTGCCGTTTATCTGTGTGGGGCAGCGGGCGGGGGGCGTCCGGGGTTTCCCCCCTCAGCGCCGCGGGGGGCACCGGTATCCGGGGGCGGGGAGGCGGCCTCGGCGGGGTGGGGAGGGCGGGGGGGGGGGCCAGGCCGGCGGCCGCCGCCAGTGGGGTCGTATCGCGCTCCCGCTTGTCCTCGGGGCGGGTTCGCGGCGCCTGCTGAGGCGCTCCTGGCCCTGCAGGTGTGTGCGCGCACGGCTGGGCTATCTCCCAGTGACCCGCCCAGCCGCTCCGTGCAGCGGATCCTTGGGTTCCCTGGCCTGGAGGGGAGACCCGGCAGGCTCCCGCCCTGTCAGAGAGGCCCCTGCTCGGCTGCTGTCACGTCTTACGGCTGAGGTAAAAGGGGCGAAACGTTTGTTAGATGGCACCTCCGTCACGCAGCAGCCCTGCTTTTACCTGTGTGTTCACCGACTCGTTGGCAAACTTTGGGAATTGACGGTGAAAATCTTAGTCATTGCGGCCAAACTAGCTTGTGCCACACTCCCATCCTGTACAATAGCTAGCACCTAAAATTACATTTTGCTGGGGACTGCGGTTGTCAACTGAATCTGGTAGTTCACTGGATCTGCTTCCCAGCATGGATGATGTTTGAGGTAGTACTTTAAACATTGGTGGGAATCAGTGTTGTCTGATAGCCCTCAATAGTTACTGGTGACCCAGAAGATGTTAAAAGGAGAGGTTCACCGAGTGAGAAGTGTTAAAGCAGTGTCACAGACTGGGTCTTTGTAGACTGTCCGTATTGTGTTGTGTTCAAAGTTTTCTAACTGCCTGTTCACTTCTGAATGCCGAACCTCTGCTCCTTGTTGTTGGGATGTAGAATTAGATGTATAATAATGGGGTAAAGGCACAAATTCTGTGGTTTAACTTCGTCATAGCTGCGGAGCTGTTTTCTTAACTTTTACCTGAACGCCAGGTTGTCTCTCACACCTATGAAAACGCATACAACCGGACAGCTATATTGCTAATAAAATGATGGCAACGAAAGAGTAGTGAGTGCTGGACTTTCAAGTTGTGCTGGTATCTGGTTGTCAAAGGGTAAGTGAGCAAGAGATAAAAGCTAATGTCGTGTTTATGTCTTTATGTTGCTCCTCAAACAAGAATGATCCTACTGACACGTTTTTGGGTTTCACCCTCCTGTTGCAGTCACTGGTCAAGTTCCTGTATTTATTCAAAGTTGGTATTTAATGCAGTAGAGGTTTTTGTGGTTTTATGTGGATTTTATTTTGTCTTTATCACAAGACAAAATTTGAAGTACTGAATGCCTAAAAAGAAATCTTTGCTTCTGATGAAAAGTCACACCTAAAATACCAGCCCTTGAACTGACCTCGCAACGAGATATAACTGTAATCAGGATGATGTGCTACAGTTTGGCAGTGGTAGAAGGAAATACAAAATTACACACATATGCATACTGTGAGCAGGGGCCAGTAGATAATTATGCATGTAGTGCTCAGGCTATGTGGCTCCCTAATGGTGTGTAATCATTTCCACAGGCATTTTTTGGTGTGTTATTGCTTGTGTGCACCCATGCCCAGGATGGCTAAAGTGTGCAGGCTCAACCAGGGTAGATTTAGCTCTCTGTGGGAAGTACTTCAGGACCCAATCCTAAAAACAAACCTGTGGCTGTGATCTCTGTGTGCTAGGGTAACCTACTGATCCCACAACTGAGAGACAGAAAAAAGCGCAAAGTACGTTATGGTAGGCTGCTGGATAGCAATCTATTGAGGTTTAGAGGAAGGTCATGGATGGATTTTTTTTGTTTTGTTTGGCTTTTGAAGATCTAGTCCTTTATTAATGATTTCCTTGATTTCTACAGTTGTATGCTGTCAGAGACTGTAGAATGGATTATCTCCTCCTATCCTTTTTGCCTACTGTAGGTCTATGCAGAATTGCCTATGAGGATCAACACTAATCTGTCTAACTTCCATACCAGGCATATAATCAGATATAATTGGACTGAAATCAATGAATATATACTGACATGAAACTGTGAGAAGAAAATCGGCCTCATGGTGTTTTATAGTTGTATAGCTGAAAGCCAAAACTAGCCGTCATAAACATAGCAGGTCCTTTCAGAAGAAATAGTCAATGCCTATCTTAGAGTTGTCCAAAAAGTTTCTTGTTTCTGTTTCAGCAGCTTTGGGTTAGGAAGGTGAAGGCAGCAATCTTGGAATGAGAACTGTTCTGGAGAAACTTTTTGTTCCAATGACTAATCTTCTTAATTCTGTGCTGTTAATCTTAGCGTGCACATATTCACACTATTAACATTTGGCAAGGACTGTTTTCTTAAATAGAGTTCGTTAAGTGTGTTGCCAGGTGTCAAAGGGTTAATTCTAATGATTGTGTTTTAAACTGTATCTCTTTACATTAATTATATATGTTCCTGTCTCTAGGCATAACAGCAAAATGTAAGTGGTATGGAATGTTACATTCCAATTAGTTTTGCCGTGCAAATGGGGATTATAGTTGATGGGTAAGTCTGACATGTACTGCATGACTTGTCATGTTTTTCCTGGAGAGAGGGGAGCCTTGGGACTGAGTCACCATAGAAGAACATGGAGCCCCGTAGGCACAAAACTGGTGCAATGGAGTGATGAGTCAGACCTCTTATCTTTAAATTTGGTATTATGTGGCATTCATGCATGGGATGTATTGCATTCATTGTGTGCCTAGGCAAGTAACTAGCAAGCAAAAACCTCACTTTATCAGTCCTCTGACTCTGGGCTGCCTTTTCTTTGCAGAGTTGGTCCCACTTCTATTGAAATGAAAGGCTATTGGTTAGGATCAGGTTAGGGAAATCACGGTGTGTTAACTTGCTGAGCAAATCAGGTCTGCCAGGCCATATGCATTCATTTCTTACATCGTTTCAAATCCAGTAGGGGTATGACGTAATACTTACATTTTGACTTTCTGCATTGTAGATTTGCACCAGCTTTTTCAGACTTCTGAAAGTACATAGAGAACAGAGGAGTAAAAGCAGTTGCATGTTCATAGGCCCCAGTATTTGTCCATACCAAATGACTTTTATGGGTGATGTTGTGGAATGGTAACATTGTTTCTGATTCCAGGGGAAGCTGATGTTCTTGATAAGCTAATGAGAATAATTGAAATTTCTTAGAGGTGGTAGCCTCAGAAATACGTTAAACAGTGAGAGTGAAGACTGCTCACTCAGCTGTTTTCAGAAACAAAACAAAGCCTTACATCAGAGACATCTTCACTTAGACGCTTACTCTGAATTTCCTTAGTGATCATTAATAACACCATCTTTTCAAGCTAACGGAGCATGAAAGTTCCTTGATTTATAATCATTTGGGAGCAGATGCTAGAAATTCTGTCCACTTACACAAACAGCACAAGAATGACACTTTTGCTGAAAATAGGGGCTGAGGCAGAGGGGCAATTGTGTGGGGGCAGTCAGAATGGCCTGGAAGAATGTAATGCGCCGGCTCCCTCTCCTACTTCATTACAAAAGCTACTAGAGAGGGTGTGTTTGGAAGAAAATACATGAGGTTTTTATTTAAAAGTCGTAGCAGAACATTATTGATCTGTGTATTTTTAAATCTCGTGAATGTAACCAGTCACCATTTTGTGATCACCACAGATGTTGGCACTCGTTTTGGGGTGGGATGCATGTGTGTCTTAATGGTCTTGCAAAAAAAGCTTCTGTCTTATGACATTGCCTTAAATTGGGAAACTGTTGCTACAAAGACACATTGCAGGAAAGATGTGCCCATTTAGTTCTAAATCATACCAATTCCAATTAAAGCATAAAAGTTTTATTTGTTTTTAAGTTGTCGGATACACCTATTGTATTCTTTAGCTGTATAGATACCTAGAATGTCACAGGGAGGGTTAGCAGTCTCTAACTGAGATGAAATGCAAGGCACTTGCAAAAACTTGGAAATTTCAGTGGTCTTTGTGTCGTGGTGTGGAGATCAACAAACCTGAGACCAGCTGCACCGACGAAGAAAGTGATACCAGAACTGGAAATCTCCAGAGAAACCCATCTCAACTGTAGAGAGATGGAGATCTAGGAAAAGCCTTCAGATAACCTCTTATTTGGATTTAGTTACCATAGGATTGGAGCAGCATGGAGTCACAAGGTGCTATATGGCCCCTGGAAATCAGTAGCATTTTGCTGTTGTCTTCAGTAGAGCCAGGGTTTTGCTCTGCTACTTCAGATAGCCAGGAGTGAAATATATGGGGCTAAATCCTTCTCTCATTTACAATGTGTAAATCCAGTCCTAGTGTATTTTCTTCCTCATGGTGAGGAATGATGCTACCTATCCACGGCATATCCATAACTGCTGCTAGGGGATATAATTATTTTATGCTGTTCCTGTGTGCTATTCAAAACCTTTACCATTCACTGTGTGATGTCATCTTCTCCTCCTGTATCCACTATATTTATACTGGTTATATGTGAAGTACCACTGACAGTTTTAGATACCTGTGTGTATGCCACAAGGACTCTGAGGGAAATGCTGAACTGTAACTTTATTGTGCAGAGGCTGCATTTGTATAAGGATGTTCTGTGTAGCCAGAACAGCCTGTAAAGGGAAATACAGAGATTTTTATAATTGTTCAGACAAGATTACAGCTTAACAGAATTCTGTTCAATAATGTACGAAGTACAAAAATAAAGGCTCTTTTCAGTTAAATCCTCTAGCAGATTGATGCCAAGAAGCAATGCAATATCTTAAATGATTTGGGCTTTTTAAGATCTTCTTAGCTGGAAGAGATGTCAGAAGATCCAGGGGTGGACATCTAAAAAAAATGAAGTAGAAGATTCATGTGGAATTTCCTCATGTAGTGGTCTGAATTCCTCTGCTTATTTTGCTTAAAATGAAATTCAAACTTCAGAAGCACACTTGATTTTCCTTTCTCTTGATGGTGACAAGCTCTGCCTTGGCTTTGTTGTCTAAAGAGGTAACAGCAATTAAAATGTGATGTGACAGCGTCTTCTATAAACTGTTTTGTGATGTAAGAATTGTAACGTAAGATTTTTCTGACATGATGAAAATTAGCAGAGGAAAGGAAGTCTTTCAGCGTTATCCGTTGCTTTTCAAAAGTTCAGCCGGAACTTCCTCCTGATTGCCAACTCCTCACACAGCGGGTGTGAGTGGAAGCTCGTTTAACTGGTAAAACTCCTCTATAGTGAAGTTTGACCATGTTGGTTTAAATAAAAGCCTAGTATAATATTGCCCTTGGGCTTTCCTGGGGAACAGAGGAGCTGCTGGTTTAAGTGCCAGAATTTGGTTGTCGTACCTATGGGTGAATAGATCCATTGAACAGCGAGACCATGTTGAACTGTTCATCTTGACTTGTGCAGGAAGGTGGGACTGTGATTGTACCACGCTTGGCACCAGGCAGGATGGGTAAGCTGGTTCCATCCAGGAGGAGGAGCTGTGTCAAGTGCTTCCAAGGCATCCTCCTACTGGTAGAGTCCACACAGGACTGGAGGAAAGTAGAAGATAATGCAACATTTTCTGGAATGTAATTATTACCATTAAAAAGTTAAAACCCAAAAGTAAACCATGACCCATCTCTGTCTTCAAGTGATAAAGATGAAACTTGGTGCAAGTAGAAAAGTAAAGATCGGCTTTAAACAGAAATGTAAGAGGGAGCAGTGTGCGTAAGATGGTAGTGTGATCTTCTTGAAAAGATTTGAGCTGAATTGAAGCTCTGGTGCATGTTGTTCTGATCTTGATCCGTGGTTTCTGGGCAACTACAGTTACTCACCAAGGCTGCACACATGTGAAAGGCGCTGTCGTTTGTAGACCTTTTGTGTATGCCCTTATGCCTCGCAGACTTGCCCCTAGTGGCTATTTACATTTATTGAGTTTTCTTACAATTGCGCTGTTGTACTTGATTGGTGACAGAGTTAAAGTTAAATGATGGTTGGCCTGTGCTTAGCCACAGAAGCATTGTCTACGATAATCACTGCCACAAAGTAGGTCTTGATCACAGTCTGAAGTACCAGTCAGCTCTCCTCTTTTCTTTCCTCTTTGAAATCTTCTTTTCTTTGGCATGCGTGTCAATGAGCATGGTCATGTGGTGTGCAACACAAACTTGAGTTGCACTGGGAGGCTTGCCTCCCTGGAGAAAGAAGGGCTCTTGGCTGCCCACCAAAGCCCATCACGGCTTGACAGTTATGCTTTAGTGAAATGGACCGACCAACTTCTCGGTGGGCAGAGTGCCAGCCTAACAGATGGGCCTGAATGTGGGTAGCCAGCAAAGCTCATACATATGTGTAGATAATGGTATGTATGGGCATAATAAATAGGGAACTTTGCAATTTGAAAAAAGTCGCCACAGTGAAAGGCAGAGTACCAAAGCGATGAGCCTGAAAAGAGACTTCTTTTGGGGAGGGAACATGTCAGAGTGCTCAGAGGAAGGATCTGTGCTTTCCTTGTTGCTCGCTGCTTGCAGTTTTGCAGATTATATAATAAACAAAGGAGGCTATTTAGTCTTTTGAATCCAGGCACGCTTGTTACTACAACTGGGAATGTGGAAAATGACACTTTACTGCAGTGAATCCCCTTACAAACTGCTTGACACTTGCTACCAGCTCAGATTCTACCAACACGTTTGCTAGTACAGCTTGAGATCAGTGGAAATCTGTGCATGCCACGCTTTTTGTTTTGAATTACATTTTGAAGTATGAAATACTTCACAGAGCAAGAGCAAGGGTTGCATGGAAATCAGTTACCAGTGTAGAATGTAACAAAACTTTCTCTAGAGCGTAGTGTCCAAAATCTTTGTGTGTAGTTAGCTAGTGAGTAAAAGCTAAGCCCCTTCCATGGCTGGCAGTCAGCTAACACATGTGTGCAGGCCATATAATGGTAACAGAACACTCGTAAGTCTTTTGAAGATCTAAATATTAGTTGTATCTCTACAGAAGGGACAGAAAAAAGCTAGGTGACTTGAACTTGTCTGCAGCGGGATTTGATTGCAGGAGCCCATTTCCCTAACTTTGTCAATGTGATTCTGGAGAATTGCCTGGCCCTGCTGTCTCAGGGCATGCAGGTTTCCTGCTTGAAGGTCCAGCTCTCCTTACTAGGAGAGAGCACTAGTGGATTGCAGGGTGAGTGGCATCACACGCCCAGCTGGAAATTGCCTCGGGCTCCTTAAAATTCTGGAAGGTCTGTGGACACAGTTTTCCTTGAGCTGATAGGGCAAACCAAGGATCTGTGATTTTTTGGCAAAATCTGTAGTAAGTGCTGCATGCCCTCAGTATAAAAGTAGAGATTCAGCTTTATGTTTCTAGGACCTTTAAGTTAGATTAGCAGGAATTACTGGGATAAGAAAAATCTTTTCTCAAATCCTGGAAATAAATTATATTTACCTGATCTAATGTAATCCCTTTACGCTTAACCTGAAGACATGGCTGCTGTCTTGTGTCACTCCCAAACCAAGTGCTGTGGTTGCTGCCTTCTTAAGTGCACACAGTGCCCAGAGAAGTTTTGCAAGCCAGCACTAAATGGGCCAGCAGGCCTAGGCAGTATGTTTTGGCTTAAAGGATAGGACCAGGCTTTTGGTGGAGGCTGACCTACCTGGCAAGGCATACAAAATGAGTACAACGAAGGGACTGTTTTGAAGAGGGGGAATAATGAGATAATTTCTTAGGGCTTGGATTTCAAAAGACGATTAAAAAACTCCTGTAGGTTTGAGAGGCAAGTATTTGCTCCCGTAATGGAAATGACAAGAGTATGCCTGGTGTATTCTGAGTATTGAGTGGAAGTATGTGTTCTGGTCTGAGTATAATGTCTGACATGCACACATTTTTATTAACTTTTTATTCTTTTTTTAGTCTTTCAGACATGTTTGCCATGTGACTCTGCTCATTTTTTCCCTTCTTAAATAGTAACCAGAACAAGCAGTTTCAT
Organism: Phaethon aethereus; assembly: GCF_964289735.1. Lineage (NCBI taxonomy): Eukaryota > Metazoa > Chordata > Aves > Phaethontiformes > Phaethontidae > Phaethon > Phaethon aethereus. The sequence goes on along the minus strand of NC_138582.1, from coordinate 48,531,213 downwards.
GGTGGTGTGCACTAGTTAATGGGAACTACAGAATTCCCCTGAGTGGGAATTCTGCAAGTTTTGAGTCATTTAATCCTTGTCTCTTTAGCAAGTCTCCACATCTACCATTACCCTTTGTGCAGGCTAGGGGCAACATAGACCTTAAGTCTAAAGTGATTTTTATCAGTTTCCTTATCGCCTGCATTCAGCTGCTTCTTGTGGGACTATTAGAAAAACACAGGTGCAGTCCTCTAAAGGACTGGGAGAGGGCAAAGTGAAAGCAAAACAGGATGGAGGAGGAAGGTTGTTAAAAGGGGAAAGTGAGATGGAGAAAAATGAGATGGGAAAGGAGAAGGAAAGGAAGGCAAAAGGGAAGAGTAGAAAGAAAAAAACCTGAAACCAGTAGGAAAGAAAGAGGGAGAGGAAAAGAGGAAAAAAACCCCAGATTATCAGATGGGGACTGTACTGTGTTAGTGAAAATTAATATGTGCTTCAGCTAAGTTCTGTTTCTCTTAACATGACAGAGCAGGACTCATCTTGCAAAGATTTCTTTGGGGAAAGGGTCTCATTTGACCTTATGGGTCTACTTACATGAGGAACTCGCTTGAGAAGACCTTTATGGGGTGAAGACCAACGTTAGCAGTAGCAGGGTCAAGCTGTATCTGTTTATGCCAACAGACAGGACACTGATTTCCTTTTTATTACTGAGTCTGCTGAGGTAGGAATGTATTTGTTCTCAACTAAGTGCTGGCATTGAAAAGTGGAAGGTAAGTCGCTGTATGTTTTAAGCCTGCAGACAGGCACATTGGAAATTGAACTGCATTGCGCCGTGCTCTCTGAAACCTGCAAAGAAAGGTGGTATGTACTGTCAAATACTGTAATATTAGAGGTATTACTTTTGTAGTCCTTGTTTCTCTAGACAGATACAGAAGAAGTAAAAGCAGTCAGTGTTCGTGAATACTGCATCTGTCTACCCTAAAAGGCACTTTGCTTATTTTTCTTTCCTGACTCCTGTTTAATCTAGTCATATTAAGACCGACATTATTATGGACAACTGCATGAAACTGGTTTGCACAGAAGAGATAAACAATAACTGTTGTACAAGATTAGTCATTTAAAATGCAGCTCCTTAGTACATTTCTCTGCACCGTGGATTAGCCAGTGGTCCTTTATAGATAGAAGAATAGGTAGAATACCTTCATGTTTTGGTGAAGGGTATATTTCATTTGTCCCGTTGTAATGCTCTTCTGTGTTTCCACAGGGAATGCGACATTTCTGATATGCTAGGAGCCCCATATTATCATTGCTATTTGCAATTTACACTTAAATGTTGCTATCTTACTTTTAAAAACAAGCTAGCAGAAAGATAATTATTCCTGTGCAATTTGTGGCTTTTTGTTCTTTCAACACATGAAAGCGTGCAGTAGGGCATTATGAAACTCTCCTGATTTGTTGTGGGCACTCATACTTTTGATGGTATGCTTGGTGTGCTTGGCTATCAGAACAAATGACCACGACTTCTTTACCAAAAGCTCCGTTCCAAATAATTAACGTAATGTTAGTGGGCTTAGTGAAGCAGTGGGCTATATTACAGTGACTGCAAAGCATGGAAACTTACTGCGTCTTTCTATCATAAAAAGGCCCTGCCTGTGCTGTAGATCCTATGAAGAATTTGTAGAGATACTTGAAAGGATAAAACACTGTATAAATTCCTAAAGTTCAAAGAGAAAATACCACTCAGGATAAAAAAGGGAGCTTAGCCCAGCAGCAGCTTAACCATATATGACAGATCTAGTGCTAAGTCCTGCGCCATCAATGCAAATGCCTCTGGAGTTCACCAAGTAGCCAGATGGAAGGACTAGAAGAAAGGCTTTGAGAATACTGACCTTGGGGAGGCAGAGAGAAAAGGCATGCCCTTCCCAATAAATGACTCTGATTCTCTGGGCAGGGTAAGAACAGGGAAGATTTAAGTCCTGTACAGTTAGATCTGTCTTGCGTTTCCTGTGAAAACTACTTTTAAAGGCATTAATATGTATTTGTCAGTATTACTGTGCAAGTATTATGCCATAAATAAAATTGGGAACTGTGCAAGCTGCCAACCCTGTTACTCTAACACAGGGATAGATTACACCAGGCCTGAATGATGCTTTTGAGAGCTGAGACTTAACAAAGATCATGAGGGCAAAAATGCCCTCCTTCCTATGCCATATGATGACATGAACATTACATCGAAGCTGATCACCTTCAGGCCACGAGAGTAATCAAAAGTTCAGCAAAAAGGCTGGTTCAGAGGTGATGCTTCCTTGTAAGTAGTTCTCTGTGACCTTGAATCATCTCTATACATCTCCTGGACCCAACTGCTTGCTTGTCTTGCCATCCCTTACCTTCCCAGCTCCCCACAGAGACATCCCATGGAGCAGGCGGCCCAGCGATGCCTCGTGCTGCGCTCCCTTCCTCCCCAGAACAAAGCTGCTCTTGCGTGCGCTCTGCTCTACCAGCCCAAGCGCCTCCTCCCTTTCTGCCAGCGGCGCTTGCATTTAAGCAGCTCTGTCTTATCTCGGCCGCTGCCGCACGTTGACCACGCGTGGCATATGAGCATGCAAATTATCTCACTAAATAATTTGCACGAGTTGTCACACAGAACACTACAAAAGTTGGTGGCTGTGGCAGGCTGCTGTTGCTGTAGGAGGTGTGCAGGGACAGCTTTTATGAGCGCTGGAGGAAAGGAATGACACAACAGCATTTTAGCAGCTGTATTGGTACCGGGTGCTGTTTCAGGCCTACCCAGCGCTCGCAGCGTGAGCATTTGGAAGGTAGGAAGTTGTGTTGTATCCGGAACACCTTAATGTTAAATAAAATTAATACGGATGCATAGCAGTAAGGGCAGTCCCAGGAAAGTTCGTCTGAGATCGCGGTCGCTGCTGAGAGGGGTATGCTTGTTGGAGGCCGTATTGTGGCTTTTTGACCCTTGCTGATGACCACAGGCATAGAAATGGTTCACATTGCTTTTGTTTATTTGTAGGAAAAGGAAGAAACATGGAGCTGCATCTCTGTTTTGAAGCTAAAGTCTAGATTAAAGGTACTCTCTTTTTTTTTTCCCCCCATAGTTATGTTTTTTAGGAGACTGCAGCAATGTATTCTAAGCAGTCACAGGAGCTTTAATGACAGCTGTTTTGCTTGAAAGCCTGTATCTGTCAGTGTCTGTAACATGATTTGATGTAATCCTTTGGATTTCCTCATGTTTAAAAAAGCTGCAGAGTCTTCTTTGCCTACCAAAACACATTTAACAGTTGAAATTTTAGCAGGGAATATTTCTAAAATCTACCATTTTGCATATACTCTGTTTGATGATCCTGCTGTTTATGTATTTTTAATACATGTCTCACATTAGTCTGAACATCGAATTAAGGACATGGCTTAGGAAAATATGGGAGTTTGGAGAAGAAAAAAAAAAAAAAAGAAATGAAGTAACAGTAGCAGAAACCTTAGTAGTCCCATATCCCTATGACATTTGCCGCTCAAAACTGAGGAAAAATATTTAAAAATGAAGTTGTCTTTCATGGCAGACTTTATGCCTGAGTCAATCTCATCTTACGACTCAGCCGTAGAAGATTTGTCCTTGAACCCCAAATTTCCCTTACATACACTGACATGTGTTTTGCAAGACCTTGAAACTACACAGTGGAAGGAGAGCTGAAAACTGCTGCCAAATCTACTAGGTGGTCCTGGTTATCCGTAGCTGACCAGAAGCTTTAATTTCATGCACTGCGATACTGCAGACTGAAACGCGGAGCTGTGGTGTGCGTGCAGGTAGTCGGCACTGGCTGCCAATTTGGCCAGGTGGGGAAACGCAGATTTACCACCGAGGGCAGGATGCGGGTGTATCGTTCTTTTGACATCAGCAGGCAGGCTGTCCCTTTCCTCCCGTTTTCTTTGCCCAGAACACTTTTTCTCAAGCAGTGGTAATTGAAAGGGGAAGGTATCTACTGGTGCAGTGGGCCCTGTGGCACGCTGCCTCGCTCAGAATGCAGAGGAGGGGAGCAGGAATATAGGGCCTGAATTTAGCAAGCCCGAGTCGGCTGTTCTGAAACCAGCCAGGTCCAGGGCACTTGAATTCGATACTGTTTTTTCGAGGGGACTCTATGGCCCTGCCTAACAGAGAGAAAAAAGAGATGGTCATCCCATTGGTGTTATGATTTACATCTCCATTTGTTGATACCAGTGCGCTTATCTTTGCTAAGGTACGAACAAATTTGTTTCATCAGATCCAGTCTTCCAAAATTACCAGGATCCAAACGGATGACTCTCTTGGGCTTTGGAAGGGGGAAAAAGGGTGTTTGGTTTTTCATGGTGGTATTTTTCCTTTCCTTTCCTTGCTTTTCTTTTTATCAACTTCTTTCCACTGAAATGACAGCAAAGCTTGCATGTTGTTGTAGTTAGCTCTTCAGGCATCTATTTTCATTTAAGGACTACAAGATACTGGGCCAATCTACATTTTTCTAGTAGTTTTCAAATGCAGTAATTAAGAACAATGTATTGCTTTGTTCGCAAAGCCCCAAACCAAAAGGAGAGGTGTTTCTTTCATCACTTCCTTGTCTTTGGCAGCCTCACAGCAGTGAAACTTGCAGGGCCTTTGCTGTCTACTTGGCTAAAAGTCCAGTGAATCTTTTGATAACAAGGGGTTAAAAATTCAGTAAGAATATTTTTGCTCTTTATGCTTTACCTCATACTTCTGCTTGTGTTTGGGTAGAACATACCAGTGATTGGAACATAATTTATGAAATGTCATTAAAGGTTGTTAACATGTTTAAATTGAAGCTCCAGCATACATTCATACACAGTCCTTGGGTATCAAAACATTTGTTAGCATATGTTATGTGAGCAGTTAGGCTGGAAGCTCAGACCTTGAGAAAGCCTTTAGTATTTTTTTCCCAGCTTATTTTTCACAGTTTCCTCCTTTTTTTGTTTTTTAAGTAAGACAATTCTCCCCTACCGTGCAAGAGCTGAGTGTTTGATGTGAGTTTGTTTTGGAAAGTGGTAGCACCCACTTGCATACTATTTGTGAATCATCAATGCCATTTGAGGTGTTTAGCTGGACTTTGGTACAGAAGGCTCTGCTCCATGTTGTATTGTGCATCTGTATTAACTGGCTCCTTAACTGTTGTGCTTTTCTACTTGGCAAATACTCTGAGCAGAAGCACCTACAGCAGTTGCTTCTAAAACTGCAGCATTTGTAACAGGTAACTGTACTGTGTTACCATTATTTTTTTTAATATTCTATTTTTAAATCTCCCTTTTAAAAAGACAATACATGGAACAGTTATGAAGAAATGCAGCAAAAAACTATCCTAGTCCAGAAGCAAAATACAAAGCAGTACAACTAATATGTGTGTTCTTATACAAAAGGACTGTGTAACACACAGTCTAGGCAGTAGATTCTTAGCTCCACAAATTCATATAGCTCCACCAAAGTCACTTCTGAGGGGATCTGCCCTGAGTCTGGGTGTTTTCCCTGTGAAGCTGTTAATAGTGAAGCACCCAGCTCATGCACTGGGGCAGGATCAAACTACACATGCATCAGAGGAGGGAAATAAATACATGCATGCATGTCTGCAAAGGTGGAGTGACTGGATTTCGTAGCATATTGGGGGGGAGAAGACAATGATAATGCAAATAAAAAAAGGAATCAACATCTAGGAGGCTTTTTAAAATTATTTGTACAGTGTATCACAAAAACACAACAAAGAGAAGGTCAAGGTCCCAAGAACATGGGTTGAAATGGTCAGAGGCCCTTTCAAGTGGCATGGAGTCCATGCCTGCACTAATCCCAAAGTGACTTGTTTCAGGAAGAGGGAATATTTTGAATACGAAGAATTGTTCTGTTCTTGTCAGTGACCTGACTGAGGATGAGCACATCTCCCACTTGTAATTGGAGTAGTATTAAGTCAGCCCATTCCTTACTGCAGGGCTTCAAGTGCCAAACAGGTGGGAGTTGATCCATTGTTTTATTTACCAGCCAAGTGAGTTTATCTCCTTTTGTATTTAACTACTGCATCCCTGATAACATTGGCCACTGCTAAAAGTAATGATTTGGTTTTGTCAGATTTAGATCTATTTAGTTACACTGTCAAATAACAAATGCTTCTGTCAATACAGCTCCTTTATAACTTTTTCAACATAAGTAGGAAGAAATGACATCACAAAAACATTGGGAGCTGATTCTAGAGCTGACTCCCCATGGCAATCTCTGTGTGCAGTCCCAGCTGGTTTAGCATGGTCCACATGCCAAGTGAGTCCCTGGTTGCAGAGGGATGGCTTGTCAAGGCTGAATGATAGTAAGTTATGACCCTCCATGTTTCCTACACTTATTTGCTCTTTTCTTTTCCTATCTGAGCTCTTCAGGTGATCAAAAATAACTAGCAAACATTTTTTGCTTGTTTGTTTTTAAGTAGTCTTTTGAACTGACAAGACGTGAAATCCTTAGACCAAAAGACAGTATTTTTCGGTAGGTTACAAAAGTCTGAAAGTAGAGGTGCTGAATAGATTTACCTCAGAAATGATTTTACTACCATAATAAGATTTTTTTGCTTTGCTGCGTACACCAGGACTTTAAGATTATGTTAGCTTACGCTGAGCTAAATCCAGATACGGGATTTAGTTGTAAAATACACAAGGAGAGGTTTGTGGCTGCAGAAAGTCTCTACAATCCCCTTTCCATGAGAAGATATTAGTGGGGTTGAAAGGAACCCATTGCATAGTGCTTTCATGCGATCCTAGCTAAAGTAACGGTGACCTTGCTGTTCACGCCCCTGCAAGGCTTCTGAGGAGCCGGGGGAGTAACTTCATCCTGCCTCTTCCAGATGGCAGTGTCCTTTGCCTGCGGATATTTTGGTTTTGATTGCTCTGCCGAACCTTGTGTTGACCAAAAGTATTTGAACTCGATGTGCGATGCTCACCTGTGCGTTGCGCTCCTCTGCATGATGCTCTTAGCCTGCAGTAAGCGCAGAAGAGGCACCTCCCGAGCGCGTACAGCCTGAACCAAAGGTCACCCACCCGTACAGTGTAAGAGCCTGAGTAAACCCTTGTGCTCCCCCTCAGTGGGAGCATCCACAATGGCTGGAGCTTAACTACTATCATTTGATGATTCATTTGCAGTGCTTATTTTCTAAAAATTGCATAGCCTGTTCTCAAAAGCAAGGCAAAGAAAAAAGCAGCTGTTATGAAAAGAGAGGAAGAAAAACTCGCACATACAAAACACAGAGCTTTAAAGAACCAAACCCACACTGTTAGGGTAGGGAAAAACAACATTTTGCCGTGTGTTATCTTTGAAAAAGAGCAGAAATAGATGAGTTATATTTTTGAGGTACTGTTTGTATTTAAGATGATTAACAGCGACACTTGTGAGTTTAAGAATGTATGGATTTGAATTCAGTCCTGAGTTGCATTTCTTACTTTTGTTGGGTTTCATAGAGAATAAAACAGGGAATTCTTCCCTTTTGCAAAAAGCCATGCTTTTATATTCAGTACTACTGAATTTTAGGCATGTAATATTGATACTGAAATAAACAAACTGCTTTTTAAGTATAAGAAGCATCAGAAGCGCCAGTCCAAATCTTACTCTGTTTATCATTAAGTGCAAAGATGGACTTTGTTGTGCTTCTCTTTATCGTAGCATAGCTTATTTAGAATTTGATGCAAAAAGCAGAAAATTGGCATGACTGAAAAAATGTAAAAATTAATTTTCAGTGCTGTGTAATGTTTTGCAAAAAGTGTTTCCTTTCCGTGGAAGTTGAGCTTGGGAAGAAGGGACGGGTGGGGGGAAGGTGTTTTTAAGTTGTGTTTTTTATTTCTCATTCTCCTACTCTTATTTGATTGATAATAAATTAAACACATTTCCCAAGCCAAGTCTGTTTTGCCTGTGATGGTAACTGGTGAGTGATCTCTCCCTGTCCGTACCTCAACCCATGAGCCTTTCACTGTATTTTCTCTCCCCTGTCCAGCTAAGGAGGGCAGTGATAGAGCTTCTTTGGTGGGCACCTGGCGTCCAGCCTGGGTCAACCCACCACACTTTCACCTCAGTCTCAACTTTATTTTTTTCTTCCTGAGTTACTGCAGCACTTCTTCCCTTCCCCCATATCTCCCAGTAAGTCAAGCTGTCCAGCCTGGAGTTACATCTTTCATGGTGTGTCACTAGTATGCAGCTTCTGTGTCCAGTGGGGAGGTCGTATTTAGTTCTGAGATGATCCTTTGCCCAAAAGCAGCTCCTTAGTCCTGTCCTCAAGACTTGTGGGTCGAGATAAAGATGGGAGAGATTGCTCACCCAATTACCGTCACGGGCAAAACAGACTCGACTTGCGGAAATGTGTTTATTACCAATCAAATAAGAGTAGGGTAACGAGAAATAAAAACTAAATCTAAAAACACTAAAGTTAGAAGCCCAGTGGGGTACTCCAGCAGCCCAGAGACACACAGCTTTGTCCCAAAACAAAGCAGTCTGCTTTGGAAGTGATACATTTTGTCTGCACGAATTAAACTTGGCTTTCAATGAAGTACTTAATTTGAATTTTGGTGATGGAAGATTTCAGTTTTCAGCTCAAGTTAAACCACTTCCATGCTAAAACACCTGCTGGGAAATATCCTTGTGAAGGCTTCCCTTCTTAGATGCATTCCCTGTTCTTACAAGTAGGGAACTATGGGACCAGTGCTTTTTCTCAAAGTGGAAGAAACACGTCAAGGTCAGGTGACGAATTTTCTTTCAGACTGATACACACATTTATGTTGAAAGTCCTGACCAACTTGGAGCCCAGAGAAACAAAAATTCCTGCCTCTGTGTGTGTGTATTTAAGGGAATAACCCACAGATGAGTCATGAACGCAGCATTACTAATGACCCTACCCACACCACAGCTGCTGAACCTTTCTGTAAGGCAGAATGAGCTGCAGACCTCCCTCGGATGCCTAGAACATCTCATCAGTACTCTCTGGAGCTGGTGGTCTCTGACAGGCTTTCAAACCTGGCCCCCACCTTCTAGCTGAGGAGCCTATGCAGAGACTCCTAGAAGAGGTCTGTTCCCTGCCCTGTGCGTGACGTGGCCCACCTACATCCTTGCCTTGGCCTCACCTCCTGTGCAATGAAACCTCCCAACCCCTGGTAATCATTGTAGTGCTCAATTTACCTTTAAGTTATGAAGCTGCAGCAGAGAATCACACTGAATGAGTGAATGCATGCAAATAAATGTAAACCACAGAGAATGTGGTGATTTCTGCAATCTTAATATTCTGGCTATAGCCTATTAGCCTTTTCTTTGATGGACATTTCCTTTGTCATAGGACATCATGTTTTTTTTTTAATGACCTCTGTAAAGGCAATTCATGAAAAAAAGATAGAAATAGTGCAGTGTTGTTTCAGAATAGGTTAAAAATCCTTTTGTGGCTCTTCTTGCTAAGCAAGCAATGTTTCTTCCAAGGGCAACACAAAATGTGAGTTGAAAGTGGGATGAGAGCAATTAAGATCCAAGAAAGGGCATGTAGAAAGCTAGGATTAAAGAAAGCTGGAAAGTGAAATTTCAGCTGAAGAAAAGACTGAAAAATATATTGAAAGCTTTTGATGGCTGCAAAATATATAGAAGGGCAGCTCATTTAATTTTCGCTTTTGCTTTTAACTGTCAGTTTACTACAACTGAATTTTTGTTTTCTAAAGAACATTTTGGGGAATGGCATTTCTTCTGCTCCTGACTGTGATCTGCAAAATAAATTTGAAAAATTTGCCATACGTATGTGAGTTCTCTCAGTGTTTTCATTAAATCTAGATTTAATGGATTATTTTTTTTAATTGAGATCTATTATTCTTTTTTCTCCTTTGCATTTTACTTTTCTGGTTTGCTTCTCTTCTGTCTTCTTCTGGGCCAGTGCAAGCCCATGTATTAAAAAGAAGCCATTTCCATAAGAATCCTGGCACTTCCCGTTTGGAAACCTATTCACAAGTGCTGCTGTCTTGCAGTAGAGCCAGGGTAAGAGTTGGCTGTTTGATTGCTCCCACTCTCCCACTGCTACAACCTACTCATCTCTGAACGGGAGGTACGTGAACCTTTCCGAGAGTTGCCTCTCCATGGTGGTTCTTGTGGATACTTGACCTGACAGCTGCTTCTCAGAATTGCTCATGTTGCTACTGCATATTTGGAAACATGTTTGTTTTTTGACAAAACTAATTTGTTGTGTTTGCAGGCCTTAGCAAGCCTTTCTTACTTACTCACAGTCATTCCTGCCATCTTACGGTTTTTGTGAACCCAGGTGCTGTTGCTGGTCTTAGGATCACCGTTCTTCTTGGAACTTAATTCCAGCACAAGCATTGCCAAGCAGTTGAGCTGTTTTTATGCGTGGCTCTGTTCCCTTTTTCATTCTCTGTCAGCAGTAAGAAAACATACCGCTTTGTGCACTTTGAAGAAGGACATTCACTGGTTCTTGGTCCTAGACTGTCGTCTCAGAAGAATGTTCAGAATGAGAGAGCAACCACACACCTCACTTGATATTTCTGGTGCTGGAGGTGTATGAGTTGCTGGTGAAGACTCTTCTCTTGAGTGGCCAGATCCAAAAGCCTTGCACCTTAAAATCAAATGGTAACAGTTCGCAGCCTGCTGAGATGTGGTTTGGGAGTGATGGTGAGGCTTTCCAGGGTCTAGGAAGACCAGTTGGGATAAAGTGGTCCTTTGTTGCATTGCTGCCATGTAAATAAACAGTTTCTGTGAAAGATTTAGTGGAGAACTGGAGGTATGAATTCAGAAACTACAGGCATTAGTCTCTTGCTGGCTTCTCGACAAGGGAGATGGTGTTCTCGGGCCCTGCTGCAATACTACCAACCCTCAGAATACTAGACTTTTTTTTAACATACAGCTTCTAGATGGTACAAGATTTTCAACTAAAACAATGTTATCTTTTATGGTGTTACAGAAAACTTTGGAAATAAAATATATTCAAAAAACCATAAAAATTAGAAAACACAATTTTTAAGCCAGTACTATGATTTCAGGGTGAAATCTCTATTTTCTTTTGAAAATAAAATTAGTATCAAACACATTTTTTACCTGGAATTAGATCAGGCACCAAACAGGTAGCTCATCTGGAGCATTCCAGTGCTGATATGACACAGACCTCTTTGAAGTCTAGGCCTTAATAAAGTAATTTTTACCAGTTAGGAACAGCAGTTTGGATTAGAGTTACATATGTAGCAGTATCCCGTAATCTGAATTAATTCGTTCTAGGAGGTAAAGGTCAAGTGCACAAATCTACTTTATGAGCAAAGATAATGTATTTTCAGTTGAGATGTAGGAGATGTGAGCCAATTGACATTAGCATACGTTTATTGGTATTTTTCGTACTTTTGTTGAGGAAATTATTGCATGATTTTGTTCCTTCCTCCTCTTCTAGTTTGTGTATCTGAAAATAGGAATCATGCTGGCTTTCAAGGATCATTGGATGTTCACTGAGCATCTAAAACATAATCATATTTTAGAAGGCAAGTGAAAATCACTGCTAACTCTTCCTTGTGAGTTGTGTTGTGAATACGATGGTTTGCATTGCAGAGAAGTATGGTATAAGTGTGTTTGGAAAATTTAATCAAAAACAAAAAGCTGAAAACAAGCTCAGTCAACTGATGTGCTAAGTTTCATTCTGCCTTCATCTTTAGCTCCAACAGCAGGAGAAAGAGTATTTCTAATTAATGACATTCTTCAGTATTTGACAAAATACGAATCTACTGTGACTTCCAGACTTTGCTGTGGATGGATTAGGACTCAGCGAACAAGGAGAGGTGCTGTGCATGGTCAGAGTGGTGTGGAAAAACTTGCACTAAACTGGACCCATGTCACTGCTACCAATGTATCATTATTCATAAACATAAGTCAAAAATACAGCAGATAAATTGACAGGGTATCCTAGCAGAAGCTTTCAATTTTTAAAAACTTCTTTTTAATTCCTTCTGTAAATACTGTTAAGAATTGATAGTTATCATTGTCTTTCCAACTATAATTAATTATAATAATTAGAACAGCAGAAATTTATACTTGAGGGAATAGATGTGAGTAGGATAAACAGTCTATGACAGCAGTAACTTTATGTAAAGACCTCTGCTATGCAACCCAGTGGAGTTTCCTGCTGTGTGTGAGGTTCAGTGTATGTGTGTATCCTCCCTGGCTCAGAGCCTGGGATAAACACCTTGATCTTCTTTTTGGGCAGATAAAGTGATGCTGAGAAATGTTTTTTCGGAGACCTTTTAGGTGAAAATCTAACACCAAATTGTTTGTGCTGTGCTTCATTAGAGGTGCTTGCAACTGGATTGGTATTGATTGCCTTTTAAATCTGATTCTGCATTTTAAAAATTTGTAACAGAAAAATGACAGTGATATATGTGCACCTTAGTAGGCCTCTGTCAGATGTGAAGGAACTTGCAGTTTATCAATGACCTGTTAATTGCAGAGAAGCCAATGACTATTCACAACCTGAAGGCCCAGATCCTACAATCACTTAAGAGTTGTGTGTCCTTATTAATGTAAGTAACTGCACTGAACACCATGAGGTTACTCACGTCGATAAAACAAAGTGTGTTCAAGTGATGCTGGAATCAGTACCTTGGAAGCTGTTCCAAGGTACTGTTATTCTCCTGTTCATGTTGGAAAAAGCTGTGATCAGATAATCAAAATCAAAAATGCAAGTATGAGAAAGGTAACAGTGCTCGTGACACTAAAAGTTTCCTTGTGCTTTCCAGCTCACAATAGCAAAATATGTAAGGTTAATAATGTAGAAGTGTAATAGCAGTTTTGTGGTGTTAATCACTAAAAATGGTTTTGCCACTTTTGTGACCGGCTTGTGTGGCTGGCTGAAGTCAGTGGGTTATGCCACTTCGGGTCAGGCTGAGATTTCACTCATTTTCACCCATTCTGTACTTTTTCTTTGTGCAGGCCTGATTTTTTTAAGCAACATTGTTGGTCATAGAATCATAGAATAATTTGTGTTGGAAGGGACCTTTAAGGGTCATCTAGTCCACCCCCCCACCCCCCCACCCCCCCACAATGAGCAGGGACATCTTCAACTAGGTCAAGTTGCTCAGAGCCCCGTCCAGCCTGACCTTGAATGTTTCCAGGGATGGGACATCTACCACCTCTCTGGGCAACCTGTGCCAGTGTTTCACTACCCTCATTGTGGAAAATTTCTTCCTTCTATCTAGTCTAAATCTACCCTCTTTTAGTTTAAAACCATTACCCTTTGTCCCATTGCAACAGGCCCTCCTAAAGAGTCTATCTCCATCTTTCTTATAAGCCTCCTTCAAACACTGGAAGGCTGCAGTAAGGTCTCCCTGGAGCCTTCTCTTCTCCAGGCTGAACAACCCCAACTCTCTCAGCCTGCCCTCATAGGAGAGGTGTTCCATGATCCCATTGTTGTGGCCCTCCTCTGGACCCTCTCCAAGCCAGGTCCATGTCTTTCCTGTGCTGAGGGCTCCAGAGCTGCACACAGAAGTCCAGGTGGGGTCTCCCCAGAGTGCAGTAGAGGGGCAGAATCCCCTCCCTTGACCTGCTGGCCACACTTCTTTGGATGCAGCCCAGGATGTGGTTGGCCTTGTGGGCTGTGAGTACACACTGCCTGCTCATGTCCAGCTTTTCATCCACCAGTACACCCAAGTCCTTCTTGGCAGGGCTGCTCTCAATCCCTTCATCTCCCAGCCTGGGGGAGGGTGCCCTGACTCAGGTGCAGGACCCTGCACTTGGCCTTGTTAAACCTCATGAGGTTCACATGGGCCCATTCCTTGAGCTTGTCCAGGTCCCTCTGGATGGCATCCCATCCCTCAGCTGTGTCAACCTTACTACTGAGCTTGGAGTCATCTGCAAACTGGCTGAGGGTGCACTCGATCCCACTGTGTCATTCATGAAGATATTAAAGAGTTCTGGTCCCAGTTTGGACACCTGAGGGACACTGCTGTCACCGATCTCCACCTGGACATTGAGCCATTGACCACTACCCTCTGGATGCAACCATCCAACCAATTCCTCACCCACCCAACAGTCCACCCATCAGATCCAGATCTCTGCAATTTAGAGAGAAGGATGTTGTAGGGGACCATGTCAAAGGCCTTACAGAAGTCCAGATATATGACATCTGTAGCTCTTCCCTTGTCCACTGATGTAGTCACTCCATTATAGAAGGCCACTAGGTTGGTCAGACAGGACTTGCCCTTGGTGAAGCCATGCTGACTGTCTTGAATCACCTCCCTGTCCTCCATGTGCCTTAGCATAGCTTCTAGGAGGATCTGCTCCATGATCTTGCCAGGCACAGAGGTGAGGCTGACAGGTCGGTAGTTCCCAGGGTCCTCCTTGCTACCCTTTTGAAAAATGGGTGCAATGTTTCCCTTTTTCTAGTCACCAGGAACATCACCTGACTGCCATGACTTTTTAAATATCATGAGGAGTGACTTGGCAACTACCTCAGCCAATTCCCTCGGGACTCTTGGGATGCATCTCATCAGGTCCCATAGGCTTATCCTGTGGTTTAGGTTCCTCAGGTCACAAACCTGATCTTCTCTTGATACATGTGACATTTCCTTATCTTCTTTAGCATGATAATGACATCAGGCACAGTACTAGGAAATGCTGAGACATCCTCAGGTCCTGATATGGCAAAGGAATTAAAGCTGTCTAGCTGAATTCAGTATTAGACTTGAATGTATCATTTTCTGATCATGAAATTGTTTGAACAGTGACACCCAGACATAGCCATTCGAGGTAGCTGAATCCCATAGAGAGCTTAGACTCTGCGGGAAGACACTTAAAAGAGAGATAACCTGCCTGCAGAGGAAACATGCTGCAGCATGCAGCACTTGTTGCTCCTCTTCTGAGCGTTGTTACTTTCTATGAGGACATCAGATGTGATGGACCATCTTCAGCCTGCTCCAATGACAATATCTTTGAAGAAGCATGGAAGGTTTTTTTCTAAGAGCATGCTTTTTCTAAAAATGGTGAAATGCAAGACTTAAAAATGTTTGAACAGACCGTCCTACTTCCTAGACAGTTTCTCCCTAATTCCTGGACAGTTTGACGAACATGACTACGTTTGTTCTTTGATTGTTATTTGCAAATTTGTAGTTGGAGGTGATTATTTTACAAAAAAGCAAAATATGCACCACAGTAAATTTCACTTTCTATGGTCCTTGACAAAAGGTGCTTTACAGTAGCCTTTGTTTTGGAAAATCTTGCTTTTCAACAAAATTAAGTCACATCATGTTCAGATTTTTCTGAGATACCATCCTGTATATAGTTTAAACTGTTACTTCTCCCTTCTTTTAATTTGCATACTATTGCTGTAGTGGTCAATGTTTAACCCCTGGTCTCAGTACTCTCAGTAGCACGTCACTATTATGGCACAACTTTTCTAATGGCTGAATGTCATGTAGCTGCCACAAAGTGCTCGGGTCAAACAGCTTGGCCTGGACAGATTAGTTCAAGTAACACTTGCCCGTCTACAGTACTAGAGAAAATACTGGGAAACAGAAGAATGGAATAAAAAGTCTGTGTTTCTTTCTTTCTCTCAACTTCTATGTGAAAATAATTGAACTTGTACTCAAAAGATCAAATGTTTGTCTTAAATGTGCCTTTGAATAGAGAATGAATTAAACTCAAGTAAAACATGGTGTAACCTGTTTATATAATATATAAATTATATATATTATATAATATATAATTCTTATATCTGGTTACATGTAAAACACTCAGCTCATAAATTAGCTCAAGTATATTCCTCAGCTAAGGATGTTCTGTCCCAGAAAATGAGTGTGCATATGATGATGAAACCAGCATTGCTTTTATTGCTTGAGGGAGAGGATATTTATAGTTTATTGCATGTGAAGAATTGGTTCCTCCAACCATTACCAGCTAGTACCATGTGAGAGCCTATCTGTCTGCATTACTCTCCATGCGCAGAAACTCCAATGTCAAGCCACAACTGCGCTTGTGTGATTCATAGCTCTTCGAAAGAAAGACTTATTAGTCATCTACTTCATTGCCCTTCCTATATGGAATTATTCTATACTGTGCTGTATATTTACTACTTTTTTGTTGGTCTAATTTTAAATTAGTGAAGTAATAGAGCTCCCACCACTTCCCTCGGGAAAATGTTCCAGAGCTTAGTAGGTCTACTGTCAAGAAATATACTAATTTCCTGATATTCATTTTTCTTTTATTGACTTGATTTCATTGCACCAACTACTGTCTTCTGTGCATTTTCCTATGATTTCACTTCGAAACTTAGGCTTTGCACTCTGCAAATGCATCTTGTTTATTTTCAGCTGCTATATGTGCATATGGAGGGGTACAAATTAATCTCTACAGGCTTATAAATTTGGCCTGTGTTTGGTAGGAGTAAACCAGTAAAACTGCTGAAATTAATTGGTTTATTTTAGAGCAACACATCTTTGCAAGAGCTCCAGAAATGATTACAAACAACAGTAAAAACTTCATGTGACCTGAAAGTTGATTTCCTAGGCCACTTTTTGCAAAGGATGGTTGCACTACCTGAGTGTAAGCAGGCAGAGTTAAATTAAGGTAAAACCTTGTGTGGATATTGATTTTTATTTGAGTTTTCTAGTTTATCTAGCGGATTGGTAGGATACTTCAGACAGGTGAAGAATTTACAGTTTCCCAGCAGAGGTACGTTCCTGTGTGAGCTTCCATAGGCCATTTCAGTGCAAACTTAACTTTAAACCAAAGTCAGCATTGGCTTGTGCTACCTGTTATTTCTGCCCTGAAATGGATGAAGAGCATTCACTACTCATCACAAATGGATGGTAGAAGATGGTGGTTTAAGATATGTCTTTCTGCTTTGCATTCAGAGGAACTTTGTTACCTCAGATAAGGGACAGTAGCTTAGCACAAGATATGTCAAAATTAATCAGACACTCACTCACCTGACTACACTTTAAACCTATTTTCAGTGGGTATCAGTTGGATGAAAAAAATAATTCTTAAGTGGAAATAACTCACATCAGGTTTGTCTTAGCTGGATTCTGTGTGCAGGAATAAAATCTGACTTAAACTGTGCAACTTTACAATGTCTTCTTGTAAATACGTATGTACTTAAGTGGCTCTACTCAAGAGAATGCTGAGTAAGTCTTGTTTCCCTCCTTCTGCTTTAAAATTTGCCATCATGAACTTCCTTACAAACTTTAGATCCCATGAACAACTTTCAGGTGGTTTGCATGTGTCTAGCATCCATCTCTGTTTTCTTTCTCTCCTGCTCTTGGATAAGTCTGTTTTGCACTGACCTTGTCCTAACTGCCACCCCTCTTTCTGCTGAATTTCCTATATATTTTCAGTTCACAGCGCTCCCTCTTCTGCTTTGGATGAGGATTCAGCTATGATGTCTTACATTGGATGGGAGCTGGTATACCAGGTTAGAATAGAGACCTTTATATATATTCTAGAGAATAGATCTTTTAGAACATCTAAAAGATCTAGAGTTCATCAGTTTTATTAAGGAACTGTCATTCTTTTCCCAGGAAATGACTATGTTTTTATCTGATAGTATTTCCCTAGAAAACGCTTACAGTAGAACTCAAGTATTTTGAAAAGGGAATGTTTTTAACTGAGGCTAAATGTGAACAAGAACATAAATAGAACTTGATTTTACAGAATACATTCTGTAGTCGTGGCGTCTGCTTTATGGAGGACAAAATAAATACCTGCAATGCAGAGAATATGACGGCAAACATGACTCTGCCCTTTTCTCAACAGTATTTCCCACTTCTTGAAATATTTGAATCTTAAATGGCCAGCTTATCAGTCCTTTGAAGTCAATGAGAAGACTGCAAATGACATCTCCTGTTTTGGTATACTCAGTGTTCCTGTCTAAATATCCAGGGAAATCATACGAGGGCAACAAGACAAAAGAAGATCATACAGAACATACACGTGAGAAAAACTGGGCATCCTAACTTCTTCAGTCTTTTCCAGGTTACTCACAAAAGCTGGGTAATAAAAGGGAGACACTGTCTTCTGAGACAACAAATCTTAATGTGCTTGTTTAGCTCCTTCTCAAGAACCAGTGAGTTAAAACTGAATCAGTCTTTTGGGTTTTGTCCCAATATTTGCTTTAATTGGCATTGCTAAGGTTACTGTGAATGTATTACAAAAACTACCACCAAATTTTCAGTGTTTGAACAGGCTTTTCCATAGCTTAGCTGCTCAGACTGTCTTTACCTAGAATATGATCTTACTGTCACTGAACGATCACGCTGCCCCTTTTGTCAACTAGAACTGTTTCTTAAAGGGTAGTTGTTCTTTTTAAATTTTAATTGGATCTTCAGACTTTATCTGATAAAGTTGTCTGTGCAAAATGCATGAAACTGCATTAGGGTTATTTTATGTAGTATAACTGACCACGCATAAAATTCATGTAGTAAATTAAACCCCGACAAATGAGTCTTTTGTCCCCTTTATTCTCATTGAAGTCTGGGTGAGCGGAACATACGGAAATCCCATATATTTAAGACTCTTAACAGGATTCATGCTGAAAAGGGAAAAATATTCATTGGGTGTTTTGGGAGTATTTACTTCTACCTTGACGTTGTCTCACTCAGGTCTATAGACTTCTTGCCAAGAGATAGGTCCAGGTTAAATGCCTTTGAAAATACCAGGTGTGAAGTAATTGCTCTGCATGGAAAGTAGAGTTTAGTACAGAGCAAGTAAGTTTTCTAAAGCACTATAATGAATAGGTTTGTTGAGATGAACCTCACTTTTGGAATTGTGTCAACTAAGACCAGAAGCGGGAATTTGCTTTGCAAATCAAAATGAAGGCCATACAGTAAAAAGGAACCTAGCAGAGAGGAGGCTGGACTACTGCCCTACTCAGCATTTATATTCAGCTTAAGTTCTACCATATTTGAGGGTTGGTCTAGATGATGGTTCATCTTGAGGGTGCTCACAAGGGATGTGCAGGACAACCAAGGCATCAGGCCCAGCCAGCACAGGTTCATGAAAGGCAGGTCCTGCTTCACCAACCTCATCTCCTTCTATGACCAAGTGACCCATCTACTAGACCAAGGCTGTGGATGTTGTCTACCTGGACTTTAGTAAAGCCTTTGACAGCATCTCCCACAGCATTCTCCTGGAGAAACTGATAGCTCGTGGCTTAGACAGGTTTACTCTTCGCTGGGTAAAGAATTATCTGGACGGCCAAGCCCAGAGAGTTGTGGTGAACGGAGTTAAATCCAGTTGGCAGCCAGTCACAAGCGGTGTTCCCCAGGGCTCAGTTCTGGGGCCGGTCTTATTCAATATCTTTATTGATGACCTGGATGAGGGGATCGAGTGCTCCCTCAGTAAGTTTGCAGACAACACCAAGCTGGGTGGGAGTGTTGATCTGCTGGAGGGCAGGAAGGCTCTGCAGAGGGATCTGGACAGGCTGGATCGATGGGCAGAGGTCAACCGTATAAGGTTTAATAAGGCCAAGTGCAGGGTCCTGCACTTGGGTCACAACAACCCCATGCAACGCTACAGGCTTGGGGAGGAGTGGCTGGAGAGCTGCCCGGCGGAAAGGGACCTGGGGGTGCTGGTTGACAGCCGGCTGAATATGAACCGTCAGTGTGGCCGAAGGCCAACAGCATCCTGGCCTGTATCAGCAATAGTGTGGTCAGCAGGAGTAGGGAGGTGATTGTGCCCCTATACATGGCACTGCTGAGGCTGCACCTCCAATACTGTGTTCAGTTTTGGGCCCCTCACTACAAGAAGGATGTTGATGTACTTAAGCGTGTCCAAAGAAGGGCAACGAAGCTGGTGAGGGGTCTGGAGCACAAGTCTTATGAGGAGTGGCTGAGGGAACTGGGGTTGTTTAGTCTGGAGAAGAGGAGGCTGAGGGGAGACCTTATCACTCTTTACAACTATCTAAAAGGAGGTTGTCATGAGGTGGGTGTTGGTCTCTTCTCCCTTCTAACTAGCGATAGAACAAGAAGAAATGGCCTCCAGTTGTGCCAGGGGAGGTTTAGACTAGATATTAGGAAAAGTTTCTTTACTGAGAGAGTGGTCAAGCATTGGAACAGGCTACCCAGGGAGGTGGTGGAGTCACCATCACTGGAGGTGTTAAAAAAACATGTAGATGTGGCACTTCAGGACATGGTTTAGTGGGCGTGGTGGTGTTGGGTTGGCGGTTGGACTTGATCTTAGAGGTCCTTTCCAACATTTGTGATTCTGTGACCTTTAAAGGTCCTTTCCAACCCAAACTGTTCTATGATTTTCTCTTCTACCACCCTTATGTTATGCAGGTTTAATTGTCTATATAAAGCATTTATTTGAATTTGTCTTTGAATGTATGCTCTGAAAACAGTGACTTTGCAGATTCATATGATGAACTCTACATTTATGTTGGCAGTTGAATAATTTTTTGGGAATCCAATTTAATAGCTGGGCGAAAACAGCAAAAGGTCAACGAAGACAGCAGAAATATGTCTGTAGGAGCGTACAGGGCTGAGATTTCTAACTATGTAATATAACTTTGTGTTCTGATGTCATGTCGTGATCCTCAGGTAGATCCTGTGGTGAAGTCAGGTGATAAAAAATTTGTGACCTCACAGCAGTAAGAAATGAAGATGTAGGACAATGACACCACTGGATGTGTAAGGGAAAGGTTCAAGTTGAGAACAGCAGTTGTGAAGGCGTGTTTATCTATAATCTAAGGTACAAAATGGTTCAAGGAACAATTGCTTATAAAGTAATTTGCTGTCTTAGTTTGCCCCAGGAAAATTCTTCTTAAGATATTGTGGAACAGCTTAGTGGAACAATAAAAGCAATTGCCAACCTGAGTGTATACAGAAAAACAAGCCTTTTTTTAGCAAAGAGAGAAATCAATTCTGTCACTGCACTAAGGAAGTATCACGTTTTCAGATAGAAAAGATAATTTTGTTACCTACTCATGTGCCTTTTTTTAACTTCTGGGAGTTTGAAAACTATTCTGAACTCTTACTACCGAGTTAACATACAGGTTCTTCATAGTTATGTGGCAGCGTATAGACTACAGATACAGAGTCTGGCAAGCTATTTTAATTTGACCATTTGGTTATTTTATGTGCAAATAGGCTATACAGTTAAGTGTATGTGACTCCTGCTGGTACTTCTGTCATGTCATAAATGCAGTGACCCTCAACAAAAGAGGTTAATGAGTTTTGTGTCCTGATGCCGTTTGTCCAACAGAGATGTAAACCAGAGCAGTAAAGGGCTGGATTTGCAGTGTTCTTTGGCTTGCTCAAAATACTTTTTTAATAAATGGCAGCTAAGAAGGTTTTAGAATATAGGATACAGATAAATCTCTAGCTGCTGTCTTCATTATCTTTCGAGTGAAAAATACTTGTGTTCTAGTGAAAAGGACCTGGTTTAATCTTATTAAAAGTATTTTCAGAGTAATTTAAGGGTAAGTAAATATTTATTACTGGTGCAGAATTGTAGTAAGCCAGAGCAGAATTTTATTTAAGAAATTACCTTATACTTAACGATTATGTTATAAACTTAAACTGCAATAATCTCTGTTCAAAATACAGGTCAGTGACTCATCACACTGTTGTAAAGGCTGTTGTATAGGAAGATGTGGAGTAGGCTAAAGGGAATTCTCCTGGGACCTGGCAATTAACACATCCTGAGCACACAGCTTTCACAACAGCCCTTACCCTGCATGTGACAGAAGCATTAGGAAAACTTGTACTGTTTCATGTTTTTTTCCATTAACAAAATTCACAGTTACTGAAGTTTAATTTACGTATGCATTAGATGGAAAAACTCTAGGCATCTGTGCATAAAACTATAGGAAGTATGTTAACTGCTTTTCCTACTCTTAGCATGAAATTTTCAGGGAGGGTCACCACTCCCATGTGACAAATGTGTGCGTAGTAAGACTGAGCAGATCACTGACCAAGGGCTAGAAGAGATTTAAGACTTCAAGGTGGCTGTCCTACCGCTGCTTTTCACAGTTGGGGTTGGCTGCTGTTGTGTGCACGCTGTGTGCTCAGGATCGGTGAACTGCTGGCTCTCGTGATCCTTTTCCCTAGCCTGCTCCTAAATCTTCCTGTATGACAGCCTCTTAGCAGCTGGCAAACATCTCCGAGTGCTGTGTGAAAGACTGCAGAGAAGTCCCCCTGGGTAGCTCCTCTGTCCTCGATCTTCCTTTGCACATTCGTTGCCTTCTGTGAAGCAAAGGGCCTTTGTGCCGGATTTGTGAACTAAGGGTGACTCTCACTTCACCTATAAATCCAGTAACATTGATGGAAGTGGCACACATACATTTCGTGTGGGATATACTGCCGTTGTTATATGAGTGTCCTGTAGAGAAACCCATTAAATAGCAGGGTCCAAATATATTATTAAGTATAAAACATTCAAATTAAATAAGCCTAACTGCCAAGTTCTTATCCAGATTTCCATCATCCCTCTTTTTTATCCCCAGTTACCTGTACCTTAGATCTGGCAGCTATTTAAGATATGCAGATAAGTGTTTTTGTGCATTTTGGAAATCCAACAGTGAGCACAGGTTCACGCACCTTAGGGACCAACTGAAGAGTCTTATTAGCTGGGTTTTACTTGCGTACCACAGACAAAACTTTTGCATCTGCTAGTATTACTGCAGTATTTGCTTAAAAGAAATTGTTGCATAGAGAGGTTAGGATGACATCTTTAGTCCCTAGGTTTCTTTAAGTTCAGATTAATGTTTGCAGTTTTGCGGGGACCTGATTCATACCTATTGAATTTGAAAAAGTTTATTTGTATTGAATGGATGTCAGCAGTACAAGTCATCTTATGCTATTTTGCTCAGTGTCCTGAGGCGCAGACTTCACAACATGGTATGGTAGAGAACGAATGGGCAGACTGTGATATTGGTACCACTGTCCATCCATGGGAGAGTCAAAATTAAAAAATAACCTGTATTAGGTTTACAGTAAAGCTCCTATAAATTGAGGAGCCTTCTCAAGAAAATGGACCCCCATGATGCGTGGCTGGCAGGTGTTTCCAGATGAGCGTCACCATAGAAGAGGGCTGCCAGCAAGATGGGAGAGCAAAGCAGATTATCAGCTCCTCCAAATGGCCTGAGGATTGAGAGGACAGGCATGGGTTTTGATACTTATCCCACAGTGACTTCCCTCTCAGAAGACCTTTCCCCAGGGCAAAATCCCAAGCAGAGCTGCAGCCTCACTCCCATTGCAGGATTTGCTATAGGAGGGAAGGAGCGAGCCCGTGACCATTATGGTTCTATTTTACTGCCCTGTTAAATGTGATGCCTTATTGCTATTTTTAATTTAATTCTTTTGTGAGAGTGGAGGCGATAAAACAAATTGTTTCTATGCTTCACTAACACACCTAATGGGAGAACAGTGCAAGGGAGCTGCAAACTGTAATTCGCATGAGGTACAGCAACAAGAATTTCCAAATGCAGATATTTGGAGTGTGCTGAAAAGCTGACATTTGCTAATGAACTCACTTTCATCCCCATTTCTGGTTGCATCTAATTATAATTTATAACAACAGTGCCTTACATCATGAACCCTAGGCTCATTTGTGCTATCCTGTGGTTTTCATTGCAAGTCAAAGAACACCTGACTAAGGGTATATATGTGACCTTGTAAAAGGTTTTTTGCTGTTTCAGCAGAGGTAGGAGGGACCACAAGTGAGAGCAAAGATTCTTATCAGGGACTAGAAAAAGAGACCAGGTACTGGGCAAATTGTGGTGGGATCTGCCTATAGCCATCCAGACAGAAAGCTAAAGGATTAAAGAGCCCTGCAAGTAGAGAGCTAAGAGCTTGAGTTGCAGGGCTGCGGGGAATGGTGAACAATGTGAGAGAGATTTAATAAGCCAAGTAGAGGATTGATGGATTTTATTTCCCTTCTGATTTTTGCATTGAGAGTAGGAGAACGCGGCATGGGTAATGTGAGACTCTACTCCAAGAGAAGGAGGAAAATGCAAACTACCAAAAGGCGTAAGGGGTGGACTATTGATGAACCTCCTCATAGGCAGTGAAAGAAATTATGTGTGCTTGCTGTGGATGCCTAATACTCCAGACTGTGTGCAGGTGGTATCGGTGAGCCATGTGGGTGCATCCACCACTGTTCCAAGAGGGGAAACTAAGGCAAGAGATAGGTAATCTCTTGATATAAATTAACCTTTCTACATATTACGTTTATGTTTGTTTATATAGCTGCTTCATAATTAGTTCTGCCAGCTCTTCGCTTCCATATGTCTTAAGGAATGACAGTATATTCCCAGATTTACTCCTATTTATACTAATTAAATACTAGTAAACCTGTCCACCTAAAGGACAAATTATAAATCATCTTTTCCTCAGCTCTATGTTGGACTTCTCTATATTTGTAGCTATTAAAGCTGCTTTATTTTTTATGTTCTTCTGTCTTACAAACAGTTATGTAAGTTCATAGTCCTGCATAATTTAGCTAGGCACTGCTTACATTGAACTCATACAGAGGAAATCATGACAAATTATGTAGGAGGAGGACTTCCAGTTATTCAGGGCCTGAAGTGATGAAATTATGTAGAGATTTATATTTTTATTAAGCAAAATCATGGTGTCTCCAGAACATCTCCATTGCATATGAGCTTGAATATACATGTGAAAAATCATTATCAAGGTTATGTACCTGAATTTTTTTTTAAAAATGGTTATACAGGGTGGAAAATAACATTTAGCACCATAGTTCTTAGGAGGGAGAAACCTGTAGTAGCAAGGTAATTCCTGACAATGTGGAAGGTTCTTAAAGCACATTATGTTGTCCACTGCCAGGGTAAAGGGAAAGGAAAAACATTTTTCAAGTAAAGAAAACACCTGGGATTCATCCCTAAAAATTCAGAGCATGAGAATTTCTAGTTCTGAGGGATGGTTGTTATTTGTAAATGTGCTCAGTGGCCGCAGGCTTGGCACAGACTGGCTGCACCCCCTGTCCTGGCTGCACCACTCCTGTTCACCAGCTGACTTGTTTTATGATGAAGGCAGAAAGTGTATCGGCCCATGGATTGTGATCCGGGTTTTGCAGTCCGCAGCGGTGTACAACAAACGAACAATTGTCTTCCTCTCCCTTCCAAACCTATGTACTGAATCAATTTTACAGTGTCCTACCGCTCCCACTGAGTAGGGAGAGGACTTCTTCCAGGGCTCTGTAGGCAAAGAGCTGGTGTGATGGAGCAGCAGTCTATCTACTACCTAGCTAGTGCAACTATAAATAGAGTTGCTTTTCTCGTAAGTATACAGATTAATCCAGGAAGGGCTCCTGTGTGGTCAGCCATGCCACAGTTAAGTCAGGGATAATGCTAACAGAGAAAGGAGCCGTCAGGTACTGGGATGATATGGGGCTATGTGCCCATATACCTTGTGCCACCGAAGCTTCCAGCTGACTCTGACAAAGAGAAAGTAGATTCACGTTCAGAAACGTGTCTGAAGGAAGAACGCAGAGCACGTTTCGTAGGTCTGGCCATAAGGTAGAACGTAAGAAGCAGTATTAACTGCTCAGTTATGTCCCTAAAGCAATGATATGGTCATGGAAATTTGGCAGAGGGGATTGCCATGCCAAATACCCTATGTCCTCATTGTCCTTCATGCAGAGGAGTCCTCATCTCTTGGAAGAGAGTTATATCTTATCCTACAAAGTTGTGTGAATGGTGCTGTAGAAAGGAAGTATTTTTAACATATTGTAGCCACAAAGGGCTTGGCATCATGACCAGTTAGTTTTAGTTACCTTGCGATGCAAGGCAAGACATCCCTATACGCCTGTGGCGGGGGGAAACATGGAGCTGGTTTTGCCCTGGATAGACAAAAATCCAGAAGTCCAAAGCAGAAATGTGGGTGAATCTCTTTCAACACAGGGTACATTTTAATACGCCCCGTTATCTTTAAAAGATCTTCACTTTTGCTTACCTCATGCCTCTGTAGTCTTACTTCAGTCTCTCCTAGTAACTCAGTTCCATTCCCAGAGACCTGAAATGAATGCATCCAAACATGCTCTATTTAGACTTCTACCCCATGGCCAGCACACCCGATATGGCATTTCAGAGACTGAGGGAAGGGAGCCACATTTGCTCAGGGAAAAAAGAACAAACTGCAGCAATACAATGACGTAAGGTTTATCCTGCAGGTTCACCTCAGGTTACAACCGGATCTAATTCAGCATGCTCTTGTCAGTACAGCTTAGTTCAGCTAAACCAAGAAAATACAGTTCAATTCTGCATACAGCACACTCCCACATAAAGCATCAAAACCTTTCCAATCTAATTTTTTATTGCAAGCTTTTTTTTTCTTTTTCATTTGTAGAGCTGTTGGGCCTGAATAATGTGGGTTTATTTATGTGTCTGGTACCAAATTAAAGTAATTTTATGAATTTGATTAAAGAACCATCTCAAAGTAAATGGGAGATCACACATTTAAAGAAGATGTTCCCACACATCAGATGCTAATGAGGTCACCCAGGAGAACATTGCTGTTTGGGGCCTCTACTCATCCCCAGGGTGCATTTTCTCACTGGGAAAAGGTCCTGCTATGCAGTCTTAATCTAGAGCATGTTTTGAAATAGCTCTTTCAGCTAGTGATGTGCTAACTGCTTCTTTGTTTTCATCTTAGTAGAGTCTGAGAAATGAATTGCATAAATTTCACAGCAGTGAGATTTTTTTTGATATCTGTAATAATTTACAGTTTGACTCTTACATCGCAGTGTAGTGGCAAGTTTCATCAGCCAGAAGACCCTGCAACTCCTAGACCTGCAAATACTCTTAATGCAGTGGCAGACCAGAAGTCAAGTTTATGTTTAACATGTCAAGGAGCTCAAAGAAGTGAAATAATGTATCGTGACCCGAATTTAGGGCAAAGTGTTTTTACACACCAAAGTGAGTAGAGCTAACGTATGCTTGCTGCCTTCATCTTCAAGTGCTGCTAGCTATTGGCGGTCAGAGCAAAAAATGGTTTAGAAAGGAAAGTTTTATGGTATGCTCCCAAGGCTATAATCTTTTTTCTTAAACAGAAGTTTTAGACAGAAATCTCTTGATTGCACTTTAGGGTTAACCAAACATTGGTGTCTTGGATCTGACCCAGTACATTGTTCCTGACAGTACTCAGGAACTGGCCAGTCAAGAGTTATGGAATAATGTGACAAAAGGGGGATTTTCTTAATCCTTGGGGATTCCCCTTAAGGGGAATGTCTTAATCCCTGACATCTAATCATTGCTTGTGTCAGGAAGTATAAATGTTTGTCTTTTATCGCTTAAAAAAAGCAAGGTTCATTAAGGATTATATTCTTTCTTTTTAAACAAATGAGTTTCTAATGGGAACATGCAGGAATTCATTAACAATCTAATGAATTTTTTTTTCATAGTCCTTTTTGGTCCCAATTATATTATGCTGCAGACAGCCCCACAGGGTAAACTATGCTTTAAGTTTGAAAAGGTAGAACAGAATTTTCCTTAATCTTTTTTAAATTTGCCTGTCAGTTTTAAACTCCCTGTTTAACTTTTCTTCCATATCTTGTTAATGACTTTGTCTTTTGGCTGCAATGTGTTATTTTTCTTCTATTATGAGAAAATAAATAAGAAAGTTTAATTTCCCTTCTTTTTACTATTTATAATTTTTATACAGTTATCCCACATCCATCATGTCTTTCACTTGCCTCCTCTCCAAACAAAAACTGGTCTTTCTTCATGCAGCTGATTTCCTGAGATTCCTGGTGGTTTATGTTCCTGGGGTCTGAATCCTTTTAATGGCTGCTCTTTTTGCAGCCATGTGGCTAGTACTGCCTGTAGCATTCCTGATGCCAGATTTACAGTTGTTTCATTTTGTTTGCTTAGGTGGAGAGAGTTTCCGCACACTCCCTTGAATTTCAAGCTGTAAGCTTGGCATTGCCAGTGTCATCAGAAGTGGTACGAAGCTGGAGTTCAAACAGGTGGAACCGTTGGGCTGCTGTCACAGGGGATGAGATCATACATTCATTTTGTCTCCGCGATGGATTTGTCTAACTCTCTCCAACTCAAGCTGACTTTGATCCCATATAATGAAAAGCCTTAAAATAGAAAGTGGAAGGGAACATAGAGGAGCTTTAATTATTTACTGGCTAGGTCGAATCCATACCTTTTGTAAAGAGACTTCTTTTGTTGTTTTTTGGTCTATTCAGTTTTCATTAAGCCAAATTTAAATCTTTGTGCTCAGCATTGATTCAGATTCAGGGGCTGATTAAAGAGGCTTTTGAAGGAAGATGCATTTTTTCTTCTTTGACTTAGTTATTTTTTCTATCTACTAAATGGAATAAAAATGCTCCCTAAACAATTTTCAGTATTTTAGTCTCAGTAGTTCTAGGAGGTCCCAGCTCAAAGTTTTAGTTGCTCTAAGCACCTAGAAACATGACAGCCATCATAAAACCACTGAAGGCTAGGTAGACAAAACAGGTAAAAAGTGGGAGGGGGGAAGTAAACTTGTACATTCCCAAATTCACAAAAAAAAATTGATGGCAGAGCTGAGACCTGATCAGGTCTCCTGCCACTGCTAGCATGGTGTATAACCGCAGGCTCACACTTCCCCTGCTGTAATTCACCCCTTGGGTAGCACCTGAGCTGCACAGGCACAGTGTGGTGGTCTCCATGACACAAATACCCCGTGACTGCCTGCATTTCAGAGTGGTATTCCCAGTTACAAAAGCAGTCCCTGTCACCCTGAACATTTTGGTAATCATAGAATCATTTAGGTTGGAAAAGACCTTTAAGATCATCAAGTCCAAACATAAACCTAGCACTGCCAAGTCCACCACAAAGCCATGTCCCTAAGCATGACATCTATATGTCCTTTAAATACCTCCGGGGATGGTGACTCAACTGCTTCCCTGGGCAGCCTGTTCCAATGCTTGACAACCCTTTTGGTGAAGAATTTTTCCTAGTATCCAATCTAAAACTTCCCTGGCACAACTTGAGGCCATTTCCTCTCGTCCTGTCACTTGTTATTTGGGAGAAAAGACCACCATCCACCCCCTTTCAGGTAGTTGTAGAGAGTCATAAGGTCTCCCGTCAGCCTCTTCTTCTCCGGACTAAACAACCCCAGTTCCCTCAGCTGCTCCTTGTAAGTCTTGTTCTCCAGACCCCTCACCAGCTTCATTGCCCTTCTTTGAACACGCTCCAGCAACTCCATGTCCTTCTTGTAGTGAGGGGCCCAAAACTGAACACAGTATTTGAGGTGCAGCGTCACCAGTGCCATGTATAGGGGCACGACCACTCCCCTAGTTCTGCTGGCCACACTATTTCTGATACAGGCCAGGATGCTGTTGGCCGCCTTGGCCACCTGGGCACACTCCTTCTCATATTCAGCCGGCTGTTGACCAATACCCCCAGGTCCTTTTCCACCAGGCAGCTTTCCATCCTCTTCCCCAAGCCTGTAGCGTTGCATGGGGTTGTTGTGACCCAGGTGCAGCACCCAACTGTTAGCCTTGTTTAATCTCATACAGTTAGCATCAGCCCATTGATTCAGCCTGTCCAGATCCCTCTGCAGAGCCTTCCTGCCCTCCAGCAGATCAACACTCCCACCCAACGTGGTGTCGTCTGCAAACTTGCTGAGGGAGCACTTGATCCCCTCGTCCAGGTCACTGATAAATATATTAAACAGAACTGGCCCCAATAGTGAGCCCTGGGGGACACCGCTTGTGTCTGGCTGCCAACTGGATTTAACTCCATTTACAACTCTTTGGGCCTGGCCATCCAGCCAGTTTTTTACGCCTGTTCAAGCCATGAGCAGCCAGTTTTTCCAGGAGAGTGCTGTGGGAAACAGTGTCAAAGGCTTTACTAAAGTCCAGGTAGACAACATCCACAGCCTTTCCCTCATCCACTAGGTGGGTCACCTGGTCACAGAAGGAGATCAGGTTAGTCAAGCAGGACCTGTCTTTCATAAACCCATGCTGAGTGGGCCAATGTGTCTTTGCCCTCCTCTGGAAACAGTAGAGATGTCATCTCCCTCATTGCACAGGAGGACCTAATGCAGGGGGCGAGTACAGCTTCTTTATGAGCATCTTGCCCTGGCACGTTGTGCAGGAGGAGGCCAGGTGCCATCCCAAACCCTTCCCCTTCTCTGGAGCCTGGATGATGCCTCCCGAGGACATGAGCTCTGGGCAGGAGGAGAGAGGGCAGGGGAGACAGGCTTTTGGTGCACCACTTCCTTGCATCATTACAGTTACAACTAAAGACAACCTTGCAGTTACCTCTGTAGTCTTAAGCAAAAAGCTTTCTTGATTTATTTTGGAAGCTAGTGTCTTCATAGTGTGCATGGCTGTAAAATCTGCATGCTTGAGTTGAGGCTTGAGGAACCTCAGTGCCTATCAATATCACTACATCCACAGCTCCTTCACAAAAATAGACAGTAATGTGAAAGATAGTGATGCTTCAGAGAAATGTCCTTGCTTTATCCTCACCCTCTTGGTGCCTGTGGATACGTTAACAGACTACTATACATAGGGGAAAACATGCCTTTAATAGTTCTGTCTCAGCTGCTGTTAATTTGATTTCCCTCAGGTAGTCAGTGTTCAGTCACAAAGTCCTGGAGCAAGGCTTTTTGTAGCAAGAAGTACAAATAATTTACACTGTAAGTAAGGTCTGAGGCTCTTAGATAAAGCATACGCTACTCTGAACAAAGCAAACAAGTAATTTCTTTTATTTGGGAATAAACATGATGAATTCAGAGAGATGGAAGGAGGTGCTATAATAAGGAGCATGTTTATTCAAAGCAGCTTTGTGGTATCTGACAGCGAGTAGATTATGTCCAGACCTGTGCTCGGTGTCTGTGCCGTACACATTGTATATTTGCTGTTTGTCATGACACTTCACAGGACAATGTCAAAATAATTTGTAATTATTATTGCATTACTACAGATAAAATATTTTTCAGTATCTCAGTTTTCCTGAGGAAGTTGTTAGTTTAGTTTATATTTTCATCTCTGTTCCAGCTTCTTCCATGTAAACTGGGCAAGTGTGAATTAGGTACATTATGCCAGTCCTGAGGCCAAACTGCATTTAGCTTGCATTTATGTAAATCTGGAGTACAGCCTTTGAAAAGAATGGGCTGGTTTCTGCCCCAAATTGTCATGTCCCATTCCTTTGCTGTAGCCACTCATTTAGGGGTGGGATTTTTCAGCAGGACTCAGTACTGCTGCAGTACTTGTCCTAACACTACTGTGGTATTGCATGGCTTGTATAGCTTTGCAAAAACTAAAATTGAAGAATTTAGAGCAGAATTAGGTCATGACCAAGTGCATTTGAAAATGCCATGCTAATTATTCACAACTTTAAAATTACTGAATGAGTTTCTTCCAAATTTGCTCTGTTCCATAGATTCCACTGACTTTTAAATGTAATTCACTTTATCACTGTGTTATATCATAAAGTCCGGTTTCCAGTATTTTCATTAGCTGGTAGATGTTCTATAATATAAAAGGAAATATTACTTAGGGCATGGAGAAAAAGGGAATGCACTTAATCTGTTAACTTTGCCTTTCTGGAATTCACTGATTAATTTTTTTTAATCTCTTATTGGTATTAGGAAGGTTTTTTGTTTTGTTTCTAGTAAAAGTTGTGCAGAGTTCCCGAAATTCTCCAGAAGGTTTAAGATGAGTGTATGATCTGCCTTTCAAAGTCACCAAATCCTAGACCTCGAATTCCAGCCTTTTAGACTTCCATCACCTCTTTTCTTACGGAAAGTGTCTGCTTTTCCTGAAGGTGCTGATGCTTCTCATCATTCCTCCCTATTCTGATGAGTGTGCATCTTTTCAGGGAATGATGAATCCCTCCTTGAGAGGGATTTGTTCCTTTGGGATGGTTTCTACTCTAATTTGGATTTCCATAGATCAATAATAAAAGGAAAGTGTAGAGTAGCTGAAATATTGCTCTGAAGATAGCAAAAAGCACATTGTAATGTTTGAGTGTTTGAAAATACTTATTTTTCTTGGGGCAAAAGTTTTCATGATGTTCAAAGAAAGGCCTTCACAGCAGCTGCAGATGTCTTCTACAGGTGGTACTCAGTGCTGCCGATTTCTCAGCCCTCAGAAACAGTGTACACGGTGGGATTATTGACTGGAGCTGTGTTCAGGTGGTTGTGGGTTAAAAAATCTCCCATCTCTCCCACAATCAGACTGATAATTCCCACATGATTAATTGGCTCCATAAGCCATTTTTCCCCTTCCCCCTTTTTTTACCCATGCTGTTTAAATTCGGTGCGGCACTGTTGTGACTCACAGGTGGGGTGTTTTTCCCCCTTTCCTGCCTGCGTTGCCTAACGTGGCGCTCGGCTGCTGCCGGCAGCCCGGCTCGGGGAGCCTCGTGGGCCTTCCCCTGCGGCTGATCCTGACACCCATCCATCTTGTAAGATGAGATCATTATCTAAATGCGTGCTATAAAGCGAGATGATCGCGCTGGAGGAGAGGCGTTCTTTTCCTGCACCCTCCTGGAAGCGTACGGATAACCCCGGCAGGCAGAGAGCAAAAGAGGTTTGATACGTTAAACGCACAAAGGCCTGTGTCATGGCATCTCCGGAGCGTGGTGGTGGTTTCTTCCTCATCCGCTGCCACTTTATCCCTCTCCCAGGTCTGTCTGGGTCTGTGCTACCTGCAGGTCGCTGGCTGCAAGCTGCCATCCTGTATCCCAGCTCCTCGCGCAGGCGTTTGGGGTTTCTCCACAGGCTGGGTACAGCAGAGGGAGCAGTAGGACAAGCTTCTCCCAGGCTGTCTCACCCTGCCTGCTGCCGCCCCAGTCCAGACCCTCCCGCTGGTCTAACCTCCCCTCCTCTCCGTACTGGTCCCCCGCAGCAGCACCGAAGACCCCCCACGCCGCAGGGGTCTGTGTGTGCCCTCGGGCCCGGCCGGAGTGGGAAGGGGAGGGCTGTGTGGCAGAGACACCCCCCAGCCCCAGCAGAGCACTGGTGCGTTTTGGTCAGGCGCTGCTTGCTTTTACGTAACTGATCTGATGGGATTCGTGGTGTTGGCCTATATATTAATGCTCCAGCTCTCATTAGCAGTTTCTGAGACTTCCAGGCCTCCTTCTGTGTTCTTGCTATGTATTCTTTTCTTAAAAAAAAAAAAAAAGGAGGAAAGAAGGAATTTCTTCTTTATCCCCAAGTTTTTTGTCTGGAGGGTAGAATAAAGTGAATTTTATTGTAGAGCAGGAGGGTTTCTCGGTGGTATGTGAGATGAATGAAAGGGAATTGTTCCTACCTTTGGCTTAACTGAGCAGAAGATCTGTTTCACAATTATCCTCTTCCAGTTCTGAAAAGAGTGTGTGTGTATGTCACTTCCTCCACATGCACGTCTGCCTGCACGCACACTTCAGGCATTGGCCAAATTTCCACGAAAGGCCTGTGGTTGTCTGTCCAGGCAAATATAAGTACATAATGTTTGTGGCATTTTAATGAAATAACTTACAGGAAACCTTTTTTGGTTCAGAATGCTGGAGTGAGACAGGATAACCGATCCGTTTCCATAACAAAAATACCCAATTAATTTAATAATTTCAGGAATAAGGACATTAATTTCAGGAGAAAGTTCTGACAAGGCAGATTTTGGTGTTGCGATCTTTACTTTCACAAACGTTTCAGTTACTCTTTTCAGGAACAGGCTGCAATGATCTCTCTTAATTATCAGTCTTCGCTACCTTTTGTATACTCTGCTAAGAGCAGACATGAAGCCTTCAAAGCAGTAGAGGGTTCTTACCGTGGAGGAGACAAAGACAGTATCATGCTGGAGGAAAGGCTGTGTCATGAATCTTTGTAGCTGGCATGTGAGGTGTTTGTTTATTTTATTTTCCTTCTGAGTTTGGCTTTCTAAGGGAACACAATCATGCTATGTTTGTTTGTCTCACACTTCTGGCCACAGCCAGTAGTTTTGAACTCTTAATATTAGACACCTTCTGCTAAATTTAACACAGGGGAAGAAATCTCAGCTATACTGATTGTCCTTGGCTCTTGTGAAGTAGGGCCCAAGATAGCACCCCAAGAAGGACAGGACAGGACAGGCAACATTCCTCTCTTGAAAGAGCTCCCACATGTGCTGGCCGGTCAGCCTGAGCTCTGAAACCAGCTGCGCGACCTGCTTGCTGCTTTTTCCCCAGGTAGGGAGAAAGTACAAAAGGGCGCGTGGAAGGAGGCAGGAGTACCGGTTAGTGCAGTACCTGGAAGAAGGACAACCGTGGAGGCCGGGGGAAATTAAAAGCATTATTGTGGAGATGGTGGCACGGGTTGGTTCCATAGTACATTAAAAGAAGCTGGAAGTGCAGGTAGGCAACACTCATGTCCTCAGGGGTAGGAATGGTGGTGAGAGTTTAGGGAAAACACAGGCATTACTGTCGTTGGGAGCAATAAATAACAAAGGATCGTAAATGTAAATCCTTAGGAAAACAATCTTCGTTAGATGCACTGCTCACTAAGCAACTTTAATGAGCTATAGCTGTCATGTCAAACCTTTCAAGTTCAGCGTTTTCAAGCAGAGGACCAATAATGGATGATGCAGCCTTTTTATTTATCCATGAGCACCATCAGGCCATGAAAGACTTTTCCAGGGCTCAGCACTGTGTGGGATTAGGTTTACCTGTCTATTTTTTATTATTTTTAGAAAAATACTTTTCCTTTCAGTGTGGTAAAATTAAACTATTTACCTACAAAACCTAATTTTTTTTAAAGCTCACTTTATTATATCTCAGAGATCTTAATTCTGCTGATCAATTTGGACATCTAACAAAAAGAGTAGTCTTTTTCCTGTATTTAGTGTGTGGATTAAAGACGAATGGAAACAGAATTGTTCTAGTTCTCTGCTTAGGTATTTTTCAAGCATGTACCTGGTAAATAATGGTTTGATCTTGCAGAGAACAAGACAAGTGCACAGAGTTTTTCATAAGTTGCTTAATTCATCATAATTAATGTTTGTGCTTTGTTCACATGTAGAAAAATAAAGCCAAGGCCTTTATATTCTGGCTCTTGTAGATGTCACGTGCTTATATATGATGATAAACACTGGTTTAAACTATGGATTTGTCAGAAAAGCTCTAGCAAATTATAAATACAAGATAGAGGAAAAAGGAAAGAAATGTTTAAAAGTAAATCATGGATTTTTTTTGTTTATTCAGTAAAATGGATTGATTGAAAATATGATTTGTTTCTGAAACTTAGATGTATGACCATGGACATTCTCTCTTCTCCCTGCATAGCTTGAATCACAGATACATAGAAAACTAAACCAGAAAAGCCAATACAGAAAATCCACTGTTGCTGCCAGACTGCTCACAGAGTCTGTACCAAGTGCATTCCCCATTTACTTTATTAATGCTTACCGAGAATTCAAGCGATTTGAGTATGTTTTGCAAATAGCAGAGCTAACCCATCTGAATATTTTTAATGACTGAGCTTCCTCCAGTTATCTAGTGAGCAGAAGGATTAGACTCAGTGAGGAGGGTGTTGGAATAAATTTCTTTGGAGCAGTCAGACTCCACGTTGGGGGACCAGGGCAGAGTATTGCCCCGTGTGAGCCCATCGCAGTCCCCTGGGTTGCCTTCCAGGGCAAACGTACCACGCTGTGCCCGAGGCTGCGTTGTGGGGATGGCAGGGCAGCAGGTGCTGGGGTGTGCTACCGAGAGCCCCTTGTCCCCACCAGCCTCAATAGCTATTCCCCATCTCTTCCAGTAAAAAAGTGGTAGGTGGAAGAGAAGGAACTCATGGGTTGATGCTTGGCCAAACCCTGTCTGTTGGTCCATGTTGGAGAGGGCTCATGGTGTAACCATGCAGCTGAGTGGCCAAGGCTGAGGTAGGCTTTGGGGGTGACAGGTGTGTAGACTGAGTAATACTGACTAAAGTCAGCGTGCTGGATCCACCGTCACAGGCAAGAACTGCGTTCCTGTCAATGCAGTGGTAGTCCCCTACTCAAAGCTCTTACTGTGAAACAAACCCATGCTGAAGTCATCTGCAGAGGTTAACGAGATCACTCCTAAGAGCTGGAAATACTCTTGAGTAAGACCTAGAAGGACTGAGCCCATAGAGTAGAAGACGTTGCTTGTCCCAGTAAGCCCAAATATTAAGACTGCCAAGACAAATGAATTCAAGACGCTGACAGACAAGGGAAGACAAAGAGCAAATTCTGTGCATGTTAAAAATGGCTAAACGTGAAGGGACAGACCATGCCTCTTAGGCACTGGGCTAAATTGGGAATGGGTAGGAAGTCACATGGCTCCAAACATTACATATTTACACTTGTCACTGGTAGCAAATTACTTTCCCCTCCCTGCCGCTCCTGTCTCCTCTCCGCTCCCATGCCAGCTCCAGCTCCATCTCCTGCTTCTCCACAAGAACTTGCTCTTAACATGTATTCATATATGTCAAATCTAGAGAGCCTTGATCTATTACATTCGGTGATGGTTTTAAGCAACAGACCCTGCTTGAAGGAGAAAGAGTAGTATTCCCTCTCACAGCTGCCGTAAATCTCTCCCAGCTGTACACTTTACATTGCACATCTCTTCATCTGAGGAAACTGGACACCTGTCTTCTCTTTTGGCTTATGTGATACAGCTTTTGGACATATGACCTCTGACTGTCCCATTCATGGGAATGGGATCATGCTGCCAATGTTGGCATACAAGATTTCCCAGTAATTTCCAGCATCCTGTTTTCCAAAGCTCCACCCCCCACGTACTCTTAAGTCTATAAATAACCTCTTAAGAGACACAGGAAGCAAACACTATAAAGTGTTCTTTTAGAGTATCCAAAACCCTGTCTC
Organism: Phaethon aethereus; assembly: GCF_964289735.1. Lineage (NCBI taxonomy): Eukaryota > Metazoa > Chordata > Aves > Phaethontiformes > Phaethontidae > Phaethon > Phaethon aethereus. The sequence goes on along the minus strand of NC_138582.1, from coordinate 48,494,456 downwards.
TTTTTTCCCCATATCTAGTAAGGGAAATACACAAGTTCAGATAAAAGTGTGGACGTGCTTCTCTGGATTTCCCTGCCTTTGTTTTTCCCCGCACTTAAGCACTCTCTAGGGGTAGGCTGGAGTCCTCGAAACAGCTCAGTCTTAATCCTTCCTGTTCATGACTTCACTTCTGAATGACCCCATTTGTCCATCACACCTTCTTCCATGGGGAGCTTCTTCCTTCCTTCCTTCCTTGTTGCCCTAATTAAACAGGAGCCTTCAGCCACAAAAGCTCGACTTTTCTTTGTTCTTTCTCTTTTGTCTGAGTATCTGAAGCACCGCGCTTTTTAAGACCTAATGTTAACACTTGGTCTCTGCTTCTAGTGATTATCTGACCTTCAAGTCTGACATGCTTACAAAACAACTGAAAAAAACCTGATTTGAGGTGTAATATTCTCATTGCATTATAGGAAGATGCTCCATTTCAATGGGAGACACTGTGACTGAGTGAGTTTCTCTGCCCTGAGAGATTTGTAAGCCGGCAGTGTTAGAAGTGCCAGGCACCCTTCCTGCAATTCACTGCAGTTCCTAAAACTGGATAATAGACACATTCCCCGAACCCTTGTATCAGAGTTTTAGGACCTGAGGCGAAGGAGAACGGAAGTGACTTCCTCCCTGTCTGGCAGGAAGTCCATGGCATGTTTTTCCCTTGCTGGAGTTTTTAAAGAGCTCTCGAAGGCAGGCATTAAACATATTGAGGTTTGGCTTTGCTAATAGTAACAAAGGTTAGTGATTCAAAATAAATCTTTTGACTTTTCGGGAGTTGTCAGTGAGTTTATTCTTTAATATAGGTACTTTTCCAGGCCCATGAACCTGAGCTGACTCCAGGTTAAGACAAACTCTTGCCTTCCTGCCTGTGGGACTGACCATGAAAGTAGCTGTGGAATTACTGCTTTTATCAAAGTTTTTATCTATATGTTGTATATATGTTACCAAACACATATTGATATGTATGCTATCAAACAGCATCATGAAGAGTCACTGGCAGGCGATGAAATGCAGGCTTACATCATGCACACTAAGAAACAGCCCTTTGGGTGATTCTTCTACCCCCCTTTAGGCTTTTCCAAGTTTGAGCCGTTTCCTTCGTTAGCCTGAAGTAAATGCATGATTACTTTTCCTACTAAATCGGTCCAGCCTCTCAACACTGGTGCTCTGAAAAGTGTAATGACTCATCAGATAGGGCATTGGCAAGGCATTTATAAACCATGTTTTTGGGTAAGTGATTCTGGGCACAGCTTGACCTTGCCCCCTTGGCCCGGTGCTTGCGGCTCTCTAGGCTGCTTCCCTGGGTACGAACCCCTCTCGGCAGCAGCTCAGACAAAGGCCAAAGACTGTAGACCAGAGACATTTCCTATGTTATTCTGTTTGAATTGGTGTGACTGTCAATTGATATTTTCCAGTTTCAATTGAAAGTGTTCAATAATTCACGTGTTTTACATACGGCCCTGTGGCTTTGTTCCATTCCCGCCCGTGTCTGAGATACGGCAGTCTTGATGGCAAGCAGTATTCAACTGAATGCGCATTTACAAATTAAAAAGAGGGCTGCTTCAAAAGGCTGATACTAAGAGCCAGGGGTTTGTGTCAACACTAATGACTGCTGAAGTCTCTGACAGTGATACTGACTTTCTGGGTTACGTGGAAGGACTTTTTTTCCCCATTTCAATCACCTCGAATGCTGCCATTAGTCAGTAGTCTAGTTATTTCGCAGTCTGACTTCTGAACAGCATCGCAATGCATTTTTATTGTAAGGAGCTGCAAATTTACTGAGAGTGGATGTTTAGAAGCTTTGTGTTTAAGATCTGGTAAATTTTTTTTTTTTTTTAATATGCCTTTCCTCTGCACAAGCAGAAGTGCTGTAGACATCCAAATACAAGTCTCTGTGGAAGCTTGGTATGACAGAGAGTGAAATGCTTCTTTGTACCTTCCTCCCCCCAGCCCTCGCACCCCTCAGGCTGGTTGCGGTGGAGTCCCCTACAGAAAAGGCTTTCTTGCGATCCTGTTTCTGCCTGCCATTTAACCGGTGACTCCAGGATTCAAACCCAGAGACTTTGCCTCATTGGGCACAAGCGATAATTTCAGGTATCTCCGCACCGAACGTAAGCAGGCCAAGCCACAGCAGCTTTTCGAAGGCACCGTGTCGAGCTGCCAGCGGGGAGCAGAGGGCTCCCGGGAAGCTGGCATGCAGCCGGGGTGGCGATGGCAGCCTCCCTACTGCGGGCAGACATGGTTGGAAGTCGGTGAAATCCTGCCTGCCAAACCCTCCGAGTGTGTGTGGCAGTGAGGAGCGGGGAGAGGTGGGGATGGGGGAGATGGGGGTGGAGTGGTAGGCTTTGGGGGGGAAATGTATGGAGGGAGGGAGAGAGGGATGGAGAGGGAGGGAGAGAGGAGGGGGCCCGGGTGCCTGCGATTGGTAAAGCTGCGCAAAGGCATCTGCCAGCAGGACTTCAGAGGAATGTGAAACCAAATCATTTACAAGTTAAAGATAGACGCAGAATACACAGCCTCTTTAGCCAGGGTTTAAATTCATCCCTCTCCGCCTCGCTTCTCGCAAAGCTCTGCTTGTCAGCTTGCCTCTCTCTGCTGTAACGACTCATAATATTCCCTTAAAAATAACATCATTCTGGATTCTTTGGAACTACTAAGGTGGCAAAAGAGATCATGGTGCAGACCACAGGGTAAGTAGGAAGCTTGCCTTTGCATACATTTGCTAGGGTGGTTCCTCTGGGCTTTGCTTCTGCTTTCAGAGCACTCGACAGTTCCTGTAGGATGAGGTCGATATTCACGTAGTGCTTTCCCCGTGCAATTTATTCCCCCCTGTTTTCCCCATACGGATTATTTGAACTTTATTCCTCAGTGAAGTGTTAACTCATAAGGTTACTTGTCTTGGCATACCTAGGGAGCCTTGAGCTTTAATAATCTTACCACTGGAGTTTTCAGTGCTGTTTTCCTATCAGCTGAATTTTGTTATAATACCTTTGCTGTTCATTAGTGGGATATGCTGTTTGAAATGCTGCTTATTATTACAAGTTGAAAAGCGAGTTGTTTTCAATGTTAGAGAGGATATAATCAATGTTTTTGCATGCTTGTTTGGCCATGGTTTCGCTTGCCTGCTATTCCTCATGTGTGAATTTGATCACCACACAGGGTTAATTAACTTTAACCTTTCTGTTTGTTTGTTCCCAAATAATGCTTTTACTTGGCATTTGTTTTTGATGTTTTTTTTTTTAACCTTTTGACCCTTTTGTTTTCTCTGAACAAAGTCTTTCTAGCAGTAATTAAAAAACGTGCACATTCCCCTGACGGTCCCCACTTTTAAATAGTGAGTTTGTGAGTAAAAAGAAGAGTCAGGCCATCATATTATTTCTACAATTTATCAGAAGTAATTTCAGTATCGATACATCACTTCATCAATGGTATTTTCAGACTCTTTCTCAGCTATTTCTGGTAAAGTTGTCGTGTTCCTATGACCAAAAGGATTTTGAATGTAATATTTGTTATATAGCAAGAACTTGTATTCTGAGAGTGTCATCTGAATCTGTGCTTTGAATGAGAATCGCCTAAATGCCAGCATCTTTTTACCATTTATTCTGGGCATGCGTGTTTTACACTCGTAGTAGAGGAGCTTCTAACTTTGGATTTGGTGGCAATTCACCCAAACATACTCAGAATTCCTGACGTGTTAGTACTGCCCGTAATAACCGTAGGAAGTAGGTGCTGTCTGCAGATAACTGAAACGCCTAACATTTTTGGTTATTGATATCAGTGCCGAAGAGACTCATGTAATGTCAGTCTGTGTCTCGCAAAATATGTGGAACTGGGTGAACTAAAATAGAAACGTTTCCTCTGTTTGAAGGAAAGGTGATGCATCTGGTATGTTTTGTTATCCTTCTTCCATTTGATCGAGTTCATCTCTATTGAGCAGCTTACCCAAATTTTGCAAAATGTCTGGGTATGTTTGGGTGAGCACATTGCTCTTCAGTATTTTCTGCGTGGTTAAATGTAGGGGATGGGAAGGAGGGAAATATGTAATTTTTAGTGTAAATCTGGAAAAAAAACAACTGCAGGGGTGAGAAGTGACATTCAAGCCACTTCTCTTATAGTTTGTACTAGTTGTGTGTTCTTTTAACTATCTCAGACCAGCTAAACACTTCAGGCCCATGCTAAACTTCTAGGGCAACAGTTACTTATATTAAGGTATCACTGTAATATTTGTTTTAGTATTGAAGTGGAAGAACTTTGAGACAAAATGTGTCAAGATGAGTAAAAACTCAGCAGTGGGGCTTAGTAAAGCTGTGGTTAGTTTCTGCACAGGATCCTGTGCACCTTGGGGCAAGTCGTGTGAGCTCTCAGAGCCCCTGCAGGCCTGAAGGGGGTGGAAGTACCTTTATTACTTTTCTGTGTTAGGTATCTAGATAGCGGTTCCTTGGGCTAGGCTTTGCCTCTGATAAGGCTTGGCACAATAAGCTTCTGTTTTCAGGTAGTACACACCCTCCCTGGGGCTAAGGCAAAAGGCGGGAGAGAGGAGGAATCCACAGATTTGGAAGCAGAGGTTTGCTGCATGTTTTATAAGCTTCCTAAACTGAAGAGAAAAAATTGACATTCAGAGGTGAGCAGAAAATAGAATTAATGTTCCATGGGAAATTCCTGAGTCAGTTCAAAATTAAATTGCATTTCCCTACCACAGTGTATTGCTTTTCAGAAGTTATAGTTCAGGAGCATGATGTTCCCATTTCATTATCTGAGACCCTTCTCCCATAATTAAATGTCCAAGAGGCACTAGAGAGCTTCGTCAGAAGGAAACCTGCTTTGTATTCCGGGAAGTGAAGCTGCCTGAGAAACCTCGTTCCTGGAAGGGAATGAGCATCTGACCCAGGAACAGGGAGTTCCCAAGGTAAGGAAATACAGGGAGGTGTTGGATTGGCTTTGAAAAATATATTATGGTTTATCTAATGCACTTGAAATAACATCTTCCAATTTTCCTAGCAGTAAATGGAAAATCTTAATAATCTGAGTTTTTCCCATAGAAAATGTTGCTGTGTTTGATATAAATTATTATAATGTTGGCATATTTTCTGAAACAGAAAATCCTTGGCCAGCTGTTAGGGTGAATTTTGCACAGTTAGGGTGAATATGGTACCGCATGTGTTCAGCGATGATTGCCACACAGCAGCGCAATGCTGCTGAGGCTTTTGGGTAAGGGTGTGGTAGCTATATCAGGGCAGGATGTAGGGGCTGGGACCTCTCTTGCTCTCCTCTCCCTTTTCCTCTCCTCTCCTTCTCCCTCTCCTGCTGCTGCAGAGAGAGGAGAGACCATGCTGTCCCCAGTCTTCAGGGGGATCAAGCAGGGCACAGATCGTTGATGAGGGGAGCACAGGCCTGCAGCTGAAGCATTGGTGCCTCCTGGTTTTGGGTACTGTGTGAGTGGCTGAGGTGCTAGTCTGATGCCGGTACGGTGTTCATCTCCCCGAGGAGCCGGCTGTTCAGTGTCGCCTAGGGACGAGCCCTGCTTCCTCGCGGTTAGTAACGCAGCTGCTCGGGGAGCAGGCAGATCACGGTCCCCCCCTTTCTGTTACCATTAGGTCGTAAGTGACTCTGCCACAAGAGTTCAGAAAAGTCATGCTTTCTGAGCTGAAAACGGGTTTGCGACATTTTTTCTTTCATAAAACCTACGCTTCTTTCTTTGTAAACCCTGATAAAGCCGGTGGCTGGGATACGCATATGGGTGTTAAAATCCTTCCTTGCTGGACTTTACAGTTACTGTATATGGTTTCCATTTTCTTTCTCTCTGTCATGATCCTTTTATCCTTTGTAAATCTTTGTTTCTAGCCTCATCTTCAAGTTTTTTGCAGTTATTACTCTGCCAAAAGTAAGAAAATAGGGGTGAGGAAAATAGTTTAAGGACTGTTTCCCCAAGGCTCCCTGAGAATATGTTGGCATTTTTCTGAGCTCAAAAGTACGTAGAAGGAGCTCACAGTGATATAATTTCGTTTGGGTCCTAATGAATCTTCTCCCAGCCACGGCAGCTGATTTGTTTTGGCAGAGCATGACAGGCAATGGCTTATACAATCCACCATGCTGTAGAAAGCCTCGATTCTGTCATTTTGTAATTCCGTAAAAAAAGAACCACCAAAACACCCACTGCCAAAACTAATGAAATTATGATGTCCTATGCAGCTGTGTTATCAGCTCTGAGTCCACGAGTGGAAATCCAGGGAAGTCGCCAGTCTGAGCAGTGTCGGACCTCCTGCACTTACTATTGATTCTGGCTCCTGGTGTATGAAGGAACGAAGTATTTCCTGAGTTCATTATTGGTGGGAAGTGTCTTTACCTGGAAACACTGATACTTACCACTAATAGGATGCTTAAAAATGCATCTAATTGCAGCTGTAGTAGTTGAGAAAACGCCCAATACCTAATAGTCTCGAGAAAACCAGCCTCCCTGGCAGGGGGGTATTACAGGAAGCCCAGTTTTACTGTATCTTTCCTGTGCCTGAACCAATTCTATGGCCTCTTGCTGCATTTGACTCTAAAACCTGAATCGGGGAGTATCCTCCAAGGAGTACAAAAGAGATAGGAAAGGAGTGGAAATAATGACTATTTATTTATTTATGTATTAATTTATGTGTTGGCATGATGGCAGCTGTTTGCTGAACATAACCTTCCCTGGGGCAGTGGAGGGGACAAGCCAGCTTCTGTGCCTGTGATCGTTGACAAGCCATGTAGAGGGCTTGGCGTATCCCTTTCTGAGAGCGGTGACAGTAACATTTGCCCAGTTCTGTGAGGTGTTCTGAGATCAAGGGAAGAAAAGTGGTATCTAAGAGCTGCATTCTTATTTTCTTTTATATCTTTTGTAAGGGTAAGACTACTGGTATATAATACCTCCTTGTAAATTTGTAGGAGCATTTGCTCTCAGTGGAACCTCAAAAAAAAAAAAGTGAGAGAGAAAAATGAAGCAGAGACAGAGAAGTCTGTGAGCAAGTAGGCTTTCAAAACAATTTATTGACAACTAGTGAGTAGTTCTTTTAAACACTATGAAAGTAAGCACAGGCAAAGCCCAGAAGAACACGCTTGGAGTGAAGTTGTCCTTGAGTACTCATTACAAAATATCATCTGCTGATCGAACTAGTTACTAATCTTATCCATTCCTGCTACGTTTTTTAAATATACTGTTTAATGAGAGTATATGCTTTCTAGTAATTACTACCTTTTCAGTCCATGCTCATTCTTAATGTGACACTGTCCTTGGAACAAGATCAGGAAACGCTTTTGATTCTGTCCAGATTTATAAAGCGATGATAGTTTGGCTATCATGTGTTTCTGTCCCCCTCTTTTTTTTTTATACACAACTTGTTTATATTGGATCAAGAGAGCTACTGTATCATTTATGTGATATAGAAATATAATCCACTCCCTGCTTTTAGATCATTCTTTTTTTCCTATATATTGACCTCAGAACTACTGACTTTACATCTGGAAAAAATGCATTGGGTTACAAAGGCAACACACTGATTTAAACATTTTCTTACTTACGAGCTGATAAGTCTGAAACCTTGTCGCTCTTTTAACATGGAGTCCTAACTAATTTGTGTAACTGAAAGCTTTCTCACCTACTTAAGAAATTAAATTTAATCTAGGAGAGCTGGCCAGTCTTTCGCAGACTAGGACCCAGGAGAAAAAGCACAACATAGATCCAAGTTTGAAAGCATTTATCTTGGTACTTGAGGTGTATTTTTAATTGCCATTACCATTACAAATATTTCACTTTTCTTTGACTATACACAAACAAAATGTGTTTCCAAACACATCAAACAGATTTCCAAACAGATCAAACAAAATGCAAAGTATCCTTAAAAGTTTGATCAATTTGCATGTCCTATTAGGGAAAATAAATCACATCAGTTTAATGCAAGTACAAATTATATTATGCTGGTACAGGAATGCAAGGAGAGCTTAACAGAGCTGAGATTCAAGCCATATACTCTTCCAGGCTATTCTGTAAACAGGTCATGTTTTTCTTTTTAAAAAAAAAACAAACCCACTTCTGAAAATGCCAACTATCATGTTACTTCCCCTACAATCTATTCTGTATCCTGGCTTCCCACCTCTCTCTGCCACCTGCCAGGCTATTGGTAATGCTTTTCATCCCAACCTCCAAGTTGTCTTCCCTCCAATTCCAGCTGTAGATTTGGGTGAATTTTTGGCTGACCCATTCCATATGTAGTAACAGCAACCAGGGCAGGCTGGCAGCACAGCCGGAAGTGGTAATTCAGCAAAAGTCCTTGCTCGGTCTCCTCAGTCTCAGTTAGGGAGGAAATTTCTGGAGAAGACACATTTTCAAATGCAAGAAGTTGTGTGTGGCTTGCAAGAAGCCCCCTGAACATGTCTTCCATAGGCCTGTGTCAGTTCAAAACAGAAGTCATCAGCAAGGTTCAGACCTTCTGCTGGTAGAGGAGTTGCTTGCACTCGTACGCTTTAAAGCTCCCTGTGAACCATCCTTGGAGGGGGATGAAATATGCCTTTTTTTAATAAGTTCAATGACTATTTGCTGATGGTGGCAGAAAGATAATAGTTGTACCTGCCTGCCAGACTTCAAGTTTTTGTGTCAAAGCATGGAGGAATCAATGCTTCTGAGTAAAGGATTTATAAAGGACTTCTTTTTTAGCACAGGTAAAACTATTTCTTTTCAATAACTTTAGCTTTGAAAATTGCTGAAAATTTATAAATAATACATTCAGCTTGACTCTAATATCGGGTATGTAAAATTTCATGTCAAGCATAAAATTTAGAAAAGCTACTGAAAAAAAGTTTTGTAGTAGGAAGTGAGTGTAAGCAGAGGAAACTTGCTAAAATGATGATGGCAAGAAGCAATTATGTGAGTCTAGGAGATAGTAAATACCATTTCAGAAATCATACAGCTAAATAAATAAATTAGGTAGCTGATGGTTGAAAAGAATCCAAGCAAATGTTAGGTTCTTCATCCACATTAAATCTGGTGACATATTCCTACATAGAATTAAAAGTGCTAGAGTTTAAAGACCTTTTTTTAAAAATAGTTTCTAGGCTTAGATGGACTCTTCCCAGGACAGTGCCTTTTCACTGAAAGGTGAATAGGTGTCTGCTGAGTCACGCATAGTTACTCGTAACCCAGTGCTAAGCTGGACTAAATGGGCCTAATCTTTGCTGTTACGCTGTTTTATATCCACCCATATTGAAACAGTGCATTCTCTATGAAAAAGGCATAAAGTAAGTAGATAGACTGATAATTTTTCAGGCCACTCACTTTTCCTGAAAGTGGAAATAAATTCCTTGTGCACAAAGCCTCAGATTTTGTAACTGTGCATGTAAAGTACTAAATAAGTCATCCACTGTGTTATGTCCAAGAGAAACCAAGCTTTGCCAGAAAGCAACCTCAGACTAGCCAGGTCTGGCTATACCTATTTCACAGGTCATTAGTCCTATCCTTTTTCTGTTGTACACCATCGTAGATGACTGCTTGGGCTTGTATTAGGCATGACTACATATACTGGCAGACTCAATATAGAGCAAGGAAATAAAACTGGATGTCTCAGCCATGGAATAAATAGTCTTAATTGTTTTTCCACCCTGTCCCTGGCAGATAGAGTAGGCAAATAAAAAGAGGGGAAGGCTGTGCAAATATTGGCCTGGTCCTTGCTGGATTTGCAGTATTTTTCACTATGTGCTAATTAAGAACTATGCACAACTCGACGCCTTTTGTGAGGCAGCATCGCAAAGGCACGCTTGAGGCACACACAGGCGAGCGGCGGTGATGTGTGTCTCCAGAAGGTTCACTGAGCTGTATGCTGGTAGCTCTTGACACCAGTTCAGACTGGGGTACAACTGGTGAGACAGCAGCTTTTCAGGAAAGGATAGGGGTTACTGTGGATCTCCATGAACTGGCAATGTTGAGCTGTTGCATGATAGAAAGGGAGAAAAGAAAGGCACTGTACTGGGATGCGTACGGGAGTACAGCCTGCAGTAATCATCTCCGACGTTGGTGAGCGCTCAGCTGTAGTCCTGTGTTCGGTTTGGAGCACTGTTCTTCAAGAAAACGCCGGCCACTTTGGAAGTGGAGAGGAGGGCAGTAAAAAACTATCAGAGATCCAGAGGACATGGTCCAGGAGAAAAACCTGAAAGGTTTACGTTTGCTGTGCCTAAAGAAGAGCAGCCTGCTGGGGAGCCAGTAGGAGACAGGCAGTTTTTCAAGCACAGAACAGGCTGTTGCGAAGACGAGGCCAGTAATCTCTTTTCTGTGCTGTAGACAAAGAGAAACGGGTCTAAAGTGAAGCAAAGAAAAAGAGGTAAATCCTAGGAAAATGTTATCCCTGAAATACACTACCAGTGGATCTTGTGGAGTCTCCATCACTGGAGGTGTTAGGAATGGCTGTAATAAACACCAGTGAAGTGTATCTGACTTTTATCTCACAGTGGGAGGTAGATTACATCTCTTTTCTACCTTGTCTATGATTTGGTGACAGTGGTGATAATACTGCACATGGAATTATTTTCTTAATGAAAAACAGACTTTCTAAATTCTGGTTGGAAAGGTCTCTCTGCAGAGTGGGATGCATTTTGCTGAGGTGCAGAGGCAGTTAATCGTCATATAATTTCCTCATTTTGAAATGTTCCTTAGGTAAGTGGTTAAGGCACAAACAGCTGGCTTTGCATTTCAGCTCAGATATCGTTGTCCTGAAATACTTGGGGACATCACTCTGTCAGCTGGCACTTGACAGTCCATCCTAAATTTGAAACATGTAATTGGATTCTTAGGATGAAATCCGAGTCCCCTTTGAAGTCATGGGTTTTCATAGGGTAAAAATTTCACAGTGAGGACAGAGTGATGTCCACTTGTATGTGCTTAGCTTTACTGTCCTAGGCAAGCGTGTTGTTTTCGGGACGAGGATGTAAGGAGTGGGTTGTAAGAGCGTGTAACCTTTGCTATGGCAAACACTTGCTTGCAGAAGGGGGCCTTTGGAGTGCTTGTATGTGGGTGAGTGAGAGTTTACAACAGGCATTACGTGAGGTGAATTAATTACTTTTTTCTTTTTTCGGATTATGTCAACAAAATGAATTTACACCATCTGTTCTAAAATAGAGAGAGGCAGTCAGTAAAAAAGCAACACCTCTTTTTGTTTTTAAAATTTCATTTGATAAGACTTTAGGCATTCTATATTCTCTTTAGTGTAATGTAATTTTTTCCCTTTTTCTCTTTTGGGGGAGCGGTTCTCCCCCAAAATGTATTTTTTATTGCCAGTGGCCTTTAATTTGCATTTAGTATTCAGATAGCTATAACTGGAAGTTAAATGTTTCTCCAGCTACTGGTTAATCCCTGCTGATGAAATGCATGCAGAGAAGTCTCCAGGTGCTATGAATTGGAATAGTTCCACTGAAAATACTCTGGCTTTGTTTATGCCAGTATTAATTCAGAGCAAGTTCACTGTTCACAGTGTAGCTACTTTAGATTTAGAGTAGATGATGGTTAGAATGTCATCCTCAAAAAGAGATCTCATTGATGTAAAAGCTCAGTGTGAATCTCAGAGCCGAGAGTTAAAATTTTGAGCCTCATAATGTATTGTTGCATTTCACATCCAGATTTCTTTGCAGGCTTTTCTTGACTGTGCAATGACATGCCCTGTGTAGAAATTGCATGCGTGTACCTGAGACTAAAATAAGCCCACAAGGAAGCACAAACCCCAGAGTTTAGGACCACCGATGATATATCAGTTGTTAATAACCTTACAATGTTACTGTAGCTAACACTGGAAACATAATTAAATCAGAATGATTTGAAACTACCATTAGGGAGAAGAGGATGGAGGAAAACAGTTTCATCCTCACAACATCATGTTTTCATTGACCTACTTACAGCAGGGAAGAAAATGTGTCCCTTCCCATTACAGCAGAATAGGTTTGTTCAGCAGTTTTATAGTGCAGCTGCGCAAGAGAAGACTGGCTTTTCTAACCACTCCAGGAGGATTTGGAAAGGAGAGTAATGTTATTTCACACACTTAGTACTAATACGTATAAGTTCCTGTCCAAGCTATAGTGTTATTAATATAATCAATTTGGCAGAAAGTCCTTTGGAAAAAAAGGAAGAAATGAGACTTGTATTCAGAGGTGAGAGGAAAAGGGCTCTGCCTGGGCTACAACTGTGCAGAGGAACCTTTTCTGGGCCATCATGTTTCTTTCATCTTCACCTTCCCTGATGCAAAGTCGCTGCCATCCCCAAGACCCCCAGACACCCTGCCCGGCATCCCTTGCAGTTGAGCAGCCCTGCCCTTTGCACACTGAAGAAAATGGCTGCCAGATGCTTTCACTTCAGCAGGAGTTCCCTCACAGGCTTCACGTCAGAGAATTACTGAAATGCATGAAGGGATGGCGTAGGGCCTGGCCCTGTTGGGGTGCGCAAACCCGCGCTGACACCGAGCCTCTGAAACCGCGCGAGTGTGGGCGCACAGCCTTCGGGACCGCAGGCTGGAAGCGGAGGAGCCCTGAGCATCGGTGTGTGGTACGCCCACGGAGTACGCCCACTCTGCACATCCCCGAAGTCACCGAGCAGGGGGCCATGGCTGCAGAGCCCACAGCACCTAAAATACCACCGGAGAGAAGTCCCGGGTGCTCCTGCTTCTCCACACCTGCCCCATGATCAAACAGCTCAGGGCACGTCAGTGCCCACCGGGTAGGCAGCGTGCGGGGCTTGTGGTGCATCCCTCCTCTCAGGACCTGCACATGTGGTGTTTCACCTTCATTGTCTTATGCCTGGGTTAATAAACCATTTTTATCTGAAAATAAACACCTGCAGCTTGTCCTTTCTAGGCCACTCAGGTCACATTCCTCCTCAAGGTGTTGTTGGTAATTTAGTATTGTCAGAAGCATTAGTCACTGCCATAGTAGCTTAATAATGCGCGGTAGGAGCCAACTGGTAATTAACAAACTAAAGATATCGTACACATTTTCCACAAATATTTCATACGTAGCAGAAATAATTAGAAGCAGAGCGCTTCAGGTGTTTAAAGCTGTTACATATATTTAAAACATCTCGTCGTGGTAGGAAATTACTCATTCTTTTAAAGGTCAGCTAGGCTTAATTTTGCCCCGTCCCAGGATTCATAAATACACACATAAGAGTTGTGAAGTAGGGAGAGAGCCAGAGTCCTGTCTTTTTTTAACCCTTTAATTCTGCCTTGTTTAACGTACTCATCCCAATGGCTGCCTTCTGTGCCTGTTTTTAGGAGTTGCACAACTTTGTAGGTCTCAGCTGCTCTCTTTTGCACTTAACTTCCTTTCGTGTTAGAAGTGTCTTGAACTGGAAGGTTATGTGCACGTGCGTGTGCGAGGCAGTCTGTTGGAAAGATGAAATCAGCTTGTAACTGGAGCGAAGGAGAGACAAAGCTAACACAAATTGTATTAAACTGCTAACCTGGGAAAGACACAACAGTATGAATGGAGGTGATGATAAGTTCCATTATGTAGCGTAAGTAAAATGTCCCAGTGTGCACAAGCTTGTTCTTACTCACTTGGTGTCTCCTTGTCACCAGATGGTGACCAGCGGTTTCAAATTAAGATGCTCTCAATTACCTGTGCATGACGGTTGAGCGATAGCGCACTTTTGATACGTCTCCCTTCCATGCTGCTTCAGCCCAGTACTCCTTGATCCTCCTGCAGCTGGACTCCAGGACTCGGCTCTGAGTATCCCAAGCCTTTGACTCTGCTTTTTCTCTGGGGCAGGATCTGATCTGAGCACTCTGAGGCAGAAGAAGCAGGGAACAGAGCAAGCGATCGGAGGAGCATCATTTCTGCGGGTAGGGTGCAGTTAACTGTCTTTGTGGCGAGCACTTGGGTACTGGCAGTGGCTTTGAGGAACATGATTTATGTTTGAAAACTTTCTTCTTGGAGAGGAAAAAAAATACTGTTGAAAATGTGAATGGATGCTTTTTGATAGAGCATTCAAAGTCTTTGTCAGACAGTGACAGAGTTTCTCTTCAAACTTTGAACTTGTGGTACAGATGTGAGTGGCTGTACAATGCAATGAAAGGCAGAGAAGAATCTGCCCCATAATACCTTTGCTCTTTGCTACATTTATTCACCTCCACATTGTTTGATGGAAGAGCACCGGGGATTTCAAAGAATGTGTTTCTGAAGCTTATGAAAGAAAAGGAATTCCATGTGCAATTTCTGTTAAGATTTTTAGCCTCTTAGGGTCAGACGCGTGCATTTGGAGTGCTTCTTAAAACCTTTTGGTATTGCCACACAGAGGGTAGAAGTAGGAAAGGGCTGTTACGTTATTCACACAACGCTGTGAACAGCATAGACCTGTTTTGTGCACCCTGAATTCTCTTTTGTTGTTGGGGGTGGCTTTTGCGTGGGGGTTTTCTAGTAGTGCTTTGTGCTGACTGTTGTCTCAGCAGAAATCTTTCACTGTTTTTACTGTGTAACAGTAGAGCATGAAAGCCCGAGCGACACGGGAGTCACGTAGCCTGCAGACACGGTGAGAGACTGATCCTGCTGACCACACTCGGTGCGGGTGAGAGCAGACATCAAGAGGGCAGGCAGAAATACGGGACCATGCCGCCCTTTACCTGCGATCCCACAGCAGTGGTGAGAACAGGCCCCACATCTCCCAGCCTGGGTGCAGGCGGCATGGCAGCTGCCAGCAAGCCTGGTCCCTCCGCTGTCCGGACCTGGGCAGCCTGTTGAATGCACCGTGCTTCTCTTTTTGCTGGTGTTTCTGGGTTTTCCCCCAGTGCAGCCTAAGGACAGGGTGTGGGGATGGTCCCACCCGGTTCTGCCCCTCTGTCACACCACGGGTGGCAGCTGGGCACACGCACAGGGACCTGGCGGGGCTCCTGGCATCCACAGCTGAGCCAGGGCTGGCTGCAGAGTCTCTCCTGTGTACCTCTCCCGGTGACAGAATAACATTTCCAAATGCACGAGCCGGTCCCACAGGCAGGGCCTTGCGGGACATCCAATGATTACAAGGCATTTCAGATTTTACTACAGTCAGCGTGGGAGAAAATCTTTCACATTTTCCATCCCGCTGAAGCCCTTCATATACACAAACAGTTACACAGACTTCATAGTGATCATGTCCTCTTAAACTGCTGTATTAATATTGGTACTAGATTTTTTAAATTGTTTTTTAACCTTTGAGCTAATTCAGTTCATGACCTTCACACTTCAAATTTCAAAGTGCCATTACATCCTGTAGGAGACGAGATTGCTGTGGAGGGGAACAAAAATAAATATCATAGCGGGGGGAAAGAAAAAAGTTTTCTTTCTTCAGTCTGATAGCTCATGTAGTTGGGGAAGGTAGGGGGTGTCTTTAATACCTGTCATACCCTTGCACTGACACTTTCGAAATATTTGGACACAAGTCATGAAGCTTTCTGTTCACCTGGGAATGAAGACAGACATTCCATCTGATTCTCCTTAGTTGCTACTTTACTTTTCTCATATTACATTGCAGGTTAGTATTTCTGCAAAGAGACTATACAGAAATCTCAGAGCAATTTAAGCCGCAAAGATTTCTCTGTTCTCTAGTTTATTTTGGCAAAATAAGATCCATACAGCTCTGGATTAAAGGAGCATTGTGATATTTGGATATTGCCTTCAAAGCATTGCATTTCAATACAATTACTCAAAAATAAACTTTGTATAGGTAAAAATATGTTATTTGCTGCATTTCTTTTATTCTGAACAAATCTATAATTTTTATTCTAGCTGTATAGTTTTCTGGAAAAAAACCCTTTACTTCTGACATGTTTTGTTCTGTGCTCATTGCCTCAATTGTTTAAGTCAGACTTAGGCTATCCTCTTCAGTTTTTATTTTTATTTGATATTTGGGAAGCAGTAAGCTAACCTGTGTGTTCTGCAAGCAGTCTGGATGACCAAGTAATTCCACAAAGACTACTGCTCACCGGCTGGTCACTGGACTTGCAATTTACTTTTGCTAAGATAAATGCCAAAGCCTTGCAGCTGAACAACTTGGTTCCGAATGCAGATGGCTGAGATGGAAACCCATTTATTTTGTAGTTTTTAGCACTGACAGGTGAGATTCAGAGTCCCCACCAGGGTTACATGGGCAGTAGTAGAAATGCTGCAGTCGCTATGGGGAATTTCTCTTGAACTTGAGGGTGAGTTGCTGTTAGAGTTGTTGAGCGCTCTGCTTATGGCATGCTTTGCAGAAAATATTTCCTTTTATTTCAGACAAGCAAAATGTCATTCCCAGCTACTGTCTCGATGTGTTCCCTCACTAAAGCGAAACAACAGGTGACTGGATCCTGATGTGCCATATCTGGCACATTTTGCAGTTGTTCTCTGCTTCTTGATAATGCCTGGGTATGAACTTGAGGTCATTCCAGCTGCTCTGGCCACCTCTCTGCTCATTGAAATAAAGTCTGCCTGGTTTAGTCATTCCTGTTTGCTGAGGCTGCTTTTGCATGTGCGTTTACTCTGTTTATAGGATCCCAAACACCATGTGTGAAGATCTGTGTTGACATCTTGTAGTAGAGAGTCTCCCAGTTGATGGGAACCCAGGCACATATATGTATATATTTTTGAAGCAAATGGTTGTGGTGATCAGTGCGAGCTTATCTGCTCAGCCTGTTCATTTGAATGTAGCCTTCTGCGACTAATTGCTGGGATGAAAAATTCAGTCCATCCTGTTTAGAATTACATGTGTTTATTCAGTCCATTGTTAAAGCTGGTGCTGTTATTCATGCACGATTTTTGCTTCCATTTAAGTTTTATTATACTTTGATCTCCTGTAGCACCCGACATACTTTTAAAAACCACTTCCCCAGAAATTGTTACTTCACTGTAATTATAAAAGAACATGCATATGAATCACAAAAGAGACTATTACCCAACTAGATGTTCCTAGAAACAGGAGAGCACTTACATGCAATACAATACGTTAATCATTTATAAGGAGTCAGCTATTAAAATGATTTTTTTTAATACTGTACATTGAGTACAAAGATGCTGTGAAAAGCCTTTTCACTGAAGATGTTTGTGGGCCTTTGAAACTTTCTTAAGTTTGCATCATCACACTCTTGTCACAGATTTGAAAGGGAGAAGTTCAAATACACTAGTTTGGGTGACTCCAGGTTAAGGTACCTCTAGAGTGTGAGTATATATGTATGCCTGTTTATATACACATATGTACATATACGTATATGCATCTACACATATGGGAGTGTGTATTTTGGCCCCATTTCTACAAGCTTTTTTCTTTAAGAGGAGTCCACAGTGTGCTTGGTGCTTCTTCATTTTAACAGAACTCCTCATGGGCAAGGGATTTGCCTGCTTAGACACTTAAACAGTTGGGATCTGTGGTCATTGTAAGTAGATGAACAAAACTCTGATAAAAGCAGCTGAGCTGTTGTTTCTTCACAAGGCTTTATCCCTGGGTTCGCTTCAGACTTACATGTTTCTAAATGTCACTGATAACAGAAAAAGAAAGGAAAGGAAAGAAAGGAATGAAGAAGCTTCAAGGAATCTTGTTTTGAATTGCCTGTCTGAAGGCGTAGTGTCCTTGCTCCCCATCTGGATGTAGGACATGTATGTGCAGTTGGCAGCGTGCGCTCCCCTCTGTCCCTTCCCCAGGCTGGTGGGATGTGCTCCCATGGCAGTCACGAGCTGCAGAGATCACTTTGCACCACCCTGTGCCCAGCGACGATGCACAGCGTATTGGCAACTGCTGAAGCTGGAACCGGCTCAGCCTTGTACCTGGGCAGCTCAGGGAGGAAGCAGAGAAGTTGGGGTCGGTCCGTGGTGGCCTGTGGAGACCTTCCCTGGGTGGTGCTTGTTCATGGTGGAGGTGGCAGGGCAGGGGACCTTTGAAGCACTTCTTGGAATTTGAGGCTAGCAGGGTCTGGTCTGACTCCTGCTTTTGGAGCAGGATTATTATTATTAAGAGGCCTCTCGCCACTGGGCAGCGAAGCAGAGCACCGTTCTGCTTCCCTGGGCATCTCTCCCTCGGCTCCCTTGCTTTGGGGAGATAGCTGGGCAAGGGAAAGGACCTGCTGCAGAACTGCAGTTGTTTTGAAGCAATTTTGCACCACATCAGTAGAATGGAGGTACAGTCTGGATCACTTTAAACTCCCCTGTTGATGTAGGCAGCAAATCAGAAAGGAGAGATGGTTTGGGGAATTAATAGGTACTCCTGATAACTTAGCTTTTAAATAAAGAACAGGATTTTCCAAATATTGCAGGAAGTGGCAAAAGCAGCAGGAGAGGACAGATTTAATGCTTGTAAATTATCTTCTTTTTTTTAAGCACTAAAGTTTGGTCAAAAGTGATTGCAGTTCTCCTAGGAAGAAAAGTCTATGTAATAAATAGTTGGTTCTCACCTAAATCCCTTCCACTCTTCATACTGGAAAATACAGCAGTTGTGGTTCCTGTAGCAGTATTTAAAATGCCAGGTGTATTTAAATCTGAGTTTGTCTAGTGAAACTTCGCTAAAAGTATCACACCAGCATGATGATACCATGAGAGCTTTACAATTTAAACCAAATCTTTTTTGGCTATGATGCCATCCTGACCCCAGTTGCAGTGAAAAGCCCAGGTGGTTCATGTTCTGTGCTTCCACATCGATCTGTAGCGATTCTTCTGTTTCTCCCTTTTTCATGACTCTTCTTTAGACCAAGGTGCTGCACATACGTACCCTTCACAGCCTCACTGATCCAGGAGTGATGAGAGGAGCAGCATTCCCTCTCTTTTCACCTGCTCAGCAGCAATCTTGAATAAGCTGGATGCGTGTGGTTGTGGGGCAGGGAGGGGAGATGGCCTTTGACAGAGACCAAAGTGAAGGTATCCCAAGACTGCTTTGTGTTTTACCCTTCCTCATGGGGTCAAACCCCAAAGGAGATCAGACTGTCCGAGGGTTAGGAAAAGAAACCCCCAGCTTTCTGGCACCCTGCTGCCCTCTGCCCTAATGGCTTTTTGGGAAAAGGCATCCATTCATTCATAAATTCATTCATTTTTCATTCATAAAATAGCCCTGTTTCATGCTCTAGAAATAATTGGTGGTGGTGGTGGTCAGTGCATTGCACACATATACTTTCCTTAGCTTTAAATGCAATATTACCATTTGTGCCTGCTTTTGAAAGATGCTGAGTAGCTGTAGCTCTGAATGAATTCCAAAGCATACATGGGAATCACACTGCTAAAGTGTAGCTCTCTTTACCAAGTTTCTCCTGTTTTGCTTTCAACGCCAGACCGCAGTACTCGCAATTCAACTGTTTACTAAAAGCGAACTCCTTATCTTTTGTCTCCTACTTATCAAATGGTGTAGATGTAATTTATCCTTGTTTTATGCTGTCATATGCAATTCATGATCCAGAACAACAGTTCTTCTGACCATATAAAAATTTGATGGGTAGAACTGCTTGCAAAATAAACTCCCTTGGAAATCTTATTAAAAGTAAAATTCAACTTGTTATTACAAAATTGGCAGTCTGATTCATTCACCTGTCCAGGGCAGAACAGAAGGTCAACTAAAATTTGAACCCTTTATAAAGATGCGCCACTTCATATTAGTGTTAACAGGCAGTCCGAAGATAGGATCACACATTCCTAAAGGTAAGCGGTGCAAAAACCCACTTAAAAATTTAAAAGCAACATCCTGTACAAGCATGGTTATTGAGTAGGACATTAGTATTATAATCTTCCAAATGACAGCTCTATCTGACTGTAATTCATTGTTGAAGTAAAGAGTTTCTGGTGTGCCAGGAGTTCTCTTGACCTGACGCAAGAACTTTATAGCTTAACTTTATGACCCCAGGAAATTACAGACATTATTGCAATTCTAAATCTAGTCTTTCCCTGCCTGAAGATAATAAAATTTCTGCAATACGCACTATTTATTACACAATGGACACTTAAAAATTCTAAAGCTTTGCCTTTTCTTTATAGCTCGCACACACACAACTGCATTGAAGCGGCTAAGAACATGTTTCAAGCTACTTGTTTGTTGTTTTTAATTTTGGAGTTAGCAGAAAATAAAAAGTCAAGCTGTTAAACCTCCACCAGTCTTCACTTCATGGGCGTTGTTCTGAGAACTGCAAACCATATGTCCAAGAGGTTGGCTTCTAGGTGTGGTCTTTTGTACCCTACGCGCGTCGTTGCAGAAACATTTTAAAGGCATCTGTTGAATTAGGAAAAGAGACTTCAGTGCCGAGAGCGCCTCACAGTCCCACAGGTAGATCTGAGGTACAGTACTACCCATGCTGCTGCTGCGTGGCCCTGGAAATGCTCGTTTACTGCCTTGGAAGAAGCAGTTGTTTTGCTCCTCTTTCTCTGAAGCTTGCTTTGTGTGAAACCTGCTCCAGTTTTCCTTTTGGCACACAAATAGAATTGCCTGTTGCTTGTCCAGGTATCCTCTTTCTTGCATCTAATCCGAGCACGCGTCTCGGGTTTCTTTTTCATCTGCTGAAATACGGCTGTGATAATTTTATCTCGACAGCCTGCATGGCTCCACTCGTATTTAAGCGGCAGTCTGACTGGCTGTGGGCTTCAGGCACATGCCCTTGAGAGAGGTACAGACTATTCATGTTGTGAAAGCCTTCTGCATCAGAGTGATGTGCGTGTGCGTGTGTCCGATATAGCTTTGTAAGGCCACTGCAGACACAAGAAACTGTCCTTCGGCGTCTCTCACTGCCAGACTGGCCACAGAACAGTTCTTCTGGGCTCGTCCAAGTTCACCCGGCAGCTCTGCCTCCTTTCTGCTTCTTTCTCCGCTCTTTATTTTTCTGTTTATTATCAACTCACTGGAGGGTAGTTGATAGTGTAGTCTGCGATAAAAAAACCACATAAAGTCCTGACTACGTAATAGGTTGGTAGCACTGCCAGTTGGGAAAGCTGCCCAGCAGTTCCCATTATAGTGCTCTGGTTTTCAGGGTATTTGTGAAACTTTTAACGTTTGTGCTGAAAATTTTCAGGCCAGCTGTTTTCCTCAGCCTGAGTATTTTTGGAATATTTCAGCTCAAGTGATTCAGTAAGACTGAGAACAAGGCTAGCATAAAAATAAGTTTTTTTCATCTTACAAGAAAACCTCAGATACTTTCTTTGGTGTGCTTTAGTATTCTCATGCTTTGGAGCAAGGGTGTAAACTTCGGTAGAGCATGTGACCTTTGCGTGAGGAGCACTTCTGCTATTTGTCCCCATGCAAATCTGCCCCCATTTGGCCTATACATTAGCCTTCGGGAGGAAATAAATCCAGAGCAGCCTACCTGTGCTGAGAACCGGCTGCGGGTTGAAGACCCCTCTGCAGGCGCTGGAGAGCCTCCATGCCTTCACGTGGCTCCCGAGTCGTTCCTCAGTCCTGGAGCACCTGGCAAGCTTTCTGCTGCCTTTGTCTTCACACAGCTTCGGGAGCCTTCACACAGAGGTCCGGAGTCTGGTTTACAGCAAGGCAGTGCACCGAGCGAGGAAGTGGTTGTGAAAAAAAAAGTACGTGTACCGAGGGGCCAAAGGCTGTACACATAAGTTTTGCACACAGAGCTGCAATGCTGCAGTTTCACGGGCAGCCTGAATGTTGGCATCCCCTGTCTCTTAAATGCTAAGGCTGGTAAAGCAAACACACAATGTAACATTCTTGTTACCTAATTCCTCTGGAATAATTCTGCATATAATGTGGCATTGCTCCTCATTTTGTTGAATAAAGGTGACAGAAGCTCCAGTGCTTTGCAGTAGTTATACTGCTAGGCATTCAAAACAGCCTTGATCGAGGATCCCGAACTACTTTGGGGCTTCCATGTATTCCCCACGGGAGGTGCGCATAACGTATACACTTCTGGCAGCGCTCTGGCAGGACAGGCAGGGAGAGGGACCCTTCTTGTTCACGGGCAGCACCGTCTCGGGGGAAAGTAAGTGGCTTACATTCAAAGTTCATTTCCATTTTGGTTTATGAAGAAATGCTTTTCGAAACTTCTGTGTTTCTACCATACGTCCAGCCCTTAGCTAAATAGATCTCAGAGGGAAAAAAGGAAACAGAAGGAAAATAAATACATGAACGGTTTGAAACCTTGATTATGGAGCATTGGCCAGTTTTGAGTGGAAAATAATCCTGCTGTCACCAGTGTGTCTGATGTTAGGATTACACCTCTCTTCAGCTCTGCATTTTTTCATTGTCGCTGTTCTCTTTTAGCAATCTCCCTTTTCTTCAGGAAGAGCCTTTTAGTTAAATTTCTGTTTTGTTCAGTGTGGTCAGATGAATGTTATTTCCCACTTATTAAATGCCCCATGCTTACTGTATTTTATCCACATGAATAACTTTGCTTGAGAACAATGTGAAAGTTGCATGATGGGGAGGAGCAAAGAGTTAATATTTTTTATTGAGCTACGTAGTACTTTTGGATACATTTCTCTATTGATCTTCCAATCCTCTTACATCTGCCTAAATAAATTCTTTATCATGAAAAATAACTTTGCAATTTATAACACTGTGAGATCACTTTCCCCCAAAAAGATCTTATTTATATAGAACTTTCTTGCTTTCAGACTCACTGCTCCTGCTCCAGTTTTCTTTCTGGTAGTAATGATTTAAGGATAATTAATAGGCAAAGTATGCAAGAAATAGTGTTTTTTACAAAGCCAACTCATACCCGTTGAAAACATGAACAAAATTCTGGCAAATGGGAGTGGTGG
This sequence comes from Phaethon aethereus, assembly GCF_964289735.1. Lineage (NCBI taxonomy): Eukaryota > Metazoa > Chordata > Aves > Phaethontiformes > Phaethontidae > Phaethon > Phaethon aethereus. The sequence goes on along the minus strand of NC_138582.1, from coordinate 48,471,746 downwards.
CATCTTAAAGAGGTACACAAATCAACAAGTCCTCCCCCCAGTTATCTGTAATAAAAAGGCTTTGGGATTTTGTTCTTATCTTCTTTCACAACGTTTTCTGTGCTCACTTCTCCTGCCTTTCACCTCACTGGACGTCAGGTTTCTTCAGTGCTCGATGAGAAAAATTCTGGCCAAGGCATAAAGGACATGGAGAGGGTATGAATACATCTCAGTGAGTCCACCTCTACAAACAGTTTCCAAAATTATAAACTAATTCATCAGCTGGACAACTAAAAAAATAAAATTCCATAGTGAAGTGTTTTATTAAAAGCATGGCCTTTTATTAATGCAAGGCAGATTTTCTCACTATGTGGAAATGCATGTTTGGAAACAAATAAAAAGAAGATATCCCACATCCCAGCAATTTACTCCAGACAAAGGTTGCCTTCCTGACTTCTTCAGGGAAACTGTCCATTTCACGTACTGTAATTCATATGTTAAACCACAAGCCTTAGTATAGCCGTGTATTAAGGGGTTCAAAAAGCTATACTGAACTCAGTCATTATTTAAGTATGCTCTGGGCTTTCCTACCTGAATAAATGGATTACCAGCTGCTCAGTCAAAAATACTTTAATTGAGACAGGAGAGTAACCGGTGAGTTCCATGGACAAACGTATTTCCCAGGTTTTAGATAATGCAGGAAAATTGTGAATTCTGTGTTGCAAAAAGGAAAGATGCTGAACTGAAGGAGCTGATGTGCAGATACAAGCAGCTGTGAGCTTACATTGCTGCTGCAAGTGGTTTCATGTGTACAGAAATAACTGCTGTGCAGGCCAGGCTGGGTGCCAAAGTCATCTTCGCTGCATGTATGGTGCTGAGGTTGCCAGCGCTTACCCCAAAACTGACGTAGCTGTTGGCATAAGCCTAGACTAGCAGTGATCACTTTGATGTCTTAAATATAATAGAGCGTATAAGAGACTTCTTTACGAAAAGAGCAGCAGAGATACGAATCCCTCTGTGTCCGTGATGAGGAGTAACAGATGGGTGAGGAAGGTGCCGTGTTTGCTGGAGGCCGGAGAGGGGAGCGGCAGCACCATTTTCCTGTTGCTGTCCTGCCATGTACCAGGTGCTCTGACCAGAGCATTTTGTTTGCAAACAAAATTCAGGTTTGTCTCTACAAGTGGGGTTAGAAAGAAAGGCTTAAAAGAAAGAAAGAAAAAACGCCCTAGATTCCAAAGAGATTTAAAATCTTAGCTGTGTAACTGCAAGTAAAAATCTGCGACAGCTACTCTCCAGTCATAGGAATCAAGTGGCCTTTAAAAAACAAAACCGTTCGGATGATCAGCTGGGAAGCGGATTTAGGATGTCAGCTCAAGTGGCCTCACTCTACTGACATTAAACATAGCTTTGGAGATGAAACTTTGCCTCTGGCTGCCTACTAAAGGAAGTAAAACTCCTGCTCTCAGATAAAATACGTCGTTCACAGGATATGTGACACCGTGAGATGTGCTTCTCGTCCCAGGAATTCGCACCTTACGCAGCAGAACAGAAAAAAACATTGTAGGCACTGAATGAAGAAATAGATACGGCTCATTCACGAAAAGGGCTATTGCTAATGCCATCAGTAAATAGGCAGCACAACATATACCAAAAGTACTACTTTGAAAAATACTGTGGTCTTGGAAGGTTTTCTTTCTAGCTAGAAGGATGTGGTGCTGTCAGTCCTTCTACACTCTGGAACAGAAGCTAATATTTTTGAGAGCATCTTTGTTTTCATACTCATGTAGGATTTTTCCTACCTTAGTACCACCTCTATTCATTTAATAACCTCTATTTGGAATTAAGGATACTTGAACATAAAATATGCATTCTTAGAGAAGCTGTTAAAACTGAAGTACCTTTTATGAGGCACAGCAGCTTTTTATGAGTTCTGTTTATGCATTGTCTAGGCTTGACAAAGAGTTTTGTTTGTACGTAACCCAGACCATGGCAATTTCTTGGACAGGGATGGTTTTTATCTTTATTTTTTGCTTCTAGCATAAAGTCATTGCTACACAAGAAGGCCAGAGTTTGCCCTAGTAAGAGTCAGATTCTGGCTGCTGAAAGCACCTCAAGTGTGCATTTAGTTAAAAAAAAAAGTACCACAGAAACAGTGAGTTTAAAGGATATGATCTTTATCAAAGCAGCTTTAGGTCTGAGCAACCTCTGTCTGGATTCTCACTTACGGCTGTGGAGGGCATGTATTTGAGACTGCGAGGAGAGTGGCAATTTGTTCAGGTAAATCAGCTGGTCTGGAATGAATAATTAATAATATTAATAATATTAATAACATTATTATTATTTTGAAGGGAAAAGGCTGATTTTGAAACATGAGCTTTTCTAGGCAATGTGTCAGTTTTACATCATTTTGGAAAGAGCTCTGGCATCCAGATTCATATATCTAGCTGAAGAGGTAGAACCCTCAACACACGAAATAGCTCGCTGGCTGAGACACCGAGGCTACGTCTGTTCTAGTAAACTTGCCGCAGAGATGCCTCTGGCACCGAGACAATCCAGCGTGGCACAGCACGTGTCCGTTCCACTGAACTCGGTCTCCAGGACGGGGTGGCCACGAGCAAACAGCCTGCTGGACATGCCTTCGGCCCCTGCGAACTCCCAAACTGTGCCCAGGAGCCCTTTGGAGGAAGCAGGGCTGTTTAGGGCCAAAACTGTGCCAGGGACCGCTGTAATGCTGCAGCGGCATAGGCAGCGGCTCCAGCTCCCAGGAGTCTTCCCTTGCCCAGTTTCACTTACTAATATAGGCATAGTCTTATCAGGGAGGTGGAACCAAATAAAGAAGCAGCGGAGGTTTGGTTGCCGTCACTCGCCATCATGTTGCAAGACATCGGTTATGAGCCCCGTTGCACGCTGTCATAGATTATTCAGTAACTCTGGGCAAGCTGCCTCCCTAACAGTTCCCGAGTTAAGCTGGAACAAATCTGCCCTGGGAAATGCCAGAGCCCAGCTTGACTGCTTGTCTTTTGCTGGGCAGGACCTTGCTATCGGCAGGGTTTTTCAAGAGACGTTACACATTTGCTTTCAATAAGCGATGAAAATATTTGTGGGGAAATCTTGCCATTGGATACAAAAAAGTTTGTCTCCTGGGCCCGGCACTATATTCGGTGCACTGCAGTAAATCACTGATGCCCTAATTTCTGACAATTTTTTTTTTCTGAATTCCTCTATGTCTGGCATTGTCTTGTCTTCTGTTTATGAAGAAGTTTATTTGTATTGGTACCTTTTAGCGGTACCTCAATAGCATGGTGATGTTACTGTGGTTTAACTAGCAACATGTCGCTCTGCTGTCCCAGAGATGCCAGATATTACTGATACATGTGTGCAAAGAGCTAAACAATCTGGATGGGCAAATTTGGTTTCAGAATGATGCTGGGCTTCCAGGAATTGTCAGCTTCAGTCCAAATTGATCCAAATTGATCCAAATTGTGTCGGGATGTGCTTGTACGTATGTGTGAGCAGAAGCACAATCAAAGGACTGGTACTACACAGCTCTGATGCCTTTTCTGAGGAAAGTTTTCTTGAGTTGTGGCTGTAAAGGAAGCATTTGTTCATGTGCACAATATTAAGCAGACTGTTCATTCCACACAAACTCTTAAAACTAAACACATACAGTTTGGATCCATTTGTAACTGTTACGTGAAGATCTGTTTGCTCGTTGCCCAACTTGTTAAAGTAGCTGTGTTCAAATACTGTAATAGTGGTCATCATGGGAAAGCTTAAATGTAGTAGAACGGCCCATTGTTCTGTTTCTATCTGATTCATTGATGTTATCCACAATATCCAAAAGCATGAGGGGAAAAAAAAAACACTTCTGTGTAGGCCAGCTGAAACTGCTGAGCACTCTGCAGTTTAATAATAACAATAAACATGGTGACATTTTTAGGGAGGTAGATTTATTTCTTTTCTTAGAAATAAAATCTGTGCTGAGTAAGCAGGCTAGTTCTGTAGTTTCCTTAGTATAAATCAAAAATTTGATTTGACATATATATTAGATTCATGTTTTGGGCTAAAGTTTCTAGTTTAATTTGCAAATATTTTCATTTTCCTTAGGGACAAGAGTCCTTCTGCTCATCCTCCTTGAGTCTTTTAATACAGGAGCTTCGGTTTCCAGTCCAGTGTTCGTAGTTTCATACTTCTATAGCTAGTACTCCCCCATAGTGTGCTCAAATGCATTTTAAGATGTTCTTATAGTGGCGATTTGGAATGTAAATTGCCATCATTGGGTTTTGTAAGTCTCAGGCAAAGTGGAACTGTTAAATCCAGCTCAGGACTTGATCCACAGCCTAATATGGATGTAGAATGTCTCTGGCCTCAGCCTCTCCGAGCCCTTTCGGATCCTGCCAGGATCTCACTTTGGACCGTTTGCACGATGAATTCATCCTGAGCAGTAAACAAAATGTGGTTAATGCTCTAAATAGACTGCCCCATTTCCTGGGTTCTCTTGTGGTTCAACTGTTGTTTAACTTCAGTAACAAAATTTTTTCAAAACAGAGAATTAGTGTTTCAGCTTTTTGTTGCATCCATATAGCAGAACTGTGGCACTGTGAAACAGCTGTTTTATTTAAAAACTAAACTTTGAAGATCAATTTAACTCTTTTATAATGTTGCTATTTGTCCTAGCATTTACAAATTCCCTGCTTTTAAAGTTTACCCTGAGAATGACTTTGTAAATGTAGAACTATCGTGCTAGAAAGAGCTGGGTAGGACACCCATAGTCCTGGGAAAGCAGCTCCGGATGGCCCTGCTTGAGCAGGGGGTTGGAGCAGATGCGCTCCAGAGGTCCCTTCCAACCCCAACCACTCAGTGAGTCTATAAGACAGTTCAGTTGCTGTCTCCACGAGGCTGCTCCTGTTCCTGTGCGAGCAGCCACCTGAACACGGGTGTTATCCACCAGGTTCGGACTACTTCATTTTTCCATTGTTTATAGTTGCCAAGAAAGTTAATTAAAAATGAAAACCTCTCTTCGGTGCCACTCCGGACATGCATGGTGGTGTTGTCTCCTTAGGAAGCCTTAGATCTGCGTTCTCACTCTGACCATGGTGTGTGGCCATATGAGTAAGCTGGTAGTGGGAGATCTGGACATTACACAACAGCCCACCTCAGCGGTTTTAACAAGTAATACTATCTGTAGGAAAAGTCCTGTGGGTCCTAGGAAACGAAGCAGTGCTTACTACTTTCCGTAAAAATATAGTTCAGAAAGGAAAAAAAAAAGGCATTCCCTCTGGAATGTTATTTCTGGACCTTGTTTGTTTTAAATGGAAAGTCTAGGAGGAAGAGTCTGGTTTCTCTGTTTCAACCGATGCCCTTCGATAGGAGGGATTCTCTTGCGAAGTTGTGTCTCTGACAACCAGAGCTACTAACCAGCTCACCAGGTCTCCTCTGTTCTGCTCCAGGGAGTCACCTGAGAGTCACCGGAGAATTACACAAGCTGCTTTTTTCTGGAGGGCTGAATTACCGCCAGGGAATTGCCAGACCTTCCCAGATAGTAAGAAACTCCTCCGTAATTTCATGCGGGTGATCTCTGACCACCATTAATCATGTGTTTAACTGTTGCAGTTGCTTTCTGCTGTTGTCCCATGTCATGGAATTACTGACCACCAAGCCCTGCTGGTCTTCTCAGCACTTCATTTGTAACAGCACTGGGGTCATTGCCAAATCTGCCTAATTGCTAGTAAGGCCAAGGCGGGGGGGGGACATGACCCTCCCACCCCCTCAGTCTCCCCAAGAGTAAGAAAGAGCTCAGACTGGAAAAACGTATGTACATTGTTATGATAGAGATAGAAAATCTGTTCTTTCTGCTGCTATCCCCAACAGAATTCCCCAAGTTAATTGTTTTGGAGACACGGGAATGTAATTTTTTTATATGAAACTTCATCTTCTTCCTTAAGAAAGTAGTTAATTAACCCTTGAAGAGTAAATGATTTGCAGGAACGTGCTGCATTTAGGATTTCTGTGAAACTTAGTGGAACTTAGATGAATCAAACTTAATCTTAGACTGCCTCTCTCATCATTTAATTCTTATCCTGGGGTACCTTTAGCCCCAGACTGGACACCACTAAGCATACTACATTCCTAGCAGATAAATACTTTGGAGAGAGACCTAGTTTACTGTGAAGACTGTGAGACACTCCAGAAAACTAACAGGAAAAGAAGGGGGGGAGGGAGGGGCTGTTAAAAAAAAAAGGTAGTAAAATTTTTTTGTCTGTGTAGTCCTTGAAAATGACAATGTAGCTCTTCATTTTGTCCAACCATTACTGAGTTCTTCTGTAACACTGGGGGTACCCATAGCGTTGTATACAGGTTAGTATTTCATTTTTCTCTTTTCTCACCAACGGTCTTGTAAACATGTAGGCATGTGCTTTACTCTGTCCAGGTAATTAACTCTGCCTAGTAAGGAAGTGTTCAAAAGCATTTCCTAAACATCATGTTTCCTCCTCAGATTCCTTGAATTAGAAGATATTTATTAGGTACTCTCCTTCACTAATACCTCAGTAGATGGTCCCTTATACATCTTGCAAGATAACAAAGCAATTGATCAAAAATGTTCATCCACAGATCCCATTCTTCACTATTTCTCAGCGGAAAGATTTGATACACAATAGCTAAATAGAAGAATGCTAGAACTATCATTTTCATTTAACAGAAGTTATTAATGAGGAAATTTGGTAGAAAACTACTTTTATAGGTGATTAAACTCATGGTTGTTCTAATGGACCATAAAAAAAAGCTGAAGGTTGGCTGCAAAGTAAGTAATTGCTGAGAAGACAGGAGAGGTGGACATTCTGTACCTCCTGTCATGATTTTGACTCTTGGTACAGTTTAGTTTTCCAAATATTTGCAAATAGCTTTCAAGTTGTGCCAAGTAAGGCCAAAGGTTAATTGTTTTGTTTATTGTTGTTGTTGTTACTGTTATGCAGTAAAGCTTAGAATCAAGGTCTAATTAATATATTTTCTTAAATTCTGAACTAGTTGGAAATGAAAATAATGTATTTGTTCATTTTTAACATCAACTTGAAAGGATTTGTATAGACTAGTACACAAGCTTTGGGGCTCTAGTACAACCTTATATGTGCGTAAGTAGTCTTAGGGATGACGTGGACACATTGCGTATTCAGAGTGAAAAGCTAAATTAACCAGTCCCTTAAGAAATCTGACATCTTTGAAAAACACAGATCTTTTTTTTTTGTAATTCAGCCTTTTCTCTTGGCAGACTACTTTTAAAACACAAAATAGGCGATTAAGGAAAATCATCTCTGACCTGCGTTCAGCCCTGGAAAGCTTCTTACTACCTTGCCTGTGCATCAGGTGGGTACTGGGGTTTGTCTCCTCGGAGCGTACGCACGGCACTGCCTCCGCCTCCTCATAAATCTGCTGCCCCGTACGTCGGCTCCCCAAGCACCCCGGGAGCTGGGTCTGTCCCCATGGGGCTGGCAGGGCTGCGCGGTGGCATGGCTGTTCCTCTGTCGCACTCCTGGGTAGATATGCCGCAGCTCTTATCTTGCCTTGACCCCGTCCTCCCCTCCCGCCGTGAAGGGAGGAGATCTAGCTGAGATTTCAAAACACTTTGATCATGGCCTGGTTTATTCACTTCCTGTGGATCCTGCTCGTCTGGCAGCAATAAGCCAGGGCAAACCCACAGCTGTCTCCAGCTCTCCTCACTGCCCCGGGCCCTGCAGGCAAGCAGGCAGATGCTCCTTGAATTGATGCAAGTGATCAAGAGATTCCCCTGCAGTATTTCAGCACAAAAAATCCACCCTCAGCTACATCACCGTGCTGGAAACCATTTTAAAACCATTTTGCATACAAACAAGATTTTACTGGTGGGGAAAGATGTATCCGGCATAGGGTAATTGCAGTACTGAGTTGCTGGGGCTGGTCATGCAGGACAGGGCAGCATTCGTGGCAAAACGTATCAGGGGGACCTGCTGCCCGCCCTTTGGATGAGGGATGTGTTGGATCATGTACCAACTCCTGTCCTGGATGTGCATGGAGGGCAGGATGGGCATGGTCATAGAATCATTAAGGTTGGAAAGGACCTCTAAGATCATCAAGTCCAACTGTCTCAGCTGGCGTGGAGGGAGGGAAGCCTTGCTGTGTAAGGTGCTGGGGCACAAGTAAAGTGTGTGCCTGAGACCAGGAGCTGGGTGTCCTTTCTGTGTCTGGTAATATAACAAGTGCAGCAAGAGCTGCTGAGTTGAGAGGGATCATATTTTCCATAGGGGACCAGTACCCAAGCCAGTCTCTTTTTGAACTTGCTATAACAATTGCCAAGGACAGACAGAAAATAAATTGGAGGGAAGGATGGTTTGTAGCATGAACCGGTGAAACACTGTCTCAAGTAACTGGCTGAAGGCTTGTTTTAGCATCTTGAAAGGAAGCAGGAATTCACGTGTTTTATTTTTAGCTTGGAAGGGAAGAGTTATTTAATGTTTCTTTATATCTCATCTCTGAAAATGTTCTCACTGGGGCAGGATCTGCAGTCTTGGAGCTAGTTAACCCAAGACTTGCCTGCCTGTGAAAATGTATTTTTACAAAGGGGAATTACTGAAATTGTTTTTCTCCTATAAAATTTTAAGTAGAAATTATTCAAAATTCCAAAATCAGTAGAGTGTTAAACTACTTTCTGCTGCTGGCAGTGATTTGTGATTCACAGTATACAGTCGGGTGCGTTTTGCTTTCAGGAAGTCATAAGCATTTTCATATTTTTATTGCAGAGTTGCTTTTGTTGCCATTTGCTTTGATTTTGGTTCCTGTTAAATTATATGCAGTTTGTTTGTTTGAATTTTTCTAAAGGAATATTTTCATCCAGCATTTTTATAGTCTGGCTGTGACTGGACCTTAAATCTCTAAGCAGAGATGGGACAAGCTACTCCTGTAGTGCTGAAAAAACCTCTCTTGCATTTTCCTCTCCCCTCCTCCCTGGTCTCTGAACTTCAGTACCATGGCTCATGCGTTAGGCTCCTGAAAATCAATGAAATATTTATGAGACTTTGTTTTCCAGCAGTTGGGTAATGAATGAGGTTGCAAGATGTTGCTGGTCAATACTCACCGGTCTCGTCCAGCACTCTTGGGTCAACAAACATCTCCGATGCATCTTAACCTCCTTGTGAGACTGCTCTTATTTTCCTTGCTTTTCTTTCCTGTGAGGGAGCAGAACAGTGTCAGCAGCAATGAAATGAGAGCTATCATCTTCCCGAATGGGTAAGACAATCTGCAAAGCATGTATTAAAAATAAAACAGGAAGTCAGTGATTATCAATTTTTGGCAAACACATTTCTACGGATCTTCAGACTGATGCTCAATGATAACCGAAGGAGAGGCTCTGTGTCTGGGCAATGTGATTTCTAGTTACTTGTAGTATCTTTTCTCCTCATTAAGGCACGGGCTGTTTTTATTTTAAGGCCTGAGACCTGTAAAAATAGTAGCAGAGGCCTAATGTTGCTTGTGCATATTGAAAAGCGTGGCTGGGATAAATAGGTATCAGGTTAAAAAAAAAAAAGAAAAAGAACGGCCTGTTTTTGTGCATGTACAGTTTGCTGAAGTAAAAGGCAGCATGTGGCAATGCTAGCAAGGAAGAAGTCATGCCTCTCGGAGACTCTTCCTTAGCTGATGCAGTTGGTAATTGCTTCCCAACCTCATAAAAGAAATTTACTGGCATCCCTGTGCCGAGCGGCGTGTGTGTGGGTGACGGGAAGTGAGGCTTCCTCCAGACCTGGCCACCTGCTTGAGGCGCAGCGACGGCGGTGGGAGGGAAATCCGCCCTCCGGTGAGCCGAGAGTGCTGACAGATGTCTGTTTTCAGGGCCTGAGGGGAACCAACGCCGCTCTGCTGCAGGGCGAGCTTCTCCTTTGTGCGTCTCTTCTCCCCTCGAGAAGAACCAGGAGTGTTTATTTGGATCCTGCTGCGGAGGAGAGGGAACAGCCTACACACCTGCCAGGAAAGGGAATCCTAAACAACTGCTCCAGCTCAGAAGAGATTGGGAGCTGGGCCAAACATTTCATACGTGGAGGATTAAAATTAGACTCTTGCATCCATATGTACATTCTCATTTTGAAAACACTGCCTGGCTTACTTCTTTTCTCTCCTGCCTTTTATGTAGTCCCCTAATGGGTGAATGCTTCCTCCTTCCCCGTACAGTGACAGTGGCCCTTGCACTCGCTGAAAGCACATTTATCTTTCCTCTCTGTAATCATACCTGATCACAGGCACAGGAACACTGCTTCTGTCTTTCATTTTCCACTAACATTCCCTTGACAAGTATCTTTTTGAAAGGTAAAAAAAAGTGATAATCTCTCCTGTGGAAAAACAGCCAAGTGTGGACGCGGACTTGGCTTTCTGCCTCTCCTGCCTGAGCAAACAGAGACCTTCCTGCAACCCGTGCTCGCTGATCCAGAGAGGTCCAGGTCTGGCTGCAAAGGCATCCTGAGGAGGAAGGGGAGAAGTTAGGCAGACTGGCACAGCGCTCAGCTAGGCTGGGCTTGTCTGCAGCCTGCTCTGTTCACAAGCACCAAAACCACCGAAGGACAAAGAAGCAGTAAGGCAGCGAGTGTATGGCTGCATGACCTCCCATGGCGAAGGATGAAGAGTTGCAGTGAGCCATGCTAGATTGTTGGTGCAGGAGGACTTTGTGCCAAATTTCAGCTTTCTTGTGTCCTGTCAGTTGGATGAGCACATGGAGATGCTTATCATGATTAGACAGTGATTTGTTCCTGAGAGCTCTGAAGCATTCAAAGACCCCAGTACTTCCAGAAAGAAATCCTTATGTTTCAAAAGACTTTGAGTATTTTTTGATGTTCGCCTCTTAGCAGTTCTTCTTAGGAAGAGGAGGAGACTTCCTGGAATTAGCGACTGCTAGGAAAGCCCCATTAATACTGCTGTTTTATAAGCAGCCAGGTGTTTGCATCCTCCTGCTTCACACTGCGTACCCACTGCAAAGTCTGAGGACCACGGTGGCAAGAGAGCAGGGGGGGACCTGCATTCCCCTGGAGGCTGCTCAGTCGGGTCATGATTCTGCTTCAAAGAGAGAAATCCTTCCTTGGGTGGATTCCTCTGGGCAAGGAGACAGCACAGCCACCACTGCGCCCTGTGTGCTTGGCTGGCGTGGGCTTGCCCATTGCTCTGCTAGTTGCAGGACTGTCCTGGTCCTGGCCCTTGCACGTACACCACCGTACAGGTGAGCAGCCACCCCGCACCTTCCCTGGGGAAAAACCTGCTCGCACGGAAATGCTGAATTATTTTTCCTGTAGGAGCACATCTTGGATGGTAAATCAAGGCTTGAGTCCTCCCCACCTGGTCCCAGCTGGGGCCTGGTGAGGGTGCACAGGAGCTCCCCGCACTGCGAGTACTTTCCTCTGGAAAAGCTACAAGCTCCTGGGTACGGGCCAAGGCAGAGGGAGGAGGCAGCCGATGCATACCCCGTTCTTGCCCTAACATGGAGTGAGGGCATGGCTGCAGGGCACACACAGATACAAAAGGTTTTTTTTTTAATATCAACACTAAGAACAAAGCACCTTGTATAGCAAAGTGAAGTTTATAGCTTGCTTCAGCCTGGAAAAAGGCTTTTCAGAGCAAATAGCGCTGGCATTGTCTCCTAAGAAGTGTTCACTGGAGGTAGTTTATCTCAAGCTGTTTTTTCATTCCTGCCTATTTTAAATTGTCCTCCCAGACACTCAAAATTAAACAAAAGCAGTGACTGCATAACAAAATGCTTCAATAAAAAAACTCAAGTGAAATTTGTACTTTTTTACAGAGCAGCTCCCAAAAGCCTACCAGTCATTGTAGCTGTAAGAGGACTAGCAATTTATGCATAGCCTCTAAGCATCTCCCTCTGTCAATAAGAGTTTTCTGGTGTTGTATGGAGTACAGGGATGTATTTGAGGTATAGTAAATGGCATTGTTAACATTACAGATGCAAACGTTCGTGCTATGCGAGCAAGAGGACTAGGTACATGTAAAAGAGATTTCCAGAATCATCGAACTCCTATTACCGTCATGAAAATGTTGGCAACTGAGCAGAGGGGAGAAGCCAAAATACGTTCCCCAGAAAGCAGAAAGGGAGCAGGACTGAGCAGTTACACGTTGTTGGCCATGGGAGCTGAACTGGCTGCACGTGCGTAGCCCCCGACAAGCCGCCGCGCATGCTGGCTCTTGCCTGGGAAGGCTGTTGCAGCTTGTCTCCCCACAGCCAAAGGTGCGACAGTCACTACATTAACGAGAGAGGAAGCTGGAAATGATATATAAAGGAAGGAAGTCTTTTGAGAATCAGGTTTCACCGTTTCAACTACTTAAGGAAAAACTTGTTTATAATAATATATTCCCCATAGGAGGTGTGTGTCTGTATAGGTATGTGTATACATGCACGCAACATATGTGTATGAGGGGAAGGAGCTTTCACTGTGGTCTGTCAGCCTTAAGCACATTGCTTCTATTTCTTCTTAAACCCTGTGACTTCATTTTAAATTAAAAAAAAAAAAAAGACATTAAGAAACTCCCAAGATAGAGTGCGTGCGAGTGTGTGTGTGCGAGGGAGTATGAGTAACTTATCTTCACATTTAGCTGGAGCCTTGGTATTGTCAAAGCAGCTGAATCACTGCCTGTGAGCTGCCATCTTCGCCATGGTGATAATTTGACAGCGTGCCAACATTGCTGTGTACGGTCTCTGAAGAGCTGACCTTGTAACAACATCAACACTCTTTCTTTGGCTTTTGCTGACATACTCTAGGCTCTGGAAACTGTTTTCAAAACAAATATATAATGAAGTATTGTGCTTGTAAAAGCAATTGCGTTTCTGTCTGTCAGATTATTTTAGGGTGTCTCGCCTGCCAAAGGGTAAAGCAAAGGGCCAGGCAGGGAGGATGCGGCTCTTCAGATAAAGTGAGAGGCTCTCCGTACACAGGAATGATGGGAGTCAAAAGTAACCTTCACGAAATCAGAAGTTAACGGTAAAGTGGCAACTTACCGACTCCTTGCGCTGTTCCATCGTAAACCAAATTGTTTCTCAAGGTCACGAACAAAGCAAGGACAAGTGAGCAGAGCTCTACAAACAACGCGAAGAACACACAAGGGCCAAAAGCAAGGGAACCTCTTGATTTAGTGCTTGCTGCACACTGTTTTATGTCTTTCTTCATGCAGAGAGGAAAGAATCACCATCTAAAATAGCGATTGAGACTTTCCATCTAGACATTTGTTATGGAGAAATGATAGAGACTTGGCTTAGCAGATGGGGTAAAAGCATTGTCAGTAGCTGAGTACACCAATCTTCGTGGCGCTCGTTTTAGGTTACTCTCTACTCGGTGACCTGACACGTTCAGGCATTCCCCAGTCGTGGGGGATTGCCTGAGCACTTCGTATTCCCACGGCCCACGTATGTATACTAAACTTCACATGCCCTCTGCATGTCCAGTATGTTTGCCAGGGCCCAGCTTGCGAAGGAAATAGAACAAACCAGACACAGGACTCACTCCACACCTGCTCCTGCTTACTTTGATCATGGGGTCCAGTGGTAGTGAAATGCTGTTACTGATTTTTTTTCTTCTTGCTGTTCTTACTAAACCAAATGAATGTAGCAATTACTGGTCTCCCAAATGACATTTCATGGAAAGTTTTTGTGATGTCAGAGACCATACAGGGGATGCATGAAAGGCTTTCCTTAAAAACTGCCATGCAGTGCACAAAAACCATACATACAGCTAGGTAACAGCAGTTTTAATTTTAGACATGGGATTGGAAAGTGCTATGAGATTAAACCTAGGACTCACTCTGTAGGTTAGGACCAGACTGAAAGGTGTAGCTAACAAAAGTCTGGAGGCAACATCTTCGTGAGGCACCCCGGTTTTCACTCCCCCTCAGAGATCTATTTTCAGGTGTTGCCAGAAAGGAGAACACTACAATTTATACCAAGATGTTTCTCCTGGGTCCTTCTTAAAGTGCAATCTTTTAGATTTGTTGAAGTTGGGTGAATATTTTATATACCTGAAGTTCTACTTTTACTTCTACAGATAGAAGTAAAAGTTAGTTTTGATTTTGCATAGTCAAGGATAAAAATTGTATTGTTTGCCCACTTTCTAACTTACCTACTGCAGGACATCTGAACGATGTAGCATCTCAAACTGCAAAGAATGAAGTTGCTGGGTGCATTGTATGTCATCTAGATGGGATGCTCAAGTTGAGCTTTGAAAGGAGCATTTCTGCCTGCAATAAAAGAGCTTTTGTTGCCTTAACCAGTGACATAGCTAAGAATGGAAGTCTGAATGGTCTCCAAGCTATGGTGGATAGGCAGTGACCAAATCTTTTTAAACATGGCCACCGTACAGGTTCAGATTTGGGAAGGCTTAGGAGCTAGTTGGGTGGGCCATGGCTAAAGTTTGCCCAAACCAAACTTATAACAGAATTTTGATGCAAATTAGCCTCCTGAGATACACCTGAAAGCTCAGTTGTCTGTGCAATAGAAATACGCATTTTTTCTGACAGTGAGAAAATTCAGTCTTTTAGTGCCTGAAATTAGTTCACAAGCCACACAGTTTATAATTCCTTCATCTTTATAGTAGAAGCAGGGACTAGTTTTTGGTGCATTGTTTTCAAGTTAGATGTTAACCCCCTGTACAGCAGAAGCCTGCTTCTTCCAGGCTCAGCTTCTTCTGGGATGGGTGGCAAGAAGGACTTTCACAATGACTTTCCAGGGCACTGTGAGCCTTTACTGGTAGTGCATAGTTTTAGCTAATGGTTTTATTAGCTTATGCTAGGTTTTTTTCTGTTTATGTGAGTGGGATTACACAGCAGAGACCTTCTCAGCATGCAGCTTTTAATAATAGGTAAGGAAGATTTTTCTATCAAAGGACAGATGAGAAATTGTTCCTTTTGAGAAAGCTGTTTTGAGACCATCCAAGGCAGAACTGCTAGGATGTCCACCAACTGGTGCCTAAAAAATACAAATTAATTTCAAATATGAGTATTGCTTGAGTCTTTGCTTCCTGAAACCAAGGGAGCCGTGCATTAGCTGCTTACGGAGCAGAGTATCAAACTGGACCATAGAAGGAGAAGAGGAGAGTGCCATGGAAAATAAAGCTGTAGGCTGAGCCAAATTTTTTCCTGTTTTTGTGCACAAAAAGGTCTTGTACAGCCATATCCTTTAAGCTCTGAAGAAAAAAGATCCATTGCCAAGAAAGGCTTTTGCATCTCTGATTGCATGCTGCCTCCTCCACCAGCCTGTATTTTTCTAAAAATAATCCTGATTTCATACCTTAGTTGGTGGACCTCCTCTAGTAGCCACAGTAGACACAGCCTCCCTGGAAAACACACAGCAATATGTGAAAGCATTGTCTCCACTCTTTAATAGAGGTTGTACACAGCTTTTGAAGAGGCATCGTTTGTATTTTGAATTGTGCTGAAGCGTGCTAAGCTTATCCCAAGCCCTTTCTGCTTCCCCCAGAACAAACAAGTTGCTGCTGAATACCAGGTATCTTACTCAGCAGAAGAACAAGAATTCCTTTTTTTCTTTAAAACAAAGAAAACAAGAAGTCATTTGGCAGGGGGGAAAGAAAGGATTTGTTTTTCTAGTCCATGGGGAAATTTGTCAGGCTGCACAGCCTGAA
This sequence comes from Phaethon aethereus, assembly GCF_964289735.1. Classification (NCBI taxonomy): domain Eukaryota; kingdom Metazoa; phylum Chordata; class Aves; order Phaethontiformes; family Phaethontidae; genus Phaethon; species Phaethon aethereus. The sequence goes on along the minus strand of NC_138582.1, from coordinate 48,456,120 downwards.
ACGTCTGCTCGGAGTGTGTGACGGTCACTAACAGTCCAGGGAGCATCCTGAGACAGGTGTCATATTCTCCATTTGATAAACAGGGAGAAAAGCTGCCCCTGAGCTGGCAGCACAGCTTTGGAGGCTCTGGGTCCATTTTACTGTGCCGTCAGTGGGAGATCCCTTCTCCACCCCATGTTCCTCGTCCCTCCTCCTCATGCTGGGGTCACCATCCTCATGGCTGCATCGGCTCCTTTATCCAGGAGCTCGAATAAACAGTTGGCTCCCATATGCCAGGATGCTTCCACACCAGATCTGCTGCCGGAGGAACAGTAACGTACAAGCCGCGCCCTTTGTGGATGTAAGAGCTTGCAAACAGCCCTGCGGTGACGCACACGTATCCATCAGGGGTACCAAAGATAGGGAAACAACACTGATGGTCATCCAAAATATTTTCCTGGCACAGAGACATCTGTAGCTTGAGGACTACCTGAGCCAGAGCTGAGGTCTCCACATTTAACAGCATTAGGATATGGTCAGATGGTGGTGTGAATGTCCCCAGGCTTTGTGCTCTGGGCCAGGGCTGCTGGACTGTGTGGCGCTTTTTCTCTCTATTTTCTCTCCCCGGCAAAATGCTAAGACACCGCTGGGGTTTGATATCTACCTTGTACTCATGCTGCACCCAGAACTGCCTAGGCCTGGCTGAGCAGAGTTGGACCTTGAAATGCACGTGGGATGTATCTGTACTCGTGACGTTGCCCAGGCTGTAGCCAAACGGCACCAGAGCAGGCTGCCACCATGCGAACGCTGACATGGGAGGGAGTGCCTCTGTCAGGGAGACTTGTCCTCTGCCATTTCCAAGTGGCAGACAATCCTCCTGCCGTTACTGGCTATGGACATTTCTGTCGCCTAGAAACATGTATTGGAATAAGAGTAAAAGGCAAAAAACCACAGCTGTAGCATGCCAAAGAAAGCAATCAGCATCGATGGCATCCTTGTGCAGGTGTTGGCCACCTTCTCCCCAGTTGCTGTTTGACACTGCAGCACATCAGGCTTTCGGCTCCCGGATCCAGCCTCAGGGCACCTGACACCTAGGACCAGGGAAGGAGGTGGCAAAACGCTGATCCCCGCTCTGCAGGCTCAGAGCTGCTTGAAAAGCACTGACAGGGTGACCTCCTGTGCGTGGTGTCAAGCCAACATAAGCTACACGTTGTATGCTGAGGCGGATTTGACACCAATGTACTTGTGTGACAGTCTCGGTTGCAGGTCAGGTTTGTGCTGCTGAGTGACCTGTCAGTCACAGGCTGCTTTAATGGTCATGGCATCCTAGCTTCAGCTTAGGAGCAGAGGGAGTGGTTTTCAGCACTGTGTGTACACACAATGAGTATCAAATGGATTTGGGGGCAAAAAAAGCCACCAAGTGAAAGGCTTTCCCTTCACCTTTTCCTGGGTCTTACAACCAGCACAGAAATGCATGACCTCCATTTAAAGATTTTCTTACTCTAAGAATCCTAATCTTCAGTGTTACGGGTACAGTGCATCTCAGTGCTGCTGTCCTGAGGGTACACAATTTTACAGTGTATCAGTGGGGATTTTTTCTCTCTCCATTCCTCATTTTTAAGAGGTTTCCCTCATAAAGTTAATTGCCTTTTCTAAAAAACATAAACATTTTAATCTGATTTACTTTATTTTGAGAAAAACCTCAGTTTGGAAGTTAACAGCCAGTTGGCTTGGTCCTACTGATCCAGAAACATCAGCAGCAAAGTAAGTAAAATCACCGTGTTTACATGGCTGTGAATAAAGAGCTGAGTCCACTTGGCCTCTTGGTGTGTGTCGGCTCAGTAGGTCCCACAGCCAAAGTGTGTCTGAGTTTCGGAGAAGAATTGTAGTTTTAGTTTCACTCTGTGGACAGAGATTAGTGTCGTTTTAAGGCCTTAGTTGGAAATAACAAGAACATAGTAACAGGTCTCTGAACAGTATTTCTTTGAAACTCTGGGGGCTGGGGCAAGGGCAAGCATGATCTATAAAAACACCGACGAGTGCTACTTGCTGTATGTTTGAAGTACTGAGGTATTCGGTAGCTAGTGAAAAACACAGCATCCATGAAGAACCAAATAAAACTGTTGACAGTAAGCAAGGATTTTCCCAAGGGCTTTTGCAGCTGCTCACTTTAGAAATGTAATCTGAAGGGCTCTGATCGGTGAAACGGGCTGTCCATTTGTGGCTTACCATTTCATTCTCGAGGTGGGTGGGTTGTAAATTGTGATAAGACGCTGGAAATTGCTAAAAAATCTGGTACTGTTTAAAGGTCCTATGCAACTATGTTGGAGCTGTATTTATTGTTCTAGTAAATAAATTTTTCAAGCTGTCAAAAGAAACAAGAAAGTGGTTCCCTCCCCGTTGTGTCTGTAACTAGTGGTCATAGTGCATACCTGGGTGAATTCCTTGGGAAATCCTTGCCTTCATCAGAAGATGGTGCCTTTCATGTCACTTGGGTGAGGGGTAAGTGCTATTAACAGAAGGATGAAAGCTGGCGCGGTTGCTTTAGGGAGCTGGAGGGATGTTTAGGCTTTTGGCTCACTTGATTTATTGCTCAATTATTAGACTGCGTCGTAACAATGGTGTCTGAGAGGCAAGGAGAGCTATACATTTCTGCCTGATTTCTATTAACAGCCTCCTGAATAACAGCCTGTGTTAGCAGCTGCTTTTTCCTTTTCACGTCTGGGGAAGAACGTTTGAAAGCTTTTATACTGTCTGAGCGAGTTAGGGAGAGAAAGAAGGTGCCCTCGTCTCCAGCTTGACCTTTATGTCCAGTCATTTATGTTTTCAAAATGAGTAGAGAAATCAGAGGCATGTTGCAATACTGGTTGCTGTTTTCTGATATCCTTATTTATGTGGCAGTTTAGAGGGAGGCTGACAGGTGTGTAACTGATGAGATATTAAGGGCTGAGTGTTCAGGACGTCTGGTGTGTCACGTGAGCGATGGGTGAAAATCAACTGATCAATCGGTTTCCTTCACTTAGGCTCTTCACAGCTAATCTAAGTTGATCCTGGTGGAGGGAGTGATGCCTTCGGTTAAGAAGGAAAGGTATTTGACACTGTGCAGCTACGCCACGGGGAGATGTAGCGTGTGTGTTATGTGGGATAAGTTAATTGTCATTTTGCATGTTTGCATGGTGTGAGAAACGTGACACACTCAGGCTGCTTGGAGCTGATGCTGCAGACGTTGTTACAAGACACAAGGAACATATGAACTGAAGTGTCTGAGAAAACCTGCATTAAAACCTGAACCAACTCCAGCTGAGTTTCCTGAGCAGCTCCAGAAACTACTGATAGGTTTAAATGAGCATTAATTAATCATCATTGATATGGTTATGATTCATAGGTGAGGCACACCTGCCTTGAGCAAGAAAGTTTCCTTTATAGCTGTTTACACTTTCCCCTCTGTATTTACATCATCATTTGCTTCTGCTGTGTTCCCTTGCTCCTGCTTTGATGTTTCATCATGTCTTTACCTGTTTTGCTGTCCTCTTTTCCCTGCTCTTCCGCAGTGTCATCTAGTTTCCCATGCCACCCTCCTCTCCGGGAGCCCCCCTTTCTCCTGACCACTGCCACCTGGTTTGGCTTGCTTGTTCTCCTCCCCGGTGTAATAAACACTGAGGGTTCAGAGGGACAGGTAGGTAGTCCTCCTCTCCAGTATCAGCTGGGTGCTGGGCCTGTTTGGTTGTAGTCCAAAGAGTGCTAGCAGGAGTGGTCTGGAAAAGGTCTGTCTTGGAGATTTTTAAGCTTCTTGTCTATGTGGTCATCTTACCACATCAGGCTCATTAATGTCTGTGTCCCCAGAAAAATGCTGTGAGATGGGAAGTGCTATTAATCCTGTCTTATAGATGGGGAACTGAGATCAGAATGAATAGGGAATTAAGCCAAGGTCTCCCGAATTACCAATCAGTACCATCTTTATGAATATGCTCTTTGTTTCAGTTTGCCTGGACAATTTTTTTAAGTGCAATTGCGAAAGGATGAGAAAAGCGGAGGGAACCAGCATAGTTATACAGCTGTTCCAGTTTGGAGAGGGTGACTATAGCAGGAGGGAGAAAGCAGTTAGGGAATTATGTTGTTTACAGAAGTGTATGTATGCAGTGTTGTCCTCTGCATGTTGAAATCTGCCAGTGTTGATAGTGTTGGGGTTTTTTTTGTTAACCATTAGCTTAAAGCTAAGTTATTTTCAAAACATCATACAGAGGTGGATTCCTGCACACATACATTGTAACAGCCCAGAAGTTAGGAGGATGACTTTTCCCGGCGGCATTCCAGTTTCGGGGCTCCTGAGCTACGGTGACAGAGCTAGGGACCCAAGCATCTGTCTTCTCTGTCACCAGTGGAGTCCTAGCTGCTGGATTCGTAAGAGCCTCTTTTGGGCTTTGAATAAAAATTCTACCTTAGACCTGAGAAACCTTTCCAACAAAACTGTTATCGAAACTAGGGTATGTAGATGATGGATGTTGTGTTTGATAAATCAGCATTTTCTTCGTACAAATTCCTGTTGGAAAAAATCCCAGCCAGCCTGGCTTTTCACACTGTATTATAAGAAATGTTCTCATCTTTTGTGTGCAAGTTTTGAACTCTGTTAACAATGCTTGCTGCAGTGTCTGAGCAGATAAGCTGATTTCAATTATCTTTTATTTGATTACTTTCTATTTGTTTTCAGCTCAGTGTCATTTAAAAAAAAAAAAAAAAAACCAACATTTACTTAAGGTACCAGTACTGGATTTAGCTGTAGCAAAAGTAAGAGAAGTTAATCACTGCTGGGGAGAATAGAGGTCTAAACTCTGACCTCACAGGAGAATAAATCAGGAACTGAACAAAGATTTTGAGATGCTTGCAAGAGAAAGAGGAGCTGCAATACTGAGCTCCAAATAGTGCCAGGGGTGGGCTGACTATGCATCGGAGAGAGTAGTCCTGATCCCCCCTTCTCTCATTTGATTAATTTTCCTTTCTCTCGACTATACTAAGCAAGAAACATGGACCAAACAGAAGAACTCCTAGTAGAGTTTCCCGTTTGGCAAATCAGACCTACGTGGACTTTTTGATGTGCTATCTGTGAGACATTTAGTCTCTGCAGACTAGGTAAGGTATCCAGGTGCCTAGCATATTCCCTGAAACTTGCCCTTATTATGTGTTGATGTGGTGAGAATCAGGAGGCTGGAAATAAGTCCTAGGTGTACCTCCCCACTCACTCCTCCAGGCTCAAGAGAATTTGAGCCCAGGATCCCCCTGTTTATCTTGTAAAATTGTAGGCCAGCACAAATAAAGAATGGCACCAGAACTGTAAAGTTCCCTCCAAGTTCAGCTACTAGTTTTAAGTATTTATTGCAAATACTGGTGAATACAAGTGCTTTCTAACATAAGTGTCCTTTTGCAATTTTTTTTTTTTCTAAAACCAATTTCCTGCTGTAAGCCAAAAGTAATGTACCCAGTTATCAATGATGTTGCTTTTATTGTATTCCTTAAGACTTTACAGCTTGCCTCTCATCCCCCTCTGGAACAGTTTTTAAAATAAAAAGTTTTCAGTTATATTGAAATATAAATAAGAATTGGCTTTAACGTAAAAGCCACATTTCATTTTGAAGTATTTACGCAAAGGATCTGGTACACTTTACTATTAAAATACTTCCCTCACTGAGACCAACCTTGTTGCTACAAAACTGAAGATGAACAACGGGCTTGGTGTCAGGTGGAGCAAGTTCAGGAGGAGGGTGTTGAAAAAAGAAAGTAAAAAAGAAAAATCCATAGCTTTTTCTGAACATCAGCAGCTTTGATTTTTAACTAATTAGGTGAATATGGTATTTTCAAGGTAAATGTGGACCCTGCTCACACATAGATCCTTTGAAAACCAATTTTAGATTATTGCTTCTCTGAAAAAGTTTGTCAGAGTAAGAACCCATTGTGGGCAAAGTAAACAAGTCTGTTGGACTGCTGCTACCTGAGGACGACCAGGATGGACATAGGATGACATTACTTACACAGTGGGATAAGAGCAACTTGGTGCTCTTTATATTTGTTCCTGCTCTTACAGTATAATGAAATAAATATATTGTTCTGTGTGGTCTGCATTTTGTGCAATTCTTCCCCTGCCTCAAGAAAGCTTTCGTTTTAAAATGCAGGAATCACAATCTGTTTCATTATGCATCTTTTTACCACAGTTGAACGACGTGTCACACTCACGTTAGCTGTGGTTGCTTTATGGTCTGCATGCATTTCAGCAGGGCTGCTGCTGCTTCTTCTGTGGTGACTGCTGCCCTGGCTGCAGGGGTGGGGTGCCCAGGAGACCCGGGGTGCCCTGGAATTCCATCTCTCAGTCTTACAGAACAAGCAAACGCCTCATTTGCATTCTTGCTCCCAAGTGCTGACTGACTCTCTCAGTACTGGTTAAATTAAAACTGTTTTCATTGGCAGCAGCTGTATTCAACTTGATTGCTTTGAATACAAACTCCTAGCTATCTTCCCCCAGCACTTATCTGTGGATATATTAATAATATCTGTAAAGACAGGTAAGTATAATGTCCACATTATCCTATTTACAAGTGCTTCATTTGGAGGTCCACAGTGTAATTCATCAGTCATTTCTAATGTCCTTGAATCCCAAGAGGGCAGAGTCACCTCCAGCTCCTGGGCCACAGTACAGTTCACTTGTCGGGGCGTAGGAGTTTTCTACTGCGGTGCTGGATGTGGAGAATCACCCCTGAGAATGGGTGGCTGTTAGAAAGTCCTTTCAGCTTGCAGGTCGGAATACAACGGGGTTCTTGTGCATCATGAACATTCTGTCTCCCTTATACAAACATCCAGCAACATGGGTTTTCTTTTGTCCACAATTGCTGAAGAGGGAGAAGAACAACATGCAGTTCTGCCATGGGATGAAGACAGATGCTGCTTTTAAGCTGTTCAAAGCTGACTAAGGAGAAACAGATCCCGCAAAGCTTGGGATAAGTATGGGATTTAGAGGGTCTTTTAGGGGCACTTTAGAGCTTCCATTGCAGATGAGTAGTAGCAGAAAGAAATCATTCCTGTGATGCTTGATGTCTTGTTGGTTTATGTCCAGAAGAACAGCAAGATTAGGGGTTCTTGCATGAACATGGGGAGGAATTTCAGAATGCAGAAATGCCCTGTGGGCAGAAATGCCACCATGCCTTGTACATATGTGTGCCAGGGAAGCAGGAGTCAAGCTGCTGATTTCCACAGCACTAACCTGGGGACTGGAAGCTCCCCTGTCTTCAGAAAGGGCTGGATCTGGAAGTTCAACATGGCCTCAAGCTCCCATCCACAGTCTGGGACTTTCAGTGTCTCTCACATCTGAGGAAGTGAGTACCAAGGTGCTCTTCTCACATGCAACATACATAGGAAATAAAGGATGATTTCTCAGAGCAGAGGCAGAAGAGGAGAAGTTGCATGGGCTTTGGTAGTGCATGCAGTGTTGTGGAGTTCTTGTCTTTTCCACAGGTTCACACTGGCATGCATCTTTTAGTAGAACTGGAGGGGGGAATTTGAGGATGCAGATGAAGTAAGACATAGGGGCTTATAAGAAAGATGGGGACAGCCTTTTTCTCAGGGCCTGTTGCAATAGGACAAGGGGTAATGGCTTTAAACTAAAAGAGCGTGGATTCAAACCAGATATAAGGAAGAAATTTTTCACAGTGAGGGTAGTAAAACACTGGCACAGGTTGCCCAGAGAGGTGGTAGATGCCCCATCCCTGGAAATATTCAAGGCCAGGTTGGACGGGGCTCTGAGCAACCTGATCTAGTTGAAGATATTCCTGCTTATTGCAGGGGTTTGGACTAGATGGCCTTTAAAGGTCCCTTCCAACCCAAAATACTCTGTGATTCTATGATTAGATATAGCCCATTTACCAGACAATTGACAGTCAGTGAAAGAAGACAGTGACATACAGTGATACATTTTAGGACAGCTACAGGTGAAACGTGTCATGGCACCAGGAGATTTGGTTTCCCAGATGTCTCTGCTCACCTTTCATAAGCACTCAAATCAAAAACCTATTTCATCATTTTTCTCCTGTTTCACCTTCGTACTACGGATAGCAGTCCCTATATGTTTCTCAGCTCAAAATTTGAAGGCTGAGGGAGCACACTCCCATTTGAATGCTGATTTTTAGCTTGTTTGGGGAGTCTTGGGGGAAAGGGTGAGGGGAATTCGTCAGTTATGTTTTGAGCCTTATCCGTCACTTAAGCCAGACATTAGTTTTCAATTCTTTTTGTTTTCAGGGAAAAGTATGGGCCTGAGTATTGCCATATGTGACATTTTATACATTTTCAAACATTGTTTATAGAACTATTTTGATAATACTCAATTTCATTGGGTTCACATTTACAGATAACTCCTTGCTATGGTGATTGTCTGGTACAAATACCAAATAGTGCTATTGAAAGAAAAACAGCTGTAGTCAACTTTAGGTAAAAATAAAAGAAATAAAATATTGCCAAAACAAAGATGATAAACTGATTTTAAGAGAATACTTTTCAACTTTCCAGCTGATTTTAAAAGTAAAGCTTAAATTGACAACAGTGAAATTCCTAAAAATTATTTGAGCACATCCTTTAGAATTTAATGAAGAAATGTCCTTGTTCAGTGAAAATTAGTTGAAACTACTGTTTCACTTAGCCAACCCAAACTGCATTTGTGCTATATTTTTAAATGTTTGGGAACACAATCCAAAGGATTGTCACCTAAGAGTCACTTCTACCTGAAGCACCAGGCGGTCTCAGGATGGTTGTTGTAGGAATTGTGCAGGTCTCCTCAGAAAGGCGGGGACTGTTTTGCCTCTTTTTTAATCAACATCACTCCTTCGCTTTCCCACATTGGCCTCTCCAGAGCAAAAAGCTGCTTATTAGTCAAATGGAGTGGGAATTTGTTTTTTGTGGAAAAGCACAGGGAGAAGATTGAATTTATTTTCATTTGCAATATAAGAAGGAAATTAATCCAGCCTGCCAGAGCTGGCAAGGCAACCAAATGTATTCACTCTTTACAGACTTTCCTGTCAGAACTCCTTATGCTGAAACTCTATATGGGATGTTTTTAAGGGAGACCAGTTGGATAAATGTCAGGAGAAGGCAAACCAGGCAGCTGGCTGCAGCAGTACTTGTGTTGCCCACAGCCTTGACTCCATCTGACAAGCCCAGACGGATTCCCCAGTGACCCAGTTCAGGTGTGATACCTCTCCTGGGTACTTCAGTTCCTACCCTTTCTCAGCCTCTTGCCCCTCTATTTTCCAGCTGCTGTTAGCTGGCGTTGACAGTCTTTCTGTGCAGTGACAAGGGGGCAGCTGTGGGCGCTGCCTCTTGCAGCCTTTCCGGGGACCTCCTTCCCCTGCAGAGCCATGCACAGGGACAGAGGGTGGGCGCAGGAAAGGGGTTTCCAGGTGTGTTCACCACATGCTGGTTGAAGAGACACATGTGAAACCACTTGCCCATTTTAGATTTGGGAATAGGGTTGCTGCAGTAATTCTGAAATCTGTTTCAGGCTTCATGTCTGAAGATTGCAACAAACTGGTTCCTTGAGGAAGCCAGGAGCCCATTCATAGAATCACAGAATCATTAAGGTTGGAAAAGACCTCTAAGATCATCAAGTCCAACCATCAACCCAACACCACCATAGAAAATGCTTGCATTGCATGGCATCTTATTGGCAAAAATCAACCAAACAATAAACATCAAGTATTTCAGCCATGCCAGATGTTACAGGGGTTGGCCAAGTCCAGACCCTTCACAAAAGGATCTATTTTTTTAGCGTTGCGTTTTTGAGGAAACGTAGGTTACTGTAGTTCCATTACACCTGCAGAACTGAGGCTCTAGCAAGAAATCAATAAGCCCTGATGACTTAAACGCTTACCGTTCACACGGTCTGTGTCTCTAAAATGTGTCTCATGTTATGCATTTGCCAAGGCTCATTTAAGCAGAAATTGGTTTGCTTGTTTTGTAGGAGCATTCTCCTGCAAATAAAAGATCATCTTGTCAAGAAGTTTTCTTCTGCTACTTCTATTGCCAATAGTACTGCCTCTCTTCACTATCCTGCTTTGCCTTTTCCTCCCACAGCATGTCTCAAAGTGCCATGTCTACATGGTTTTTGAACGCCTCCGGTGATGGTGACTCCACCACCTCCCTGGGCAGCCTGTTCCAATGCCTGACCACTCTTTCAGTACAGAAATTTTTCCTAGTATCCAATCTAAACCTCCCCTGGTGCAACTTGAGGCCATTGCCTCACATCCTAGTTCAGCCATCTGAGCTAATTTTGGCCAGGATGCACTTCCATTTCCCACGCAACATTGCACACATAAATGAGTCTAAGTGAGAGAAGGTGTGGATATTATGAACAAGGTCCCAACTCACAAACTTGGAGCTCTTTGGATATTGGTATGTGCAGTAATTAGTCATATAGCCAGATGAAGGGATTCAGATGTCCGATTGCAGTGCCCTCGACTGGAAAATGGAGAGCGCTTCCTCTTCTGCACAGTGACAACGTTCACTGAAACAAGATCATTACTTTACAATAGTTAATGATTTCAGATCACCTGTGTCATTCTGTCCTCTTCTATCTTTCCTTTTGTTCTCTATATAACTATGTATTTTACTGTACTCCCAACAGGAAAGTCAGGTTTGCTTTGGTTACAGTCATGTAAAAACCAGTACTGTGGTTTACCCACTGTTTGTAATCACATTTTGCTTAAAGGTTTCTCTAGAAAGGCTTTTACATTCATCACAGTGCTATTCCTCATACTTACCTTTCATGGTAATAGCAGAAAAGACACAGTTATACTTACACTCGTTGCTGATGGTGGCCTATTTAGTTAATGTCACTTCTTTCTGAGTAGCATTAGATTTGCTGAATCTGTCCATTTTTATTTTTGACAAATTAAAAAAAAAAGATGCACTAAGATGCTTTCAAAGAGATTTAAGGAGAGGGAAACCACTACATCCCAGTGCATGAATTAAAAAAAAAAAATTCAAATAGGCTCATAAATGAAAATTGAGTTGTTTTTATTTAATAGTTGCATCTCTGTCAATGCAAGATTTATTGGTTTCCAGTCCTCCCAAGGCTTATGAATGTGCTTAATTGGACTCACTTGATTCAAAAGCAGGGTTTCTTCCACACTGTGGCGCGGGGCCGCAGGAGCTGGCTAAGCTGTGAGCCTCACTTGTGTTCACATCACCAGCTTTGGCTTCCCCGACGTGGGGGCACGGTGACCTCCAGTAGCGTGTCTGTTCAGAGATACTTGCTTTGCTAGATGTGATGCTGGGCCTTCTAAAGCGTGAGTTTACATCTGATTTGCTTGCTTGACGTCAACCAGGTAATGGAGATATACTCTGCAAAATATGATGGGTTAAATGGCAGAAGTTTTAGGCTGGTACACATGGCCTTATGTGTGCTTGGCTTGTCTGTGATGGAGGTGGAGACTGCCTTGGGCCAGCACGAGCAGCAGGGTAGTGGACCAGGTAAGGCAAGGTCCAGTCTTTGTTTCTCTGAAGTCAATGTCTGAGAGTGTGGGTCTGGGTCCACTCCATAATGCTGGGACCAGTGAGGTCCTGTGAGCCCCATAGTCAGCAGGGCTCTTCTCCCCGTGTTAGGGCAAACCTATAGGGAAACGGCTGGCTCCGTGAAAGCAGTGAGGGGATGGAAGTATCTCAGACACGTTACTGCCTCCTACTGATCCTCCACATTTATTAAGGCAAGTTGCTGAAAAGGACAGAAGATGGCTATTGGCAAAGCACTATAAGTAAACGCATTTGGGGTAAGATAATAAAGTAATATGTAAAATTACATCAAAATCTGGCTCTTTTTCTCCCTTCAAAAATGTAGATGGGCCATGAAGTGTAATCAAATATTAAAGTAAGAGTTAAAAATAGTTTTACTTAGTGCACTTCCCTTAATCTCTTGTCCATGTTTTTATATCAAATTCTATCACTACTTTCTCTCTCCTCTGCTGTTATATTGAAAAGCTGCACAAACAGAAGTACAAAGTGCCGTTCAAACCATAAAGCAAACAAAAGAAATAAAAAAATATTTCTTTATAGAATTATTTTATTTGAAGTCATTTTAAGTATCGCATAATAGTAGCATATTTGAAAGTCAGAGAAGTGATTTTTTTTAAAAAAAAGGTTGATTGTCTCTTTTAAGGACGGTTCATATAAATATTTGTGGTTCTTTATAGTAAGAAGCATAGTCAGACAAAATCCTGTGCAGATTACTGTTGCTTGAGGGCAAAATAACTCTCATAGCATTCAGGGAGGCATGCTGTTGCAGCCCCGTAGCAGAATACACGTGCTGCCTGGCAGCACGGTAACATGGCAGCAAGCTTGAAAGGACACGTATAAAAGCAGATAGGTAGGAATTTGTTCTTGTTGCCATGGTGTTTGGACACTGTTTACTTCACCTATCGTCCAAGTCTGGTTCTTTCCGTCTCTTCTGGAAACCTGCAGCTGTAACCTATAGCCAGGTTCAGCCCCAGATAGGCAGTTAGGGCCCAGTAGCATATGGAGAAAAAAATTACTGATTTTTTTTTTTTTTTAATAAGGTTTCTGCATTCTTGGCTGAGGTTGAAAACTCCAGATGGTGAAGTGTGCATTATCTGTTCAGCAGTGCTCCAGATAGCCAAGCCCCACCTAAGCATGCCTCAGCTGGTCGCTGGGGCTTGCAGCCCCGGGTTAGCAGCAGGGACCCACGGAGATGGGTGCTGCTGCCTGCTGGGTCCTGCCAGGCAGGACGGTGCCACTGCTGCTTCCTCTGTCCCCAGGCCTCGGGAGAGGCAGCGGAGTCCTCCACCCTGTATTGAGATTCTCAGCTCCTGCAGGTTGGTGGGAAGAGAGGTTGGGGGGAGATCAGGGGTGGTCCTGGGGTCTGACCTAACTGGTGACCTCTTTGCCCCAGTCCCATTCTACCTGCCAGACCACAGAATTGCTCTCAAATGATGATGCTTAACTGTTGAAAATTTGTGGCAGCTTAATGATTATCGTAGAATCATATAATCTTTGGGGTGGAAGGGACTTTTAAAGGTCGTCTAGTCCATTCCCCCTGCAGTGAGCGGGGACATCTTCAACTAGAGCAGGTTGCTCAGAGCCCCGTCCAACCTGGCCTTGAATATTTCCAGGGGTGGGGCACCTACCACCTCTCTGGGCAACCTGTGCCAGGGTTTCACCACCCACACTGGGAAAAATGTCTTCCTCATATCCAGTCTAAATCTGCCCTCTTTCAGATTAAAACCATTGCCCCTTCTCCTATTGCAACAGGCCCTGCTAAAAAATCTGTCCCCATCTTTCTTATAGGCTCCCTTTAAGTACTGGAAGGCTGCAGTAAGGTGTCCCTGGAGCCTTCTCTTCTCCAGGCTGAACAACCGCAACTCCCTCAGCCTGTCCTCATAGGAGAGGTGTTCCATAATCCCTCTAATCATTTTTGTGGCCCTCCTCTGGACCCACTCCAACAGGTCCATGTCTTTGCTACCTGTGCTGAGGGCTCCAGAGCTGGATGCATCTCAGATAAGGGGTAGGATGAGCTCTCCACATCAGTTTCCCTTGTAGTTTGTGTCAACCTGTGAATATAAAATGCCAGGTTCTGGTTATAATAGCACTCATATATATAGCACACTTCCCTTGATATCCTTAAACTAACTGCAACAAAATGGATCAGACATGCATATCAATTTTAGCTTTTCAAGTACTAATGTCATGGTACTATTTTCAGTGACTTTGGTTTTATCATGGTGCCATTACTGCCAGTGGACTACTGTAGTTGAAAGGTTGTTGGCATATCCTTTGTAATTTTGAAAATAAAATATCCTTGTCTCCCTCTGGCTGAGTGGTTAAATCACACTACAGTGGCCCTACTTGATAATTTTCTCATGAAAGACTAAAATCCTAGGGTTAATTAAAGCATGGAATAAGTATCTAGGGAGGCACATATAAATGCTAACAGGATTCCTGCCACATATCTGCAGAGGCAAACATCACCATGTATATTTTATGCTAAGCTGAGGACAGAAAATCCTTAGATCTCTTACAAGGCAGAATTTTTATATTTTGTGACAGATGTAGCCAAAAAAACCCCCAAACAATAACAAAATCACACAAGATTTGATAGCAACGGTACATAGATATATCCCTAATAATCACAGGGATTAAACATTCTGGAAGATTATGTAAAGCTTTGTATTTTCAGGCATCTTAATACCTGTTCCTGTCAGAGGAACCTAGATCTAGGGTCAGAAAGTGGAGGACTGCTGTGTCCGACTGAAACTGCCGGGGAAACTGTAGCAACCAGAATTACCTCCTGGTAACGTAATCTGGCCAGTGCTGCAGGCTGGAATGTTATGGAGAAGAACTGAATGGTCCATAATGATAGCTGATCATAAATATTGTTTGGCTGTGAGTCCAGAGGAGGCCACAAAAATGATCAGAGGGATCATGGAACACCTCTCCTATGAGGACAGGCTGAGAGAGTTGCGGTTGTTCAGCCTGGAGAAGAGAAGGCTCCAGGGACACCTTACTGCAGCCTTCCAGTACTTAAAGAGAGCCTATAAGAAAGATGGGGACAGATTTTTTAGCAGGGCCTGTTGCAATAGGAGAAGGGGCAATGGTTTTAATCTGAAAGAGGGCAGATTTAGACTGGATATGAGGAAGACATTTTTCCCAGTGTGGGTGGTGAAACCCTGGCACAGGTTGCCCAGAGAGGTGGTAGGTGCCCCACCCCTGGAAATATTCAAGGCCAGGTTGGACGGGGCTCTGAGCAACCTGCTCTAGTTGAAGATGTCCCCGCTCACTGCAGGGGGAATGGACTAGACGACCTTTAAAGGTCCCTTCCAACCCAAACTATTCTGTGATACTGTGGTGCTGTGATTCTTGCCTAAAAGCTCTGGTTTCGAGAACATCCACTGGCACTCACCATCTGTCCCCTGCACCGCTGCGGGCACCAACTCAGAGGGAAGGGTGCCACCTCCTGACTGTTACCCTCCTCCTCAGCTGGCCTCCGTTTTCCCCCTGAGGTTTGTTTTTCTGTAGTGGCTTGACCCTCTTTAGTTTATGCTGGTTAGCTGAGGTAAGGGGAAGTAAATGAAAGTAACCTAGAGCTTTTGGCAGAAGCCCCCATTGCTCTTCTGTCAGCAGCTGTTTGGACCACTCTGTAATAAGGGGTTCTGCAGAGGGTCTCTCCAGCCCCTGGGTCGCCTGGATTAGGTCTACACTCCTGTAACTGATTTTGTTCGTTTTTAAAGAGGTTAGGGTTTGTCTACTTGAAGCAGCGCCTTAGGAGGTGTACTGATACCATCTGCTTTAAGCATCCAACTTGGATGCAATTCAGAGGACAGTGTTAAGAGCAGCAATTCCCTGTAACTTCATTATAGAGAGGCAGGTGTCTCTACACAGGCAATTCAGGTCATTCATGTTAGACGCTTAAAATAGAAGATACACAAATTCAGATCGTCTGCTTACTTCACCTAGTCCACTGCTTACATCTATTTGTGTCTGAAATGTGATTTCTCATTGAGCCGCGGAAAGAAACCTTGCACTCTTGTAAAATTGCCTGCCTAATATAAAAGAAAAAAAAAAGCATCCACATTAGATCATGACCGTGTGCCCATTACAACACGTGTGTCCCCAGCACACGCTAAGTTGCCTGGGAGGTGGTAGAGCAGGACGGCCGGGTAGCTGGTGGGGGGGAGTGGGAGCAGGAGGCTGCCGGGCAGGACCAGCAGCAGCCATGTTGCTTTCGGGTGAGTGGTGAGAGCCCGGTGGTTGGGCTGATTTAGCCCAGACAGTTTTTGAGGTGGTTTGAGCCTTTGTAGAAACATGTTAAAGTATAAATGAAGAAATGTGTTTTGAATAAAACCCTGTATACAGGTGCATAGAAGTGACCATAGTGGTAGGGAACCTAATTGCTCACTTACGGATGTTTTTTAAATGTGTCCTTTTGCGAACCATTAGAAAAGGGACGTTTCATCAAACAGCTCCCTGGCCCCTTGTGCTTGTATGTTTGTTCCCATGCTTTGGAAGTGCTCAAGCTGTCACTCTGCTGCATAGCTGTGGTCCAGTCTTCAAACATTTGCTCTCCCCAGCATTGTAGTGCTGCTTCATTCGGAAATCGCTGGCCTTGTGTTCACTGCCATAGTAACCGTTCCCTGGAAGGGCAGCAGGACGAGGCAAAGAACATGTCAATCACCCGAGAGAGAGAGAAACTGTGAAGCCAGACCTGTCAAATTCTTGACACGGGTGGCAAATATTTGACAATGCTTTGTGGTGGCCAGCGGGTTGTCCTTAAGGAAAGGAGAAGTAAATAAGAAATTCAGAATAGTGAGCAAAAAATTGCATGAGTGGCTCACCGGTATTTAACAAGGGATTGCACAGATTGGTGCCAAGTGAGCAGTCCTGTATGGAAGAGGATGCTTGTGGCAGCATGGGGAATGCAGGTCAAATCTCCCAGTTCTATAGGTCATTCACAGCCAGCACACTCACCTTGGGGAAGAAGTAGGAACGATGGGAAAGAGGCTGGAAGTGACGTATATCCGCCTTGCGTCCTTTCTTTCTTCCTCTCTCTTTTTCTCTTCCCCTGCCCATACGTCTGGTTCTCCCCAGTCGCTCAGCAAGCCTGTAGGAGCCGGCTGAGAAGCTGGCAGGCTTCCTGCCTGCGGCCGCAGCGGTGTGTGCAGGCAGGGTCCCCGTCCTTGCTCTCTGCCACGAGACAGTTGCCTGTTTGGCTTGGTGTGAGGGTGTACCTGGGTGGCACCCGTCCTCCCGGCCACCCCGCGGGCCCGTTGCTGGGATGTGAAAAGCGAGGCTGAGCGCAGCCTTCAGACTGAAGAGTTTTTGTTCATTCTGACCTGTTTTGGTGAAAGTGCTTTATTTTGCATTCAGAGTTTAATTGCAACCCAAGATACGCACCGAGCGAGAAAACCCGTTCATCAAGTAATCAAAATAATTTTTCAGGGCACGGTGGGTTCTCGCACCATAGGGCTTGCGAGGGCTTTTGGCTGCCAGCAGTGTGCACTGCCAGCTACGGGATATTTGGATCCTTGGGGAGGAGGAAGGAGGGGCTGTAAAGACTTTGGTTGTCACAACCCTTTTTTGGCTATTAGGAAATTAAGGCCGCAGTGCCGTAACACGAACGCTCTGGCCACCTGCCTCAGTGCGAGGTCTCCCTCGATGCCAAACTGTGCTCTCGCCTGTCTCTGCACGCCGCCCCCCCGGCACGGCCGGAACAAAATATTTGCGGTGCCGTGACGTGGCTCAGCCGCGGAGATGTTTCTGCCTTGTGTTTCCACCGCTCTGGCCTGAAGCGTTACTAATTTGAGGGGGGCACCCGCGTCAGCGTAAGCCCAGCCTGGCTCGCCGGCGCCGGCATGGCAGAGGCTGGGCTCCGCAGAGCCCTGGGGCTGTCTCTGCCCTCCCGTGCTCCAGCTGGCAGCGAGCTCCTGCGTTCTCCAAAGCCATGCTGGACCCACCCTGTCCTGCATCTCTGAGGATGAGATCCAAGCAGCTGTGTGAGGCCTTGCTGGGGTCCAGCGCGGCGGGCCGGGAGCCGGAGCTGGCACAGCACCTTGCTGATGCCCTCGGGAGCCAGCTGGGTGCCCTGCGCCATGCCCACCGGCCCTGCCGAGACACACGGGCCGGCTCAGCCGGGATGCGGCTTGGGTCGATGGGGCACAATAGTTCTGGCTCCTTGTGAAAGCAATTGAATGGGGGAAACAGAGTGAGCGCTGGCCTCTGATTAAAGGAAAGCCTAAAACTGTGATCACCTGTGGCTCAGAGATCAGACAGCGAACAGACCCAACCACGGGCGCTTACTTTTAGTATCTTGCAGTCTCCTGGAGTCTGCAGCCTGACCTTCGGCCATTTGGGCAGCACTAGGGAGGCCTTCCCTACCTACTGACCCAAGCAGCTGCCCGGTGCCGGGGCAGGGGTGCTGCGAAGGCAGGGCAGAGGAAGCCACGCTGTCTGTCAGGGAAGCAGGGGCAGTGAGAAGAGATGTGATTCCCTCTGCCCGTTCCTGCTCCGCTTCAGAAGTGCCGGAGCGGTGATGGAGCCGCGCTGCTACTCCGTCTCTTGTGCTCACACCGCATTTTAAAGGGCGAGTCGAGTCCTGACTGCCGCTGCAGGCTGAGTTCCTCCAGAGGGAGTCAGTTCTTGTAGGAGCCAGGCTTTACCTTTATTTTGCATGGCTTGAATATTCTGTGAGAGGAGCAGTTCTCCCACAGCAGTAGGAAGAGAGGCTTCTAGAAGGCTCAGCAGCATTTCTGATGAGAAAATATTTTGATGGAAAAGTGGCCATTCATCTTACAAGTCCAAATGGTCTTGATGCCCTCTGTGTAAGGCAGCCCCTGGCTAACAGGTGTTTAAAGAAAGGCAGAGTAACCTTGCTTTGAGTACGTTTGACATTGGCTCGATCTCCTGTTGCATTTTCCAGGTAGTGTATTAACTGACTCTGTTCCAGAACAGTAAGTACGCGATGATGCTTCAAGCCATGCCCGACCTTTTCCATACAAAAATAAGTGCCACCTGGAACCTGGTTCCCACCTTCATTAGGAGCACGTTCCAGGTGCCTACCTGTGTTTATAGAAGAATTCAGGGCTGTTCCTTATTAGTCACAAGCACAGTTTCTAAAACTGGCATGCTTTTTCTGCAGGTCCCCTGAAGTTTGTTACAAACCCATAGGAGTGAAGGAGAACTGGGTTTGGTGGGGGAACACAGCAGAAGAGATAAAGACTGTGAAAGCATGAAATCATGAGTGACACAGGAGGCTGCTTTTAGCCTTGGGACACCAGAGCGGACATGAATTATTGAAGTGATGGCTCTGTTAATCTTTGTGTTGTCAGCCCTTCTATAAACACTGAGCAGGTGCTGTATGTCCGCAAGTCCTGCTGAGTGGGAAAGCCCTCTGGTCAGGGAGTGGGGAATCTGCTGCTGCTGGGGCTCCAGTCTGCAGCTTCAGCTGTGTGACCTGCATCATTTGTTGGTTCAGACAGAGAGATACTGCTCTTCAAAAGCCTGTGTTTGTTTCTTTAAAACAGGTGATGTCCTTTAATAGTCCCTCAATATGTTTTCTTCTTTCCTTGTTCACATGCAATTAGAGTGAAGTCACTAAAAGTGTAGAAGACAGACTGTAATATTAATAGATGTGCATGGAAGGTTTGCTTGCCTTTCAGCTTTTGGGATTTTTTTTTCAATTTTGTGTGTAAAGTACTTATCACAGAGTTTGCAAACGACTGTGTAACAACTGAAGCTCAATCACTTTATACAATTTCAGGATGTGCTTTATGGCCTATTTGTTCTCCTGTTTGTCACTATTTGGGGAAGAAAATTCACCATGTGGTAACAATTAAGAGGGTATGCGTTGAGTAATTGTAGAAATTGTTCTGAGGAGAATCCTCTTGCACTGTGTGTTTTATCCCTGTATCCAGAATGCCAGACAGAATTGTAAAAGTGAATGAATAAATAAATAAATAAATACCTACTTCAAGGCAAAGTAAAGTGACTCCTCCAGGAGCCTGCATTGCTGTTTTCCATCCTCAGAGGTCTCTTAGAACAGCTGAAGCTCTGAAAATGTACAAAACTGGAGATCTGTGAACTCCAAAGCCAGCCTTTGCTGGCAGCTATGATAAGATACAGATTCCACAAACAGCTTTGGCGGGTCCTGTATGAAAATAGGGTAAAAATACTATAAATTAACTTGGACAGAGTTTGACTCTACTCATAAAGCAGTAAGAGAGAATGAATTAGTAGTTATGATTTATTTATTTTTAATTTTTTATTTTTATTTTGGACTCTAACAGGGTGGGTCGAGATCCATGATAGTAGTAGCTGTTTCTTCTGCATCTTCCATCACATTCAGACAAATGGAGAACTGAGTAGAAGAGTTGACCTTTTGATGATATAGTTGCAAGACTACATTCTTACTTAAGATGCTCCTGGAACGATAGCATCTTTCACACCTTGAACAGAGTTTTTATCTTGGAAACGAGAAGCAGTTATTCCAACTCAAAATGCCTAGCAGGTTTTGGGGGAGGCTGATTGCTGGGAAAACCCCATTAGGACCACTTCAGAAAAGCCTGGCACAGTTTGTATGGCACATATCAGGTTGCCAGTTCAGTCCCTGCTCTTGAAGAAACTTCCTGCAGGTGAAAAGCCTGGCTCCATTGCATGTTCAGTCCTTTTCAGACTGTTGAAACTGCTGGAGGAAGACTATGGCCCTGCTTCACAGGAAGAATTTTCTCAGAGATGCATCTGCAAGACTGGGACCTTCGAGGTGGTCATTCATGTATTCTAATACACTTCCCAAGGCAGACTTTGAGTCGTATTACTAAGATGTCGCAGCAGTGCAAGAATTCATTTGAAGCCGTAAAGCATCAATGTTTAACTCAAAAGGTTCTGCTATGGTTAGTACTCATGTTTAATGCAGTAAGGCAGTGTTAATAATGATTATTTAACATTTTCCTCATAAATACAATTCTGTTCCACAAGCAAACAATTCTGTAAAAGTTTTTTTCCAGGACAAGAGGGTGGAAGTGCATGGCTGTTTTGTTTCTGAAGGTGTAAATCTGGTGTTTGTCACCTGTACTGGCTCTGCAGCTGTACTGTTGCATTTCTGTCTGCGGAACATGATTATGCGATTGCAGTGCCTGTGGAGATAGGGACCTAAATTTTGAAACCAGTGAATGGCAGGAGCAGAAAAATAATGATCAGCTGTTTAAGGGATTAGTGGTGATTTCATACTATTAATTCATTTATTTTCTTAAAAATAAACCCCAAGTCCCCCAAAGCAAAACGCACAGTTTAATAGTGCCTTTCTTTTTACCCTTTGCCACGACGTAACTCTCACAAGGTGGCATGATTCTATCTGGATTGGATTTGCTGCGCAAGAAAACAACCCTGACTTTTACCGGGTGGGTGGACAGGAAAAAAAAAAACCAACTTTTTGTCAGTCTTTTGTGTTGCAGCAGCTGGATTCATTGCTGCTATGGCAACACACCACATGATGAGGTGTATTAGATTGCTCTGCGCGGAGCACGAGGGGGAAAATGAGCACAGCTCCTTGCAGAAGGTAAAGGTTACGCTGGAGTTTCTGCCGGAGCGCTGGGGAAGGTCAAATGCTCCAGTTCCCAGCACGTGCTGTGCTCGGCAGAACGGGGTAGCGTGGCGGTATTAAACTGCAGACCCAGGTAAGGTGCAACTGCATCGATTAACCCGAGCTCTTACCCTCCTCCATGTGGCAGCAGAACTTCCCAGAGAGTTTCCTCTTAGTTTTTCCAAGTGTGTTTTTTTAAACTCACTTTGCTAACGTGACAATGTGAATACGGTTGTTTAAACTGCTAGAGAGACTCTCTTACTGCAGAGAGAGCAGTTTTACAGATTAGGAGGTGATTTCCCTCAAATCAGTGCAAAACTGTATGTAGATTTTTGCTGTTGTTTTAGCTTTACGTCAAGGTGTTGAACAAAGTTTGGTTTTGTTACTATCTATATATGGTTCAGAACATCTCTCTCATCAGTCAGAATTAAAGCCTTCACCTGCTTAGTGATTTTTATTATCAGTATTTTTTAACAATCTATCTGCAATCTTTAGCATTTATTACCATTTCTTCCTCCCTCTTGATCTGCTGCATCAGGGTGCCTGAGTCTTCTTGGAAATGAATTTTCATGTCATTTCCTCCTTCAGATTTTATACTGCCTCCTTAAGTCTGGCAGTTTTGTTAATACAGTTAACCAAACTTCAGTGCACCTGTAAGGACATGAAAGTGGAAACAGGGCCACAGGATACTATGTTTTTTACCTGTTAACCATTTATCCACGTACAGGTAAATAGAAATAATTCATGTCAGCATTGAATTTATCTGTTTATTCAAAGAGATTATTATATCAAATGCTCCAATGTTCTCTGTGCATCTTTTTTTTTGCTTTTACACATCACTAGGTTAAATGTGACAGGGTTTCTGGTAGCATCTGTTAGGTGGAAGAAGACATCAGTACTTTAGAAAGGGAAAGGCTGAGGGACCAAAACGGTAGTGGAGAGGGTGGAGAGCATGTGTGAAGTTCAAGTTAGATGGTTCAATACTTTTCCTGCTTCCCACAAGGTATTTCCAACATTTTGAATACTTTCTATTATCTGCAACTTAGAACGTATTCTTCCTTATCACCGGGTTCCTGCTTTTTTCACCAGATAGATAGCTGCTTTTCTCTCCTGACAGTATAAGAGGTGTTTAAGAGCCTCAAACTTTTGCTCCGGAGATGATTCTGCTTGTCAGATAGCAAGAGGCAGAGGCAGAAATCCAAGTGCTTTTTGTGCTGGTTTAGGAACGGTGGTCAGGCTAAAGACTCATCCACTGCCTGGTTCCATCAGAAAGCACAAGACACACAGTATGGATGTGTGTGTGAAGCCAGTGCATGGGAAAGGCTTCAGTGTGTTTTGTGGTAGACAGATACAAAATATGAGGAAAAAATGGCCTGGCCCACTACTTTTACGTAGGGCATAGCAAGGCTGTGAAAATGTGCTGTCTTTCTCTACTGCGCTAAGTAAAAGATTTGAAGCGACCTTTCTGTTTCTCCAGATATATTGAGATCCCTGGTGATCCAGTGTTTAAAAGCTCTCTGTAGGCGAACGGGCAGCATTCCTGTGGAAACTGAGGACCAGCGTGAAGGTCAGCCTTCCCCCCACTCACCCCTTTTAGTGGTGAGAAGCGACAGCCTGAATTACGGTATAACTAAAACAAGTCTGAGTGGTAGGCAACTTTGCTGCAAGAAAAGAGTAAGTGTGCTTTATGCGACACTGCAGGTCCTGCATGGTCAGAGCTCAGATTTAAACGAGGCTCCTCCAGCTGTAATGAGGCGACTTTAACAGAGGTGAAGAAAGAAGCAGCTCTCCTGCCTTCCAGCTCCCAGGAGAGAGTTTGTGAAATAAAGAAGTATATAAATGAGCAGCCTGTTAATGATCCCAGAACGAGATGGGTTTGCAAGGAGCTCAGTCGGGATTCTTGAAAGCAAGGATTCAGAAAGGGTGGAAATCTTTGAAGGGGAAGATTAGAAGATCAAGCAAAGTAGGACAGTGATTTAGCTCTGATTCCACCAGTTCAAGCAGAGCAAGGAAAATCCAGACCAAACTATCTAAGCAATCAAAGAAGCTTAATCTATCCAGATTTAGGGACCTTGTTCAATTGGGTGAAGGAGGAATGTAACTCAAACACCCAGGAGCTCTTTATCACTAGTACAGCACATCCGTTATGGCCCAAAGCATAAGGCACCAGGGATGCAAGTGATCCATAGCGTACGTATCACTAACACACTAACTGACTGTCAGAGTGGATTTGTCCAGGGAATTAAAAAATTAAGGAATCTAGCTAAAAGGAGACAAAACACCCTCTAATAAGTACTTCCCTCTCCATGAGTTTCATTTGTCTTTGGAATCAGAGCTGTGATCATTTCTTGCAAGGCAGGGAGAAAAGGAAGTGAGAGTCTTAGGGCCTTCATTATTAAGCAACAACAGCAAAACAAGATAGAAGAGTGTCTAGCCAGTTGTCTTTGCTAGAGCAGCAAAACGATAAGAGATTATGGAAGTAGGGGTATGGAAAATGATATTCTCAGTGAAGCTTGGTGAACCAAAGGAACATGAGCACTGTCAGCAAAAGGTAGTTTCCTTCACCAAAGGGAACACACTTTGCATGATTTTTCGAGACTCTACAAATGTTCTTAAAGATGACAATCCTGGTCATGATTTGGTGAAGAATACTGCATTTTCAAGTATCACATTTTGTCCGTTTTTAGGATCTGTAAGTACATATGAACCTTCTCCCTTGGATTTTTGTTCTACTTACTTTCTACTGTCTCATTAGTCATAGAATCACAGAATAGTTGGGGTTGGAAGGGACCTTTAAAGGTCATCTAGTCCAAGCCCCCTGCAATGAGCAGGGACAGCTTCAACTAGATCAGGTTGCTCAGAGCCCCGTCCAACCTGACCTGGAATGTTTCCAGGGATGGGGCATCCATCTGGCAACCTGTGCCAGTGTTCCACCACTCTTGTTGTGAAAAATTTCTTCCTTATAACTGGTCTGAATCCATCCTCTTCTAGTTTATAATCATTACCCCTTGTCCTATTGCAACAGGCCCTGCTAAAAAGTCTGTCTCCATCTTTCTTACAAGCTCCCTTTAAGTACTGTAAGGCTGCAATAAGGTCTCCCTGGAGCCTTGTCTTCTCCAAGCTGAACAACCGCAACTCACTCAGCCTGTCCTCATAGGAGAGGTGTTCCATGATCCCTCTGATCATTTTTGTGGCCCTCCTCTGGGCCCTCTCCAACAGGTCCATGTCTTAACTGTGCTGATGGCTCCAGAGCTGGATGCAGTACTCCAGGTGGGGTCTCATGAGAGTGGAGTCATTGAATCTTTTGAATCTTTTACAAAACCTTTAAAACAAGGTACAGCATCTTATATGTCTATAGACTGCACAGTGTATTAATACCCAGTGCTAAATGAAACCTCTGAAAGGTGCAGTAAAACAAATAATAATTCTTTGTAACATGTGGGTGCCTCTTGTGTATGGACCAGCTGAGAAAGTCATGGAAGACTGCTAAAATGTACTACTGTACCATCAGAATAAATTCACTGTGTGATTTTGCTATTCAGATTTTACCCACCATTAAAACTGTAACTCGCTAGTAATGTCAACAAATCTATAAGAGATCTTGTCTGCCCACTCCTGCAGATTAAAATCACACAAATTATTAACGTAATAATCTTTTTACTGGCTTTGGATTCATGGAAAACAGCGGAAAAGCCAAACTGACTCCACTATAAAAAAAGAAGAAAAGTTAATCCATTGGACTGACATGACTGTGTGTCAGCCTCGTGAGAAGAAAGAAATCTGAGATCTTGATTAGTAGGAATCAAAACAGACACAAAATTTTAAGGCTTTATAATAAGCTGTGTATATGCCTTGTATGCAAATAATAACGTAGGCAAAATTCCAATATGGAACAACTTGCAGTGACTAATTGATGTAGGGATATGTGCACAGTAGGATCAGGCCAGTCCCTCAGCCATCAGATGGCCGAGATATTTTTCTAGGGATAAATATGTACAAGGATGATTACAGTAGCAGATGCTAACTCTTGGAGCTTGGGCTCCACATCCAAATGTTCATCTGGCTCAAATCAAAATGGGCAAAAGCATTTCCAAAGGGAGAGCTCACATCTCCAGGGGCACATCTCGGATCAAGAGTGGGTGTATTGACAGCAGTCCAGGGTGTCTTCTTCACATGCAGCAGCTGTGCTCTCAGGGCCAGTTATTTCCAGAAGGTCCAGCGCCTAAAGCACTTAACATGGAGAATTAAAGAAATCTGTTCTCTTTAGAAGGAGGTCCGCTATGAAATCATCCCAGAAGTTGATTCAGTTCTTCATAGAGCACAAGATCTTGATGCATCAGGATGTTTAACTTGGATGTCTGTAAGGCTAGCTCCAGTACCCATCTCGGTGTTTAGGATGTGCTAAAATAGGTCAAACACACATAACAACTTGTGGAAAATGAGTCTCTGGCTCCCTGACTGCCATGGCCACTGAGAAAGGAAGGGAGGCTTGTGTATGAAATGCCTCAGGGAGAGATGTAAAGCTGCCACCTGGCCACATTCGCCTGTGATCAAACTTCCTATAATTCTTCCTCTGAGGAACTTGCCTTCAATATTGCCAAGTCCCAAGTGCTCACAGATCACGAGTCTATACTACAGAACAGTCATGAGATGTTAGAGCTACCCTATTTTGTGGCTCGTTGCATGTTTTCTGCAGCCATGAACCGTGGAGAACTTCTAAGTTCACTGCAGAGCAAAAGAGTCTGTTCACCCCCTGCTTCCAGTAGTACAGTCTCTTAAGGAAAAAATGCCAAATGTTGTGACACCCTTAGAAGAGATCCTCTTTTCCTGATGGAGCAGTAGCGGTACAGCCAAAGGAAAAGCTCTCTGAGGTGGGTAAGGTGGGCGGATAGTGCAGAGACCCTAAAACTTAGAGACCTGTTTGGGAACATGTGGCAGTGATTACTTTCAGTGAGGAATTAACTTGCTGTAAAAGAAGGAGAAAACGGCTTCTTTAACGAACAGCTCCTTTAACCAACAGCTCAGGCATCTGGTGGCCCTTGGAGATGTTAGGTCTTTGAGTGGAAAGCAAGCATAGCTTCTTTCTACAGAGTTGTCCCGCAATAAACCTGTGCTGAGCTAGTCTTTATCTCTGAACATCAAAGACTAAAGTTTCTGTCCAGATCCTGTCCTAAGGAAAAGCTCCTCTCTGTGATGCTACTACCTCCTCCGTCAGCTTCAGGCTATACTAATTAATTAATCTATGGCAAGACTCCTTCTCCCTCCTTGCCTGTCCTGTGTAACTTAACCCTCATATACATGCTTTTGTGTGTGCATATACACACAGACACACTTAAAGTGAGTCATGTATGTCGCTAGACACAAATTATTGAGTTTGAGTTAAATTACTTTGGTTTTCATGATTTCCAAAAAAGAAAAAATGGCTGAAGAAAAGGTAAAATGCCATTAGCTCTTTTACTGAAGTGACGTAAGAAGTGCTATCACATTGGGTCAAGGAGAGTAAAACAGGCACAAACTGCAAGTCTCCCCTTCCTTTTACTGAGCAGGTAACCTATAAATTGTGCCACACCGTGTGCTGATCTTCTGCCACGCTGACGTGACTGTGGCTGCCTCTGAGGCTGACCACACTCACTGCCAGCTGCAGCCCGACACTGGACTGCAAGCAACTGGATTTGCAGGGCTGAGAGGCACAGTGCCACCTAACTACTAACTGCGATGAAGGATGCTATTTCTCACACATTTATGTCATGGAGTGAAGACTAAAAGCCTGTTAGTTGTCTTCAGTTACAGGTATTTTTGTGTGGAGTGCTGCTTAGAATGAAAAGTGGCAGATTAGACTTTCAAGCACCCTTTGACAACGGCAGCAAAGCTGAGGGTGCACTGAAGAATGCTAATCCTGGAAAACTAGGAACATCCTGATTGTTAATCCTGCTGAAGTTAGCAGAGCAAAGCAGAAGAACGGGTGGGGTTTTTTTTTCCTTTTCATAACCCCTAGGCTTCATAAATGCATCACACTTCCTTATTGTCAATTTGCCTGGGAAATCACTGCTGACATCTCACCTAGGAATTTATTATCATTCTAGTCAGGCTATCTTTCACTTATATTGAAGATTTCTTGGACTTCTACCAGCCTTAAATTATATTGAAAGTAGGTAGATGAACATTTAAATTAAAAGGTTAATTGAAATCGAAAGATTGCACTGGCACAGTTAATTTTTTCGGTTAAAATGTTTATTAGCTTAATTGAATATTTACAGAACCAAGGCAAAAAAAATTATGCATGTGTTTACACACACACACAAAAGTAAATGTACTTGTATTCAAAAGATGAATAGCCATTAATAACCCTTAAAACCAATAGTCTGTAAGAGTATATTTCCAAAACAAGGAACATTTTTCTGTAGCCAAAGACCAAATTTTTTATGGTTTCCAATCAGTGACCAGTTTCTTTTATGATTCTTCAGGATTTATGAGCACACTGAAGTCTTCAAAGGTGTGAAGAGAAAGAGCTTACAGTGTACAAATGCTTGGGCCAGCAAACGCTGGTAAAGTCTTCTGCCTGACAGAAGATGACCAAATGTATGATTCTTTTGTCTTCTTTGTGGACTTTTTGAGACTGATTAGCAAGATCCTTGTGAGGAAGAGTTGTTAGAGAAATCTGCTTTTTTTTTCCCCCAAATTGGAGAGTGGTCAGGCTCTGCTGGAGGCAGGAAAGGGAAACACTGATTCATTCTGGCTTTCCTGGAAGAAACCACATTTCAGTTAGTTGGCTTTTCTAGAGTACCTAATTTAAGAGTCAAATGAAGACTTCTTTTCCTTTGAAAGAACTGTATTCCCAATGTAGGGGGCAAATTCAACAGCAATAATAACAACACCAAAATTAAACTAATCAGATTATGTCTGTATGAACACAAATGGTTTTTTAGATGGAGCAAGTGTTTGCAGTATGTTTCAAAATAAGGAGTAACACATGTTATTTGGAATGTGTTTAAACATGAAAAATGTGCTTTAATTGGATTATTTTAAAGAAGTTTATGTTTGAAAACATCTAAGCTTAATAAAAATGATATTGTATAATTTCCTATTCAAAGAAATGTTATGGCTCTAAATAGCAACACAAATGGATTTTTTTTCCCCCAATATCTAAGAGATGGACTATTTTAAATTCTGCTTTATCCCCTGTATTAGTTTTCTGACAGGATTTCTGTCATCAGGCTTTAGGGAATACACTTAAGAACTGAGATCTTGAAATTATGGTAATTCTTAATCTTTAGCAAGAAACCAGTTAGACCTCATTGGCTTTATGGCATTCAAACCTCTCTTCAGATTTTACTAGGTATTTTAGCTATTATAGCACCTGCCTCGGTTATACAGATGGATATGCTGGGACAGTATCATACCAAAACACCGGTTTGTGACAACTGGGAAGGGCACTTTTATCCCCCAATATGATTTTGTGAGTTTATGCATCTTAGCTGCATTGCAGGAGAGAGACAGTAGGTAGTCTTGGGCAATGAGGTGGATGCGAAGGTCAGGATGTCTCCTTTTTCTCTGGAAGTGTGGCTGTACTCTCTTATAAAGCTAATAAAGAAAATACAGAGTATTATCCCACCCAATAGCTAACTGCGGCAGTTCTGAGCAACTTCAATGTGCTATCTCGTGCGGCTTGAGAAACCAAGCCTGGTCCTTTGGCCTCTAATCAAAAGAGTTACTGTTGATTTTGATCGTCTTTTGTCAGCCATTCGTTGTTTTCCTCGTGCAGTGCACGCACAACTCCCACATCAGCGGTCAGCCAGTAGATGCGAGGTGTCCGAATGCTTCTCTGGTGCACTGCTTCAAACTGAAGCATTGTTCATGAGCAGGCTCATCGAAAGCACCAGTCGTTCATGTTTTATTCTGTGAGTCTAGTGTGTTTGTTTCCTGTTAGAAACGTAACTGTTGGCTGCTGAAAACTCTGTATGCAAAGGTGCAATTCATTGTCTTCAGCAGACTTTGAAAACATTTCCAATGCCTTAGCGTGAAGGGCACTGATAGGTATCCCTTAGCTTCCAGGCTGTAGTTCATTGTATTTCCCTGCTCCTCTGGTGTTCTTACTACCTTTCCCTCTCTGCCTTGCCACTCTGTTCTCTCCCATCTGTCCTATTCTTTCTTCACCCTCACTATGGATGTGCAATTTTTTGCCTCTGTTGTGCTATTCCTTGGAGCAGACTTGCATTTTCTAATGGCCAGATGCTCTTCCTTCAGATCTGTCCCTTAACATTTATACAAGGCATCTCTTTTTCTAGCTCTCATCACCAGTAATCTTTGCTCCTTTGAAAAGAAAGGAGCAAAGAATGAAAACATTCCTTTCAGTTGTTTCCATATGTCTTGTCCTCTGTTTGGTGGCAAGTTTTTCCTGTGCTCATGAAGCACTGGTTACCTCTACTATTCTCTTGGGCATCTGCAGGACAACCAAAGGCTCAGGCCCAGCCAGCACGGGTTCATGAAAGGCAGGTCGTGCTTGACCAACCTGATCTCCTTCTATGACCAGGTGACCCACCTAGTGGATGAGGGAAAGACTGTGGACGTTGTCTACCTGGACTTTAGTAAAGCCTTTGACAGCGTCTCCCACAGCATTCTCCTGCAGAAACTGGTGGCTCGTGGCTTAGACGGGTTTACTCTTCACTGGGTGAGTAACTGGCTGGATGGCCGAGCCCAGAGAGTTGTGGTGAACGGCGTTAAATCCGGCTGGCGGCCGGTCACAAGCTGTGTTCCCCAGGGCTCGGTTCTGGGGCCAGTCTTGTTCAATATCTTTATTGATGATCTGGATGAGGGAATTGAGTGCTCCCTCACTAAGTTTGCAGATGACACCAAGTTGGGAGTGTTGATCTGCTGGAGGGTAGGAGGGCTCTGCAGAGGGATCTGGACAGGCTGGATCAATGGGCAGAGGTCAACTGTATGAGGTTTAATAAGGCCAAGTGCAGGGTCCTGCACTTTGGCCACAACAACCCCATGCAACGCTACAGGCTTGGGGAGAAGTGGCTGGAGAGCAGCCCGGCGGAAAGGGACCTGGAGGTGCTGGTTGACAGCCGGCTGAACATGAGCCGGCAGCGTGCCCAGGTGGCCAAGAAGGCCAACAGCGTCCTGGCCTGTATCAGGAATAGTGTGGCCAGCAGGAGTAGGGAAGTGATTGTGCCCCTGTACTCGGCACTGGTGAGGCCGCACCTCGCATACTGTGTTCAGTTTTGGGCCCCTCACTACAAGAAGGATGTTGAGGTGCTGGAGCGTGTCCAGAGAAGGGCAACGAAGATGGTGAGGGGTCTGGAGCACAAGTCTTATGAGGAGCGGCTGAGGGAACTGGGGTTGTTTAGTCTGAAGAAAAGGAGGCTGAGGGGAGACCTTATCGCTCTCTACAACTACCCTAAAGGGGGTTGCGGCGACGAGGGTGTGGTCTCTTCTCCCAAGTAACCAGCGATAGAATGAGAGGAAATGGCCTCAAGTTGCGCCAGGGGAGGTTTAGATTGGATATTAGGAAAAATTTCTTCACCGAGAGGGTGGTCAGGCATTGGAACAGGCTGCCGAGGGAGGTGGTGGAGTCGCCATCTTTGGAAGTGTTCAAAAAACGTGTGGATGTGGCGCTTCAGGACATGGTTTAGGGGACATGGTGGCGCTGGGTTAATGGTTGGACTTGATGATCTTGAAGGTCCTTTCCAACCTAGTGATTCTGTGATTCTGTGAATGTTGATTATCAGCATTGTGGCTGCAATTACGTTTACACTTCTTATAGGGCCAATTGCTGATGTTATTCAGAGATACTAATTAGGCTTCATCCATACTCTTTCATATCGTTGCTTTATGCCTGATTAAGGAAACTGTTTGGTGTCCTACATATCTGATTGAAATGAAGCATTGCCAGAGCCCAGCACTTACTTGTTGTCTGTTAGAGGAAAAGTGTTGAAACCGAGGAGCTTTCCCTCTGGTAGACCTTTCCCATAGCGAAGCCAACGTCACTCCTGAAGAGAAGCTGCTCTCAGGAGAGGCTCTGAGCAAAGCGTCCACCTTGGTCCACCTGCCTCTAGTTTGCATGGTTGCCTTGTGTGCATTGCTGGGCTGCGTAGGGGTAACAGCTTCTCCAGGTGGCTCACCCGGGTACCAAGTGAGTTTTGAGCTGTAGGCGTCGTTGGCCTTCCATCCTGGTCTGATAGGTGACCTTTAGAGGTGCTGGGAGCTGTGGCACCAGGTCTGGGCTCTGCACAGAGCCTTGTCTATAGGGCAGCCTCAGGAAGGTTTTTTTTTTACAGCGGTAGAGGCATACCCTAAAAAAGCATAAAACTTATTTCTGAAGAACCTGTATGTGCTTATGTGCTAGAGACTTGGAAACTCCTTCCCTAACTGCTGAGGTAATGTGAAATAGGGAAACAAGTCCAGTTTCTGCACCTTGAACACTGAACAATGATATTTGGGAAGGAAAATCTGTGGGTGAATGAGAGAAGGTCATGGTGTGGTATCGTGAGCACAGAGACAGGGGACTGCCTGCCTGTGAAAGGAGAAACCTCTTAGAGCTACACCATGTGTAAGGAGATGAAACCAGCTCCTGCTGTGCCTTCTTTTTCATGTTGTTGCTGCACCTCACTGCTGAGTCTCCTTTTCAGAGTGATTTTATTACAGTGATATATTAAATGCAGGAAAATGGAGTAATCCTGAGCCATGATTAGAAGGTGAAGAAGGAGGAGGTTTTAAGCTAGCCATTAGTAGGGTTTTTTTCTCCCAGCTGGCAACGTAAAAATCTGTAAAACACATAAATAACCTAGAAGACTAAAAGCAGAATGAAATAATTATTCATTTTGGGTCACTTTTAGATTTTCAAGAGCCTAAGTGTAATTATTCTGGCACAAGGGACCTTCTAATGGTTCAAAAGCAAACAGAGCTGGCTGCAACAGGAAATCTTGTGCCTTTGAACCTGCAAGCAGACTGGGCAAAGCGATGAGGCAGGATCCCACGGGCAGGAGCACCACGAGCTCAGTGCTGGGGCTGGGTGGTTGCAGGCTTGGGTAAGTGTAGCTGCCTTCCAGCTGTCAGGGGGAAAAAATTATTATCAAGCCTTTCACCTCCATTTTCTTTAAATGCCTGGGTTTATGATGAATATGCTATAAACCCCCACACTTTCCAACAGAATTAAGGGTTCTAAGTTGAAAGCTTGAAGAGGAAGTTCTTCCTTGCAGAAGAAATTGTGGTTCAACACACTCCAATTTTACACAATTGGCCAGCAGTGAAGCAGGCTCTTTGCAGGGCTTTTTTTCCTTTTCACTGCCCCCTCTCAGTTAAACAAGAGGCACATCTCAGCACATATAACTGAGCTGCATGGGGAGAGAGGGGTGATATAAAACTACTGAAATTGTAGGAGTCTTTTTTTGTAAGGCAGAGAATGTATCAGGTAGGTGCAGAAATAGATCTTGCAGTGCAGAAATAGGTTTTGAATAGAAGAACATCCCAGGCTCTTAAGTTTTGGGTGAAGTTCAAAGAAATCCTTCCAGAAAACCAATTCAGAATTTAGCCAGGCCATTCTGTTCCCATTTGCCTCTCTAAAGCCTAGGAAATAAGGAGTTTAACAGCAGTCCACCAGTGCAATTACTATTAGCTCGGAAAATGTTCCTGACTTTGGGGTGTGCCTTGGCAACGTAGAGAACAGCTACGGATCTGAAAGTAGTGAGACAAGGAGCAGAAAGTGCTTTTGCTCCCTTTTATAATGGTCACATCTGTATTTTGAATTCTGACCGAAACCTAGGATAATACAAAGTTGTAATAGCATATGGACAATGTTGCAATGATCTCAACAGTTTGTAAAAAAAATTATTTTCTTTTACCTGAAATGTGCTGCCCTTGTCCATAAAACCAAAGTTTTATGCATAAATTGTAATTTCTAATAGAAATAAAATAGTCTACACGGTGTATTTTGAATTGAGTGCTACCACATGAGAGAATATGTCTTCATAATGATATTTCTGATCTTGAGTTAACTGTCAACCTGGGACATTAATATTGTACAATTGTAACTGTTGGAAGGGGATGGTAAAAATCTGAAGTCCCATTCCAGTTGCTGAAACTCTTATCTTTCAGGGAAGTAATACCAGGGCTGTAAGTGCATTTTACCCGGGAAAATGCTAATCCATCTTCCCTTCCACTATGGCTGGTCAGATGCGATCAGAAAGGTCCCACTGGTGTGCTGGAGGCAGAACAGACTGTGACTCTGCCGTCTTCAGCGTATTCCAGCTGGCTTTGCAGCTCCTTGCAAAGGGCAGGGCTGTGTGAGCTACTGCTAATTAGAGTCCTGTCCCTTTAAACTCCTGTTGTATCAGATGAAAAATTGGTATGTGAAAACACCTGCAAGCCAGGAAGAGGAGTTCAAGTGGTTATGCCTGCATTTTAAAATAACATTCCCCCCCACACACAATGATTTATTGCATAAAAATAGCCAATATTTCAAACCTCTCTCTTCTGGGAGTGTCCCATGCAATCTCTGTGCCTTTTCATCTTCTTGTTTCTATATTCACTGTTTGGTAGTTACACTTTTCCTATGAAAATTCTGGACAGCTAAGGGATAGATTGCTTTCACTGGAATCAGTGAATGAAATTATTACATCAAGGTCATTAGGTTAATTTCCTATCTTTGTAAAACAGCATATAACTTTAAATCCAAAATTATCTAAAGTGGATAAAGATGTGGAAGAAATGAGCTGATATAATGATGCATAAAATCTCTTGTCAGTGAGTATTTCACATCTGCCACTTAAGGATGAACAAGATTGTGTCGCTTGTAACAAATGCCACCTTTTTCATTGAGAATCTTAAAGTAATTAAAGAACAGAAGTGACTTGATCCACACATTGCTGTAATTCAGTGCTTATCAATTGTTATTTCCAATGTTGCTGTTCTGTTGTCTTGGCTCCCCTTGATTGTGAATCTCTTCACGTTACAATTTAACCTTGCAGCATTCTAATTTTAACACAGCAACACTAAAAAATAGACAAACATACAGACTAGACTGTTTTCAAAAGATTATGTTTATTTTCATTGCCTAGCTTGATTTTTGGGGGGAGAATGAGAACTCTTCCTTTGTGAAAGGCAGGTGCCTAATGGACATCTTACAATATATCCAGAAATAGAGGTATCCTAAGCCACAGGTTACTTTTGAAAACACAAGCCATTACGGCTAAAATTAAACATAGGTAAAATCCTGGAAAAAATTAACTTAATTGTCACTGAAATCAATGAAAGTCTTTCCATTGATTTAAGTGGAACTGGGATTAAATGCTGTATTTTATATAGGAGATTAAGAGCTTTTACTTTTTTCACATGCAGACCTATGCACCTTTTCTATTCCCTTTTCTGCTCTAAATGTACTGTGCTGGAAAAGAGCCACTTAAAAGTTTACAACCTTTAGGAAAGATGGCATGCCAGCAGCCGAGAAGTGTTAATCGGGGCAGGCCAAGCGCAGCTGCGTACGTCAGCCAGTGCCTTTAGTTCCCAAACGAGAGGGTATGTCACTTGACAGGGCTGCAGCAAAAAAACTCCAGGAAGATTTCAACAGGTTTCAACTCCCAGTGTTAAAAGGAGATGTTTTAGACATATTTACTGAGGCTTTCAAGTTCAGTGCAAGACATTTTCCGTAAGACGGTGTGCAGGCTGCATTTGTGAAAGTAGATTGTTATAGCAACTTAAAACAATGTTTTCGATATAATCTCAAGGGATTATATGCAGCGAGCTAAGCCATAGCAATACTCGGAGTAAACGGCTTCTGACTTTTAAAAGTGTTTCTTTCCACGGGCAGGTGTTAGTTTTGCCCTTTCCCTGTGTGGCAAAAATCTGGGGAGCAGGGAGCAGCATCTGGTCTGTCTTGTTCCAGATGTTGATCCTGAGGGAGATTGCCTGGGGGCCTGCAAGCAAGGGAGCAAGTACTATTGCATTTTACAGTGGACGTCCTTAAGGGAGAAGCAGGGGTTGTACCAGGATGCCATGTTTTCAAAATAAAATTTGCAGCGTTTGTTCCAGCCGAGAGAAATTTACCACAATATTTTGCTCCAGTACTCATGGTAACTCTGGCTAGGAGCCCTCACACGCAAATCTCCCTAAGTGTCTGCTCATCCTTGTTCAGGGCAAAACTTTGGCCCAGCCCCTGAAAAAAACTGAAACTTTTATCTTAAAGAACAAACATTTACTTTCCCACACCATTACCTGCCTGGAATACCAGAGAACTGTTTACCGAGAAAAAAGAAAAAAAAAATTCTTTTTTAAAGTCACCATGTAAAAAGGATGAGAAGTATACGCTAAAGTCCCTTTCTTTCCAAATCTGTATTTTTCCTCCATAAAATACCACCATAAACTGATGAATATACTGCAGTTTGCATTTGTTGTAGGTAGATCCATGACTTCAAGAAGAAGTAGAGCACCTTTGTACCAGGACAGAGATGGTCCAGCTGCTGTATCTTATCTGTCCTGGAAGGACAGGAAATCTTTGTGGCAACCTTTTTCATGGATAGAGATATAGCAGAAAAGACTATTATGAGTATCTGTTGCCCATAGGAAGCTGAAAAAGTTGAAGTTTAAACAGTTTTCCATCCCATATACATTCAAGTGTTACCTGTTTTGCAGGCAGTGTTTGCAATGCTAGGGAAACAAATATAAATCAAACTCACTTTTATCCTGATGTAACCAAATGTGTGCAGATGTGATCTCTGTTTGTTTCGTGTGCATGAGGAGAATGGGAACATCTTTTCTTTGGACGTTTGAGAGAGTACTGTATTTAGGTTTTTTCTAATCCTTTGCCATATCAAAAACCGAGCAGTGAGGACAAAGATTATGTGATATGTCTTTTTGATACTAGCAAATATATTATTCGAGTCTGATAAAGTGCCTTTTTTAAAAAAAATGTTTGTACCTAGCATTTCTATTGAAATTTTAGAGGTGAACAGAAAGCATTCACATACGAAGTAATGGATTTGATGCTCAGTATTCTTCCTCTTTAGAGTAGCTCACGTAAAACTCTTCCAGGGTCCAAGTTTTTGTCACCATTGAAGTATTCAGCTGATGTCATGAACTGTTGCTAGCAGATGCAGTAACTTCCAGGGGCTTAAAAATGTTGATTCTCCAACTCTTTCTTTTTTAAGTGCATTAGTTTATCATTTTTATGTGTGTGTATTTTTATAGTTTTATATAGTTATAATCTTAAAAAATTCTAAAGCTTTGTAATAATTTCTAGTTTCCCCCTCAAGACAGGGACACTGTTCAGTCAGTACAATTTCAGTAGATCATTCCAAAATGATCTGCTGAAATTTAGCTACTTGTGTCTAAACCTTTAGTATTTTTTTTACATAGCTAACGCTATTATCAAAAATATGTATTGGTTTTCTTCACAATGCAAGATCTTAGATGAAAATAAAGTTTGAAGGATCCTCTTTTTTTTTTTTTTTTTTGCTCTCATTATTTTGACCTTATTAATGCTGCAGGTTATTTATAGCTCCATGACTGCAATGTTAAAACCTTCGCAGGCAGACTGGTTCTATCAGAAAGTGCATATTTGAAAGACTTCCAGGGTTGCTGATACTTTGGAGTAGGATCTGCTCCACCCTGGCTTCTCATGGACTAGGATCTGTTCCATCCTAGCTTCTCATGGACCTTTTGGGGCTTCTGCTCTGGGAATCCCTGCTGTTGGTAGCCAGCTCATATGACTGACATAAAAATGCTTCCTCTAGAAGTGCTACCCTGTAGTATTTTTCTACCTCACCCAATCTCTGTGATGTTGCGCATTAGATGATGCAACCTTAAATAGCTGATTGCTGATATAGTGAGGAATGACTGGCACTTGATGCAAACGAATCTCCTGGCGTTGGAGACTGCCGATGGAAATCACACAGAATCACAGAATCACTAAGGTTGGAAAGGACCTTCAAGATCATCAAGTCCAACCATTAATCCAGCGCCACCATGTCCCCTAAACCATGTCCTGAAGCACCACATCCACACGTTTTTTGAACACTTCCAGTGATGGCGACTCCACCACCTCCCTGGGCAGCCTGTTCCAATGCTTGACCACCCTCTCGGTGAAGAAATTTTTCCTAATATCCAATCTAAACCTCCCCTGGCGCAACTTGAGGCCATTTCCTCTCATTCTATCGCTGGTTACTTGGGAGAAGAGACCAACACCCTCGTCGCCGCAACCCCCTTTAGGGTAGTTGTAGAGAGCGATAAGGTCTCCCCTCAGCCTCCTCTTCTCCAGACCAAACAACCCCAGTTCCCTCAGCCGTTCCTCATAAGACTTGTTCTCCAGACCCCTCACCATCTTCGTTGCCCTTCTCTGGACACGCTCCAGCAACTCAGCATCCTTCTTGTAGTGAGGGGCCCAAAACTGAACACAGGATTCGAGGTGCAGCCTCACCGGTGCCGAGTACAGGGGCACAATCACTTCCCTACTCCTGCTGGCCACACTAGTTCTGATAGGCCAGGACGCTGTTGGCCTTCTTGGCCACCTGGGCACACTGCCGGCTCATGTTCAGCCGGCTGTCAACCAGCACCCCCAGGTCCCTTTCCGCCGGGCTGCTCTCTAGCCACTCCTCCCCAGGCCTGTAGCGTTGCATGGGGTTGTTGTCGCCGAAGTGCAGGACCTGGCACTTGGCCTTATTAAACCTCATACAGTTGATCTCTGCCCATCGATCCAGCCTGTCCAGATCCCTCTGCAGAGCCCTCCTACCCTCCAGCAGATCAACACTCCCACCCAACTTGGTGTCATCTGCAAACTTAGTGAGGGAGCACTCGATCCCCTCATCCAGATCGTCAATAAAGATATTGAATAAGACCGGCCCCAGAACTGAGCCCTGGGGAACACCACTTGTGCTTCTCCTCAGCTGCAGAAAAATGAGGTGTACACAAGGAACACCACCAAAAGGCCTTTCTTTGCCAAATATTTCAACACTTTACAGCATCTGAGTCTGTTCCAGGCAAAGGTATTTGTCCTCTCTAGCTGCTCTACAAATAGCATTGAGTGGCAAAATTGTAAATAAAATTAAAAAGTAGAATAAAATCTTAAGGAACTGGGGAAAAAAAGCCTTTCTGACTCTTTCAAGTCACATTTTCAACTCATTTGTGTTGTAAAACCACACTTCCACAGGTTTGCTTAGAACCAAGCCTGCAGCTAAATATTTACCCAGTAGATTTTGTTAAATCTGTTTCAGTGCCTCTGGAAATGAATTCACACCTCTAATTCCTAAGTACCCTTTGCCTCTGGGTATCTGTAGTGAAATGCAGGTATTAGAAGAGATGAAATTGAGTTGAGATAACCGATAACCTGAGTCAATAAGCAATGGATTGAGAAGACAGAATGATCTTTTGTCTCTCCCACGTTTGAAAATGAAAATTTTCAAGCTGAAAAGCTGAGCTGGACTCAGGTATTTCAAGTCCTTCAGATGATGCTTGAGAAGTATTTTCAGTGGCTGTTGTCAGGCTTCCTGCGCCCTCCAGGTCAGTTCCAGCCCTTCCCAAGTTGACTCTCCTGGAGAGAAGGCAGTGTGTGTGGGGAGGTGCCACCAGCCCCTGCAACAGTGGGCGAGGTGAGGAGGAAAGGCAAGCTCTTCTTGTGGGAAAGCAGCAGCAACACACAGTGACAGCCCACAGGGCTGGGCCTACAACTTGAAGGACAAGCATGAAGGACACAAGCATGAGGGACCTACAAGCATGAGGGACACTGTCTTCCTGGAAATGCCTTGGTCAGGGGACAAGGAGAAGCCCTGGTCAGCTCAGCCAGCCTCTCCAAGACCCTCAGCCCTGCAATGGATTGTATTCAGTCTCCTTGGCAGAGCAATCCCCTGCAGGCCAGAGACAGGTCGGGGGGAGCTAAAGGTTGGGCACTCACCCCACTAGAAGGTATATCAGATAATTCCACCAGTTTTCTTGGTGCTTAGTGTATTTTGCTGTGTTAATTCATCTCACCTGTTAGTCCTGCCCATTAGAAAAGGGTCATAGTCCTGGTTCTTCTCTGCTAAAAAGTTTTTGCTCCTCCTGCTGGCTTTGCTGGAGCTCTGTCTTGCTCATGCCTGGGATCCTGATACACAGGACACACCTGGTTTCCTGGTGCGGAGCCCCACCTCTGACCATGTCTGCCCCTAGACCCGAGCTTGTTATATTCTTGCTTCCCAGGTTTCTGATCCTGAATGGTTTTGACTCGGCTACCTGACTCTAATTTGGTCCCTAGGTCTTCGAAGCCAATGCCTCCTCACAGTGCCTTGTGACAGCAGAGCAAGGCTGATCGTTGTTTCTCCTTCCATCATGTAGCTTTGCCTTTCCCCTGTGCACGTTGCAGAGCACTGGGCAAATGTACCCCTGTCCACAGGCAGGTTTATAATTTGAGAAGTGGAAGAATTTGCTCCAGGAGGTTCTCCCATATTGGGGTTCTGCGTGCAGCTTGAGCACCGTGTAAAAAGTGCCAGTTAATTTAGCCCAGTGCAAAAAGATCACCCACCAGAACTTCTTTCCGTAGAAGGTGAAGAACATTCTGAGGAGGCACTTGTGCCAAAAGTGCTTTACCTGCTCTGTCTTCTAAGGCGGGGCGGGGGCGGCTTCTTCAAAACACTAACAGTGCTCCTAGTCACCTCATGTCTTTAATACACTTCACTGATATATAGGGTGCTGTGTTATTGTCATCTTTCT
This sequence comes from Phaethon aethereus, assembly GCF_964289735.1. Classification (NCBI taxonomy): domain Eukaryota; kingdom Metazoa; phylum Chordata; class Aves; order Phaethontiformes; family Phaethontidae; genus Phaethon; species Phaethon aethereus. The sequence goes on along the minus strand of NC_138582.1, from coordinate 48,416,354 downwards.
CACAGGTAAAAGGGGAGTTTGGCAATTCTTCTGGCTTTTTCATGTTTCAGCCTTTGGCGTCTGTTCAACACAAAGGGAGAGATCTGAGCCCAGTGCCCAAAATCCAGCCGTGTGGTTTGCTCCCTTCCTTTGCTCTCTGTTTACGTGGGTGGTTAACTGCCACTGAGCAGTCAGCTATAGGACATCACAGCTCTGTGATATAGCACAGAGAAAGTCTGGGAAATCAGAAGTCAGTAGAGTCAAATGGATGGTTTGGGAGGGAAGGGACAAAAGAGAGGTAATAGTGAAGGCAGAAAGAGCAATGGGGGAATAGGATGTGGCTGCTGAGCTGGTCTATTTTGAAGGCTGTATGTTTTAGAAACTAAATTATGAAATATGTTAGAGAAAAAAAACATATATACAACTGGGGAATGGAAGATGAACCTCTGCTGATAAAACTCTCCTACATGCTATTTTATACTATGAGGGTCTCATCCGGAAACAATTCTGGAGTCTCCATTTCACCTCATTGAAAATACAGTGTTGGGCCTACAGTATATATTTCAAAGATTTATCAGGATAGTGTTAAAAGCCACAGATGGTAGGGCATTCACCACATGGCTTGAGAGACTGTCCACAGTCTCATACATCTTCCACTTCAGAGTTTCCCTGTCGAGATCAGACATTTTCTGTGTTTAAATATCATTCCTTTTATTCCTAATTAATCCCTGCATATCACACCTAAGAATTCTCTCCTCAGCATGAACACAGATATCTATTTTATTCCCAGCTTATCAGCATTTAACAAAACTGTATAGATTTGATGTTATTCTCTTCCCAGAAATCAGACCCTCTGGTCTCCACTCTCTGAGTATTTCCCCATCTCCTCCTCACCCCTTCCACTCTGTCAACGGCTTCCAGACAACTTGGTGCCTAAACCAGAATGTAATGATTGAGTGTGGTTGAACCAGAACCAGAGGGAGAAGGTCTCTTGCTTCCTGCTTGGATGTGATGCATTTGAGAAGGCAGACCAAAAATACACCGCTGCTTTTTTTGCCAGAATGCTCAGAAGAATATTAGACATGGTCTCAGAATTAAGCAAATGACACCTGAGGTGCAAATGCACTTACTCTTGTTTGCAAATATCATTAAGCAGCTTAGCTCAAATCTGCTTATTACCAACTTAAACAACTTCAATTTAGGTGCCTCAGGACCGATTTAAGGATCAGCTCCATTTACCAGCAGGGTTCAAATCAGACATGGTTTTCTCAAGGCAGCATTGTGTGGCACTTCTAACTACACGGACTTCTCCTCAGTTTCAGTTTCCGTTGTCCTCTGAAGTAAACCCATCGCCGCTTTGAATGCGGTCGTTGGGTGTGCGGCCGGAGCATCACACTGGTTATACGCGGTGCCTCTGAGGGTGGAAGTGCCTGTAGCTACCTGCTGGTCGTCATTACCCGTGTGAATGCTCCTCTCACCTCTGACAGTCAATTCAAATACATTTTCTGGTCAAAATCCAAGCCTAGAGAGGTTGCTGCTCTCTGAGAGGATTCATGTAATATTCTTGCTCTCGTGGCCCAATTTGCAGTGCCCCTGCACTGGCCACGAATACGCCGGCAGCCCTGGCTGGGGTGCAGCCGCTGGGCTGCTGGGGTACATGGTTACAGGTGGTCAGTACCTGATACTGAAAGTGTCCGTACGATGTTTCATCTGCGCAGAACCAAAGCATTTCATGTAAAAATTAGCTTGTAACAGTATGCATTGGTACTCTCTCTCCCAGAATAAATCATGCCTTGCAAGCTGCTGGAGGCCTTAATGCCCAATGCTTTTCTGTGGGGTGTCTCTTTGTTTTCACGCTGACCATCCGTTCCCCTTCTTCCACCAGCTGTGAGGCTTTCCCATAGTTGGTGGCCACTGATGTTCGGTGACTGGTCTTTGTGAAATACCTCTGTAAGTGTGGTGGATCCTGGAAACGGCACCTCCACAGCTGGGAGTTCAGTGATTGGAGTTGCTCCATGGAGTGGCTTTTGAGACAGTTCTACCAGAACTGCTGTGTTATGTGGTCTTTGAAAAAAACTCCTACTGAAGGCAACCCTGACATAAGGACAGTAAAGTCCTTACTCATTCATTGAATAGCCTCACTGAAGTCCATAGTGGTTCTGCCAGGGTGAAAAACTACCTTGGACGGGTGAAAATGTTCTTGAGACCAGTAATTGCTCCTGGCAGTGGGAGACATACAGCATGTAAAGCATTCATTTTCCGTTACAGCTTTATGTGTGCATTTAAATGTAAACTCTTGAGTTTGTACTAAATGTATGTAGAATAATGGAGCTCAGCAAGAAATAGAAGGAAAATGAGATCTTTGCAAAGGAAGGAGGTATGGAACAATTAGTTTGAGGAAGTTTAGTCTTTGGTGGAACATGACAGAAGCACACACAGACATGAAGTGCTGTGTGACTGTGTCTTGACTGTTCTGGCACCTCTTGTAACCTGTCGTTAATATTACCAAAGTAATTTTTCCACGCAAGTTGATGCATTCTGTGCATCCTAGAGCAATGCTTGCGTAGGAGCGTGTCTTCTGTCTTGACTACCCTTAGATGAGTGTTTCTAAGAAGCTATCTACTTCCTTTTACATGAAGAAGAATATCTTCTAACAACCGTTTGGGGATTTCCAGGCACATCAGGAATCTTTGCAGCCATAGCTGCCAGTTTGATTAGCTGTGCTGCTTTTGGGCTTTTCTGTGCTCCCCTTGGCTTTCTTCACATTCCCTCCTCACCATGGGAAAGGTAAATTCAGGACATGGAAATTTATCCAGACAAAGGTCTGCTTACAAGTATATTTCTACCAGCTGAAATGTTTATGCTGCATTGGAGGGATTTTTATAACCTAGATGTTCTTTCACAATATAATTAATACTGTTTTATTAAAAATGTTCCTCTTCAAGCATATTTTGCATATACAACAGTAACTCGAGTTTAGGAGGGTCCAGCCAGTGTTAGAGGTAATGTGCATGTCTGAGGGGAAAGAACAGGATCAGTGAATCATATGTAGCAGCCTGTTTCTGCTGTGTGTCCGTTTACAAACATCACCAGCCATTATCTTTGCATTCAATATTTCAAACATTAGCTTTCTGTTCTGGGTTGGTGTATAAGGCTATTTGCTACATATTTATATTGTATTTCATTTTCTTCTGTACGCTATTGTAATAATGATATTGCCTAATAAAAGAATGTTCAGGTTTTAATTAGGTTAAAAGTAATTTGGTATATTAGGTTTTTTATTTGAGAAAATAAATTAGCCGACAGTGCATCTCAAGCTGTCCATTTTTTTCGTTTGTATTTGCTTTCATTTCCTGTTGCCCTTTGCCTGTTGAAACAAGGGTTGTTTTTTTCTTGAATTGTATTACAGCCCTTCACAGCCTTATGTCTAATACATTGATGTTGTAGTGAGGACACAAGATGCCTGACTTACTATTTACTAAATGGGTAGTTTTACAAAAATTCCTGCTCCTAATAAATAGCTGCACTGTATTAATCACTGAAATTAATTAACTAGACTGATGTGAAAGGTTATGGTAATATTGTATGGAAGTAGTCCAGCAAGGGGAGGCCTAAATTTTCTGGGAGGCAAAGACACAATAGATTTGCATCAAAGACAGTTCTGTAACAGAAAAGCTTATGCTAACCTTCTGTGGTGGGATACTTGAGGAATTACCAGGGATGTAGGAACTGACAAAAAATGTAGTTCTCTTCACAGTTCACTTTTCTAAGAGTGTCCTGAACAGCATCTCAACATACATCCAAATAATGAAGCGGAGAAGGATGAAAGGGGGGAAGATTCTTGTGCTTTTAACACCCTTCTCTTCATTCTTTAATGCCTTTTGCTTTCCAAGTGACCTCAGTACTCTGTAAACTTCCAGATCACAGGCGGAGGAGGTATGTTCCCCGTTAGATACGTCTCTGCACGTGACTAAAGCTTATCTTGTGTTGGGAGATATTCTGACTCCTCCTTGAAGTGCCATTTCCAAGTACATTCCCTTTCATATACACTGTTTGTAGGCTGTCCTTTTTGTTAGACATTTATTAAGGGCTAAACAGAAAAAACTTTGAGTTTAGCAGTCCATTCTTCTTCAGCTAAGTACTCGGTCAGCACAATGGAACTGAAGCATATGCTTTGAGTCCAGCATGTGTGTAAAGGCTTTGCAGAATAAGAACAGATTAAAAAAAGCTTTTGTTGAACTGGAGCCCGTCTGAGTTTGCCTTTCCTATGTGTTCACCCTTAGAAGTCGCAGAAATGGTCGTATTGGCCTGTAATTTCTTCTGCTCTTCTTTTCATCTCATTGCTTGGATTTTTTTCTGCTGTCTTCTGATATCACATGGTACTGCAAGCCTACCGGTTCTGTTTCCATTGGACGTAATGATTGTGTTGCTGTACTGCTTAGGTGAATATTCATGGCTATGCAGGCAGACAGTTATGGAACGAGAATGTACAGACACTGATTTTAATCATTCTGACTTAGGGACAGTTAGTATCTTAACTGAATATTTTGAGGACTGAACTATTATAGCTAAGGCTGCCAAGTGAAATAATTTTGACAATGCCTGTGGAACTTGTTTTCCCACCACAAACTTAAGATACTTAGGTATGTGTCCTTCAGTGTGATCTGGTACTTGAAAACAGAATTAAAAGGAACAAGTTGGCATCTGCTTGAAAAGAATCGTCAGCTGAATGCAGCCACTGAAATGATGAAATTGTATCACTTTTACCCAAGCCATCAGGCCACTCACAGAAGGGATATGGCAGGCTTAGAAAGAGAAAATTTCCCATTTCCTTATTCAATGACAATAGCTAATTGCTAAAAATGCCTTCTTCAGATATTAATTAGATCAGCCTGTAGGCTGCTTCTACTTGCATTAAGAATCTGGTTTGTCTCTGCATAAGATTCATACAGATTCAGTAATCAAAGCTTTTTTGTCTCAGAAGGTATACCTAACCCAAATATGCTCATAAATTCCTTAATTCCCATCCTAGTGCTGTTATTCTGTCTTAGTGCCCACTCTCACTGAACTTGAAGACAAATTAACAGTTACCACTCTGAAAGAATATATGTGAACAATTTCATCAGTGCCTCATCATCCTTTCATTTGTAATTTATTTTCCACCTTTACCCCAATTAGATCTGGAAAGACTTGGATTTCCATGGGAATGTTTTTAAAGATTCTTTTTTTAGTTGTGTTGTTTAGATGTAATTCAGACTACTTTTTCGTGAATCTATTTGTTTTAATGTTTCAGAAAATTAAAAAGTGGAAAAAGGCCAAAGGGGTCTATTTGAGGCATAAAGATAAAAAAGTTTAAATTCTTGGTTCACAGTTGAATAATGGAAAACTCTTCTCAGCTTATAGGTTTTTTCCAACTTCTCTAAATCAATGGCTATTCAATTAATTGTTTGGATACTGAAAGTTTTGACAAAAGCCAACTTTAACTACCCAACAATACTTAATTTTAGTGAAAGATTTTCATAGTACACACAAAGGAGCTCAATAATTTCAACTGCCTGGGAATGTATCTTCTCCCACAGCTACCATTTGGTTTATTTAGATGTTTTATAATTATAAAGAGATGAAAGTACCTACTGTCCTACAGCAAATAATCATTAAATCCCTACTTACAAAAACTGACAACTTGTATTATTAAAATTGGCAGAAGCCAGGAAATGCTTCCCAACACAGTTGTATCACTGACAGCTTACTCAAATGAATTTGTGTTTAATTATGGCAGCACAGAAAGAACTGAAAGGTCATTTTGACTAAGGAGGAGTTTAATTATATGTGAGAACCTGCAACCTCCTTTGTGTCTCTACAATGGCAAAGAAAAAGACCTGAGAGAAGACCAGAGTACCAAAGTATCAGAGTATCAATGACATGCTTCCTGTGATAAAGTCCTTATAACTTTTCATCCCTTGAGTTTCATTACAGTTTTCCCTATGAATTATTCTTTGCCTAACCAACTGAAAGAAGTAGAATTGCAAATTTGAGTGTTTAAAGGTGTTCAATACTTTATTGATCACGTTTTTTAGAAAAACAGTTTTTTAAAAAAATAACTTGTTGAAGGAAAAACTGTAATTTGGGTGAAATCCAGGTCCCTGATCACGCATGGCAAAACTCCATTAACAGATTAACACATCAGACAAGCAGATTTGGCATTGTATAGCGTCAACTTTTGTGTCTGTGAGTTTTGCAGGTTTCTTCTTTTCTGGAATGTGTTTTGAGTGTAACTGTTAGCGGAGGTTATATCTAACTACCCCTTAGCTGAACTAAGGCTCTGAAACATTGTGCATGTGTATAAAGGATATCAATATCTGCTTTATTTGTTTTAAAATATTTAATAAAACTTAGACAAAATTTAACTATAAAATAGCATTTGAATAGAACTTTGAAAAGCTGTATTTAAATCTGTACCAGTTAGCTAAAATCAATCCGTACAGTTTATCAGAAGTGATGGTAATGAAGCACTGGAGAAGAGTTTTTTAGAGCTGATTTTATTGGATCATTTTATACTCTCAAGGATGAAAATGTATTTGAAGCACAGAACGTTAGTTTTCTTTCCATGCTTCATCCAATGGAGCGGTTTCCTGTAATGCCAAGGAAGGCTGACTCTAAAAGAGGGTGGTTGGAAAAACATATCTAAAGCAACTCTTGTAAGACAATTTTGTAAAGTTTCACATATATATTGTAAGTCTCAAATACTGGTTTTCTTAAATGTCTTTCATGTCTGGAGTAGTAAGATGCTCTGTTATAAAAAAGAAGTCCTCCTTTGTGTTGCAGAGAAAAGCTGAAAATTTTACTCTACAAGGACCCATAAAAAGCAGAAAAACAATGATTTTGAGATATATTTTGGCCTAGTTAGTAACAGTTTGAACTCCTAAACTTGATAATGCCTAGTGCACATGGAGAATGACTGGTGGTTCCTTTGTTCCCTGAAGCCAAAAAGTCACGGCATCCTGTTAAAGTTCTGATTCTGTACAGTATTAAATATGAAATTAGTCTATTTTGACTCTCATGTTTTCCATCTTCAAATTGCCCTTTCTTTCTTTAGCGATGAACCTCTTCGCAATTTGTTTTTTAGACCTAACAGATAAGATTTGCATAGCATTCAGACTTCTTTGAAAACTGAGTGTTATGAAAATGAGCTGCAGTGGGTGTCTTATTAGGCATTTTTGACAGTTTTCTACTAAGGATGCAAAGCTCCCAACAGGGGAACTGATGAAAAATCTGTTGGAAGATTCTTTCTTAAAAACAAGAGACACATTTCGCTAAAGAAATAAATCAAGAGAGAATTTCAAATTTTTTGTAATATTAAAATTGCAAAACATGACAAAAATAACAAGAGGCAGACTTGCTGAAGCTTGTGTTGGAGATGAGCTTAGCAACAGCTTTTATTTTCCTCCTTCACTGTAAATGCTCATCTAGATAAAATACAAATAAGTACTGTAAGTGCAATGCAATTATACCTAGCCTCAGGAAAGAGCATTGAACAATTTTATTATAGTGCCAAAGATTAGTCCTGGAATGTAAAGCTGGGAGAGACTTATTAGGGACCTGCTTCATTAAAAGATGTGGAACAAGACATTCATAAGGCACCAATAAATCCATTAAGGGGAAGAGGGCTCTGAAATGGCCTTTCGTGGTTCTCATTATTAACTTCAAGGATTGCTGAGGTTGGTGACTTTGCAAATACCGTTTTAGCTAGCACTCACTGTCCCTTTTAACTCTCTCTTCTCCGGTCCGAATTCACTTTGAAATAAGCAGCCATAACTCTCCTCTAGTTGGCTGAGCAGCATCCACCTACCAGGGCTGATTTTGGAGAAAATGGGAGAAGCGGAAAAATGTACGGAAAATCTTCTTTCTCGTATTGCTGTGATTCCTGCATGAACAGCACACCAAACCTAGCTGTTGGCTACAGTTTTTAAGTTCCTCATAAAGTCACTGTAAGCTAGACCCTAGCAGGCTCTTTCATATTCATAAATCAAAATTTCTGATGCCAGTAAATCCTGAAAAGGAATAGCAGTTTGTTATGTATGATGGACATTTTGATAAAACTGTCCCGAGCAATGGCAGACAAGAAGCCTGTGCTGCTGAAAAATGTTACTATTGTCTGCTCAAAGCTGGGTTTAAATATTGACTAGCTGCATAGAAAATAGCATCTGATTTGTCAACAGCATGAAAAACAGCCACTGGGAGACCAGCACATTTCTCTGCATCCTAATGCTTCCAATTCCCGGAGATACCAAAGCGAATATTTTAACATTTGACATTTCATGGAAGGAAAAAGAATAGCTGTTTGTATCAGGAGTTGAAGATATCCTCACTAGGGAAATAGAGACCGCTTAGATAAAGGATGCTTGAGCCTGGTTGATATTTTCTACCAAATGATGGTACTCTTTCCAAAAGTGATCTCGAGATACCCACTGTTGGTTTTACCGGTCTTCTGGAGCGAAACTTCCAATGCTAGAAGTTGCATCCCAGAAAGCTCCCAAGCACTTCAGAGCCACAGCGAGCACGACTGGACAAGAGTCAGGCAGAGACAAGTGTTTCTCTTTTTCCTCTGTGCCTGCTGTGATAGAAAAAACAAATTTTATGCAGCCTGAAAGACTGGCTGGAATGTCACCGGTCAGGATTCGGACCCTCTTTTGTCAAAGACGTAGGAACGCATGGCTGCATCGCAGCCATCACATGGGACTTCATCAATTTTTCGTGCCACAATTAATCAATTTCAGCAGACGATTTTCCTCACTGGCGTGGTTCCCCGCCTCCCTGGGGCACTTCATCAGCCACGGATGAACGGGATGGGGATTTGTGGAAGTGTTAATGGGGTGGCTTTTCTCAGAGTTGTGAAGCTGTGCACGCATGTGTGTGTCAGATCGGGAATTTTTGACAGTCTTCTGGGAAGTGTACGGAACTCTCCAGAGGGGAGCTCCTTCTCCAGGTATACAGGCAATTACTTCTTTTGATGGTTTTTTTGGAGCTAATGATTTAATTGTGGCAGGCATTGCTTTTGCCACGCATAGAGATAGCTCAAGAAATGGAAATACAGTAATTACAAGAAGGACGACATAAAATGAGGGTTAATAAAATATGCTATTTACCCTATAAACACTAAAACAAGAAAAACACTTATGTGTGAGAGAGATTATTACGGTACTCATAAATAAAAGCAGCACAACAGGAAAGGAAAGAAAAATGAGGCATTTAGTTCTCACCTTATGTGTGATACTCCCTCCCAGATTTTATAAACAAATAAAGTACATTAAAAAAATAGACCAACTATGCTTCTGATACATGATAAGCATGAAGATGAAATTGTAATCAAAAGAGTTAAAATCAAGCTAAATTATTTCTTTATTTATTATTTTCCTTCAAGCACTACTAACATCATAAAAGTTTTCAGCTCGAAACACTGGTAGGAATGAAACATTCATGGTATCTTTTTCAGAGACTGGAAACCTTATGCTTGGAATGATTTCTGCTCTGGAATGTCTGTAATATACTGAAGCCTTAATACCTTGCTAATTGGTACCTTACTAATTAGCCTGTGACAAGAATTTTAATTAGATGCACAGTAGGTGTTCTCCCTGCCTGCAGTGGAGGAGCTATTTCCTGAGGAGAGAAATGAAAGGAAAAAGGTAGTGGAAGGGATCAATAGAAGACAAATATAATCTAAGCCCTACTATAGGATGAGTGTACATTAATGAATATTTTTCAAAATTATGTCCCTGTTAATATATTCTGGTTTGTAAAGGACATTAAAGTTCACTTTGTGATGTGCTCTTTTCCCCTGTAGAAGAAATTGTACTTTTTTTCTGTGACTTGACGCGTGTTATAAGCAAAATGAGAAATATTGGAACATGACTGTAGTCAATTATGCTCACGGCCAGCCCCAGGGACGGAGCTGAGCGCATCCCAGGCTCAAAGCATGAGTCTCTGTAATCTGAGTTAAAGAGCTGAGCTGTGTACATGTAAGCTGGATCAAGGTGAAGACGACTGAAAAGGGAGATGCCCAATGCCCATGACCAATGGCTTTGGTTGAGCCTGGGCTGTAGCACTCTTAACCCAGAGTTAAAAATGCATACAAAAAGCTTGGAAGACACAGTTGAGTGAATTCCTATCAACGGCGACTCAGAAATAACAATATTGATGAGCATCATCTATCATTTTTCTTCTATCAGGAAAAGATGCGAAAGAGGGGTAGAAGGTATCTATCTGAAAATGCTGCCACCACTAATGTTCTCATTAGCTTAATGACATATATCCCGTTGCAGAGAATTTTAGGATTGTCATTTGGGATGAAGGCTGTTTTAAAATCTGCAAAATATCTGGTGCAGTGAGAGTCTTAAAAACATAAATACAAAGTTTCTTCTCTCTCCAAGGAAGCCCGAGTTGTGTGTATATAAATATAAAGTTATTTGTCAGGCCTGGTAATCCCCATAAGCCCCAGCAGTGAAAAGGGTGATTCAGTTTCAGTAGATAATGGGATATTCTGAAAAATGATGATCGGGTCCAGGGAACATTTTATATAAGGAGCGATAAACAGGGGAGGATGAACTGCACAAAAGGGAAAACCAGTTAATGATTTTTACCCCACTGAAAGGACACTTTAGGAATGGGGTCTCTGAAGGTAGTGGAGAACTTGCTGTACAATTTGCATTATTTGAAAAATACCTTTTTTTACTTAATTTTGACTGGGAAAATTCTTCCACATGGTGAATAAGGTTGCAGGTGAGCCACATTCCAGTGGATGCTCTGTAGATATTTAAAAGCAATAGCTAAGGAATATTTTTATCCAAGAGGCTGTATGAGGGGAGAATAAAGTTGCACTCCTTTTATTTTTTATAAAGTTCTCACTTGCTGAGACCAGGGATTATTTCATGAAGGTTAGAGAACATTGTTATAATGAAAAGAGCAAATTAATAAATGGAGAAAAATCTGTAACATTTGCATGTAAATTGTTTCAAGAAACAGAAAGAAGATCATGTAATCCTTGTACTAAAATCAAAATAACCTGATCTCGGTCAATTAATATGAACAGTATACAGTCTGACATCCAGTTGCACATTGTTTGTAGAATAATTCTGAATAGAGGAGAAGTCAGAGAAAATTATGATGGCCTGTGACCCACTCTACAAATAATAAAAGTTGATGTAAAATTGTATTTACTCTGAATTATTCATTCAACTGCCCTGCCTGGTAAAAGATGCTATCTTTCTAAAGGGCTTTATTAAACCCACCTGTCCTACGAGATCTGGTCATTTACCATGGCAAATTTTTCTCCTACGATGAGTTCAATTAGAAACAGAAGGGAGTGGGGAACTCAAGATAGGGTTAGTGGGATTACATAGTTTTTCTTCTTCTATGGGCAGATTTAAGGCTGATCCAGGTACAAAAGATATTAGTACTCGCTGCCTAATTAGGACGCAGGTTGGGTCTGGCGTATCTTGACGTATATCCCGTTTTGCAGGTAAATGTGGGTCTCCCCTGACACCTCTAAGCTAGCAAGACACCCGCTACCTCCAGATCAGAGGCTGTGTGGCCACTTCTGTAAAGCACTGTACTGAAAGCTGTTATCTCTGCAGAAAGGCAGGATATATTAGCTCAGACTTAATGCCATGCTACACACATCTGTATCACTCCTGGCCAAATTAGAGCATAAGGGTGAACTTGAATATCCCTGCAAACAGGCTGCAACCATACCTTTTGTCCACTTCCTAGTGGGACTGCTGCTCACATCACAAAATGCCCACCATAGATAGCACTTTAGCAAAGCCTTTATCGGTACTCTGAGCGTTGAATAGGCTATTTGGAAAAGGCGGTTATAATGTACCACCACTTCATTTGAACAGTGCATTTGGGAAGGAAAAAAAAAAACCCACAACAAAACACCTCTTATGTGGTTGCCTGCCTTTCTCTGAGAAATAAAAGGAAACTGTTTCTTTATCCTGAGTCCTTTGGTGACGGTAGACTTCAGCATCCAGTACTTTTATCCTTCCTGTTCTATATATATGTGAGTTTGCTATGGGTTATGGTGGAATATTTTGGATTGCAGACCTCTACAGAGCATCTCCTTTATATCCCAGGTGGCCCAGTGTTATTTTACACAGTCTAGTTGAGATAAGGATGTAGATTACAATGCAGATCAGAAGCCCTAACCAGAATTGGCAGGGAGGAAAGGATATTGGTTTGCTAGAGTAATTACCCATAGGAAGTGGTGATGCTGACACTGGTTACAATTTTTGAGTGCTGCTAAAGATGTTAATCTTTACTCTGAAGGCTTTAGTCTTTTGTGGTTTGAATGCTGGCTGTGAAGGAAGCTGTCTCTTCTCTCTGTGCTCTATCCAGCAGTAGTGCTCTTTGAAATATTCTGAAGATTTTTATATCTGAAAACTGAAGGAAAATATATTCTTACTTCTGAGCCTTTTACTGGAACTCATTTAATCAGAGATGTACTGTCTGGAATTTGAATGAATATTTGGAGTGTATGTGCTTGAGTAAATAGAGGGTATTATGTTGTGGAGCAGAGAATTAGTTGCTGTTGTGTTATTTTTTTCTGTCTCCTCCACCCAGAATTGGCTAGAAAGGCATTTTCTAAACTATAAAATAATATCTGAATCTTTTATTATTTCTTCTGTCTTACATAATCTAAACTGAAGATTCCTTATTTAAGAAAACCGAAAATGAATTTCAGAGCTTGGGTTATGTAAGTCAGTTAGTTACATCAAGCAGAAAAACTGAACATTGCCTTTGGGGGAGAGAGAGAGAAAAAACAAATGCTTGAAAGCAGAGTCTAGGGAATGGAGGACAATCTGGGGACCAGCTTCTCTGCAAACCATGCCACAGAGAGGCTGGCAAAAGGCATTGGGTACACGTGGAACACCAGTCAACCTCACAAGTTCTCCTTGATTATGGATGCTTTTTGTACTTATGTTCAATCTGGGAATAATACTCAATGTTTTCACATGATTTTGTCTTCCAGAATGATTGAAGATTGTGGGAAAAGAGGAAATACCATGGCAGAAAGAAGGCAGCTGTTTGCAGAAATGCGTAAGTACTTCCCAGAAATGTTTCGCTGTGATAGACCAAGCCAGTCGCAATGCAGTGTCAGTAAAATTTCTGCAAGCTTTCCATCTCAAGTAACTGATATCTCCATTTCACAAATGATTTAATGTTGTGAGACCAGAACTACAGGAAAATGGGCTGATTTGACCAAATAGCTGGAGAGGGATTTTCTACATCAGATTTCGTGATTGTATTATTTTAATCAATAGCATCTTGAGACAAAAATGCTGCAATACACAGATAGCAAGTAAGAGGGATAAAGGTCTCCAAAAGACTGTATTTTTTAGGCGGAGTATCTGTAGTGGGTTGACCCCAGCCAGCTGCTAAGCACCCACACAACCACTTGCTTAATCCCCAACCAGCACTCAGCAGGATAGGAGAGAATACAGGGAGAGCAAAAGCAAGAAAACCTGTGGCTTGAGATAAAGACAGTTTAATAAGTGATGGAAAGAGAGAAAAAAAATGACAGCAAAAACCAACAACAAGTGATGCAAAGCTGGTCACTCGCCACCTCCCCAAAGCAGACCGATGCCCAGCCGGTCTGCAAGCAATGTCCACTTTGGAAGAAAAAACTCCCCAACCCCTTCTTTCCCTACCCCAGTTTTATTGCTGACTATGACGTTATATGGTATGGACTATCCTTTTGGCCAGGTGGGATCATCTGTCCTGACTGTGTTCCCTCCCAACCTCTTGCCCACACCCAGCCGACTGTCTAGAAGGGGAACAGAGTAGGAAACAGAAAGGCCTGCATGCTGTGCAACCACTGTTCAGCAATAGCTAAAACATTGGTGTGTTATCAACACTTTTCTAGCCACAAATCTAAAACAGAACATCATGCAGGCTGCTGTAAAGAAAGTTAACTCCATCCCAGCCAGACACAGGGACTCATATACTACATACCCCACTTCAGCATATTTTTTATAGTTTCTAGTGAAGCTTTGTGTTCCCTGCAGAATAGTAGTATGTTGGGGATGTACTATACAATGTTCTTGCAATCCTCTTAACAGTTATCTCTTATGTCTCTTACAAATAATCCACCATTTCTCAAGGAAGTTCTGTTAAGTATGAAGTTTGAGACTGCCACCCTGTTACTAGATTTACCTAAGTTCTGTCTGTAATTACTAAGCTTCCTATTATTTGTCCCCTGCAGCATAGTAAAAAATGACAGAACATCTCCCCCATCTTCTGGAGGAGACTAAGATAAGCATTACTGGGACTTGAGCAACTGTGCACACTGAAAGGCCAGGTCTGCACTAGTGAATTAAATGTGCTTGAGGCCGTTCCCCAGGCGTGAGCCCAGGGGCACCAAATGCCCTACATCTGCGCTCCTGAGCTCTCCACATTAAGGACTTCTCATTCAGGTGGCCTACTGAGAATGGTCTTGGTCCGTTCCACTGTTTCCACTAGCTCAGTTGTGCCCTGTAGTTATGTCAATATGACACAAGGCTTACTGTTGTAACTTAGATGGATATTTCTCTTGTCCCTTTTGTACAACATTCTGGACCGGTAGAGGGAGGGGTTCTTCTTTGGCCAGAAGGAAAAAAAAAAAGAAAAACAAGAAAAAAAAGGTTGATGCATTTGTCCATTATCAGAATATACTATTCTTTTAATTAGAATTATAGAGAGGACTTGAGCTTGTATCAGCTAAAGTCAATAGCACAACTTCCATTAACTTCAGTTGGTTTGAAATATTCCTAAAATGGAAGATAATTGCATAAGACTTTGCTGTGAGGATTTACAGTTTGTAACCACAGTTTTGAAGGCTGTTTTGCTGCTGGGTTGTTTTGGAGGAGTTAAGGAGGTGTTGGGAAAATTTACAATCAGTACTTGAGGCGGAGGAGGGTTTATTTCCCCATACTGTACACAAATAGTTATTGTCTACTATTTTTTCTTCCACATTTTAGTATTTTGACATATTACTTGCGCCTGGTTTATCTCATGTGTGCTTCCCTTTTCTATTTGCCTGCTTTCCTTCCTCCTCCTGCTACACATGCACACAGAGAACTGGGTTCCAACTAGGTAAAAAGAGGGGAAAATACTAAACTTTTGTGAAAAACTAAATATGTTTTAGGCAAAGAAATGTCCAGATTGATATAAAACAATCAATTTTGCATTTCGAGAGTCCGTTGGATTCTTATGTATATAAAGGGTGTGCTTCACTGAAACAGAAGCTTGTCCTTCTGTCCTTGCATTCAGGTGCCCTCAGCTCTGTGCAGGCCCACGCGGTCCATATTTAATAAAAAACATGCTCCACACGCCCTATATACTGTGGGCCATGCAAAGCTTCTTAACATTACAACAAATGTAAGCTTCTGGTAAAAAGTTAAAATCCACAACCTGCCAATGTTAGGAAGAAAATTCATTATATAGCAGACTTTGTCAGTGGGTTAGGTTCTTGCAGTCATGTCTGCAAGTCTGTGATTAAAACCCCACAATACTTTTAGGAAGTGGATCATCTTCCAGACTACACAAGACAGCAAAAAAAAAATTCCAAGTTTTCCTGCCTTTCTAAGTAGGAAGCTTGTTCTGAACAAGGAATAGATGGATTTGACTCTCACTTTAGATTTGGGCCACTAGGTTATTTTTCCTGCATTTAAAGAAGTTTAGTTTGACTTTTTTGTTTCCTTTCCTTCAGAAGAGACATCTTTCTAGTTCCAAATTACAACCCTTTGTGAATTAGTATCATAATCAATATCATCTTCCGTAGAGTCCTGTGGTTAAAGCTTATATTGTGTCTTATATCTCAAAATGCACCACTGGATGTGAAATCCCTAGGCTACCCTTCATCTTACCTGATATGCTCAGGTGTAGCCAGACTGATCAAAGTGTACATGACTGTTGTGCTGCCAGCACATATTATCCAGCAAGAAAATGGCAGCCAAAGCTTGCAATGTATCCCGTTATTATTTTTGCAAACTGCAAACAGTGTTAACATGAGATGAGCATATTCAAAGGAAACAGAGCAAAACACTGCCAGTGGGCAAAGGGAAGGAGAGGCCACTGGCAATCCTGTAGGCAAGTTAAAAATTCAGTGTCTCATTTGCCATGCGCAGTCCTGCACATTTTTCTACTTGTTTTCCAGGACTCTCCGTGTAGATGAAGTCCCTTTTCTACAGAAGTTATTTGACAAAGAGATCTCTGACTGTGGCAAGATGTGAATCATGATAAAATTAAATTGTCTGTTCCAGGGTTTTATCATCAAAAACACCTAATCCCAAAATAATATCAAACTAATACCATCCACTGTGTGTGTAAATAGTAAAGAAAAAAAGCAACATTATTGCCTACAAATTTGTTTATTTAGAGTTAATACTGCTACCTAGGAAGCTCAATGAGCTGGAGTCTCATGTTGCTTTGAATCTTTACATCTTGTTAAAAGGCTGATTAGTAGCTTTCACTAAAGTTAAGAGGGAAAAAGCTAAATTAATTTTACTCATCAGTCTTATTAGAAAAGGAAAGACAGAGTTGCAAGCATTATCTTCTCCTTTACCAGTAAAGAAGTTTTCCAAAAGCTGTCAATGGGATACTAATGGAGAAGAGAAAAACCTGTGTAATTTAACAATAAAGCATATGAGGAAAAAAAGAAAAAAAACTCGCTAGGCCTGATGTTAAGTAGTTATGGGTAGCTTCTCCCAGGAGCAGATGGTATTGACAGCCAACTGGCAAAAGAGTGTAGCTGGGAGCCCTGGGAAGATGGTGTGGGAGAATTTGGTCAGGAAAAAAATAGATTCTGGGGAAAGAGGAGAATATTGTTCTCATTTTCATCTCACAGGTCAGAGCATATTTGAAATACTTGTGTGCAAAGGATGGCAGATTGTTGAGAAAGCGTGGGTGAACAGAGCCGAGGTGGCCGTGTGTACAACAGTGCAGCTGAGCGGCCAGTCTAGTAACGTCGAGATGAGTCGTAAAGAAAGCATTCAGGAAGCCTGTGTAGAAGCAGAATGGGGCCATATTCCACTCCATTTCTCTTACTGCCTGGTTGTATCTTGTTTGGATGTGTTTCATGCAGACAGTTCCTTAGGAAACTGGTTTTTGTAACTTGGTGCCTTGCTCAACTGAAT
This sequence comes from Phaethon aethereus, assembly GCF_964289735.1. Classification (NCBI taxonomy): domain Eukaryota; kingdom Metazoa; phylum Chordata; class Aves; order Phaethontiformes; family Phaethontidae; genus Phaethon; species Phaethon aethereus. The sequence continues at coordinate 48,399,204 of NC_138582.1, read as the reverse complement.
AGAGCAGGTTTTACTCCCGATACAGGGCCAACCACCACGAAAAAGCAATGTGCAAAGATTTAATTGAGTGTGTTTCCATGAAATGTGTGGTAAAATTAATAAGCAGTCTTGTATTTCATAGGCCAATATTGTAGCTATGAGGCAACGCTTCTTTATGTAAGACATGCCAGGCAAGAAGGAGAAGGATTTAAAGCACAGTCTCCTCATCTCCTTTTTGAGGTTTTGGGGAAGCGTTACGAGTGGTACACAGCAGCGGGAGGCCTAAAGACACTGTGCCAGGTTCTGCCGCCATCCTGGTCCCTCTCTGCTGCGCGTGTATGTGAAGTAGCTACCGGTCGGTTTATACCCATCTCCTGGTCAGCTGCTTTGGAAAGGTTGCCAGACCTTGGAGCTGGAGCAGCCGGGGCCAAGCTGTGTGTGAAGCAGAGAGCTGGCCCTTCCAGGTCTCCGTTGCAGAGAGCGTAACTCCGCAACACGGAGAAAGGCCTCACAGCCTTTGCATTATGTGTGCCCCCTTCTGCAGACTGCTACCGGTCTTTTCATTACGGCGTGATTTTGTTTCTGATCTGGTTTGCTGGCAACACCTTATTCTGTTCTGGCATGTCAGCCAAAGATATTTATTACAAGCCTTGTTGTTGAATATTAAAATTAGATGGAGGTTTTCCCTTGCTGTTGGAGCCTGGCCAGTGTGTCTTTTAGCCTGCAGCTTGACCAGATTGTTCTTCAAAGTGACAGACACAGCGGGCCGACTATTCCTTGCCTTCCTTTATAAAAGCCTTTTAACACTGTAGCTCCTGCCATTCTACTCCTTTCTCCTCACCCCTCTCTACTCTCCCTGCAAAGGAGAGAGCCTTGAAAACTATTAGACAGAGTCAGGCCATGTGTCCTCTTTGTTCTCTGGCTTCCCTGCTGGCAAAGATATGCACAGGCCATATTCCCTAAAATGTCGCTGTTGTTCTTTTCCACCAGGGGCTCAAGATCTGGATCGCATCCGCTTGTCCACCTACCGAACAGCGTGCAAGCTTAGGTTTGTGCAGAAGAAATGCAACCGTAAGTATGTCAGCGCTTCTGTCATACGCTGTCGTCGTTAGCTTTCCACTGCACCCCCCAGTCTGTCCTTCGCATCAGTCGCAAACCGGGGCTGTTTGATCTGGCATTGCGAGGGACACTGCTCAGGGCGCCTGGGCAGGTTTTAAATATTAACCTGTTTAGATAAGGAGCTTGTCTCAAACATGCCAGGCGTTCAGTTGTAGAAGGGTGGTTTGGGATGCAGGCCACAGCTTTAATTAGTACGTACATTAACTACATTCTCCAGTTTTCTTGTCAAATAACATTTGGGGGTTCCAGCAAGATCCTGCAAAATAAATGCTTTTATAGTGTTTCTATGAGAAGAAATGGTGGTTCTAGTCCGTGTCTGTTTGGGGCGCAGCAAAGTAAGTGCAATGTCAGTCAGCCCCCTTGGTTCCGGAAGGCCAGCTAGATGCAACCTCTTCTAAGAGGATGAACCTGCTTGTCATCTCTGCATGTCTGTCTTTCTCCATCTAGGCTTCATTCTTGGGAAGTTTCCCACTTGATTAGTGACTTTTTAAACATTTCTTCTGAGATTCAGGCTTTCTTCCTTTACAGCTGCAGTTTCTATTAGCACAGTCATGTGCTGAGAACTTTAAAGGCAAAATAAATACAAAATCTGTAACAGATTGTACCCTTTCTTCTCCGTCCAAAATACTTAGAATGGTAGGGTTTGGTTTATGTTTTTTACCAGACCTTTCCACGCTAAGTTTAAAAAAAATCCTGACAATCCTACATTGTCAGTAGTAGCAGTAGGGAGAGGACTAATGCAGGGAAAACAAGTGTTTTTAGTCTTCATATCTGAACTAGAGTGACAGCCTGGCTACGTTTGTGCTACGCACAGTGGTAAGTACGTTAAGAAATGCTCACTGTAAATAGAGATTAACCGCCCGGGAAAGAGTTCCTAGTTTTGAGGTTACATCTATCTGTGTTACAGAAGTGTTTAGCTTATCCTGTCCAAACATACTGGAGAGGCCAAGTTGTGGCGGAAAAGACTTTGGAGAGTATTTATTGGGTTATTAGCTACAGAGCTGGTCTTTCAGTCACTTTTGCAGCACATTTCTCATGTTTTTAATATGTGTTTAGTTGAAATATGAATTGAAGTATAATTAGTGTCACATTATAAACAGGCTGCCGGGCACCAAACCCGTGAGGGATTTAGTAGTACCTGCCCAGCAGCTGGCTTCTCCCATTCAGGTGGAAATGTGTTGAAAGACACTATTATGTTGCATTCAGTTGTTTATTTTAATTTTTTTAATTTTAAGGAGATGAAATTTTCACTGCATTTTCATGGTAACAGAATACAATAGTCTGAGGTGACAAAAGTATCGAATTAAGTTGACAGTCATAGCAAAGATAATACTAATTGCTTTGATAACTGTATACAAAGCAAATGAAAAACCTAAGGGTGCAATAGCCTCGTTGGGAGTGGCTGGCTGGCTAAAAATATCGGTTGTTAATCTTAACTTTGCTCCTCTTATTTATCAACTGTGATTTGCTTTTGTAGAACTGTTGCTTCTCTTCATAGAGAACCAATACACATGCCCTTCAGTTTGCCAGCTTGTGCCGAGTCGCTTAGGGACAGTGCTTGCCTTCTGTTGACGTTGAGAACCTAGGAGAAGTGATTTGGGTCTTATATCAAGACTTATATTTTATCAACCTCTTCTAAAAAAAAAATAAAGGGGGGGGGGGCGCTTAAACAAAAATGTCATCCTAAGAATTAGGTTCTGTGCAACTTAAGGAATAATGCCTGTTGCTCCAGAATGGGCTGAATTGCTCCAGAATGGGGTGAGTTTCAAGGACAGTTTCCTTATGGTTGTTTCTGCTAGACTACTGCTCTCCCAGGTGGCTTTCTCTTATTAGTGGGAAGTCATTCATTTACCTGATGCGATTTCAAGCAGTGGTGTCCAAGGTAGAGCTTCTAAACATATAGCCTCTGCCCCAGAATGCTTAATATCAGACCTCCTGCTCATGTCAGCTGCTCTTTTTTTTCCCCCCCACTTACAGAAATTGCCGTTATGCACCACTCAATAGTAAGTTCAGGAATTAAAAAAAAAGGAACATGGGAAAAAACCCTTTCTGCTGCATCTGAGCTGTTTCATTTAGGGAAGAATATAAAAAGTAAAAGCTCAAAGGCAATTCTGCTCCACTCCCAGTGCATAGTATCTCCTGTCACTCAAGCCATCCTTGCTTGCTTTCAGCTGTGCTCTCCTGCCCTGCCCTGGCACATTGGCCCAGACTTACTAGAAAAAATTGCTGGGAAAGAGTGCATTTAAGGGGTTCTTTTAAAGAGCTAATTTAATAAATTGTAGGGAGCTGCTCTTGGCTACAGGCTGAAGGTGTACGAGGATGGAAGCAGAGAGTTGCTTTGAGTGCCAGAAGTGGCTGTTCCAAGGAAAGCACAGCAGAGGTTTTATTAACACTATCTTCTTTACCTGAAGGTGCCCATTAGCATAGACAGTCTCGGGATATCATTTAAGAGGCAGCTACGTTTATCTCAAACAATGCACTCTTTGTTTCTGCTGTCTTTAATGCAGACACAGACACAGGTTCATCTCCTGGCGAATGAAGAATTTGCAAATTCGTCTCTCTGTACAAAAGGGTGTTTTGCTGAAACTTTCAGCAGCGGGCTGGGTTTTACTGGTGAAGCAGGCAGTGTGCAATGGGCAAAAGTGCCTTGATAATCTAAGAGCCATTCTCTCTTGCAGCATTTCTCCTGAAACTAGTCAAACTATCTGGCCAAAGATAATACAGGAGCTGGCAGTTTACCACCATTTACCAGAATACCACTACATATGTTACACTTTGAGTACTAACACTGCTGATCAAATTAATTGCTCTATGGAATTATTTCATTTTCAGAAGACAAAGACTACTTTAAAGATATTTAGCCAAAAGTTTTCAAAATTGCAAATACGTCTTCCTTATAATTCCATAAAATTTTAGGAAAACTACTATTCAAGTGAAAAGTATTTCTTTTATAAAAGTCTGAAAGGCAGTTTAAATAAAATCAGCAAAGTGAGAAAAATCAGTATCAGTCATTGCAATTATTTGTCAAACAGAGTAGAATTGAATCCAGTCCAGCCTCATTCTTCAGAAAACCAAGAAATTCTTCTTAAGAACTCAGAAAATGTTAAGTAGATAAATTTGAAAAAGCTCTACTGTTACGTTTCAAAGAAAAATTACTGCATTCCCCTTTGCCTATGTTAACACTACAAATAAATAACAATAACATTTACAAATTATTGTTGGCATACCTGTGAAGCTGCTAAGTGCCCAAATGTGGGATGAAATATGTGACAAAAATCCCCAAAGCAAGAGATCCACAAAGTTCTACAAGCAGAAATCGTAAAAGCTGGGCAGCTTTGTTAGTGCACCATCGATATAAACTCATTTTATGCTTCTTTATTTCTGCTGACAATTTCTAAAATTGGAAGTAATGAAAAGAGAAACTCTGTGGGTAATGTAGGTACCTTTGAAGATGTGGTGGGTACAGAAAGAGATGATTGCAGGCTCCTTGCTTATTGCTTTGCAGAACTCCTGTAGCAATAGACCTGTTGCAATAGCAGTAGTGTTCTCGTAGTCGTAAATCCTAACACAAGATGTAGATACCTCTTCTGTAAAAAAACCAAACAAGTACTAAAGAAGTGTTAAGAAGGTCTTGAGATTTGGGCCTGAATAATTGCAAATGAATGGCAAGAGTCTTGGACAGACAGACCCAGGAGAAAACATTGCTGGTGGTTACGTCGTCTTCAGTTCTCAGAACGTAAAGCAGGAGTGTGTGAGCTGACTGTGGCTGCTCTACTGGATCATATTGTTGGATATAGTCTTGGAAATAGCAGCACCCTAATCATTTGAAGTTAAATTTCATTATTTGGGATAATAAAACCATATAGGAAGCAGGTGCAGAAACCTTATCAAACATGCTACATGTTTATTCTGGTCTGTACAATACCAAATGTACAAAATGCGAATAGCTGACTTCATCATATAAATTTTCTAAATGTGCTTTAAAGGTGGCCCTAAGTAGTGCACACTGCAAGAATCAAGGAGGAAGATGGAAAAACTACAGGCGAGCACCATGAGGTCTGCAACAGTCACAGAACATGAAAACCCTACGAACCAATGTTGCACTGACAAAAAGTCAAACATTAGGGTATTGGCCTTCACTTCACCTCCAGTGCATTGGAGCAGGTTTTGGAGTATCTGATATACATTCTTACCATACAGACTCCCGCTCAGTTCTCCTTACTGCCAAGACCATGCCACCTTGACAAGGTTGATTTACAGCTGATTATCCGCAGCATTGAGAAGCGTAATAGGCTTTCCTAAAACAAGGCATGAAGGACCAACGATAGCAGTTACACATATCTCTCAACATTCACCAGTATTCAGGAACTGCCAAAACCCACAATTTATAGTTATCCCCAGTGATCATTGTGCAGTTGGTTTATTTTAATATTTGGGTTTTGGTGAATTTATTAAAATCCAATTGTTTATACAGAAAAATAAGCTGAGATGGAATATCGTGTTCACATGCAAATTCCCTCTGGGCTATGGTGGCAGCAGGAGTAGAACATAACAACATATTGTAATCAAAACCATTATACCATTAAACGTCACTCACTAGTACAGAACTGTACAGCTGGAAAACTATTGCTGTCCTTGATGAACTTTCCTGAATGTGTTGTGAGATTATTCTATGACACTGGCTGCAAAAAGCAGATTTTGCTGATTTCCCTAGATCGGAATAAATCATTGGCAGTTGAAAGCTTGAATCTAAAGCTGTGCTGGTGATAGTAATTTGTGGCTTAATGCAAACAAAAAAGAGCTTGATTCTCTGGCAGTTTAATCCCAACAATTTAGGGTTTCGGTGTCTTTGTTTTTCCCTTCAATATTCTGTGTGAGAGTTGTTTTTTTTACATTGTTTTGTCTTACCCAAGTTGTAGTACATCTGTTTCCACATAGGGAGCGCAGGTGCCATGACTGTGATGGAAACCATGTGAATGTCCAAGATGGTCTCCCTGACCTTCACCCTGCTCTTTCTCCTACCTCCCACTGGGCTTAAGTAGTCACAGCTGAGGCATGTAGGCATGCCAGCTTAATTTCCATACATGCTCTTGGGTGCCTCTCTGATCTGATGTGCCTTTTTACATTTAAGTTAGAATAATTTCTCACCCGCCTGAAATATAATAATTTCCCACTGAAAATGAATGACAGTTATTGGAAACATGCTATTTTTAGATGCTTTTTCCATCTTATACCTCTAGTAACGCTACAGCAAGCTGCTGAAACTGGCTTTGTCCTAGAAACTGACAATTTTGGGTATCAAATGCTATCAGCCTGTGTGAGCTACTGGCCCCCATTAGGATGGCAAGCACTTTCTAAAAATTATTTCATTAAACCTAAGTAAAATTACTAGAGTTTGGCTTGGGGTTTTTTTCTATACTGGGCTGACACGTAAAATACCATTTTATCCCACCCCATTCAACATGCCATTCACCACAAAATGAAAAGTCACAGTATCTGGTACTTGCTGTAAAAGGAAGGGATATGTAAGTCTTGATTCCACGCTGGAAATGGTGCTGTGACCTCTGTGTTATCCAGTGGCTGAGGAAGTCAGCAGGAGATCCAGGTTCAACTCTCTTCTACATGACAAAATAGGCACTGATCTTACATATCAAAAAAAGTTCCCTAAACACAAAGCTAGAGGATACTCAGGAGTGTTCCAGTCTGTCCTGTTGATATTTAACCACCAAATCTTTCATCTTTACATGTTAATTGATTTAGGAACTGACAACTGCTTCTCATTACTTAGATGACACCTCTTGCCACCATGGTATAAAGCCATTTTTTCTTTGACTCAGCAAGTGTTTATTTTCTTTGAAGTGAAAAGGAGTGCACAAGAAATGCTCGATGGCAGTATCCTTGGGGTGCAAGAATCCCATTAAGATCCCTGCCATGGCAGGAGGCATTCATTATGCCTTCTGCATCTGAAGGACTGTATAGCCTGTGCAATTTTGTGCTTGCCCCTCATTCTTTTTTCCTCAGGATGACCATCAGAAACGGAGCAACCAAATTATCATCATTTCAGAATTGTTTGGATTAAATAACTTAATCCTTCATCACTGTAGGTTTCCATGGTTAGTACTCTGTTCTCATTGTTGGTTTTTATCATGTTTTTCATTCCATCTCAGAAGCAATAAAGTGCAAGATAGATTCAAGATGGGTCACAGAGCAATCAAACGGAATGACAAGCAATGTTGCCTACTTGAGAAGTGCAAAAGGTCTGCTTGGCTGCAATTTGAAACATTATTTCCTGGGAAAACAATCTGCCTCTTGAATTTGTGATCGTGGCATTCTCATATTCTTCTAAACCCTCAGCGATCAGTCTTCTATGAGATTTGCCTAAAAATCCTATAATTTGGGGGAAAAAACCCACTATTTTGAGTTCTTATTTTTATTCTTCTCTGTTGATCATCTTGAATATTCTATGATCTGCTTAGTATTATTATTACATAAAGATAGGGGCTGGAAATATTAGCTGTGTTCTTTGTTTTCTATTTTAACAGAAGCTGAGTCTTATAGTTCACTTATAGTGAATGACATTATTCACATGGCTCCAAGAGATACAGCTTTAAAAAAAGAAAAAGCACTCTATATTATAAGAGTCATGATACCATTGTGTAAGTTGCTAATTCTGGTATCCTGCAGTACTTGAATAATGGAGAGGAAGATGAGTTAATGATTTTAAAAACTTTTTTTTGTTCCTTTGTCTTTACCAGTGACTTAGAGACTAAATGCTTCTGGAGCTGCTAATATCATTCCATATGGGTTTCCAGGCAACTATGGGGAAAGGATGCATATATTATACATTCTGCATTATGCATCAATTATTTAATCAAAAGTTCAAAAGGGCTTGATTTAGCATATTCCCTGCAGACAAATCTTTCATAAGGATTTTAATCTGTAAGTGTTCACTTACAGCACAATATCCTGAAAATGGGTTCAGATGTTCTTTTCTTTTCCTTTTAACTATCGAAGTTTATTAATACGCTTGACAGATCATAATAGCTGTTAGAGAGCTGAGGTATAACCTGTGTATTTGGCATGTTCATTGAGGGACTACTATTCAGCCTCTTCTTCAATGTTAGCGCAAAGTGGTGACTGTTTTTATGGAAAGAGGTTGTGGTATCTCAGATGTCCCTGAGTATTTGCTCTTAAAGGCTGCCACTTGCAAGTGTGGCTCGTACAAGATTGATACAAGAATTATCAGTGGACATGTAGAATTCATTTTAAGAGTGAACCAAACAAGGCTATATATCTTAAAACTCTAAATTTTAATTTGCTTAAGGATTGATTTTTCAGACATACCCAGGATTCTAAGTGGCTCCTGTTAAAAAACGAGCTGCAGAAGTTTGTCAGCTAATATTATTTTGCCCTTTGTGGAGGAAAATGACTGAATTGGCTTCCTTTGAGTCAGAAGTTGACAGACACGTAGACTAGGCCATGTCCCAAGTATACCTACATGCTGCCCTTTGCTACCCAGGTGGCTCAGCCCTGCCTTGATGCAGACAGCTTTTGTAATTGGATTATAGCTGAAAATCTCTTCTTACTGACTTCCTGAACTCTGCTAAAACTGCCATTCACTGTGCTAGTTCTGATGGCTTTCCTGATGCAGGTTTAAGGTTGGACAGTCTGTTCAGTTCCCCACTGCTGTCTCTGAACATCTGCTACTGGTAACAGGTGTCGGTCGCCTTTGTCTGGCAGGCTTTGGATTAGTTACCCAAAACCAGGAAGTTTGTGCATCTTATTTCACATCGGTCCTCCTAATGAACACTCCAAGCAAAATAAAATAAATTATTATTAGCTTTGTATTCTTCTAGACAGTGTAAAAATTGCAAAATACATGCAGACATACAGTCTCATGCAAACAAACTAATACCTTGGTGGTAACAGGATCAGCTTATCTTCTGAGGGATGCTGCTTCTTCACGAGAGCTTTTTCTTCTTTCACCCTCTTGTTTTTCCTCTCAAACAGTAACCGTGTTTTTAAGTCTCCATCATTTCCCTGTCCCTCCTTCATGTCATTACCTGTGGCATTTGCTTTACCTCTGACTTCTCTGCAACCCTCATTCTCTCGGCCACTCTCTCCTTTCCTGTTATCCTCTTGGCTCCAAGCACTTTTCTTCAGGCAAACCCTCTCTTACGCTTGAGCCTTTGTTCCCTTTCTCTGGGCTGTTCTGGTCTGTCCCATTTGGGTATTTCGCTGGGCCTGTCCCGAAGTCACACAAGCACCTCCAGAATATGCCAGAGTGCATTAAGCAGTGTGACTTAATGCCTGTCACACGTTGGTCTTTCTCTTAGTTTTTGCTGTATGACAACATATTTATGTGATAAAGGGGAAAAAAAAAAGTAAGAAGTCTTCCTTGGAGCAGATATCAGTGAGTTTGGTGATCATGATCCTCTGTTCCTAGGGAGTTTCAGTCCACCATCTTGAACCAGCCCTACCTCCATTCTGGACTCAAAGCGACAAGTCTTGAGGAATCATACATGAACTCAGTCCTTACATGCTTTCTGTAGAGAGTAAAGGACTGTTTTGATGTCCTTGCAGAAAACTGTTTTCCTAAGAAGGTAAGCTGCAGCATTTTGCCCCATCTATGTGCTGTAGCATCGCATTCAAAATGTCCTTCTCCATTGCGTCTGCTGAGTTGGGATTTTTGCTAAGTATTTTTTGCTTTTTCCTGGTGTTGATGCTGTCACTCAGCTCTGGAGAATGTGTAGGCACTATATAGCTTTCCTCCACCTTTAACTGCACAGTTTGCACCACCTTCTTGCCTAAACAGCGATCTCCTAGGATTATTTCCTGTAAGACTTAGTGGAAAATTTCATACAGCATGTATCTGGTATGCTAGGACAAATGGTGAGAACAGAAGATGATGGCCATAAAAATAATTTCCTGCTTTTATAAGTGTGAAGAGACTGCACAATATAACATCCTCAGTGTGCATTGTTATTAATATAGTTCTGGGACTCTACATAATGAACATTCAGCTTCCCAGCATCAATGTTTATGATATACAGTGGCTTTACAGAGGCTGTTTTCCTCAAGCTAAATTAAGACATTGCTAAGCTGAATTCAGACTGCATTATATCTGTGATATTGTTGTTGGCCGCAATGTATTTCTAGCAGGGTATTTGAGTGCAATTTTGGCCCTTACTGTGCAAAGTGTGGGCTAATTCCAGGAGAAGTTCGGTCTATGCTCACTCTTTCCTTCGGTCCACGTGGATGGATAGATGGATGTCTCCCTTCCTGACCGAAAGTAAATTGAAAGTAACTCTTGAACTCACTGACATTACTATGGCACAAAGGAAGGAATGAATCAGTCTCTCGCTGTATATTGTCTGAGGAGGTTGAACTCAATTTCTGATAAGTGAAGCCAATGCTGGTATCATACTGCATCTCTTGTAAAGGTGCCAATCTTCCCCGAGTTTAATTTTCCACATTTCATTCATATGTATTTTGCCTTGAAACTCTTATTTTGTCTTGAATTTGCAGGGTATCTTTAAGTATTGCATGTGTAAAATAAAGGATGACAGATAAGTGGACGTGTACACCGAGACTCTTACTCCATCTAGGGGCCCTGACAACATCATTAAAGAGCTTCTGTCACACAGAGGAGGAAGGATAGGTGTGGGGGACTTCACCTAAATCTCATTTATCTGTCATTTCACATTCTGCAGTCGTGTTTCTTTTCTCATTGTTGCTGATGATGTCAAGCTATGTTTGTGTCAACTGGAGCTTTTCTCCTTTTCTTGGCCTATTCCTCATATCTGTTTCCTTAAGAGATGTGAAGTTTTCATGTGTGTTATTGCTGCAGTGGGAGCCACTGCAGTTGCCACCTGGTATGGACGTCCTGGTTACTGAGCAAATCAGCTGGGGAATTGAGCACTGAGAGGCTCTTGCAGAAGGCATAACTTTGAATATGAGTGATGGCAGGAGGGCATATGTGGAAAGATTGTGTGAACACAAAGCCAGAGTTTAGTCAAATATTCTCTACAGTTTCTTTGAATGAGACATTGTCTACTCAAGTGAATTGGATACCCAAAACGTGGATCTTCCAGATACCAGGATCCATCTCTCCTTATCTCAAAGCTGATTATAGCTTGGATCCCAAAAGATTTTTTGGGCAAATAAATCCTGTTGTTTTCAAATGTAGTAGGTGTTTCAATACCTATGAGATCTTGAACCTGTGGCAGTAGTTAGCACCTCCATTACCAATCTCAGCAAAAAGTTAAATAAGATGAGACTCTGAACTGTGAAGTCACTGCCTGTGACTTCAGACATAAGATGCTTTTTCACCAAAGTCCTGCCTGCCACATGAATGTCCTACTTCACAGCAGTGCTCTCACTCTGAACAGCTGAGGTTGATACTGGGATTTTGTCCCAGAAACCCTCTGGATTGACTCAAACTGTTCAAAAGAGAGAAGTATATGCTGTCATTCTTTAGTATGTCTCTTCTGTTCTGGGGGTGAAAAACGCAATTGTGGTATCAGGCAGTTTTCCCAAGCATGAAGTTCAGCAAAAGTATTTCTCTAACTATTTTTAATAGACAAAAACATTATGGGCCAAATTCAGTCTACATTACATAAGAAATTATTAAAATAAGGATGAGTTTAAGAGTATGCATATATGCAAAATACTACATCTTTTACATTCAAAGAAATACGCAATTGATGTTTCATTAGTATTCTGTACCTTGTGTTGCTGTTTACAGTCCTGCCAACCCTAAATGATTTTTAAAAATACAATTCAGAAGACAAAATAACCATGGGTCAAACTCTGAAAAACAGGAGATGGGCCAAGGAGAGTTTTTGTCTTCAAACAGTTCTCAATGCATAATAGGTACTCATTCTTTTTCATTGACCTTTGTGATATGACTGAACATTAAAGGTTGAGAATGTAATCTCAACTTGTTTTCTGTAGCCACGAGGGAAGAAATTGTTATAAAGAACTTTTAAATCGTGTATTCTCCTGTCATCACAAGCTATTTTTTAAAGAAAACAGCAGTTAATATGAGATTGGGGGTAATAACCTACATCCTCAGAGCTGGTAACATGTACTACTTCAAAATTAATGAAAAATAAAAATAACCTGATTTGTTAACATTTACGTTCCCTTTACACTTGCTTTTTGCTGGTAACAGTGCCAAAGGAAGCCTCTTGTGGCATAGGGAGGTGTTTAGGGGGGTTAGAGGGAGCTGGCCGCGGTTGTACCAAAGGAAAAAAACTGAAGTTATTTAAGAGAGAAAGATGTAGTATTAGTCAGACTTGGCATTTGAAGAAACGTACTTCTGGAGGAGATTTTATCACTGTAATAAGGGCATTCAACATGAAGACATTGTGCCCTTTCCACCTCACAGCTTTGTTAGTGTTTGCCTGTCACGTGTGACCGCGACCGCCTGCATAGGACACCCGCACCGCCACATCTCCAGGCACATAGGCTTTATTCACCCAAATAAATAGACAAGGCCATTTTCTGGAGACAGCGGTTGGGATACACAGCCTTTCGATTTGTGTTAGCTCCCTTGACATTGTGCCAGTAGAGAGTTAAAATGTTGTAGCAGATGTGTGCTGCATTTACTAAAATATACCCAGTAGTGCCATCCTGTGGTCTGGGCTGCGGCTACCAGGAGGCTTCTGCACCGCATCCCGCCTGTTTTCCAAAAGCGATTTTGTCTTGGGTTCTTACACACAGTCAGAGTTGTGCCAGCCTTATGCCAAACTTATGGTTTTCTTCTCATATGTTCAGTCATTTCTGTTAATCTGCTAAATAGGAGGGCTGGAATATATATTTTTCTTTTCTCTGGAAACAAACATTTTTGGAAAGTCTCCATAATTCAGTTTCTGTCACCAGATTTATAGCAGAGATGGTACTTTGTAAATCAACTCCAGATACAGTACCACCCGGCCTCGGAGACTTTTTTTACCATCTTTTGGGAGTGCAGGAGCTTTTTCTTAATGCAGTGTTTACTGTAGTATAGTACAGAAGCTTTACACTTCATTAAAAATATGAAATGCTGTAATTTAACTAATTGAAATGTGAACCCGGATGTAAGGTAAATTAACCTTATTTTAAGAGCAATGAGAAAGCTGTGTCTCATATGTATTTATGGACCAAGTTTTGTTACCTCATGTCCCCATGAATTCTTTGGCTAATTTAAAGCTGATGCCTGCAAAACTCATTCGAAGGAACTATTTAGTCAGACTGAAGTATGATCACACTATGCCTCAAATAAAGCCTTTCTCATTAAAATAGTATTATGGTGGGATAGCAAAAATAATAGAGATGCATAATCTAGGAATACCATTGTCTGTCTCTGGCTGTGGAATACACATAGCAACAGGTCTGCTATTTATACATTGGTTTTTAGTTCATAAATATGTTTAAGTCTTAAAACAGGAAAAATATGTATCATCAATGGATTTAAACTATGTGGCTTATTAGCAACAGTGCAGAGTTTTAATTGAGTGGTCTTTCCTGCTTGTCGTCAAAATATTAAGCAGCGCAGAGTTAGATTTTTTTATTATTCTATTTTATACATGTCACATTTCATTCAGCAGTTTGAATAAATTATTTCAAAGTGTGTTTAAAAAAGGAAACACTTTCCCAGCATTTGGGTGACAAGTAGATGACAACAGTTTGCCGGCCCAGCACTGCAGGGTGCATCACCCACCGTTCCCTTTTGCAGAATTGGCTGTCATTAGTGCTGCTCCTTGGGGAGACTGATGGCCTCTTCTCCCACCCACAGAGAGCCCTTCAGGCTTCACTTAAATATAGGTGAGGCAGAATAGGCAGGAAATGACAGCAGGGGGAGAAGGAACTTTTATTGTAAATCGAGTTAATGTATAAGAGAAGAATTCTACTGGAGTCTTTACATACTCTTACACCTTGGTGGATTTGTCAGGTACCATGTCAACAGTAAAAAGACCACCTTTCAGTGTACTGTTATCCTGGTCGTTATTCCTCTTTAGTAGCACTTGGCCAAGTTGACAGACACTTCCAACAGGCCACGTTTGTTCAATGTGCTGTAGCGGTCTGAATCTTGGAAGGTTTTAGAATAGCCCATTTTTACTTCTGGGCAGAACAGTAGGTGAGGATACAAGGATGCAAGCCTGGGTATGTGAACAGGAGAACCTTCAAAACTTTTTCCCCAAAAGTTCTGTGCCTCAGTTCTATAAAGCACGTCCTGCCAGTCTCCAGACACCCAGCAGCCAGGTCTGGCAGCCGCTCAGAACCGTCTCCTGTGGACGCAGCGTGCAGCTGCCTAACAGGTCCACAGGCTGCCCAGCTCCTGCCGGGTGGGACGTCACTTGTGCAGACTGATTCCGCACACCATTCTGCACAAAGTCCAGCATGTCCCCCGCGGTATGTACCGCACCGACAGGTGAGCTGCATGACTTCAGTGAGTCTTCGGCAGAAAGATGTTTCCATTGGCTGGTCTGAATGTTTAATTCCTTATCCATGCCCTCCTGCTCACTCTGAGTGTCCATCGTTGGGGTGGGCAGGTAGAAGTAGATAGGCTTTACTCCAGTTTCCCACTGAGCAGGTCCATACCATGTACCTGTGCACTCTCACAATGCAGGCAAAGAGGTAAGGGGTAGGAGGAATGCATGCAGCTGACAGGGGGCTTAAATGAAACCATGACCTCCCTCTGAGGGATCCCTCTGAGATCCCTTGGCATTCAAAGGAAAGCATGAGGGGATGTCTGAGTACGCAGAGTGCCGTGAAGGCCCTCTGTACAATTCACACAAAACCGCTTGTGGATGTGGACGACTCTTTCCCAAGCATTCAAGGGGCCTCAGGGCAGGCTCTGTGGTTTTTTGTTTATTGCATGAGCCAGAAAAGGGACTTGGAGCACAGCTTACTTGAGAATGGCTTTACAGAAAAATCAGTGGGGCAACACTGATTCCTCTCCAGTAAGAGTTATTATATGTTTTTGCAGTGTAAATTCATGACTAGACAAGGACGTGACAGAATTGCTGAGGTTGGCAGGGACCTCTGGAGAGAGCAGGATCATCTAGAGCAGATTGCTCAGGGCTCTGTCCAGTTCAGGTTTGAGTATCTTCAGGGGTGGAGACTCCACAGAGTCTCCGGGCAACCTGTCACAGTGACAACCCTCACAGGGAAAATTTTCTTCTTATGTTTAGATGCTTTCCTGTATTTTATTTTGTGCCCATTTCCTTCTGTGCTTTCACTGTCCTTTCCCTGAGAAGAGTGTGGCTCTATCTTCTTTACTGCCTTACATAAGACATTTATACACACTTTAAAAAGTCCCCCTGAGCCTTCCCTTTGGTAGGCTGAACAATCCCAGCTCTCTCAGCCTCTCCCCATGTGACAGTTGCTCCAGTCCCTTTATCATCTTCATGGCCCCTTGCTGGACTTTGGACCCAGCACTACAGACGTGTCACCAGTGCTGAGTAGAGGGCAAGGATGACCTCCTGCCACCTGCCGGCAACACACTACCCCATGCAGCCCAGGAGTATGTTGGCCTTTTTTACTGAAAAGGCGTATTGCTGGTCGGCACCCAGCCTGTACTGGTGCGTGGGGTTAATCCTTTTCACGTTTAGGACTTTACATTTCCATTTGTTGCACTTCATGAGGTTTCTGTTAGCGTATTTCTCCAGCTTGTTGAGGTCCCTCTGAATGGCAGCACACACTGTGGTGTATCAGCCACTCTTCCCCGTTTTGTATCAGCTGAAAACTTGCTGAGGTTGCAGTCTGTCCCATCATCCAAGCCATTAATGGATGTGTTAAACAGTATTGGCCACAGTATCAAGCCTGGTGGTACACCCCTAGTGACTGGCCTCCAGCTGGACTTGGTGCCACTGATCACAAGATTTTCAGCTAATCTGTTCAGCCAGTTTTCAGTCCACCTCAGTGCCCACTTATCCAGCTCATACTTACCAGTTTGCCAATGAGGATATTATGGGACACGCTGCTGAAAGCCATGCTAAAGTCAGAATAAAGAACATCCACCAGTCTTTTTTGTCCTGTGAGCTAGTCATCTCATTGTGGAAGGCAAAGAGGTTGATCAAGCATGATTTTCCTGTGATAAATCCATGCTGACTGCTCCCAATCACCTTCTTGTCCTTAATATGCTTGGAAATTCCAGAAGGATTCACTTCTTCCCCTTTCCAGGGACTGAGGTGAGGTTTTAGTTCACTGGATCCTTCTTCTTGCTCTTCTTGGAAATAGGAGCAACAGTGGCTTTTTCACAGCCCTCGGGAACCTCCCCTGATTGCCACAAGCTTTCAAAGACAAGCGAGTGGCCTCGTATTGACATCATCCAGCTTCCTCAGCACTCATGGGTGCATTCCCCATCAGGTCCCTTGGACTTGATTACGCCATTCTGTTTAAACATCCCCTAACTGGGTCCTCCCCCACCGAGGTTGTCTTCTTTGCTCCGGACTGTCCCACTTGTTTCAGGGGCCTTCACCCTGAAGACAGAGCTTACCAGTAAGCCTTGACAAATTCAATTCCAGATGAGCAGTCTTCAACAAGACTTTGATTTTTGTGACAAGAAGTAAAATCTGTCTGTAGTTACTCTTGGTTATCAATATATCATCCTCTTACAACTTTTCATACTATTGTAGGTGTCTAATACACACATCTCTAAAAGCATTTCGGGATCAGAGTAACATGGCAGTAAATATTCTGAATAATTTGTTATTTTCTTCTTTAAGCTTTTAGTATTTACTCACCAACCACTGCATCTACAAAACCTAGAAATCAAGTGAAGTAGCAAGAAGATGCAATGAAATACATTTTGACATTAACACGTTCAAATATGTGCTGACAAGCCAGAAGTCCACCAGTCTTGGTTTTGGAAAACAATGGTGACCAGCCCAAGAGCTGCTGATGGCCTGCAGAGCATTCGGAAGTGGCTTGACACACACTAAGCTTATTGGATCGGCTGCCTAGCAGGTGCCCAGCTATGCTGAAAAACCCTGGGCTGTATGAACTATGTGAGGCAGCAGAGGTAGGCAGGTGAGGTAGTTGAGGAGCCCTGAGAGACATGGGAGCAGGAATAGGAATGTACAGGGCACCTGTGATTTCCAGATACAGACTGAGCGGAGGTTCAGATATCTGGGCAATGAGTAGCCTGGGTGTGCCAGGCTGTGTAGGGTGACAGCTGTCACCAGAGGTACCTCATTCTAACCCTGAGCAGAAGCAACACCCTGGTACCTTTTTCATGTAATTTGGCACCAGAGAGCATAAAAGATTGCAAGCCATCGTAGCTGGCACGTTATCTGCATAGTGGTGAGATGTGCAGATAAAGCTTTTGGTGATCATGCTACAGCTGACTGATTTGAGGGGCTGCTTGGCCACACACAGTTGTAGTGTAGTGGGAAAACATGCCTCGCTCAGTCCTCCGTTACCCTCCCGGAGCCAAACAGAAAGAGTGAGTGACTTCCCAGAGCTTCACAGCAATGATGATGACAAATGGCTCCAATACCCTGATTTGTGATGGGTTCATAGATTCTAATAAAAAAAATAAGAATCACCTAACGTATTTTATACTATTTTTAGGATTGTTAGACAAGGAAGCATAAATCTTTCCCTTTTAATGAAATGCACCTGAAATACCTGACATACATACATTCAAGTGCCATTGATTTCAAATGACAGTACTAGTACGTTTAACTTCAAACATGTCTGTAAGAGCTTTGCTGGACTAAAATTGTAATGAAATACTTCTTTTAAAGTTTTTCCTGTGTTCACCAACAAAGGAAAATCTATCAAGGAGGAATTCTGTCCTAACTGGGCATTTTTAACCTAGGTTTAGTTAGAGTTAGACCTACTGTATGTTAAGTAAATTTGGATTGATTATCAAAGCCCTAATTTAGTTGCTTCCCTTGTTGGATTAAATGTAATCTCCTCTTCCATGTTCATTTAGTAATAAATGGAAAGATAACATTGTAGAGTTCGTGGTTCAGGTAGAATACAAAAAATGCAGTAGAACAGATGAGGGGTTTTGCATAAGCAGATCTGTTTAATGGTAAGAAAGCTTAAGCACACAGACTGTTTTTAATTTTTTTTTTTTACTACTTAGAAGATAAACTTTCACTACAGTTTCCTTTTTTATGCTTGATTATTTTATGCATTTCCTGACAACTGATGTTTGAAGTAGTCTGCCTCCTTTGATATTAGTGATACATCCAAGATTATCTATATCTCACAGCCTTTCCATAATTCTAAATAAACTGCATGATGGAAAGAAGACTTCATTTTTCACTGCATGAATAAATTTCAATTTCTTTGCTTTGAGTTGAAAAAAAATTAAAGTCCATCCCTTCTCTCACATTTTGGCCATTAAGATACCTTTATGTACCAAACAGAAAATAACTAGTTGCAGGTAAATTAAAGTTACTAGTTGCAATAAATTAAAAATACATTGATTTCCTGCTAATGAAAAGACTAAAGAATGCTTAAAGAAAAGAGGAAGGATTCAAATCATTAAAATTGACATACCTGTTTATAGTAAACAACATAATTTTGTCCTAAATTCTCTCCATTTCTCCAAGGTATCCAAAGTTAACCTGTTGACAGAGTTGTAGAGTGGTGGAATTCTGCACAGTAACTACTAATTACTCTTTTTTATCAAAATAAAGTAGTAAAAGGCAATAAGAAGAGATGTTCTGAACACAGGCAAAAGCAGAAGGGCAGAATGTAAAACAAAGGGTGTCCGAAAACTTTTTAGTTTGAGGAAAATATAAAACTCATTTCAAACTGAGCCAGCCGTCTTCCATTCAGCCTCACACCCTGCCAGTGTAGTTACAACGCCCTAGCAAGAGACACTCTCCAAATGTTGTTTTAGCAGGTGAAGGGGTTCACCACAGGAAATAACATTTGTAATCTGGAGTATATTATCATGCATTAATCTTATTTCTCTGCAATTCAGCCAGTGTCTTCTCAAAGTTAGTAATGATTGCTGTGGAGTGAATGGCAGCCTTCTGTAATGCTGCTCGTCTGCTTCATCCCACTTCTGTCCAGATACTGAACTTTATTTGCATTCAGTAATCACTATCTGTTATGGAACGTGCTCAAATATGAAACCCTTCATGACTTAATATTACTTAATCTCATAAAAGTTAAATTAGCAGACAGTGTGTGCCATAAAAGATCTAATAATAATGCAGATGTTTAGCTTAGCTGTGACTTTAGAAGTCACTTAACAGGAAATCTAAGGGGAAATGTATAGTTTAGCAATTAGCCATTAGAAATCATCTACAAGTTTTTCAGACTTCAGGCAAATGAGGGAGATCTTCTACACCTGAATAGCTATGCTGTTTACAGAGTGCAAGGCTTTTCTGAAGGGTCCGTAAAGAATGGCTGGGCTGCGCCATTTTGGATTGCCTTACACCACACAGGTGCTAGGTACAAGTGGCTTTTACTCCTGCTGCCTAGTGATCATCTGCTGGTACTGAAGAAACAACTGAACATTTCTATAGCTTTACAGATCCAGTTCAGAAAGGGCATCTTTCTCATGCTGAGGGGTAATTCCTTTTTCAGAAGGAAATGTGGTTAAGGCAACAACACCTCCCCTATGAAGAAAGGCTGAGACAGTTGGGGTTGTTCAGCCTGGAGAAGAGAAATCTCCAGGGAGACCTTATTGCAGCCTTCCAGTACTTAAAGGGGGCTTATGAGAAAGATGGGGACAGACTTTTTAGCAGGGCCTGTTGCAATAAGACAAGGGGTAATGGTTTTAAACTGAAAGAGGGTGGATTTAGACTAGACATAAGGAAGAAATTTTTGACAATGAGGGTGGTGAAACCCTGGCACAGGTTGCCCAGAGAGGTGGTGGATGCCCCATCCCTGGAAACATTCAAGGCCAGGTTGGACGGGGCTCTGAGCAACCCCATCTAGTTGAAGATGTCCCTGGTCATTGCAGGGGTGTTGGACTAGATGACCTTTAAAGGTCTCTTCCAACCCAAACTATCCTATCCTATCCTGTCCTGTCCTGTCCTGTCCTGTCCTGTCCTATCCTGTCCTATCCTATCCTATCCTATCCTATCCTAACAAAAGCAGGAACAGCAACAAGAGATTAAAAACAAACTTATAGAGTATGACTTTGTTGAGGGAATTTAAGGCAGATTTTAGGAGAGAGAAAGCTCTCCTGCATCTGTAAGCTGTTCGTTACACTGCAAACTCTTGTTAGCATCCGCGTAGTACATAGAAATCAGGTTCGGGTTTTATTGTACTACATGTTGTGCAAACAAAGTACAGAAATATGCCTTCTTCAGTGAGATTAAGACAATCTCATGGATGGATAAATAAATAAATAGGCATAGCAGACATAGTAGAAAATAGGTAGCAGAGAGGATAAAAATTAAAATGAGAGGAATGTAAGCTTATGCAGAGTTTGCAAGGTTGACATTCTGTTACTACATTGAAGAGGCTACAGGTATTCATAATAGCTGTAGGCATAAATTTCTCTTAGTACGAATGAAAAGAGTAGAGCTTGAAGAGGCTTGTGTTTCTCTCTGCCTTTTCCCAGTGTTGATAGGTTGACCTGGCAACATGATATGTTATGGAAGAGTCTGCTTACTATGTGAGTAAACTTGAAAAAAATAGGATGAGTAGGGCACTACACCCAGGTGTAATCTGCACAAGGTTAAGCGATGCACTGTAAGAGGCCGTGACTATGACAGGATTGGTAGCTGTTCATACAAATTAAAGTGTTTATTATTCATATTTTATATAAAGCCTGAATTATTCTAGGCCATGTAGTAGTCAGAACAAAAAAGACATCTTCTCTTAATGTTTAAAGAGCAAGGTGTGGGATTCATCTCAGTTAACTTTACCTATTCTGAGGTTACATGTCTCATGTAAACTTGTCACTTTAGGCTTTGTAGTCTATGAAGAAATAATGACACCTTCAAAGCACTGTTCATCTCACCTCTCTCCAGACACATGCTTTAAGATGTCTTTTTTTTTCACTGACGTTAGAGGGAGCCTTGATCACCAGCTGACAGTAGACACCTAATTTTTGACATTTAAATTTAGGTGGGTGAATTTTTGTCCGTAACAACTGACTTGAGTAAAGACCAGAGACTTCGGTCCTCTGTACTAACAAACTCTCCTTGTGATTTTGGGCTAGACATTTCAACAGATATTTTCAAAATTAGCAGATCTTATTAAAAAGTCTGGCTGTTGTCCAGCTTCCATTTTATCCTCCTGGAAGTACTACTTTCCAGCCTCTGTAGAGACATTTGAAATTCATTAATAAAATGCAAAATCAAATGGTGCAGTAGGACTGTTGTTTGTTAGACTTCAAGTGGAACCAAAGTGTTTCTGCGGAAAAATAAAGCCCAAGTAAAATTATTTGTAGTACAAAGGCACAACAGTTCTTTGAGACTAATATTTCATAATAATAATATAAAATAATAATTAAAATAGTAAAATATAATAATATACAGCCCCATTTCAGCCTCATTCCTTGTGCCAGCTGTTTTCCTCTGTGCTGTCTTATTCAGGAGTTTCCCACTGCAAGGCTATAGCAATTAAAATTAAATCGCTCTGTGAAATTCTCACTGTTAGGAGTGATGTCAAGATGTCTGGTTCATCCTCCGCGGGTGTCCCTTTATCAATGCTAGGGAAACCATCACAGTGACTGCAGAAGTAAACTAGGTACACGTACGGTCAAAACAACAGGCTTATTGCTGTGTTCATTCCTCTGTGCTGATCGGGTGCAGGGCTGCTTGAGAGGCACCCCCAGGCAGCTCTGATGAGATGATTTGTTACCTTTTATATTCCCCTTTTCCACCCCCATGCTTCTTCCTCTACCATGCTCATGCACTCCCAGATAAACAGGCTGTCTCTGTTTATTCTTTTCCCACTAGCTTCAATGTTGCTGATTTTGCATCCTTATTCAGTATTTATGATAGGGTTGCCCTAGTAATTTCTGCCTAGGTCAGCAGCGCTCTTAAAGCTAGTACCCCTGTTTGTGCTGTTTCTTGGGTTGCTATCTTGTTAGCACAGCCTCAAGTCAAAGTTAGCCATCTGCATATGCATGACTCCCTTTTGGCTATTTGTTATGCCTGGTAATTTCTCATGCTGTTATCTTGTTAGTGTAGCTACTACCCAGGTTTGACCGTTTGCACACACCCAGAAGCCAGCCTGGTGAAATTGATGGTGGAAGCACCTTCTCCTTCATCTACTTGGTCTGAATTACCAGAGACAGTCTTCATGGCCAGCAGCAGCTAGACCTTGAGGGAAATATCACACTTAACCTTCTGCTTTCTGCCTGCCCTTCCCCTCTTAAATACGGTCACAAGATATGTGCACATGGTCCAGCATGATGCTGCATCTTCTGGCATATTGCTATGTTACTTCCTTGGCTGCCTTACAGTGGTGACCCAGAGTGGGAAATGCTCATTAATCCTTCAGTCCTGGACCAGAAGATGGCTTGCTTTCTGGTGACTTCTTCTGTCTCTGCCTAGTCTGGCTTCTGAGCCATGTGGAGAAGCTGCTCAGAAAGGGTCAGTTATTACATGCAGGCTCTCTTCCTGGAGATGGTTCATCTCCCATTTACCCAGATTACCTCTGTAGCAACTTGACAGTGAAAACTGGTTGAATGGAAATGGGAATGGATACATTAAAAGGATCTGAGACCTATGCCAGATTTTTTATGGGGAAGATGCTCTTCCCCCAGCTAGAAGACAAAAAGGAAGAGTTCAGAGAGGTTGTGTGCTCCACCCACCTGGCTTAATTCAGGGCGACGCTCTGAAGACAATCAGCCAGCATACAAGGTCACCTATAGAAGTTTCCTTTCAATATAATGGCCAAATAAATATTTAGGTGTCATGATGGAACTGCATCTTTCATTTTTTCCCAATTATTTGCTAGGGAACAGCAAGAAGAAGTAGAAAAGTGCCTTGTCCAGTGCCTGAAGTAGTTGCTGCTACTGTTGCTGCTCACCTGTATCGTGTAGCTTCCTCCTTGGGCTTACACATGCAGTAGCAGGGTGTTAGAGATTTTTTTTTTTCCTGAGGTAGAAGAATAGAAACCCAATCATAGGGAAAAATTCTAGACTAAGTAAGAGAACAGTATATCTGGTTTCATTTATCTATCTAGTATCAGCTTACATTTCCCTGCCATCAGACCGTCATGTCACATTGCAGTCTGAGACAGCACCTGCAAACCAAGCAAGTAAAAATATAATGATGAGGGTTAGAATTAAGTTTCCCTATTCATAAAAAAAACGCATCTCTTTCCACATACAGATGGCTCTTGATATGTCATAAAACAGATCACCATGCTAAGTAATAAGAACTATACAGTAGTTTCGCTGGTAAAAAAAAGAGAATTTGCACTGTGAACCTCATGATTTGTTTGGTTTTGACAGTTTAGTAGGACAGTAGGTAATAAGAGAAAAAAAAGAGATGATTCTTTGCATTCAGGTTTGAACTAATCCAAATTTTGAATGAGTATAGGGTTTTTATTTTGGCATGGTCCACCACTTCTGGAAATGCCAGTCTGCGACAAGCCGATCGTATGGCCACAATAACAGTGCTATGCAAACAAGATTTCTGTTTGGGAACAATATGAAGGGTTAGCAGAGATTGTCCTTTAAGCTGTCCTTGTAGGCAAAAACAGTCCTCATGAAATTCAATTTAGACTGTGACTTTATCAAAGAGAGATTTAACGAATCGTTTGGCAAATATATTTAGAAGACACGGAATATGACTTTGGGATCACTTCATTACGTGTTCTTTGTTTAAATGTAGCTTGTCTACCCTCACTCAATTACAATTCTGTTTCTGTAAAATATTTTGCTTTCCATACAAATTGCTGAATAGGATTTTCAAAATGTCAGTACATGTTAAGCACTTAGTATTTGTAGGATCTTCTGAAAAGCCCATCTGCTATGCAAATTAATATCTAAGAGTAATTTCTGAATGAGGATTCATAGAGGCATGGTTCAGAAAAACAATTAGCATATGTTTACCTTCCAGTGATTTCTGTAAAATACAGATTTTTACTTGAATACTTTATACAGTGAGGAATGATTTCCTGAGCTGAAGTTGTACTCATTGCAACTAATAACATCAATATATCGTTTGCTTATTAACAGGTTTGAATTTTATTTGCTCTTTCCTCTGCCACGTTCAATTCTCAGTGATGGAAAACACATTTGTTCACCTAACTATTCATGAAGTGTGTCCTGCTTGATGATGTTATTCCCCACCCTGTGGGATGAGGTGACTTCTTTTCTCAGTTGCTTTCAGGAGCGCGTGTCCCCACTGACCCTTTCTGTCCCATACCCTAGTGCACCTGGTGGACATCTGGAATGTGATAGAAGCCTTGCGGGAAAATGCATTGAACAACCTGGATCCCAACATCGAACTGAACGTGGCTCGCCTGGAAGCTGTGATTTCAACTATCTTCTACCAGCTCAACAAAAGGATGCCGACAACCCACCAGATCAATGTGGAGCAATCCATCAGCTTATTGCTCAACTTCTTGCTAGCGGCCTTTGATCCGTAAGTCTGTCTTTCTTCCCTCCTCTTTTGACTAGAGAAAGGTATTTACTTGCTCCAGAAATATCTTTGGAAAACAATTGAACAAGCTAAATTGTGACCCAAATAATCGGCATGTGAATGGTGCTAACTAGGGAGAGAACCTAAATTAAGGACCTCTGCTTTCCTTTCTGTCGAGCCAAATTCAGCACAAATGTGTTTTCATCCAGTTACTCAGACTTGTTCCAGTTTATATCAAAGAAGAATTATCTACAGAGACAAATTTACATCCACTTCTAATTTGCCTTGTTATTTATTGACACACCAGTGGCTGACACCACTGCAATGCCTCTGCAGCAGTGACATGGGTTAATAGCTCATTATTTTGAAAGAGCTCATTTTCCTGCAAGTTCTTGCAGCTGTAAGCAATTTTTTTTTTCTGGCTCATGCCAGTGCAGCATGATTTTGATAATATGACAGAAATAGGATAAAGACTTGGAGGTGATGCTGAAATTCATGTTGCTTATTACTGCATGGGACCCGTATTACAAAAAGGACAAGTTTGAGTTAGAGTCAGCCACTTACCTTAACAAGTATCCATATTACAGTTTCTGAATACATAGTCATCATCCTGTACTGTAATATTTGCAATCCTCAAAACTGAATTGTTGGAGAACAGTGGTTAAGTCTGACAGATGCAGATGACCTATTGCTTCTTTATGGCTTATATTTTGAAAATTCACCAGCTGAAAACAGTGGCCATGACGCATTAAAATAAGGACGCTGCTCGTTTCCCCCTCCCCCTTTCCCATCCTCTTGCTTGAGGGCCTTGGTGCTGGGTACCATCGAGCACCTTTTTGAGGAGCCAGACCAGACTCAGTTGCCATGGTAACAGGGAGAAAAAGTAGATGTTCCACATGATGAAGCTGCACCCAACCTCCCCTCCAGCCCCTCCGAGGGAAAAAAAGAAGCCAATCTGTTGTGAAACCATAGACTTCAGGAATACTTTTCTCCCCTCAAGGGAGAAGTAGAAGAAGGAACAGGCACTTTAATTTATGCCACTGTGGCTGTGACAAGAACAGTAAAGGATGAGGAAAACGTCTGGACACATGCATTGGTACATGCCACAAGCAAACTGCTTCCCAGCTGGTAAACACAAAGAATGACCCAGGACTGTGGAAGCAAGACCTGCAATAATGTGCTTGTTTTGTAGTTCGCTGTGGCAGGGGTGGAGATCTCAGCTAGATGTCAAGGCTGCTTGCAGAGGAGAGGATTTTACCCCCCTTATAGGGAAACAGAGAGTATACTTAAAGGGGCAAAGTTTTGCTTTCCCTGAAAACATCCCATGTGCTGTGGGTCACGACCTGTTTTGGGGCTACCATAAGGACCTCCTGGGGGTGAGGAGGGTGTCACCCTCACTCCATTTGCTAAGCCTGTCGTGCTGCCTTGAGCAGGGTGCACAGGATGAACTCCCCAGGACAGAGACACCCAAACGACCACCAGGAAGAGGCTTCCAGCTCTGGGGTCTGAGATGGGGACTGGCTGCCTGTCACTCTATTTCAAATGCAGCAAATGTCTGGGATGAGGTTCAGAGGCAATCTGAGATATCAAAGTTCAGGCTTCATGGAGACAGATCTCTGTCAACTAGATTTCTTTTTACTGTAACGGGAGTTTGGACACCTGTCAGGGATACAGCCATATAAGTATCTGATTCTCAAAATGTGCCCTTCCCTTTTGTATGATTCAGATTATTGATGTTATGTGTCAGGTGTTGGTTTAGCAGCCACTGGTGGTCCGAATTTCCCTGTTTCTGGGAAACAGAGGGAGGGAGGTGGCTCCTACGTGCTAGAGGGGCAGTGTGAGAGCTGCTGGGATTTAACCAGAGCTGATACCTCTGCTTCCCATGTGGCTCCTTTCCCTCCCTGCAGTGCAGCAGAAAGGTCCTTCTCTGCTGAAGGCTACAAGTTGGTAGAAGGAGGAGCAAGGTCTTTTCCTGTGGTCCCATGCTCAGAGGGGAGCAATGCACTGCATATAGAGGGAACAGGGGTGGAACTGTGAGGCAGGGTGGAGTCTTTTTATCACTCTCCTCCCATTTGTAGAAATTGGACAGTTAAACTGAATTGCCTGCAGTCTTCTCTGATGAAAAAGAGATTTTACTAAGTGCATGAATCATACTGAAATGATGACAGTCACCCCTGAAATAATCCTGTTATCTTTGATCTGGGTTCACTCCTCTGTTTCTTAGCTTTGTGTTTTAAAGAAACAGCTGGCCTGCAGAAATGCTATACAAATTTCTACGTAGCTACTGAGGAATTATTTTTCATATTTATTAATGGATGTTAATATGATCACATTTGATTGTATGAATGCAGACCGCAAGGAAAAAAAAACCCAAACCCTGAAAAACCCAGAACAGCTTTCTAAGACCGAAACAGTAGACCAAGACCAAATAGCTCTTCAGTATTAATGAGAAGAATGTTCAAAGTGACGATGGATGTTTTTGGAGTTTGTGCCTATGCAGAGCAATGGCTGTTCCTGCTCTGTTGTGGGCAGGTCCAGAACAGATTGTGTGATTTCTCATGTTCCATTTGAAATGCAAAGAAAGAGAATGGAGAAATGGACTCTTGTGACTTAACATATATGAAGGATCACAAAGGATAAGTTCATGTGTGATTTAAAATCTAATAACCCTACCACCATCTCGTTTATTTAGTTCTAGCCCTACATGTACTGTGCTGGCTGAAGATCCTCTAAGCTTTAAACAGAGCTTCTTCCTTCATTTATAACCTGCTGAAAATCTGGCAGGTTTCTCAGCCCTCTGGCACAGAGTATTTCCCTAGGCCTGCAATACCTGGCTAGCAAAACTTAAGAAGAACCACAGTGCGATGCCATGGCATGTGGGCCAGCTTGCCCACTGCCTGTGCTGAACTTTCATTTCAATTTTTTAATGATTTTTTCACAGCTTTGGGGATTCATTAGGCCTACAGATAATTATATTTCCCTGCTGCTCAACCCTGAAGGGAGGAAAAAATGGGGAAAAATTATAATGTATAAGATTTCACGTGATACTGACTCTAGTGCTCCTTCATACTAAGCCAAAACCAAAGTGCAACCTTCTAAAACTACAGGTCAACAAAATCAAAATTCACAAACAGAAATGCTGCTCCAATTAATTTGCTGTTAGTGTGTAAAAGTCATCATCGTGTAGTAGAGGACCCCAACAGACCAAAATCAATGAGCAGAATGAGGCGGTCAGACTTCAAAAGATCTAGGCAAAACCATGTCTGATTTGCATTTTTAACTGCATGTTAAAATTGAGCAATAGCTTTTGCTTCAAGGTCTAAGGTGATTAACTGGCTTTATGAAATAATAGCATGCTTCCTTCACTGGAATGCAAGTACTGTATAAAAAGATTACAAGTTCAAACCTCTCTGAAAAATTCATCCCAGGTTGGTGTCAAAGCCTGTGCAGGCGGGTAGGTGGAATGTCACCCTCATTTGAACCAGCTGTTCCCAAAAAGACTCTTTCTAAACAGACTGTAAAATATTCTGTGCTAGATCATTTTCAGCACTGACTCCATATTGCAATACAGCTATTCCTGCAGCAAAGTTTAACTGAGAAGATCATAGCCGATTTTTCTCCATCCCTTGACATACCTGTCCTATGAATGGAGCTGTGAGCTCTGGGCTGTGGAACAGACCCAATCTGGCTGGAGGGGCTTGACTTCTACAAAGACAAACGAAATATTCATGCCCTTGTTTAATCAAATGCATAACTGAATCATAGTGAGTTCAATACATAAAGATGTTCAATATCTGTTTTGGAAGTATAACTTCTTGCTCAGCCATCTATTCAGAGCTGTGAAGTGCTTAATTCTCTCTCTTCTCCACCTTCAGTGATCATTGAAAGCCGTACAGGCCAGCTAGCTTTTACAAAGGAAGTCCAGCAAAAAAATGCATTTTGGAGATTTGGTCATTATGCATTTTGTTCTCCTAAATGAAAGAATTTTGCTTGATTCCAATAAAATTTCCACTCTGAAACCTGTTTGTGAAAATGGGAATCTGTAATCTGTGGCATTTCGGAATTGGCTGCCCTGATGAAGGTGGGCAGTAGGAGGCCCACAAGCAGCCGAACAAATTTCGTTATTTTCGGAAAAGATAACTTAAAGCATTGGGGGAGCGCCACTTCATGCCTAGTTAATGAAAAAAAAATCACATTTTTTCAATGTCCATTTCACAGGACACATTTGCTATTTCTAAAGATGTGATATCTAAAGATGTTATTTCTTTACAGCTTTCCCCACCATATGGCTGTCTCAGTACGAGGATTGATAGAGATCCTGACAAATGTCAGTGTCATCCATTTGGTGGATGGTGGATTGTCTAACTGCACTGGCAGTAGCAATGTATAGAAATTAATCTCCCATCAATATTTCTGAAATTACTCTGTTGATTGTAGCTCATAACTCCAACGAACGAAATTGTGTTTGATCATGACTAAAAGATAAACTGATCCTGGAAAGACACACAGCCTGTGACTGTGTCTCTCTCTCTGCTAACCCCAGACCAGGCTAATACAGTAACATACACATACATCGTAGACATTGCTGACCCGAAAAACAAATTCAGGCCCTGGAGCTGGACTTAGCCCTGTATCGTGCATGGATTTTATCAGGCAGCCTGTGGGACTTCCTTGCTCTTGGGAGAGGCTCGCTCTCTCTGCGGCCATGCATTTGGAGACGAAACCTTCTGCTCTGCTCTGGTGTCTAAAAGCATGTATTATTTTTTGCCCTTTTTTTCCCCAAGCAGCAGGAGATAACCTTAAGCCCTGGCCATCATTGCCTTTCCGAACTGCTCCATCCTGTGCTGTCACTAAGTGCGTATCAGCTTCAAGGTTTGCCTCTGCCATCATTTAGGGTGCTTTGCTGTAGGGAGCTGAAGAGTAACCTCGGTAAGATGGGTGCTATATAAAATAAAAATATTTTATGTCCTCTTCTATTTCCACTAGTAAAATTTATATCTCTTTGCATTGGCCAATCTAAAGCTTCTTTCAGGGAGCACCAGCTTCAATAGGGATCCTCAAGCTGCTGTGAGCCACTGCTTCAGCGTATGCTTTTACACAGCAAACACTGCGAGGCCCCAGAGCTGCCAGTCAAGGGCATCTGTAGTGCTTAGACATAGCTTAGGGCACTTCTGGATCCAAATTATATTGGCGAGTCTTAGGCCCCATTATCCTGATCGTTCATCAGTCATATATAGTTATATATGCATGTGTGTATATGTATGCGCATACACACGCACACACATACATATTTGGAGGGCAAATTGAATTTATACTGGCTCTAGTGATGCTTTTATGAATACAAATGACCAATACAAAATACAGTGTCAAAACTAATCAACTCAAAAGGAGAGATTGAAGAGATAAATGAAATCTTTTCTCTTTCTGTTCCTCTGTTCCATAACTGTTTGAGTATGGGAAAAGCCGATGGCTCTGGGGTGGAAAGCTGAACACGAGTTGATATGTGTCTGCCATTCAAGAATATAATCCTATTAGTAAATGTAACTAAACCTACTGGGAAAAATAATCTAAATCTGAAGCACTTCCACATGGGCGCTTTTTTTTTCCCTCTAATTCTTCCATTGCTTCTTAATGACACCATTGCTTCCACTTAGCATTTATTTTTCTTAAGTATAGCAACTGTTTTAAAGGCAGGTGAAAACCTCATGATGAAACAGTGCATTAAAATCCCCAAAGGTCTAAAGGGTAGCATGCACAAAAAGAATACAAAATTACCAAATTCTCAGCTCTAGCAGTGCTAGGTCCTGGTTTACACAAATGAGAATCCAGTCAATGAAGTATGGAAATGCAGAAGACTGGAAATTCCTATGTTGTGATTTTAATCTTAGGAAGCCAGTCAAAGAGAACACAATATAATGAAAAAGAAGATCACAACAGCCAGGATTAAAGAACATAGTAGAGATTTATTTCTTAAATACTGAAGCAGTGTATTTATTTCTTTTTATCTCTATCTCTAGTTGATTTTCTGACAAAAAGCAGAGTTTTCAATGCATGTAAAGAACATTTAGAATTAATATTTAGAATCATGGGTTACACTGATGTAGAACTAAATCCAGTTTACCGAACTTTAAAGATTATTAGCTAGCCAAGCTTAGGGAACTGACTAATTTTCTAAAGTCTGAGTGACTTAATGAACATAGCAGTGAAGCATGTATCATGAGTATACCATTCCTGTCTATGATGTATGTATATGTTACTGTATTAGTCTGATTTGGGGTTAGCAGAGAGAGACACACAGTCACAGGCTCTGTGTCTTTCCAGAATCAGTTTATCTTTTAGTCATGATCAGACACAATTTTCTTCATTAGAATATGAGTGACAACAGAGTAATTTCAGAAATATTGATGAAGAGCTAAATTTCTATGTATTGCTATTGCCAGTGCAGTTAGACTATCTTATGTAAGACATAATTATGCATATTTTAACAGGAAATCTCTTATAAACATAATGTTCCCTGATAAAGACTGAAGGTCACGGAAACACCACTTCTAAAAAATGACACAAAACTTTATTATCTGGTCCCATCATTAGCACTGTCAGTAGAAATTAGAAGGAGACATGGATGCCGTTTTGCTAAGCTCACAAATATTGGCTGACTGTCTCTTTTTTAAAGCATGACAACAATGTATTCTCATTAAACACGATGTCATTAAACAGGCATATGGAAAGCTATCAAGTAATGCTAAGGAGTTTGGATGACAGATAATAGTTGCTCCAGTGCAACTGTGGACTCTTACTACCTTATAGTAAGACTCTGAGAATTCCAAGAAAAACCACATTTTACTGTTTGCATGCCAAAAAAATGAACATTAAAAAGCAGATGAACTTACAAGAGCATGTTCATTCTCATCTTTGGAAAGGGACTAAACATTACAGCATTTTTGTTCTGCCATTCCTGTCAAAAATGGACTTAGTTTTGGCTAAACTGGGGGATAGGTCTTTTAGGAACTAAGAGTGCCTGGCAGTGTGTGAAGTCATGTATTACTCATGCAGCTCAAATATACCACGGTTTCTGTAATGGCGGGTAGTCATTGGGGACCATCATGACTGTAAAGGGAGAATGAGGATAGCAAGAAGAGCAATAAAGTTAAGCCATTGCATGCTTCAAGGCAGTTGAAGGACAAGTTGGCAATGTGCTAAAGGTGAACGCTGCATCCTGAGAGTGCAGTATGTGGTCTGATCCCTCCAGGGAGAAAAAAAAAGCCCTTTGTTTTTACCTGAAAGTGACTGGATTTACAGAAAAAACTACATCTTTCTGCCCCAAGGCATATACCTGTGTGCATTTGGGGTTTAATAGCATTATGTGTTTTAAGTTGAAAATAGAGAGCCAGGCATAGCCTCAACTTGAACAAACCAGAGGCAAGACTCCTCTACATATCACAACAAATGTCCTTTGCTCATTCTGGGTGCAGATTTATTCCCCATTTTTCAGCAAAGTCCTTCTTAAAGGTTCATGGGGGTCAAGTGTATCATTTAAAAGGCAGTTGTCAGGACTTATTGACAAGTACAATGCGCAGCTTATGCAATCGTGTGAGCCCTTTCTGTTTTTTCATTTTTGTTCCCAGTGTTGATTTTTGCACTTAACTTGAAATCTTCTAGGGACAAAAGATACACAGTGCACTTAGGATGGGGAGACCATGAGTGTGATACGTGTCTTTCAGTGCTGCTGTAGCACAAATAGCAGTAATAATCATCACCTTAGTGCATAATGAGATAAACAGTTTAATACTGAGCTTCCTATGCATAATAAATCTGTTCTGAGATCTTTACAGAACAATGTACTGATGTGTGTTCCCACAAAGGGAACTTTGATTTTGACGGTCTTATTTCTTGGCATATCAATCCACATAGAGTGTACATTACAATATATCATGTCAATGATATACATTGTAAGTGGAAAGAGGTCCATATTATAAAATGGACATATAAAATATGTCTACTTTCTACTTTTGAACAGGGAAGGACATGGTAAAATTTCTGTTTTTGCTGTCAAAATGGCCTTGGCAACTCTTTGTGGAGGAAAGATCATGGACAAATTAAGATGTAAGTCTTCTGGGTGACACATTTTTTACCTGTTAATCATTGTTGCACTTGGAGAGATAACAGTACAGGTAGAAAAAGAGAGATAAGTTGCAGTTTTATGGCTGGGTTTAGGGCTTGCACTATATATATCTACAAGTAAATCCTGCTAAACGTTTGGCTGAACTTCACAATGGACTTCATATTTTTTAAGACAAACTGCATGTGTTGAGTTTGTGATTGGTGGACTTTGATTTTTTTTCTTTGGGATGATTGAATTAACAGTACAGGTAAGTGCCTGAAATTTCTTCAGATTTTTTTTTAATAACACCTCCCTCATTTCACACTTAGAAGTATAATATATTTATGCAGTATTTATATATCTTCCCATAGGGCACATACTAGTTCTGTCTGTTTTGGAGAACAGATTCTCATTTCACAGGATTTATTCCCAATTCCCCGATAGCCAAGGTATAGTTTACTAGTAGCTGCAATGAAAGACTTTCTATTTAGTGCTAAGATGTCTGTAGCTCACATCCAGAACACCTTTTTCCATACTTCTTGACCAAAGGATTAATGTCAACTGTCAGTTTCCTCTGAGCCTTCTACCACAGCTGAAGAAAACTGACTTTACAAATTGTTGATGAGAGTAGACAAGTAGAAATCCCAGGTGGTAATTTAGTCTTCCAGATTTGGTGCCAATTTTTAATATATTATTTCTATATAGAAACTCAAAACCAGACTGAACTTAAATTAGAAATTGAACACTGTTACAAATTGAATGCTGTTTGTTCCCTAGGCTGCTTTAAGAATAGGAGCAGGGTCCATCCCGTGGAAAGCTGGAATACAATGCTGATTTTTTGAGTCAGCAGTCCCAGAATCCTGTTGTCAGAAGTTTCCTTCTAGGTTCCTGGAAATGAAGCAGCTGACATGAAAGCCTGAAAAATCATAAATGTTCTCTAGTCTGTGATCCCCTGCTAAGCTTAGGATAATTTTAAACAAGGGGAAAAGTAAAGGCTGAGAAACATGCATCTCTGGAGTAATAAAACCATGATATTTTAGACATAAACAAAAGAGCAAAAAAATGGAGAAGAGTGAAAAGTAATGCATTTGAAAGACCTTCAGTGCTTTGTGTGTCCGAAACAATAATAACTGATTTAATGAACTCATTGTGAAGATTTGGATTTGTCATAGTAAGCTGGCAGTAGGCAAAAAGCTGATGTTGCATATCTTGTCAAATTAGATCCTTCTTATCTGATTAAATTACTGCCTCATGCCATGCTTCAGACTTTGCTTAAAAAAATGACCACATGCAATGGAAAAAAGCAGGAATATTTTAATATCAAAATCAGCTACTTTTTTATATGTAAATCATTCCTTTTCTATTGAGAGAGGTTATAATTAAAGATGCAGTAATAGTGAAGGTTTCCAAAAGCAGCACATGTTGTTTAGCACTTCTGGTTCAAATCAGATGATACTGAATTCAGAGCAAATCTGTAGCTCTCACTGAAGTTGCCGTGTCCTTTTCTTGTCTTTTCTACCCCCTCAGATATTTTCTCAATGATTTCCGACTCCAGTGGAGTGATGGTTTATGGCAGATACGACATGTTTCTGCGGGAGGTTCTCAAGCTGCCCACGGCTGTTTTCGAAGGGCCTTCCTTCGGTTACACTGAGCAGTCAGCAAAATCCTGTTTCTCGCAACAGGTAAATGAACAGTGAGCATCTTAGACACAGGATCCCAATCACACCTCTGAGCAGGCTGAGGCTTCCTTCCTTTCTTACATGTATGTCCATATTTGCCCAGGAAACATACGGCTGAGTGGAGGGGAGATCCACTTTGCTAATTTCTAGCATGTAGGCCAGGTCAATAGGAAGCTAGTCTCTATAGGTTCCCCCTATAAGCATGGAGGAGAGAAAGGCTTAGTCAAAAAGTGATTCAGTGCAGGATCTTATCTTACATGATCCTAAATGAGGAAGCCTGAGGAGACTAATGTCCTAATTTGAGCACCTAAATTGGATACATTTAGGTGATACAAATGCCCCAAGACATGCAGTCCTCCTCTGTGGTTAGTTGTTGTTGCTGCAAGCATATATGAGACTTCACCTTCTCCATACAAAACTCAATTCTCACCAAAAAATCAAACTATGTGTTTTTGAAGTGACACTGTACAGACACACAAAGTTCACAAGTGAGTAGAAAATTATCTTAAACCTTTATTGAAAATAGGAATCACTAGGTATTAGAAAATCTCTAGTCTCTTACAGATAACATCAATGAGCTAGGGTCAGGAAAGCAGTTAATTTATGCTGAATACAAAATTTTTCCACAACTTGCCAGACTCTGTAGGTGCAATGAATGCATATTGGCTGTATCTAATATCTAGCACTTCAAAAGATCTCATAATTGGGGCTGGGTGTCCACCTCTCCAATGGAGAAGGGGATCCCTCTGGCTCTTGACATACATCACACTGTATAATTCCATAAATGTGAGGTAAGGGAAGATGCTGAAACTGGGAAAATGTTAGAAATAAAGTGGTATTTTCCTTCTCTTTATCCTTCCATACACTAACTGAATACTGTTGAACAAATAAGTTGAACGGAGGAGGAATAATGTCATTTTCATGCAAAATTGAGTCTCATTTTTTATTTTCCCTCAGTTTCATCACTAATCAATAGGCATTCCAGTCAACTCAAAGGCATTTTTGAAATTAATTTATTGAATCATCTCCCAAATAATTTTAAATGGTAATGCTTGCATGTGTGAAACTAGTATTGTTTCACAGAGGGAGACTTAATGCAGCACCTCATCCTATGTTGAAGAATTTACATAGTGAAGTGATTTTTGGTAGTTTTGTGTTAAAATAATAAAAGAGAGCTTTGCATGGCAACAGGGCATTCAAGCTTTGCATGTTGGACAGGGTAATATTAAAGATGAAAAACACCATTTCTTTTCTTGAAAAAAAGTCATCAGGCCTCATTTTCTATCTAAGCAGCCATTAGAAAGAGCATTTTCATTGACATTGCATCGAAATGAGTGGACCAGATGTACTAAGGTACCTTAAGAAATAAAGTCTCCAAACAAGCATTAGATGGTTTAGTTCACAATCTCCATTTAAAGCTAACGAGAGTTAGGTCTCTGACTGATGTAGGTACACAGCAGATTTACAAAGCTGCTGTTTTGCATCTGTAGGCAGCCAAGTGCTCTTGTAAATCTAGTCTAACATTTCACTTAAATTCACTTTATGTAATCCTCATTACGTCTTAACAAGGGATGAACCAGAGTTTTGAAATGAGACTCAAAACAACATATCCCTATGACACTATGATAAGTGATATTTACAGTCTTAGTCACACTGAATCACAGAATCACTAAGGTTGGAAAGGACCTTCAAGATCATCAAGTCCAACCATTAATCCAGCGCCACCATGCCCACTAAACCATGTCCTGAAGCGCCACATCCACATGTTTTCTGAACACTTCCAGAGATGGTGACTCCACCACCTCCCTGGGCAGCCTGTTCCAATGCTTGACCACCCTCTTGGTAAAGAAATTTTTCCTAATATCCAATCTAAACTTGAGGCCATTTCCTCTCGTCCTATCGCTAGTTAGTTGGGAGAAGAGACCAACACCCTTGTCGCCACAACCCCCTTTCAGGTAGTTGTAGAGAGCCATGAGGTCTCCCCTGAGCCTCCTCTTCTCCAGACTGAACAGCCCTAGTTCCCTCAGCCGCTCCTCATAAGACTTGTGCTCCAGACCCCTCACCAGCTTCGTTGCCCTTCTCTGGACACGCTCCAGCACTTCAGCATCCTTCTTGTAGTGAAGGGCCCAAAACTGAACACAGGATTCAAGGTGCGACCTCACCAGTGCCGAGTACAGGGGCACAATCACTTCCCTACTCCTGCTGGCCACACTATTGCTGATACAGGCCAGGATGCTGTTGGCCGCCTTGGCCACCTGGGCACACTGCTGGCTCCTGTTCAGCCGGCTGTCAACCAGCACCCCCAGGTCCCTTGCCGCCAGGCAGCTCTCTCATATTGCACTTAACATTATCAGAATTTGGTACCTTCAGGTAAGTTTGGCACTTGCTCTGTTGTTCTCAGTATGGATCACTTTTGCTTACCAGAAGCCTTTCAGCCCTCTGATAGACAGATTCCTGAATTTCAGGGAAAGAAAAAATTCTGGGAATTATCTTCTGCTCATGATGTCAAAGCCATTTCATTTTGCATCTGAAAGGACTTTTCCTATTGCAGAAATGTTTTGTTATTCCGCATTGTACTGGGGAATTTTACTTCATCAAACTATGTATTTTCCTCTGTCTGTGAACCACTGCTAGATTGAATGGCTATTCAAAATAGAAACAACAGTGTTTCCTCATCAGCAAATTTATGGAGCAGAAATGCCAGAGCAAGTGACTTATTGTTTCAGAATATAAATCTGTGGCACAAAAAGGAGTTTTATCACCACTATAGGTAGGATTACTGTGATGTTATACTGTATTTGTATTAAAAAGTAGTGTTATTATTATAAAAAACCTTTTATTTCTCTTTTTTTATCCCAAACTAAAAAGATAGACACTAACTTCATTTTCTTAGCACTTGGCTAAGTGTTATTCCACAAACCTAGACTCCATCTGCATGTAGCGTATATTTAGAAAACAGCTTTCAGTTTCAACTTACCCAGCAGCTGAAAAAAAAAAAAAACTGCAGGAGGAAAATGTGCCTTTTAAAATGTATGGAAATTGCTCTGCTGGTGTCCTTTTAAGGGACACTGCTGTCTATAATCCGTAATAAAATCAGTGACCACCAGAGGAGTTCAGCCGTAAAGCTGTCAGTGAAGCTAAGTTGCTTTATTTGGTGCAAATCAACTTTTAAATTATAGCTGCGTTAAAAGCCTGTTCCATTGTGGAAGACCTGTTCTTGTCTCCCCATCTATTTGCTTGTTTAGACTGGTTGTGTGTTTGCTGCCAACTTATCTGCCTTCAAGAGTAGAGGGAAGACTTAAGGCTACTCAGCTCTGCAGTATGGGGCACTGGAGGACCCTTCTTTTCCGAGACTTAGTTCTGCCTTTTCTCCTCCTGTTCTCAGTTCTGCTGCAGACAGCACAGACATTTGTTGGTGGCATTGGTCAGCAAAGCCATGCCAGACATCCACAGCAGATCTCCAAAAGAAAGATCCTTTTCTGTGAGCTGATGGCCTTATAGCATAGGATGCCCATTCGGGAAGTGGTTATCCACCCTCCATAGCTGGGAAGATCATTCATACAACAAGCAGGTGGTAGCTGTTTGACTGGACTTTCATACTGCAGGTGTTGTGGGAAAATATAGTCTCTCAGTGAGATTTAGAGCTTGTATTCTGGCTATTTCTGTTCATTAGAGAATCAAGACCATTTTCACAGCTAGCCTGAAGTATTTTCTCTTCTTTTAGGGACAAATACCTTTATATGTTTCCCAATATCTTGCAATATTTCAGCCCTGAGACTGTTACAGAGTGAGATATTTTCAACTGATCACTCAGTTTATAAGAGAAATAATGATTTTCTTTACATCTGGTGGCAATTGTATATAAATGCAGCACAAACACTCCATTTGGAAATCTCAGCTCTTAAAAGCACTCCACAACACACGGAGATGATACATGTCACTGCATAGCTGCTGTTTTTCTTTCCTCATGGGATAACCACAGTTCTTTAGCAAGTTAAAGCAGTAGCTTATGCAATCAGATATGAAAATTTAGTGATCCCTTTGGATGTGGGGATCCTGCTTAAATATGTATGTCTATAAAATATATCTGCACACATTCTCAACAGGGCTCAGTATTGTTGCATCTTAATTTTACTTTAAAGGAAGGTTCAGTTGCTGATTTCTTAAGGACCCTCTGTCCTTGACCACTCAGTAGCTGTGTACTTTAATACACACTTGTGTAGCCAGTATACTAGGTAGGAAAGAGCAAGTATTTATGATGGAGGTATCTCAGGCTGAAATATCACCTCTAGGTCTGGAAAAAACAAATGAACTAAGATTTGTGCTGACTTTTTCCAGATGCCTAAGAAACTTAAAGCCCTAGATTGTATTTTTTAAATTGACAGGGATATTTTAGAGTTTAAACCTCTTTGAAAGATAAAGGGGCATAGGCCTTTAAGTGCTTACAGGTGTGGAGAGTTTAGGAACAGTTGCAGTCCCTGAGCATCTGCAAACATGTCATCCCAAAATCAGAGCTTACCCATAACCAGTTACCATCACTCAACAGACAAGCATAAGACAATTGCCTGTGATGGTTTGTCCTTACCCTCTATTTGTTTTGAATTTATATTCCCTTGTCATTATTTTCTTTAGTTTTCTTTGTTGGAGTACCACCAGTCATTCTCTGCCATGGCTTTTCATGTGAAAATTGGTAATACATAGTGATACCCTGCATGCAGTTGTACTCGTTATGGGGTACTCAAAACACATGAGAACATGAAGAGCTGAATGCCAACCTTATTCGCAAGGCATCTTCAGGCAATGACTTTATAAGAGAGTCTTGAAGTGAATGGGAGGTAGGTATCTCCAATTCAACCCAACCTTGTGAAAAGGACTGCTAGTCATCAGTGGTATACATTGTAACCACTAAAAATTGTCTGGAAAATCTTTGCTAGTATCACTTGTTCTTTTTAGTAAACCGGGGCTACAAGCAAAGAGTGTCTGAAACTTCTTTCCAAGTGTTTCCTTAAGGGCAAGATAAAATCATTTTGATATGTCTAATTACTGATTCTTTGTGCATGTTTGTTTGCTTATTTGAGCAGAAAAAAGTCACATTAAACACTTTCTTGGATACGCTCATGTCTGATCCTCCGCCACAGTGTCTAGTGTGGTTACCACTTCTGCATCGACTGGCAAATGTTGAAAATGGTAAGTAAGAGCTGCTGCCAAAAAAGAGTTACAAGAGTAAACTTTTTTGTGATGATTTTCTCACTCTGTAGATGGTTTTGCAGGAACTACTGTACTGGGTTCATTGATTAGATGTGCTATTTTTACAGTCACTGGTAAAATATTCAAAGAATCCAGTTGAACATTTGACCAGGAACATGGCTTAATTTTTGCTATGCTAAGGAAATTATCCTGATCATGTCCTCTCCTCCTGTGCTCTGGATAAGCAAAGAGTGATAGGACTTGATCCATTCGCACACTTACATTCGGTAAACTATCAAGGCCACAACTTTTATTAGCTATGACATATGGCAGCAGAGAAAGAGCAGCTTGGCTGTTTCCGTTCATGCAATATTCTTGGCAAGAGGTGTCCAGTGCAGTGCAAAATACCAGCCAAAAGATCCTTATGAAGGATCTCCTCTTAAGCCTACACTGCCAGAAAAAGTACTCTGAAAAGGAGCAAGGCAGTTCCAGATTTGTCCTTATCCTTTGCTTGTGTGGATGATGAGGATTTAACTATGAGATACCTCTTTCTCCTCAAGGGTTGTCTTTCACCAAAATGAGTAGATCACAGATTTTAAGACAGGAAGGAACCATGAGGAACAACTCCTTTGATTATTGCACAGTGCATGTTGCATGTCCCTGGACAGTAACATCTTCTTCAGCCTTCCAACTTCTTGAGAACTTAGGGAGAAGTTCGCAGACTCACAAATGTAGTCCTCCAGCCAAAGCCTTCACATACTGTTTCTGTAGAAGGTGCTGCCACACTGAAAGTGCAGGGGCAGCGTTAGAAAGCCTGTGCATCTCATCTCACTTGTGTGCACCACCAAATTGTAGCCCACGAACTGCACAGTTCCTTGTGTAGTTCTGGAAGAGTTCCCCAGCTCCAAAGCAGTCTGCTTCTGCTGTGCACAAGGACCGGCACTGCCAATATTAAATAGGGAAAAAAAGACAAGACAAGGAATGCCTTTTTACTGTCTTATTTAGCTGGGTGTGCTTGTTCCTAACGTAGAATTTCTTGCTATTGATCATCAGGAGGCAATGATGCTGACAGTCATTATTGCAATACTAAATCTGGAAAAAGGAAGATTTTTAAATGGGAGAGGTTTGTATGAAAGTGTTAAAACATTAATTTAGCAAGATAAATAGGTTATTTGTAAACAGTTTTCCAGCCCAATATTTCGCCTCAGAGGTTGTTGTGTAAGGGGCTTGTTGAATATTCCGGTGTTGTTGCTCCCTTGAAGGTTTACCTCTAGCATAACTGAAGGTTGGGACACTGTAGGGAAAAAGAAAGGGGGGAGCGGGCAGGAGGAAGAAAAGATCATACATACTTGTCATGTTGAGGAGTAAAAACATTTATACCATATTTCCAACACGAAAATGGGGCTGGAGGAAGGCTGGGGTGCTGGGGGGTGCAGCTACTTTTTGGTCATAAGAGGAGAAGGAGGCAGCTGTATGTGTTCTTGTACTAAATAAATCCCTCTTCCACTGAAAGGCATCAAGGAGGGTAAGGTGACCTTCCCAAGTCCTTCTTGGCTACAGAGCCGCCTATCTACCCCACTTCTCTCAAGCTCTTGTCATCCATCCCTGTCCCTCACCAGCTTCCCAGTTTCCCAGCCTAAGGCACTAACCCTTCCTGCTGCAAATTTCTGACAAGGAATTCAAACCTTGACACACTCAGCACTGATCCAAATCTTCCCAGACTGAACCTTACAACAGAAGAGCAGAAGGTGTCTGGGAAGAAGATGTTCAGTACCCCGTGGTGAATTGGGTACATGCTGTAGTGAGGAGAGAGGAACAGAAATAGCTCTATTGCCAGGAAGAGGCTTCAGAAGGCACCAGTCAAGTGGTGCCTTAGCGTGCTCAGTGACTTGAATCCTCGTTACTGTCTGCTTCCGAGTGGAACAGAGAAGAGGACCACATGGGTCCCTTCAATGGCCAGCTTTCCAAATCCAGGCATCCAACGCTAAGTGTTCAGCTCCGTATATAGGTACCTAAATGACGCCAGTTGTACAGATGTGACAGCAATAATTAAGAGACAACGACATGCCTAAGTACATTTTTGTGCTTCCAGTAATCAGACAGCTGAGTCTGACTCTTCCTCTGAGGCGCATCGTTTTATCTCCTCACAGCATGGTGAAACATTCAGCTTCTCCCAGTAACGCAGCTGAAGGGTGCTGTGGATTTTCCCACATACGAATTTCCTCTCTCACGTATTCTGTGGGACACTGAACACGTTTTTCGCTGCTGTGAGCAGGAGGTGCAGGCATCAGCTCAGAAGTGATGAAGGGTTTGGGGCCCAGCGTAGGAAGCGTTGCCCATGGCCGGGCAGCAGGTTGCTTGGGTGGCTACTCCAGTTTCTGCAAGTCAAAGCTGCAGGTGGCATCTGATGCAGCAGATGCTAGAAACAACGAAGAGATTCGCCCTTCAATTTGGGAATTTGTCCGTAAACTTGTGCTGGGGGTTTCTCTGCTTTGGTTTATGGCTTGGCGTTTCTTTCTCCCACACAGTCTTCCACCCCGTCGAGTGTTCCTACTGCCACAGCGAGAGCATGATGGGGTTTCGCTACCGCTGCCAGCAGTGTCACAATTACCAGCTCTGTCAGGACTGCTTCTGGAGGGGCCATGCCAGCGGTTCCCACAGCAACCAGCACCAAATGAAAGAGTACACGTCATGGGTAAGGGAAGGCTCGCGCCTCGCTGCAGACTGCTTTGCCCTCCGGAGAAGCCCCTGGCCGCAGCGCTGGGCAGCCGTCTGGCACAGGGAGGCCGGGAGCCGGGCCGCCGGGTCGGATCGGCAACCCCGTCGGGGAAGCTCCGGCCTTGGGAGCCGTGGGGAAAGCGCGGAGGTGGGAACGGTCTCTGTTCTGGGTGAGGACCCGGGGCGCCTGCGACGGTGCGTGCCGCGGGGAGGGCGGCGCAGGAGGGGCTGGCAGCAGGGCGCCAGGCGTGCGGCCACTGTGCCCATTCCCGCAGGGCTCGCGGTAAAATCGCCACTGGCTTGCTCTGTTTTGGCTACGTGTAAATGAAATGATGAATACCGAATGCTTGTTCATGAGTATTTTCAGTGGCTGCAGCATATGCGCAGCATTCGGGTTAGTCCTGGCACTGTAGATTTGAGCGTGGTCACAGGCTTAGATCCACATTAGTGTTTTCTGTAGTGAAAAAACACACTTCAGTCTTCCTGTTGTTAAACAAAATCATTCAATGCTTTTTCTAAGCTGAAAGAGAAGTATCAACAGCTATATTAACCTTCTCTGAAGGGCATCAGACCTGGGGGCTAAGCTCTCCACAGACTGGAGCAAAGCCTCAACAGAAGCCCTTGGTCACAGAGCATCCCCATCCTTAAGAGTTCAGATCCAGAGACCAGCAGAAAAACCCTAACTAATCTAAAATATTACAAAAGTATATTGTTATTTAAAAAAAGAAAATTATACATATAGCAATGACTCACGTTTGTACAGCACTTTATGTATATTTTTTAACAAACTTCTGAAGCTTAACACTTTTAAAATACTTGTTTTTCTGTTGATGGAGCAGGCAAGGGTTAAATTTGATGTGTTTTGCTCTGTATGCCAGTCACACAGCCCTGTGCTGCCTCCCAGCAGATCTGGGGATATAATTGTTTTTGTGGGTCCTAATTGCTGCTTGTTGCATAGACATGAATGGCATGAGTTTAGTCTCTGAATAGGAGAGTGCCCACTACCTAGCTCTGACTCCTTTCCTAATAGCAATTTGTGCTATAAAATCATTTTTTGGCATAGCCAGGGAGCTGTAATTATAGGTAGGAAGTAATTTGAAAACGTAAGATTTCTGCTCAGCGGAAGACAAAATGTGACTACATGCCTAGTGGTTGCAAATGTTTCCTTGTCAGAAAAAAATATTGTGCTTCAAGTTTGAAATTGCCTTTCTGTAGTGTTCATTAGCATTCATTCAGACCAGGTTAGCCTCCTCCATAATGCATCCATATCGAGCTCCACATGCAGATTAAAGGTGTTCATGGTCACAGTGGAACTCAACTGATCTGAATTCAGAGTGAAATCACACTTACAATGAAAGAGGAAAAGCCTGACTTTGCATATTTAGGTTGGAATTCTGTAATAGAAATATTTTACTGTTATCTCGACTACAGTCATAACTTGATGTGTGTGCACATATGTAATACAGCTCCTGTTCAAAAAAAGTTTTTAGATTTCAGCATGTAGAGCTGTGTTTTGGGGGGAGGAGACAGGGTAAGGATCACTACCCTTGTTTTACTGGCAGAGAAGCTGAATCACAGAGAGGTGAGTTGGGTTCCCTGAGAATCTGTCACTCACCCTACGTCTCTGAGTGCTTCCTTAGAAAAGTGCTCAGCTGCAAAGAGTGTCCAAACAAAACTAGAAAGCAGAAAAGATTGACTTTTTAATTTTTTTTTTTTTACTTGCTGATGGAATTATGGGGTTTCAGGGTTAGAAAAGCATGCTTCTTGGGCAGAGCCCATCTTTTGGTGACAGTGACAAGAACGTCAGCCTCTTCTGGAGCACTGTCACCACAATGGGGCAATTCCCACCACGTGTGTGTCTGAAATTTCCTGTTCCCCGGTGTGGCAGGGGCTGCAGCGGCCCCGGGAAGTGGAAGAGGCGCTTTAGAAGATCAGCTAAACAGTACAGGGTGCTGGAGCTGAGGAGGGAAATAATAGTGAGGAGAAAGGATATAGCAGCCTTGTGCGTGGCCCACAGCTAGGAAGGAAACAGTCCCCCCTACGGTGTATCTGTATGGACAGGCATACACAGATTTCTT
The DNA here is from genome assembly GCF_964289735.1 of Phaethon aethereus. Taxonomy (NCBI): domain Eukaryota; kingdom Metazoa; phylum Chordata; class Aves; order Phaethontiformes; family Phaethontidae; genus Phaethon; species Phaethon aethereus. The sequence continues at coordinate 48,354,827 of NC_138582.1, read as the reverse complement.
CTGCTTGCACTCCCAAGCTGGTGAGGTATGAGCCAGCCCCGGTCCAGGTGACACTAACTTCGTGCTGTCCTTCATTCAATACTACCTGAGTGCAGCATTGCAAAGAAGCCATGGCAACTGCGTCTGTCCATATAGATATACCCCAGCAAGCCTACTTTAGAGGCCCCTGAAGGTAAACATGATCTTTCCTCCAAACTGAGCAGTCTTTGCCTACCAGATGCTCGGGGCGGGAGGGGGGCAAGGCGGTGTGTCAGTCGATAACTTTTGTAAGCCCATAGAGCTTCCTGTTGTTTTGTGCTTCCTATAGCAGAAACAGTTTGCACCTTACTTGTCCAGATTACCTCTACCTTCCTTGTTCCTCCCAGAAATCACCTGCTAAGAAGCTAACTAATGCGCTTAGCAAGTCTTTAAGCTGTGCTTCCAGCCGTGAACCTTTGCACCCAATGTTCCCTGACCAGCCTGAAAAACCTCTAAACCTGGCTCATATTGTGTAAGTATCAGTGTGCTGTAGAGAAAGTAAGCTTTGTTGTAGCTTACACTGAGTGTAGATACTATGGCTCTGAACAAAACGGGAGGCAGCTGTGGCATATCAAGCTCAATGCATCACAAGTGCAAATTTGCTGATAGGGATGTTTAGTATAAAAATGTTCTTCTGGTGTGACTTCACTGGAAAAGTCAGTGGCATATGTACCTATAATCAAATAGTGGGACACAATGTTGGCATGTCTCCATTCTCCTCAAGAGGTATCTGTGCAATTTCATAGAATTTCAGCACTTTGGGGTGTATTCATGCTGAGAACATTAGTTTTGTCATCTAGAGACTCTCAACTGCAGTGTATCACAGGTATGTCTTGACACAAGGCACCAGAGAAAAGTCAAATCCTACCAATTTTGTTGAAAACAGTGTCAGAGTTCTCGCTGACTTTAGTGGAGCTGTGGCTTCACCCAGCCTCGAAGACTAGCTACATGATTCTGCTTAAGAGTTGTGTCCTTAACTGCCAAGTCAATTGAAAAGGGTCTGTTATCTTTACATTTTGATATTTTGGGAAAGCAAAAATATTTTTTGATGTAGTAGTTTGTGTCACTACTTTTTCTCTGCAGGAATCAAGGAACTTAAGGCAAAGAGAAAACGTATTTGTACAGGGTGGGGAAATCATCACTTTGGAATTTTTTTTTTTCCTAAAGCATGTCCACTGTTCATAGTGGCAGTTGCTCAGATTTTCGCATTTATCCATTTTACCTTTGCTTCCTGGGTCCTTAAAAAAAAAAAAAAAAAGTTAAATTTTCCAGGAAAAGTCAAGACACTGGTTGGAAGAAAGTTACAAAGAAATTAACTTGGAAAAATTATTCCAGAGATACTGTCTTTAAAGTATTTCTCTTGTTCTGGTATTTGTCTTAAGATCTTTCTTAACCACCTTCCCAGGGGACCTGACAGAAGTATTTCAGGCAGCAGCCATTAAAATTGTATTTGCATGCAGCATAGCTGTGTTACTGCTAAAACTGTTCTGGTCTGTAATTATTATACATACTTACTTTTGTCAGTACTGAATGCTTGTATGTAGCATCTCTAAGGGCAGATGCATGCTGGCCGATGTGGGCTGTGTGACACCTGGAAAATTTATCAAACCTACCTAGTATTTTAGGGATAAATCATGCTAATGGTCCCCCTCATGTGGTTACAGCAGAACTTTTTCAAGGCATGAAAGATTGGTCTGCTCTTCAGACACGAGGTGCCTCCAACAGATGCATAGTGCCAAATCCCCATTACACTCGACTGTCAGTTAAAACCTGTGCACCTTTTTATGGAGGTGTAATGGGAGGATCTTGTTCTTTGGAAGAAATCATCTGGAGATGGGTCTGCTGAGCTGCCCCACAGCTGTGCGTGGTGTAAAAGCCTGGCTGTGCTGGCGAGTCAGTGAAAATTTCAGAGGGCGGATTTTGGCTGTCCTTAAGAGAAATGGAAAGAGACAGGGACCATGAAACTGAGAGAGAAGCCTCTGTTCCCTGTTGGCTAGAGGCCCTCGAAGGCCTGGGGGTATGTCAGAAGATAATGGGTAGTGAAAATTGGGCTACTGTGAATGGATTAAATGCATTTAGGCACGGCAAGGGGAAAGTACCATAATGGAGTGGGATCTGTTCCAAATCTTTGCTGTGAAATGAACACCTTCCCTTCTTCCTAACTATGCAGATATAATTGGATGTGAGAATGAACCACCATCTATTTTGTTTTATGATAGAGTTTCTCTTTATTCATAGATTGAAGGCAATGTAACTTGGCTATATATATATAGGCTCTAATAATACCTGAGTGAAAAACCTGTAAGTTGTGGAGGTAGCATGCTCTAGAGCATAATTCGCATAAATTAACTGAGGGGAAAGGTACGCTACAGTACCTCATTGAGAGTATCTTCTTGCTGATGTGATTTTTATTTTTAAACATAATGGAAGTTGAGAGAAACAGCTCTGGGCAGGAATCCAGGCAAAAAGGTTTTTATATGTGCATTTAATGGAAGAGTTTTGGCAACAAAACAGTATCCTTTTCTTAGCCTCTAGCTTAAACAGGGACAAGTAGTCTCTGCATTACTATACAGCCTTTCCTTTTCATCGTTCTTTCAACTTTGAGTGGTACCAGACAGAAAGACTGCATGGTTTTTCTGTTTTACTGCTGCCACACAAATTTTTCAATTAAGCAAGAAACACATCTAAGGCTCATCTAGAGAAGTAGTTATCAAGGTGTCATTAACCTGATGGAGGACCTCCCCACCACCCTGATGAAGGAGTCATTTTTCCTTTCTATACATAGGACTGACAACAAAAAAGAAACAGCAGGCTGCAGAAATGACAAATGGCATGGCCAGTGCCTCATGGAGGGATTTTCAAATGCATTCTGCAGTGGCCTGACTTTGTTTCCATCTAAGTTTGTGGGAGCATTATTTCTGACATCAGTATGAAGAGGCTAGACTAGGAAGGAGCACTTTGGAAAATTCCTCTTATTTAATTTGGTTTATTACTGTGGGTATGTGTTATGCCATAACATGCATTTATTACATAACATATTTCCATAGTTCTAAGTTTCTGCCTCCTTGGGGCAGTTGATTGAGTACCATCAGCTCACTTTTACCAGAAAGCTTAATCACTCGCTTCCAGAAGTTTAGAAATAACCTCACTCACTTCCACATCCTACTTCCAGAAGTTTAGAAATAACCTCAGAAAGATAAACACTTATAGTCAACAGCTGAGTTTTCCTTTGCATTGCCATAAAATCTGCTGTTCTTGTCTTTCACATCACACAATTGTGTATGTATGTTTGAATATCCATTTGATATTCAAGCTGAACCTGAAGAATGTGATAGTGGGAATCAGCCTTTAAGAAACTTGCCTTGGGAAAGCTCAGGTTAGTTTGATAGTAGTTTTCTTCATATACAAACTAACAAATTAATGCTAATCACAAAACCTTAGCAAAGCCTTGGAGTTCATAGACATTTGTACACAAAAATAACTCTGCATATGTAAACAAATCAATGACCTTTTATGCGTAGAGGCTCTCATGCTTTTTGCAGAATCAGGGCCATAAGAATGGAATATGTCCAATGCACTACTTAGACCACATACATATTAAACTGACAATTTAATTAATGATCTCTTTTCCATTTCATTTTGGCTGCAAAAGAGATACTTGGTAAGTATTTTTCTTCTTTAGTATACTTATTGGAGGAAAAAAACTTGGAAAAATTATTACTAATCTTTAACTTTTTATCAGAGCCCAAAACCAAATAGATAATTGTCTTTGAATACAAGGAAAGTGAAAGGGAAGAGCTCTTTTAGGGGTTATAAGTTTTCTCTTCTACCTGTATTTTGAGATAAAGCTTAGAGAAGACATTAACCTGAAGTGTGTATGTGGTGATCTGCTGAAGTCCATGGGTGCCACATACCTACTTCCTACTCAGCGGAGGTGAGTTGGGTGCAAGGCAAAGCAGAACTCAAGCTCTGCCAAAGGGCACTCTCCCTGCCTCCTTCCCTGGGACAGTGCTGGGTACTGGCCTCTCCTCCCTTCTCCTCTGCTGTTTAAGACTCCACTGCCCAGGGTTGGAGCCATCGTTCAGAATCCCCAGCCTGTGCCCAGTTAGTTTTTGAATGTGTTCACTGGCTAGTGATTGCAATGAGAAAAGGAAAAATGCAGTAGTCACATGTAGTTGGTGTGAACTACTTCTCTTACATCGATTACCAGTTTACAATTCCCAGGCAACAAAATACTGGCTTCTTACCCATTAAATACAATTAGTTTTCAGGTATTCCCTTGAAGTACATTTTCAAATCTCTGTATTTCGAGACTCATACCACAATGACCTGTCCAGCAGATTGGCTCTGATCATGGCTTCATCCAAGCTCTTCCTAGCTCTGATGAAGAAGTCCATGAAAAATAATATTGAACACTTCATAAGTACGTAGAGCACAAAGTGCTGCTTCTCAAATTCATGGCTGACCAGAACTGGATTTTTTTCATGTGGGTCTGCAGATGCAGGGTTAGGCTAAAACTATATTTTCAATATAAATAAATAACGTGCCAAATCCTACATCTTTCTACTCCCGTTTTTAAACTTCTTAAAATCAGTGTGGTATTGTCATGCTGAGAAATCCATTTGGACTTGTCAAAGACCACATTTATGCTTGTTTTCTAACAGTTACAAAATAAGAAAAAACATGTAGCAATAGTTCACTTCTGTGCAGAACTGGCTTTCTTCATTTCTTACAAATGGCTTGGGTGACCAGTTGTCCTGCTCAGTTGGAGCCCAGTGAATATTTTGCAGACAGCTATTACATTTTGATTTGCACTTCTGCAGAATGCAGAAAGCAAGACAGATCTTTCACTGAGCTTAAAGGGGTTATTAGCCAAATTGAAATTAGGCAATTTTGAAGCCTGAATTATATATGGCTTCAGGTTCTGCTCATATCTGATTGAAAACCCTGTGATTTCAAGAACATATTTTTTTAGTTTTTCCATAGTGTCTATATCTTTTGCCCAATGTTGCATAAGAAGTCTATTAAGAAGGAGAAATTTCTCCTTAATGGATACAGAAGAAAAAATTATGCACAAAGTATTTTTTAAGAGTAGACAATAAAAGAAAACAGAGGAAATACTCCTTCTCATTTCATTCGTAGTAAGAGCAGGAAATAAAGAATGTAGTAATAAAACTGTCATTATTAATGGCTCCTCTTAAACTAAATACTTATTTTAAAGTTTGATTTGGGGGTTTGATATAACAATTGAAAAGCTTCGCAGTTAAACTAGTTTAGTACTACGTGTATTTTATGGGACACTGAGGGCTGTGGGTACGCTGTGGTCACTATGTGGATATGATAGGATGGAGCTTAGTGCCAGGGATAAAGCTCATGAAAAGATGCGTCATTTATTGGCCGTCACCCGCTGCAGACCTCTGTGCTGCACAGCGAACTGCTGCCAGTGCTCAACCTCGCTGGCTGAAAGCGGTGACTGCACCGGGGACTACCGGCTCTGGAAAGAAAAAATGGCATAGTGGTTATTTTGCCAAAGCAGGAAAAAAAGTCAAGCAAGTTGCTTAAAACTCACCTCAGCACACATAAAAGCATTTTTTCTTTCCAGGCTTAAGTAACAGCGTGTTTTTATCGACTTCTGTTTAAAACCACAGCGTCTTTAATTTGGAACTATTGCTACTTAAAGCAGCAGATGCTAGTAGCAATGTTACTTTAACAAGGAGCATATTTAATTCTCTATAAATACTGTTGCTGATGAGTTTTCTTTTGTGCAAAATTAATGAAACTGGATATTTTGCCATCTTCTAGGCCCCCCCGACCTGTAACCAGCATGAACGACACACTCTTCTCCCACTCTGTGCCCTCAGGAAGTCCTTTCGCAAACAGAAGGTGAGTTCTTAGCTAATTTAAGTTAAACCACTATATGAGGGTGATGGAGGTTTCAGTTTTGAATTCTCCCCAGAAAAAAAAAAAAAAAAAAAAGAAAACCACACAACCAAAACCAAAATAAAATTAACAAACATGAGCAGAAAATGCCTTGGTTTTTTTGGACTGATACCAAGATATCTAGGTGGAGAGCTGGCATTAGGGCACCCCAAACTCCTCACAATGGAGCACAGAACTTCAGTTCTCATTTGAACCATTACATCCCACTAAATACACTCACATGTAACCCAGGCACCCCCCCGTAGGGGCTGAAAACGGGCTGTTGGTGAGAAGCCATTTTGTAGCAGCACTGTGGGAATAGAAACCGGGAGATGCCGTTGCCTCCTGGGAATGCCTACACTGGTAAGAACAAAGAGAAAATGTGTTCATGCTTGCAAGATATAGCAAGAAAACCTTACTGCTGTTAATCCATTCAGATTTTCATTAAAGTCTACAAGAAAGAAAGAGTTGTCTTGGCATATGGTCACCCTTCAGCAAACCAACCAGAAAAGAGTGGTCAGAAACATTAATCCCAAAGAGAAGGTGCTTGCAGCTGAGTGTACATTTTGGCTCAATGTTTTGTCTCATGTAGCCAAAATACATGTGTAGCATTTGGTAGTGGTTTCACCTGATCTATGTAAGTCTACCAATGCACATAGATGAGAAGGTGGCAGAAAAATAACTTCTCACTGTATTGGGGAAGATAAGTGGTATGTTTTCCTTGGGTGCATTTTATTGCTTGGTTCCTGCTGTACGTGTCAGTGCTTCAGTGTTCCTGAATAACCAAACACAGTCCCTTGAGTGTGCATGGCTACATTTTTTAACACCAAAACCAAACCCACAGTGTACCACACTGCAGTGTCAGAGTAAAGATGGTTTACTACTACTTTGATTTATGAACTTTGTTACCAGGAGCTGTAAACTGCAAGCTCTCACTGTTACCTTAGCGCAAGTAGCTGCTGGGTAACTGAGACGCTTTTTGAAAGCCAGTCCCAAAGCAGCCCCCAAGACCAGATCTGCTGCCTGCAGAGCGAGTGAGACTGCAAATGCATATTCATTTCTGTTGTTGGAGTATACGGAATTGTATGTGCCAGGGCAGGGCAGGATAATCTATTTGTGGCCTCTCCAGGGCAGGCCATTACGAGCGGTGCTCTTTAAGAGTGCAGCTGTTGCTTCTGTTTATCCCAAAGAAGTCCCTGTGCTCATTCAACAGAAGTATGCTTTGCCCTTTAGGTCAGGGACCTGGGGTAATAATCACAGCACTGTCTATTGTGCTACTTGTTTTTCTTTACATATGCAAAAATCCTGATTATTTCACTTTCGTGTTCTTTAGTAATTCAACTGACTGTCTTTAACTATCAGGGTTAAACATATATGATCCCTGATCCTTTTCTCCTAGAGGAAGAACTCCTTGATGGAGAATCCCCTGAAGGCAGGAGACAATAAAACCCACAACCATAGGTACCCAGACTTCCTCATAAGTGGATAGTATGACATCCTTACACAGCAAAATGTTTCCGTGATGCAGCAGTCAGCTCTGGCTTTTTTAGAGTTAACAGTACCCTGATATATAAAGCAATTACATTGCTCATATATTAAAAGCTAGTGTAACTTTTGTTTCAGTGACCTAGCAGGATTCTTAAGTGTTTGACAGCTTATTCTCATTATTTTTATTATCAACTCTTATGAATTTAATTTGCACTTTTTTATTAAAAAAAACCCACCCTACCAACTGTCAAGACAGTATCCTTTCTAAATGGTTACGAATTGCATTTATTGCCATGAACCCACTCTGAGCACATTGGTCTCTGTGTATACTTTTTGGGATATTAACAAGGTTTCATTGTTTGAATCATTCAGGTTACTTGGGGGTATAAATGCAGCCAGTCCTGTGGCTGATGAGCATTCTCTTATAAAGCTGTATGTAAATCAGCTTCACAACAATTCACGGTCAGTATGAGAGCACTAACCCACTAATCGCTGTAGTTCTGTAGCTCATGCACTAAATCACTAGCGATTCTGCTAAACTACTAAAGATGTTCTTTAAGGAAGGCTCTGGTGGGCTGGAGGGTTTCTGTGGCTCTAATTAGTCTTTTGAAAAGACTTCCTGCTGGCTGTGGGCTTTGCCAACTTCTCTTGCTTCTGCACAGCACAAACCTTTCATTTTACCCTTTCACGTAGGATTAATATTAACATATCTAGAGGAAGTTGGAAACACTGTTTTTGAAAACCACAAAAGTACACCTTTACGGTTTCATCGTCACTGTATGACTTGCCTGACGCGTTCTTGACCGAGGAACGAAAGAGGCTCGCACAAGAGTCTGGAAACAAACCCAGGTCTCACAGCGAGCCTCCTCTTCCACAGCTTTTGCTGCTGGTGGTCACTGTTCTGCTACTGTTAGCGCTGCTTGCCAATAACCTTCCCCAGGCCCCTTTGCTTTGCTTTTTAAAATGGCCACAGAAAAGGCAGATCTAAATCCTACTGAAGCTAATGAAGACTTCCCATTTACGTAGTGAGCGTTGGATTTGGACTGATGACTCTGGTTGCTGCATCTTTTTTCCAGCATTCCCTCTTATCTTAGTGACCTAAAGGAAGAGCCTATTTCATTCTGCATAAAAGAAATATGCAGCTGGATAAGAACAGTTTCCCCTTTTTTTTTGTTTTTTACTGTGGAATGTAATGACCTTTCTTTTTTTCTTTTTTGATTAATCCATGAGCATTAGCTGTAATTCAGTAAGAAAGTACTGAGACCAAGGTACTTTTCTGCTAAATGCCAAGTTCTTCAATCTGTATTAGGCTAATAACAGTATCTTCATTCATTCTTTTAGGTTTTACTATTATTATTGCCCTGGGAAAATCAGGCCTCATTAGTTAAGCTCATCCTCTCGTACATCAGAGAAACAGACTATGACAGCTCTGTTTGCAGTTGTGCTGATTTTATATTAAATGCTCCATGATTCATATTATAATAAAAATTGTACAAACTCAGGATAAAATTTCTAGCTGAACGTAATCAATGCTAAAAGCTCTGCTGGCTGTGTTTTCACTGCAGATAACTTATGGTTACTTTAATTTGTGCTGCAATCTAGTCCAGAGGTTCCAGATAGCTTTAAAGAAAGTTTTTATGTAATTAGAATGTTTATGCAAAGGAGAATTGGCACAGACTGTCATTTGTAGCATTCCCATGGTATTTATTTCAGCTAGTTGTGTTCACATAAGAACATTACCATGCGCAACCAGTTTCTCCCTGTAGCAGGAAATGCTGAATTCAGCACACTGAGTCATTCTGCTGCTGGAAATGGCTATGGTCTCATAAGTTCAGCATAATATCATCTTCATTTCTGGATTCATGGGTGAAAAAGGAAAATGAACTGGGAAGAAGAACTCTTCTTATTAGAGGAAAGATCTTTGATAACTAGTAAATACAATGACAAGTTGTGGGGAACAACTGAAAGGAGAATGAACATTTTGTGTTCTTTACGGTTTAATTGTGTCTGAAGCACTGGTTTTGGGTGGGTACGCAGTTATTCCAAAGCTCAGAGGAGGTCAGATTGAGGCTTTCCCTGAGATGCTGCTTAGTTTCTTCAAGCCACTTAGGATCAAAATCCCTTAAAATTTCTCTGCTTGCTTTGTTTCGTTTGAGCCACCTTGTCCATAAGAGAGCTTTCATGAGGAAATTGGCATAAAAATAACACGCACCTTTTTTCTAAATATATAAAGCATGGCAATTGATATCAACAATATGCTCTGTACAGCTCAAGAACAATTTAAAGCACTTACATTAGAAAAGAAGAAACAAAAAATCTGTGATCTTCTCCCAGATACCAAATCACAGTCATTTGCTGTGTTGACAGCTGATATGTGATTAAAACCACAACTTCTGTAACTTTTTTACTGTACCTAATATTCAGGTTTTAATCTCACATTTGTTTTTGTGATCTCTGATTCCCTAGAGGGCAGCAGAACAAGGGAATATTGCTGCAGAGTAGGTAATGCCCTTGCAAACGCAATGAACTGGATGTGTTATGTCAAAACAGGTAAATTGAGCATTACAGAAACTTCTGTCCAGTCAAGAGGAATAACTCTATACCCTGAATTAATGTTTTCTTCCTCATTTGGATTCTTTTGTTCCCCAGCTGCAGTCTGTCAGTGCTGCCTTAAAGTACATAGCTACCATGGTAATGGATACAATCTTTCTCTTTTTTGATAAATGTCTTCTTTAAGCTATCAAATGATAGGGCTAAGGTGGAATAAGATGAAACAGAACAATTTTTCTTGCATTTTCTCAGCCCCTCCTCACAGCTAATACATTTAGTTCTTCTAAAGACACCATAAACTGGAATAAATGGAGTGATGCAGCACATTCTGATGAACCTGAAATCACTTGGCAATTCTGTGGTAGGTGGAAAAAATTCATTATAGTATCAAATGCCCATAGCCAAGGAGAAAATGAGCCTTATTTAATGTTGAGTCAGAGTAGCTGGTGCCTTTTTTGAACTCCACATAAATGCTAGAAAGAATTGAATATTCTACCTGGACATAGCAAGACATTTTGGCCAAAGTTTTGGACAACAGCCGACTTCGGAGCAAAACATACTGGTTGCTGCTGCTGTCCATGTTTCTATTGCTAAGGAGTGTGGTAGACTTGAACTGCATGTTGTGTTAGTATGTTGTTTTCAGAACAAGATGAGAATCTTCCTTATTTCATCGGCAATATTCTGCCTGCTAGAAAGAGTAGTTTATATGTCAGGTAGACACTAAAGAGGGTATAACATTTACACCAATATTGTTAGGTCTACAACTTTGTAGACATTTGCTCAGAATTTGAGGTTTTTTCTCTTAATTTGGATGGGGAAGCATCCCTTGGCATCTTACAAAATGTTCCATTTTAACAGAAATATATCTTTAAAATATATGTTCCAGTTGGTAGAACCCAGAGAAGCTCACTGCGGCCAAAACAATCTGAATTAAGAGCTTTATTTTGGGAAATATGTGGAGGACATAGAAGGGTGTGGAAGAACAAGGGCAAGTGTCGGCTCTTCCAAATGAAGGAAGGTTGAAAGTGGAAACAGAGACAAAAGATCGAAGGGATTATACAAGAGACAGCCTAACCTTGGTATCCAAAGATACTGAAATTATGAAAGAATTAGTAAGCACCTGGAGGATAATAAACCAGTGAGAAATAGCCAGCATGGATTTGTCAAGAACAAATTATGTCAAACCAAACTAATTTATTTCATTGACAGGATAACTGGTCCAGCGGGTAAAAAAGAAGCAGCAGATATGATATGGGTTGACCTTAAAAGGACTTTTGACATAGTCCCAGATGACACAGAAGTACCCACAGGAAATATGGACTATGGGAAATTAATATAAGAGCAACACTGAAAATCAGTGATTACATTTTCAGAAGTTTGCTGTTGTTCTAGGAGGAGAACATATCATCTGGGATTCTTGAAGGCTATCCTAAGTCAGACACTTATGCACTATTTCTTGTAATGACCTAGTCAGAGCAATAGAATGAGTGTATGAAATTTGTAGATGGTACAAAGGTTGAAATAGTTATGTGAAGGAGTGCTTGGAGAGCAGTTTCTAAATTAAAAATTAGCTCAGTTGCAATGGTAGTAATTGACATCCAAATGATCTGAAATCAGTTAGAGGAAACTCAGTAATTATAAGTGAAAAGTGCTATAGCGAGGAAGCAAATAATCTAATAAAAGATGGAGCATAATTGGATGGACAGAAATATTTTAACAGAGGACCTAGCAGTTGTAGTAAACCACAAACTAATTGAAGTCAGCAATACAGTTGTTAGATTGCATCTGACCCTGGGACATTGTGTGGAAAGCCATTAAAACTATTCCCTGGAGGAGGAGACATCTTCCTGGAGGTTTGCAGCCAGTGTAGGGCAACAGCACAGGGACAAATATGCTAACCAGCATGACAGAGTCCAGAAGGGACACCCAAATATCAGAAAAGCTTAGAAAACGTAACTTATAAGAAGAGGTTGGAATACACAAGTTTGCTTAATGAACTAAGAAGGAAATGGACATTGATGGACATGATATCAATGGGTAAAGTTTGCTTGCCTGTCCCTCCACCCTAACTGTGTTGCTTCTGGAGAATGGGAGAAGAGAACTTATGATTGATAGAGGGGGCATCACACTGCGCTGTTAGAAAGCAAAGCACAAAATCTGCCCTGGGGTCTTTGGTATCCCATTGTGGCAACATACTTATCTTTACTTAAGAACCAAATGCTGCATTTTTGGCTGAAACGGCGCACTCTGTACCCCTTGAATACGTTTTCCTTCTGTAAATGGAAAGAAAACATCAGTGGAAAATGTATCCTTCTAGATGGCATGGAGCATGTTTATCTGCATGGATAAGTGATTACATCACTTTAGTGGAAGCACAACTCAAATAATATGCTGATGGGCATAGAAATGTGAAGCAAGCATTTTTTCTTGCTGTGCAGTACTGCATTTCACAGAATCACAGAATGGTAGGGGTTGGAAGGGACCTCTGAAGATCATCTGGTCCAACCTCGCTGCCAAGGCAGGATCACCTAGGGCAGGTTGCACAGGAACACGTCCAGTTGGGTTTTGAAGGTCTCAAGAGAAGGAGACTCCACAACCTCTCTGGGCAGCCTGTTCCAGTGCTCCATCACCCTCACAGTAAAGAAGTTTTTCCTCACGTTGAGGTGGAACTTCCTGTGCTGCAGTTTGTGCCCATTGCCCGTCATCCTTATCACTGGGCACTACTGAAAAGAGACTGGCTCCATCCTCCTGACAGCCACCCTTCAGATATTTATACACATTGATAAGGTCCCCTCTCAGCTTTCTCTTCTCCAGACTAAACAGCCCCAGGTCTCTCAGCCTCTCCTCATACGACATGTTCCAGTTCCGTAATCATCCTCGTGGCCCTCCATTGGACTCTCTCGAAAAGTTCTCTGTCTCGAACTGGGGAGCCCAGAACTGGACACAATACTCCAGATGAGGCCTCACCAGTGCAGAGTAGAGGGGGGAGTATAACCTCTCTCGACCTGCTGGTCACACTCTTCTTAATCAACCCCAGGAAACCAGTGGCCCTCTTGGCCACCAGGGCACATTGCTGTCCCATGGATAACTTATTGTCTTCCAGGACTCCAAGGTCCTTCTCCATGGAGCTGCCTTCCAACAGGTCAACACCTAACCTGTACTGGTGCACGGGGTTGTTCCTCCCTGGGTGCGGAACTCTACACTTGTCCTTGTTAAATTTCATGACGTTCCTCTCTGCCTAACTCTCCAGTCTGTCCAGATCAATTCATTTCATTCAGCTATCATCCAGACTTATTATAAATCAATAGAACTCGGGTTCTTAGGACACCCTTCGATAACATCCTTTTTAGAACCCTGCTGCCTACCTTGGCCTCCCAAAAGGAGGGGAATGGCACGCACCTCATCTTACTGAATTCCTTCTTTGCCCTATTAGCAAAATTTTTCAGTCCATCGTAGCCACATCTGCTCACATTTATCATGCATCACATTCGTGCAACATCATCTGCCTATATACACACACACACATGCATGCTCATGCACCCATCTTTTGATCAAGGACATTTACAGTATCAGTAGCCAAACCAAAAAATAAAGGTGAATAATTTTTAAGAAGAAGAAAGTGAATATACTTTTGTTTTGCTTTGTTGTTTTTTAAACCAAAAATCCCGCAGCATGAAAGAAAAACTAACATTTCAGTCTCTCCATTTCTCGCCAGTGTTATGTTGTTAACATGGATATTTTAGCATTAGGAAAGATGCAGTTACTGCAATGTATTAAATAATATATATAGGAAAAAAAAAGTGAGTTTGATGAACTATATATTTTTTTAAATCAACAGAAGAACAGTACTTCTGAGAAGTAAGCTGGTGTATCCCATCACTGGGTCTAAATTTCCATAGATGTCCATAGATTATTGAAACTATCTTATGGCAAATGTGGAGAAAAGCAATTTAACTGTTATGGTGAAGCCTTCGCAGCTTGAAAGCTGCATTTAAGATTATTTTTATCTTGGACTCCACCTGGAAACTACATGAGCCTTCAGCTCTCCATTTGTGAGAGAAGCACATTCTCTTTGTCTTTTCTGTAGTGAAGGCTTTATAGTTTGTGTTTGGAGAACAGGAGGGAAAACCCGTAATTCCTTATTTGGCATTTCCTGAAGTTTTCTAAAACTTCTTTAAAGCTTCTATTGTTATTTTTATTCAGTCCAGGGTACTTGAATGAGTTTCTCCAAACTCTGTTCTGTAATGAATTTCAGACGTCGCTTTTTACCCTCTTCTTAGTTTTCCTGTCTTATTAACTAGCTCTCCTTCCAAGAATACTGAAGTAGAGCAGAGCAAACTGCTGGCTAGGGCTGCTCCAGCTTTCTTGAAAGGCAAAGGGTAAGTTAAAGAGAGAGTATATTTGTCGCTTGCACTAACACAGCTAAACCAAAACCTTTTCCTCTATTCCTTCTGCTTTTAATATGTTCTATAAACATCTTTCCTGAGAAAACTGTCATAATCAAGTAACCCAGTGAGCGAAGTAGGGCATGTTTAAATATATTTATGTACACCTGGATGCGTGAGGTCTTCATCAGACACTTCCAAGCAAATCCAGCTTGTGATTTCAGTATGTTAATCGTGTGTGTAACTTATGTATATTTAATGTGTATTTACAATCAATAGTGTATTAGAGCAAATAGTGCTGACCTCACAATCTGCCGTACCTTGAAACAAACGGTACTGTACAGCTTCAGTCCCTGGCCCAATCTCGCATCTCACTGATTTCCGAGGCTGGCTCTGTAATCCTGTGGGATTCCACCATCCTAAGCCGTTAGATACTTAACATATAAATTACAACAATAACAAAGTAATTTCTGTACTTGGTAGTTTTTTTCTGAGAACGCTTAAGTATTCGTTCCTCAATTCCCATTTCACAATCTCACTTCCTCCTGCTTTCTCTGTTTATTTCCCTCTGTCTGTCCGGACTGCACCCTCTCTCCCCCCGACCCCGTTCCAGGTTACAGTACAGCCTCGATGTTGCAGACAGGCTGGCCGATGAACATGTACTCATCGGGTTGTATGTCAACATGCTGCAGAGCAACCCCAGACGGTTAGTGCAGGTTTGGCACCTTTGGGGAACCCAGGAAAGGGACGCTGGTCGTCCAAATGCTCTCACTGTTTCCTCCTGGCTACAAGCTTTTTAACCTAAAGGGAATGCATATGAATACGGGGTATGTCCTCCCAAAGTTGGTGGATTGTGGCAATTGCTGTTATGCTCTCTAGTGATGTTAAGTAGCAAGATATTGCAAATAATTGCTTAATTAAGAACGGCTATACAAATTGATTTTGGATACCATGCTCTAGTCAATGCAGGACTTGGTGATAGTACAGAAATTTGCATACAACAATGACTAACAAGTCTGTGTTTTCAAGGTAATAATTTTTGAGGTGATATATAATTTGGGCTTCACCTTACCTTGAAAGTAAGAACTGGTAATATTACATAAACGATGGTAATAATAATAATAGGAATTTCCTTATTAGCCTGGTAAAGGACAGAGTTAATTTCAATTTTTACAGATGTCAGACATTGTTTTTAAATCTGCCTGATTTCTGCATTGTTTGAATCTTGTATATAAATTTGTCCTTATCTGTCATTCAGACTCAAGTATGACAATTTTTTAAATGAGTGTCTTGAACATAGTTCACTATTTCTGCTGGAGTGAATACAGAGATTTGTCTACTAAACCCACCTGCTGTCCTAGCACTTGTGGATGGTGGCATCACAGCAGGCCATCCCAGGGAGGGGAAACGCTGGCTCAACTCTCCCGAGTGCAACAAAACTCCAGACTTTGTAGCCCTGTACCGGGAAGGTGGCGAGCAGTGTGGTATAAGGCCCTAGAAAATGTGGCACTGAACAGTGTTTCTAACAAAATTATGCTCATGAGGTTTCTGTGGCTCATAACAAACTCTTTGGGTTCCTGTACTGCTGCTGTTGCAGAATATTTCCCAAGTTAGAAGAAACTCTTCGTTTACTCTTACGTGTAGAAGGCAACAAGCAACTTCATTTGAGAGAGTGAACGCAATGATTCTCTGCAGTCATACAAAATTCACTTCTGTTTGTAGCTCCAGTTGAAAATGGGAGTAATTTGCCATGTAGCTATGTCCAGTGGAGAAAAGAGCCTGCCTGCATCGGTCTGGATCTGCTTCTCTACTCTGCAGCCCACTGGAATGTGCCGGGATGTTTCCCCCCATGTGTGGGGAAAAAAAAAGGCAAATTGTTTTTTAATAAGGAAAATGAAAAACCTTTCTTGAATACAAAGGCATTGTGAAGGGGGATTTCATTCCTGGAGCAGCACTTCCAGAAAGCAGGCTTACTGAGCAGTATTTACACCATGGCTATGGAAACAAGCTGCTGGGGGCATGTATGTAGACCAGTCACTGCTCACCCACGACTGAAGAGGAGAGGAGTACACTATCAACGTTGACAGGGAGAAAGAAATGTGGCCCTGCCTACCACAAGTGACTTACTTGGTACAGTTGTTCAAGAGGCCAGCAAAGATGACATGGTTTAGAATAATTTTTGATGCTAGGCTACTGATGCCATGTTTGTGATTCATTTAGCTTCACGGAGGACCACCAGTTAGATCCCCTTGTGAGTGCTTAGCTTCATCTTTACCGTCTTCATCCTCTAAATTTTATCCAATATAGTCCAACCTGTTTTTTCAAGCTTTTGAGCCAACCTCACCAAGTCATGGTTCATTTGTATCCAAATATGCACATGCAAATTATGTGCCATAACATCTTTCAAATTAAATGTTTTTGAGGGAAGAATGGAGAGTGACTGATAACGGCCTTAATTGTTTAAATAACCAATGCAAATCATAGTACATAACATCTGATTACTGACATTAAATCACTGCAGTCACAGAATCCTCAACAAGAAACAGTCTCAGTCATTTATGTAAGATACCAATTAAATTTTGACAGAAACGTAACCAAGAGGGACAGCAGTCTTAGTCGTGCGTCAAGCTATGCTGCATTGCTGTTTTCTGCTTTGCTGCAACGAGACTGGTAGTACAGAAAGTGAGTGGTTATGTTTTGGTAAAGACAAGAACAAACAGAACGTGGCCATCCTGAAGCTCCTGTGTAAAGCCAGTTTCCAGGAGCGGTAGGTGAGGCCTCTGCAGGAGGCTCAGCTGCTGCATCTCACATAGGCTGGGGTGGCATCTTCAGGCAAAGGTGAACTCCTTCTGCCCGTGCCCCTAAGTGGCTGGATGCAGTTTGCTCAAAACCCACGCAGCTGTGTTAGGATGATGCCGAGCTCAAGTTACTTCACCCTGCAGCTCAACAAGATTTGGTAACTTGATTAAAGCACGTAGTTAACCATAATCAGGTAGCTTCTGATTTAGAGGAGGCTGCAGCTAGCCAGCTCAACTTTGTGTCTGCCTGCAAAATACCACGTGTACACACATACCCATGGGTGCCATCACATATTTTCAAATGATATTCAAGCCAAAGATAAAAAGAGGAATGATTGTAGCTGGACCTTCATTTGCAAGAAAAACTTACAGAATGTTTTGTGAACATAATACATAAAATTATCTTAAGAGCTATATAGTAGCATTTCAAAACAACATGAGGTGGGTTTTTTTAGATATTGAGTCAGGCTAATTTATAATAGCTAATGATCAATCCAATATAGACCAGTATACTTTTTTCCTGTGTTAAGTGTAGCTAGTATTTATATTATGGGATTTTTAAAAATTAATTTAATTAATTTTCACCGTTTAGCTTTATTTTTCATCTGCAGTTACTTGATATCGCAACTAGGCGTACAAGTTTTCCTTCCCATCCCTCACAGGCTAATAAGCTACTTGAGGGTTTTGTAGAATCCAGTACTCCAGGGCAAATTAAGAAATAAGAGAAAGACTTAGTTCATTATTTATAGTAACTGTATGGGTAGAAATAGTAACCCTTAGCCAGACGTTTAGGTTAGTTTAATTGTAAAGTGTGTTTTAGCCTGTAAAATCAATACTTGATATTTAATTTAGTTCATCTTTAGTGTCTGATTCTAAAAAAGAACTTTTAACTGCAAGTAGTTTTCCTTTTTGTTCATGTAAGTTAGAGACCTTGCCTAGTTTTGAATATTAATTCCAGATATTTCAGTCCTTTTCTTTTCAGGTGCAGAAGAAAATAAGATAAAATACAAGCAGGAGGTTGTTTTGTTCCATAGGAAGTTACTTTCTGCTTTTTTTGTGTTACACTCTGTAGTATTGTGGTGACTCATATTTCTGTACTATGAAAGTGTCATGCTATTCTATGGTATTTTTAAAAATGTTTATTAAGGGGGTGTGCACAACTAACTCTAGCAAGGAAGGCTGGTCGAATCTTCCCTTGAAAGAGGAAAAACATTCAGAGACCCTCTCTTTACAGAGGGGATGTATAGACACTTGTCTCCCTCAGATTTATTTTTTGTGATTATACCCACATACCTGAGTGTTATTAACATTTTCATGGTAAAATCTTGGTGATTCTAAAGTAAATTAACCATAGCAGAGGGCTCAGGTGATGTGTCTCAGTTTAAAGTGCCTTAAAACCAGGACGATTTTGAAAGTGTCACAGATAAACAATCTTCAGAATACGTTTGGTGGGTTGCTGTTAGGACATTGTTCTTACAGCCCTGAGGCTTAGAAACCTACCCTTTAATTTGTCATTATTTTCTATAGTAAATTATTTATTAAGTGAAGGTTTGTAGAATAAGAACATGTGTTGAAGACCACACTGATATCTCTATTGCAAAAATTTCAGAGGAGACTGACATTTCTGAGACTATTCTAACCAGTGGTGACATAATTTTAAGACCATCAGGGGACATCCATATCACCTATTGCAGGGTGTCTACTGCAGAACAGGCTGATTTAACATCTAAAGCCTGAGAAATAGCAAAGATCCTCCAGTGTCACTCTGTTCACAGGCTATCATATTTTTCATCGTTTGTCTGCAGTTTTGAGATCCTTTTTTTATGAATCTCCTTTAGACGGTAGAATATAACACAGATCAACTAAAGCCTAAAAAAGAAGTCCTGTTGTACAGGTGATAATATTGGATATTCACTCTACATCTGAATGATAATAATTCTTCCAGACCAGTTATCGCTAGTAATTATAGTGTCTTTAAAGAAATGGTCACTAATGGAGAAGCAGTGTTAAAAGTGTTTAACTTTTTTAGAAAAGAAGGCTCAGCAGCAGGACATTTGTATGCAAAATGTTAATTTTCTTTCAAAAGCATGTCAGAATCATTCTCTTGAAGGTCCCAAATTCTGCACACGTATTCATAATATTTTAAAGCTTGTGTGTATTTCACTGCATCATTGTCCATGAAGTTGCTGAAGTAAATCAGAAATGAATTATGGCAAATCAGAACTCTGAGACATAAAAGTCTTGGTAGTCGAGGCTAATGCTGCTGTGCATACCTCTTTGCTTCCTGATCACGTAGAATAGGTACATTCCAGAATTAAATTTATCTCAGACATTGAAATTTAATTTACAAAGCTTTGGGGCCAGTGATTTGTGGCATTCATAGACCAAATCTGACGGGCTGCTACATCTATTTTATGACATCCACCTACACGTAAATATATAAGACATTAAACAGCAAGGAAGAATCAAAAGGCTGCAGTGGCTTGATTCATTCAATAAAGTCATTGTCTCAGGGTCAGCTCACATCTCAGAACTATGTTGCAGATTGCGTTATGCCAACAAGTGGAACCATAACCCGTTATTTTTGCAGGATGGATAATGTGGTTGCACACCGGTGTAAAAAGGAGAGTTGGTGCTGAATGCTTGCTGTTTTCACAGCCATCTGCTAGGATGGGATGTTTTAGTCATTATGGAAAGATTAAAAATTAATTAAATTTATTGTCATGAAAGTAATGCTTATTACCTGGTTTTCATGCTTTCATGAGAGAGTTTGTAAGAGTTGTTTCCCCCTTTCTTTGGATGACATATCAGGACAGTAAGCATGAGTATGTAAGAAGCAGAACTGTATAAATTTAGAAAAATACCTTTATGGGTCTTTTCAGAAAGTAAATCAGTTATCCCTCAAGAATCTGAGTAAGCATAGAATTAAGCTATATATGTAGCAAAATAAATTAAACATAACCAAACCCAAAAAGTCAGAGTTCATCTACCACCAGAAGTCTTACGTGCGGTCTGCCACACAAGGTTCGCTTACGCAGAGCCCTCTGGCTCTGACTTTTCATAGCTTTACTGTTTTTCTAAGCTTCATATTTGTGGTCTCACAGGTTATTGTCAGAATGAGAAAAAAGATGATGTCTGTCTCTTTTTACCCTTACCTCAGCAAGCCATAACAAATCCACAACTCCCAGCTTTAATGATCAATGAATGTCAACCACCACCTATCTTTCAGACATAACTTCTAAATCCCAGTGAACTTAATCAAGCCAACCAAAAGATGCACACTGTAGTTCCCTGAGGTACCTGGGGATATGAACTCACTGAGAATTTTTGGGGAAATATTTCCTTTTCCTTTTGAAGATGCCGATTCTTCAAAAGCAGAATTTTTTGCACAAGTGCCATTTTCATCTAGAAGGCTTTTCAAGTTCACGATACAATTTCTGGCAAAAAAATCAGAATTAAGATGTCCACGCCCAAAATAACCCTTGTTTTGCGCACTGTTTCGAAACGTGAAGCTTGCTTGCCAGCAACCAGTTGCATGCCCTGAAGAGCAATGGAGATAGAGAGGCATGTGCCTGTCTCCCTTCAGCCAAAACATCAGATAGTTGCCAAGGCATAAGAAAAGAGGTCAGATTTACCTCTGTCTGGGCTAGTCTGCAGGTTTTCTCGTATTCCACACAGCAAATCATTCTTCTCACCTCTTCTTAGGGGCTTCATTTTTTTTCTCTTGTATATATGAAAAGTAAAGTAATGCGATAGAGAATTCTAAATCCCAGGATTGTCCAGGGTCAACTAAGTCCTCTTCATATTTCAATTTTTTGTCAGTTTATTAGTTTTGGTGGTTCTCTGCAAACTTCTAAATAGTTAGAAACAGTAAAGGTTCTCACTATATTACCTTTTTCCTGCTCCTCTGACTAAATAATAGCCTCCATTTAAAACAAGGACAGCTGGCAAGGGATTAACCTGAGAGAAATATTTGCCTTTGATATTGTTAGGAAAAAAGAAGGTAATAAATTGCAATATTTTTAAGGAATTTAGCATATTTGCAGTAAGTTCTTACACTTTCTGAGTAATTTTTATGGAAATACTGTGCATGCGACCAAAGCAGACGCTTTCCATAGCTGGTGCTAGTAGAATCCTGCATCCTGGCAGCAGGAGTTGGCTCCAGGTTACAGTCAGTCCAAGTCCGGGATCAGTGGTGCACTGTTATGTGATTTTTTGAAATCTTACTCCCAAATATCAAGAAACCAAGAATAAGAGTCTGATTATAAATTCCTGGATCAGTGGTTCCAAACTGTGGTCCATGAGGCCTTGGTAAGTGCCCTGCAAAGCTGTCCTAAATACTGTTTTCTGTTCCAAATCTGACAAAGCTTCTAAAATTGACCTCAGCAAACACTGAGGTTGCCACTAATCCATTGTCCAAAAAGTAATCGTTCTTCTAGGTGATATGGCAAAGCTGAGAAGTAAAAACAAATGCTGACTGGTGGTCCTAACCACCTGCCAGCCCTCTGTGGACAGAGTAGTCTGAGAGTTGCGTCTTGCATGGCCCTGGCCAGGGGTTGCAGACCGCTGCTCTTTCCCCCTAAGGGATCGTGCTGCCTGGCCCCTAGAGCTGAGCCTTCTGGGGAAATTACCCTCCCACTTCTCCCCTTTGCTCAATTAACACCTGCCATTGTTAATTTGACCACTTTTTGCTTCTAAATTCTGTAATGAGGGTGTGTGAGCTGACAGTGTGACAGAGCAATGGTCATTTTTACTGTGTATTAACATGTCTTCCCTCCTTCCTCTCCAACCTTGAGCAGTGTTCTCGACAGCGCAAGTCGCCTGGATGAAGAACATAAGCTGATCGCCAGGTATGCAGCAAGGCTGGCAGCAGAAACTTCTTCATCCGTAAGTGTTTTAATTAAAGGAAGGTACTTTCCTTCTGTCATGTTACAGGGGCTTGGCAAGATCAGAGAAATTATATCTGACAATCTTAATGATTAATGGATTATTTTTCCCTATCCATCAGATGCTGTTATGCTTCAGTAATAACACTTTTATGCAGTCCATTTAAATCAAAGAATCCACATCATAATGCATATAATCTATATACTAATACAATGGTATTTAAACAATTACAGCAAAGGGAATCTGACATCTTGAACTCGGAAAAGACTAGAAAATATTGTCTGGACTAGCTTTGGTTAAAGGTTAATGATTTACTACAGTGGAAAAATGGGGTGCTGAATCCATTTTACTCTTTAGTTCAAATATCACACGCACTAGGGCCCTAAGTGTTGAGGATTTTAAAGAACGATCTTCAGCAGGATGATTGTAATGACCCCCTGCATTAGCCCTGGCTCCCATTTTCATTTCAGAGCAATGATTATTATGCTCTATGTATCCCAAGATAGAAGGTGATGACAGGCTAAAACCTCACTAACTATATTCAGGAATAAGAGAGAATGAAGCAGGAACCTAATGGAAGTATATAAAATCTTAAATGGCAGAAATAAGGTCAGCCTGGTTACTTTTTTCCCATCTCAGCACATTTGATAGAACAAGGGACCATAAATGATGGGTAAGTGAAAAGCAGCCTGCCCAGAGTGCCTGGAAGCATATTTTCACACCGAGATTTACACTGCGAGGTCAATTGAAAGGGCGAAATCAGGCACCGCTCTTGGTGTAAAAACATAGAGTCACGTTCATCCCGGGAAGACGAATCTGCCGCCCCGTGCAGCCGCCTGTCGTGGAAGATTTCACAGTACAGGGGAAGAGAAGGGTGCACGGGTGCTCCCGGTCTGCCAGCCCAGCTCAGATCAGTCCCTTCCAGAGGTGTGACAACAGTGTTTCAAATTTAAGGCAACCTGTAGGTTAATGTCCTGTTTCTGAAGGATGGTAATTCTTTATGGGACCAAGATTTCCCATTAGTAATGTGTCTGGGTAGAAACTGGTAGAAATCAGTTGTATATAACATGTGTCTGTGATATGGGGGAAACTTAGGAAACAGTATTTAAGTAACTTTTAAACAGAGCTGGTTTGAAGGAAAATACTGAAATTCTCTTTGCCATTGTGGAATTTGCAATTGTGCTTTTTGAACAAAGGAGACAGAAGGAATCAGTATACAGAAATCTTTCCGAGCACAAGAGTGGCACCACGTTAGGAGCACAGTGGAAGTTTTTAAAGCTTTGCTGATGGCCATTCTGTTTTTTAAGGAACAAAATGTATTAATAACACTGAGCATTCAGGATAAAGATCCTGTTTCCCTCTGTATCAGTCATGACACCCACGAGCATGTGTCAGTTCTTTATGCACTCCTCTGCTTCTGTATGGTTGGAGCGTACCCATAGCAGAAAAAACAGTAAATTGTTACAGGCATAGCGTAGTGTCCTTTCCCCACAGACAGTGCTAGCCTTTGTTATGAGATGTAGCTTCATCCTTGCTGAGGGGCCATTCCTGCGAGGTGCCACCTCCGGGAGGAGGAGGTGGCTGGCATCACATAAAATTGGGCTCCAGAGTTACACTTCATAGGGCTCTTACGGTGAGAAACGCTCAGATCACAGCAGGAGCTTAGCAGAGTCCTTTTAATGTCCAGTTCTTTCAGGTTGGAGTTAGAAATAAATGGATATCTTTGATAGCTGTGAAACTTTAAATGTCTTGCTCTGCATTGTCATTGATACAACACTGAAATACAGGAGCGTCAACAAACAAGCCAATATTTGGTTATTGCCAATGAACATGAAAAAAAGAGCATAGTCCAACGAAGCTGTAGTGAGCACTGCCTCATTTGGTAAGAAATAGTTTAATTACCACTTAATTTTATTGGGGGAAAAAAGGTTCTGCTGAACCTGAAGGACTGGGGAAAGAGCTTTCCTGAAGTATCACCAGAGCGTATAAGAAAAATTGGCCAAATGGGCCACACAGCCAGACTGAAAACTGAGTACAGCTTTCAGACTGAAAGTAAAACCACACTTTCAAGAGAAGGAAGCATCACTGCACTGGAAACACAGCCTCTTCTTTTTGGAGAGGAACGCTGTTTTTCGCTTCAGTGTATTTCTCTTGTCTCTAGTGTCAAAATTAACAGCCATATTACAGCAACTGCCTGCAGCAATGCCATTGCCTTTTACAATTGGTTCAGAGGAAGCTCCTTGAAGCAATGAATGACAGGATGGTAAACACTGAGTCTTATTTACTCTAGCACTTACCCTGCTTTTACTAGAAATGGAGCCGTACTGGTATGAGCGCAACATGGATAGTCTTTTTTTTAGTGTAGGCAAGCCTGGTACTGCATTTTCTGTAAGCAGATTTCACAGAGCAGATCTGTGTTGGACATGTTGGCTATTCCTCCTTCAGTGCAGCCTTCTCTCTTACAACAGCAACAGGGTCAGCAGAGAGGGGCATCAGATATCTCCTTCACCATTGATGCAAACAAGCAACAAAGGCAGCTGATTGCTGAACTTGAAAATAAAAACCGGTAAGCATTCGCAAAGTACCTGGTTTTGTTCAGTCCCATATATTGTGTATGTTTGGTTTTTTTACCACCTACATTTTTACCACCTACTTCTGTGCAATATGTTTATACATGCACATACACCCCCCCCTACAAAAAACACAAGGCACAAAAAGGTCCACAGAATATGACAAAGACTGAAATCCACAGCCAGCCTGTGTTTTAATGGGTGTGCTGTTCAATGACGTGATATAACCATTGATACTTTACTGTTTGCAGCTGCTGTTTGTTAAGAGTTTAAAAAAAAAAAAAAGCCTGTCCTGTTTCAAAACCAGATTAACTTTGAGCTGGATCCTCTATAGCACTAAAACATGAAATGAAAGGATCAGTCAGTCACACTGGTAATGTTATGCTCCACTGCTTTTATTTGTGAAAAAGATGATTAAAGCTCTCCAGAACACAGTCTGCCTGTGACAGGTTTGCAGAAAGGTTAGCAGCAAGTTAGGCTGCTGATCAAATGAGACAGTAGGTACAAATGGGACCGAGACTGAGAGACAGTGTCCAGGCAAAACAGGGCAGCCAGCCCCAAAAAGGAATGATGCCTGTTTGTTAGGAGCAGAGGATCTGGCCCTGGGTATCAGACTGCCTGATGCCATGAAATGTATGGCAGCAGAGCTCTGCTTTTATTGCCGGACTGTAAAACAGAGGCCAGCCCAGACCAGATGGTTTCCTATTCCAAACTCGGCACTGCCTTCTGTCACCATGTAATGAGCCACCAGCTCCACTCTCGATTTGCCTTTCGTAGTTCGAGGCTGCCTCCTGACCGTCTGCTATCCAGCACGTTGTGAAGAAGAGAAAAAATCCACAAAGGTTTCATCCTTCTGCTGTGAAGCTTTGTATTAGCCTTTTGACAGCGCTCCAGGGCTGGCAAGCCAGCCATAACAAGTCCTGTTAAAGGGCTTCTGCTTGAATTGTTGACTTCTCTCAGATATCTACTTATATTAAAAGTATTTTTTAAGTGCCAAATATTTTCTCTGATACTCAAGAGGGGACCAATATTATTTTACTTTTTGTGAAGTTGATGTGATCCTTGAAATGTTCAGGGGGAAGAAGTAGAAGGCAGCTATTTAAGGATATTGCTATTTCACGTCTACCTCTGATTTTGCAGGGTCTTGAAGAAATATTTCCTGTCATAGTGGAACCCTGAAAGTTTATTTAAAAAATAAACCAAAGACCTGTCTCAGTGCTGAGGGCTTCTTTTGCTGGTTGGAGCCCAGTCATTATATCCACGTTGATGAAGAGCTACATAGTCACACTTTTTCTCCTCTTGCAATGTCCAGTGATCTGGTTTTGTGGAAAATTAGTGACTTGTGGTCTTCTGCTTATTCTCTTCCCCAAGAGAAATCCTACAGGAGATCCAGAGGCTGCGACTCGAACATGAGCAAGCATCCCAGCCCACACCAGAGAAGGCACAACAAAATCCCACCCTCCTTGCAGAGCTCCGGCTCCTGAGGTAAGTCCACAGCAGTAAAACCTCCAGCAATGACTGGGGCCAGCCAGTCATTCTCAATAAGAGAAGAAATAAGAGATAAGCCTGGCTTACAGTTTTGGGGGCTTTTTTAAGTAAATAAGTACCCAGTGTGTATTTTTTCTCCATTTTCGGTGCAGGCTGTAGTCCTAAAAGTAATTAAGCTTATGCTTTAAACAGCATGCATGAGGAATCTCACATATTACTCATCTACATTAAATTAAGCATGTGCATTACTGTTTGCAGAGTTAGGCCCTTAGGTCATTTGGAATAGGTCCCCACAGCCCTGTCCAAATGCCATTAATTATATGGGGAAAAATGTTCTGTCAGAACAAATGCTTCTACAAAGACTTCTCGTTTATGCTAGAGTAAATACAGAGCTACATGAAAATAAAGGCAGAATTAGACATTAATTTTTTGAAATTTCCCCCATGTGTTGAACTCTAAGGAGAGGTCAGTTCTCTTCACAGTGCAAAACCAGGCTGCAGAATGATCCTCCTTGTCATGTGGCAAGTGAGGAGTAATGTCGTCTGCAGCAGCTGAAGATTTAGAGGATCATTTCTCCAATTATCACACCAAGCTAAAAACATTGATATGGATGTGTCTGCATGTTAATTAGGATACTCTATATGGATATACTAATTGCCATGTATATCACATTGAAGAATTGGCCCAGATCCATAGGCTCCCTGCAAGTCCTGAAGTTCCTGTTGTGAGAGCCAGAGAATCCAATAAGAACTACTCAAAACACTTCATGTGAATAGAGAATACAGTGTAAACACTTTCCTTCTAGTGAAACAATGCTAGATTAAATTTTATCCCCCCCTCATAGAGCAGTTCTCACATCAAAAGACTAAAGAACATTTTTGGCCACTTAGCCGCTCCTCACACAAGTAATACTTCAGTGGTCTGGTTCATAACTGAAGGAAAATACTCTAAGAAATTGTGTTACATTTTTTCTTTACGGATACTGTGTAGTTTTATTATTGAGTTTTCCACACTAAAATATTTTTCTGTTTCATAAATAATTACATTTGCTTTCCAATCTGAAGACAAATTAGCATCTTCATTTCTATGACTGATTTTAGTATGTAATTACTTCTAGATATCTACAGGCAAGTGACATTGTGAGACATATAAAAGTGACTGTGATGAAAATGTGTACGCTGCATAAAATATACCAAAAACGTAGCTCCTGTGCATCAAGCCTAAAGTCTATTTTAAGCAGGTTTAGGTTAGCTTTCTATGCAGTTGACAAATAAAATTCATTATCCTTAAAAAAAAAAATCAAATTACTGTGCAGTGTTGACTGACTACTTAATTTTTCCCTCTTTTCAATTTTGCTACGCATATTAAAAGCATAATAACCTTATTTGAATTTCCTGACATGGGATGTCCCTAGGGCAGTGATGCTGAGTTCTTCAATTATTATATCTTCTCCGATTTAATGTGCAGTGTCAGAGTCAGAAAATAACTTTTAATCTGTGGGTCTGTACTGCTTTGCATACCTTCTAAAATGTTCACTATTTGAGAGGCAAAAGATAGGCTTTTGATTTACTGTGGAGTTTCAACACCACCTCAAATTCCTAGACGCTTAAGATGTCACAAGGCTGTTCTTACCATGTGTAAAACAGCAGCACTGATTCACGTCTGTTACCCCACAGATTTTGGGGGCTTGAAGCAATTAGGGCAGTAGGGCAATTTGGTTCATATAATGTTAAAAAATGCTGGAATCTGTAAACTATGTTGTGGGTGCCTGGCCCAGCATCTTTCACCAGCTGCTGTAGTGTTGCAGACTCGGGGAAATAGGGTTCTGAACACAACATTCCCTCACATTACCAGTGCTGTCTTGGAGACGGGTTAGAAAGCCCATTACTTCCAAGAACTTGCTCTGGAGTACAGCTGGAGAAGAAAGCCAGAGGAGCAGTCTGTACATTGCACACTGCTTAGGTCCTCTCTCCCTGTAGAATGAATCTGAAACCCATCAGAGGTCTGTGTTAGGACCTGCCACTTTGAATTACATGGATAAGGTATCTTCCTTGTATTAGCAGTTTCTTCAACTCAGTTGCCTTTGTACAGTTCATAGCATTTCCAACCATTACATGCCTGGAAAAGAAAAGCCAGCACAGGCAATTTGTAGCAGAAAATAGATTAATCCTCCAGAGGACTAAATACAACCTGGCAGTGTTACTATATGATCCTATTATATAGGTGAGAGAGAGCACACATGAGCAATCTTGTAGAAATCAGCGTTGTTTATATTAATAACTGCTCACTTACAGAGAAGGCTCAAAATCAGGGTTTCATAGTTCCCTAAATACAGGAAATATACTTAGTCTTGTTGACTCTGGTGCTTTTCCACTTAGGATTACGTTGTCCTATTCTACAGGTAGTACAAGGCTAACAACATAGTGTTTTTATGTTATTTGCAACGCAGTAGTGTATAAAATACACCTAATACGTGTATTTTTCAACAGTAATGTTGTTAATTACGTCATAGCTTCCAGGAGGCAACAAATTTGTTTCGTATTTATGTGGGGACCTCTCACACAACATGTGCAAGTGCTGAACCCCTGTCCTGTGCAGTGGAGCTGTGCAGAATCAAAGCTGTTCCCATTTATTATGTGGGCACAAACTGTCACACTTGGAGTGGCTCAGTATTCACCCTGTCACAGGACCAGCACTGGACTCCGAGTCCAAAGAGCTATTTTCAAGCAGTTGTATCTCCCCTATGTGATAATCTTACTCTTGCTTTGAGAAAAAAATAGAAACAAAAGCAGATCACCATGGTTTTCTGGCTGAATTTCTGGAGTCTCTTAGCTTCTCTCCTATCTTGCTGTGTTCAGTGCCCCTGCTGTAATTCCCTGTCCTTCAGGGCATGGCTCTCATTTCTCCTGACGGCTAGTGAGGTTATTGACTAGAGAGATCCAAAGACAAAAGCTGCCAAGCATTCCCACAAGGGAATTTAATACAAATTTGTTTGAATCTCATTTGTTCTTTGGAGGAGGGTCTGTGCCAGTGTCTCTCTTTTTCCTAATCACTGTATTCAGTCCCATGAATATTTTCTGTATGAGGGAACTCCCTAGCTTTCACGTAGCCCCGTTTCTAAGCACTATGCTGAATTCACACAGTGAGTTTGCTTTCCTGCAGTCTATAGGCACACGCCTCATAGTTGGGCTGGGGAAGCGATGCAGTTAAAAGCTGCTGAAGCTGTCAGGGGTAAGTTCTGATCCGATTTGCTTGTTTCTCAGACAGCGGAAGGACGAGCTGGAACAGAGGATGTCTGCTCTCCAGGAAAGCCGGAGGGAGCTGATGGTTCAGTTAGAAGGCCTCATGAAACTGCTCAAGGTAAGGAGCTCCACCTGATACTACCAAGGACAACAGGCGGAGTGAAGCAAGAGAGGAGAGGCAGGAGATATGACCACAAAATTGTGCAGAGCTTGACTATTTCCACCCATAAAATTTGGCTTTTTTTCCTTCCCTTTCTATTTTTTGCCATGGTCTCTCAATTCAGAGGTTTCAAATGATGTTGCTCCTGCAGTAACAGTGCATCATCATTGTCACCTACCGCTAAGTGGATGGAACACTAGAGGCAGGCTCTGAACTGTTGAAGAATTAATACAGTCCTTTAAATAATATTGCAGCATGATGCAATACAGTCCTATTTTGTTGTTTTTGCAGAAGGATTTGGTCGTATTTCTGATTTCAGGCTTGCAGTCTCTGGATCAGCCATTTGACAATGTTCAAACACAAAATATTTTGTGGTCCAGTTTCAGGTGGTTTTAGAGTTTTCTCTGTTGAGGACATAAAATAAAAAAAAAGAATAGGAAAAGAAAGAAACCGACACGTAAAATGAGTTAACTAATAACGGTGAGAAAAACAACTCGGCACTGTACACTGTTATCTGCTCCAGTTGACGGTACAGAAGTGTTTTTGATAGTCCTTTCAGATGTGCCATTTGACAACCACATCTAACTCTGATCTTAGAGATGCTTCCCCAACAACACTTGGTCATTTTCATAAATACAGAAACTAGCCTTTGTTAAACAGATGAAACGTGCATCAACAAAGGATTTCAGTTAAAAATGGAGATATCAAAAAGCATGTGCATTTTTAAGACAGACTAGGATAAGATGGAAAACGTGTCTTTATTTGCAGAGTCCAGCCCTATTTTACCTGATGTACCTCAGGACAGATGATGCCAGAAATTCACATTGGAAGAAAGTGCTCTGAATAGCATAAGAGTCTGTTTTATCATTGGCCATGCCAGATAAAATGAGTGCATGGAAACTCAGTGTAACTTGGGTCAAATAAAATAAAATGCTTTGATAAAAGCAGAAAGAATTTCACTGAAATCCATTTTGCAACATGTATTTGCTTCAAAGGATGAGTTTGACCCCTTATATCATTTGCATCTCCTCAGGCCCAGGCTTCTGCAGCCACAGTGCAGGAATTGGTGGCACCTGCGCAGCAGAGCCCACCATGTAGCCAGCAGATTTCGGGGAGCTGGGAGTAGACAGGATACTTTTCACTTGACCTATGGTAGAGCTGCTGCAGTGCTACAACTAGCAGTGAGGGCTGCCTGCTGGCATTGCGCTGCCTGGACAAAGAGAATTTGGGGTAGGAAATGACAGTAGCTTTCTGCACGCTTTGCACTTTTCTGGTGTTTCAAGGTGTGCAGAGTTGGGACCATAATCTGGCCACGTACCTTCAACTATCTCAACTGTAGGTTTAGCCCTGTACTCCAAATTTGGCTTTGTTTTCTGTTCTTTACCTACCTCTTGGCTAATCTCATGTGCTGATCCTCTTTTTCTTTAGGAAGAAGAATTGAAACAGGTAGTAAGTTACCTCCTTGTTGGAGGCCTCACTAACTCCTAAATGTGATTGTGTTCCTGTGATTTATTTTACTTCCTTTGCTTGAAATGTGTGTGTGTTCTTTTGACCAAAATTAATATTTTGCAATTCTTTCACACATTATTTTCAAGTACCTTGGAGCAATTTTCACAATTAAACCTCTTAGACCTCTAGAAAGGGCGGCTTTCATGTCTAGACCCTTCTACAAGGAGTCTTGATCTTTTTCTCACTCCTCTAAATAAGAACATGGAAGATATGGAAACCACCAGCCAAATGTAGTGAAACCAACCTAGAATATGAATTAAAGTACACTTTTACCATAGATGACATTTTGCAAATGTAATGAGAGTTCTAGAAGTTTAGGAAAAATATAGCTGAGTTTAAATTAGATGAGGACAATGAGTTTGAAATCCCACTTTATGCAGAAAAATTCAGGGCATTGTGTGCACATTTTTAAAAGTTGGTATTGATACTAATAGTCACATGAATCTTCAGGAAAATAATGTAGTTTCTAGGCTTCTGCACCCTAGATCAAAAAGAGCAAGTATTTGTATTACTAATGATATATTTTAGAAGATTTAATTGTTTTGGAGCTTTGTAGTATTGAAATGGATCTTGGAAAGATATTAGGCTAAAAAAAAGCACTTGTCAGACAGCAGTCTGGTTTATGAGTCCAATAAACATGTTTCGTTTTAACAAAACATGCTTCCTTCTGGTTTCATCAGCAGAAGTACAGCAACACATCTGATGTGTTCTCTCTATGGTAGAGCATGCAGAGTTTGTAGGTAATGCTCACCTTCATAAAAGTAATATTTTGGCTAATTTTTGTAAAGCATTTATCTGTTGGACCCAAAAAAAAATCTGACCAAGCATCACCTCCGTGTAAGGGCCATCTTTTTGATCCTGCATAAAGGTATTGAAAGGTCTTCCATTCATAAAAAAAGAAATTTCCAACGTGACAAGAGTTTCCCTACCATATAAAATGTTCACTGGACAGTGTAAGTGAAAGCACATTTTCAGGCTATTATGAGATATGATTTTCTTCTTCCGAGAGTAATAGCCTCGCTGAATACCAGGTGATGATGCTAAGGAATTACTCGCACATTTTCCATGAAATGATCCCCATTACACTATGCCATTTCATGATCTGTTGAGAGAAACAGTATTAAATTAATTTCTGGAGGAATTCAATTGGAACGAGCAGCCAGGCAATTCATCTAATGCATATGAACTTTTTATTTCTCTACTGCCCTTCCTTGAGAAAGGATAGTAAGTTCTTCACATCCCTGTCACTTGATGAGGCTGTGAGATGGGCTTTCCCCATATGTCATCCCGGTTCAGTTCCAGCAGAGGGAGCAATGGGCTAAAGCGCCTGTAAAGCCAGTTTTCATTTCAAGCATTTTATCCTAAGTATGACTTTTGGTAGTGGGGAATGTCTAGCAAGGGTTGACTTAAAATCAATAGCAGGTTGGCCAGGGATCGTGAATTAAACATGGAAGTTTTCCTGGAAGGCATGAGAACATCGATAGCTGCAACCAAGTGCAACACAACAGCAGAAGCCATCCACATAGCCGTGGTGGCTGTGGTAGCTCCCCTTTCAGCATGCCTTAGTCCGCAGCTGGCGGGGCTGCTGAGGTCTGGGGCAATTCGGTGCTCCATTTCTCTGCTGAGATTACCAGGCAGTCACTACTGATCGTCGTAGCAGGTTTCAGGCCATTAGCGCTAGCCTGTGAAAAACATGTTTCTCCTGATGACCACGAAGCAGGAATTCAATCCTAATGGCACTTTGTTCCCACAAACTTCGGCTGAGGTGGCTCTAGATGAGCTAAATATAATTAAGGTATTCACCTCTCTGAAATCAGGCATTCCCTAATACCCTCCTATTTCAGCTTGCTGTTCATCAGTTCTGTCTGATACTGCCCCAATAGTATAAAAAGAGAGATTTTACTGGACAGGGGACTCCAAATGCTTCATCTCCCTGTGCTTCTCAAACAGTTTGTTCCAACACTGAAAGCTACAGATAAGAGAGCACTGTTTATCATAAACACAAGATCTCAGTCATAGCTGCAAAGCAGACACAAGGGTAGGCACTGGTGTGCAGCAGCTTTTACATTTCTCTTGTGGGAAAATTCCAGCGAAGAAGTACTGGCAGGCATCTGTTATTTTTAGTAAATAAAATGCCTATTCTGAAGTTGATTCCTTAAATGTGACTTGACTATAGGAAGCAAATTTTGTCCATTTTTTTCTCGTCTTCTCTGAAAGTTCCCACTGTTGTTGGTGTTCCCCAGAACCAACATCAAAGGTAAAGGGGGAGCTGAGGAAAAAGGGCAAGTGAAAAAGGGAGCTGGGAACCAGAAATTCTTTCACAAGTTTGTTTCGCAGAGGATGAAACATGCGCTGTCAGGGCATGAAAGGAGATAGCTGTAGCTCCCAGATCCCCTGCCTTGATGTGCAAGGGGTGTGACCTCCAAGGACCTTGGAGCATCTCCAGGTTGCTCTGTGCCCTGCCTCTGGAGGACTAGAGATCTGCATTTCTGCTGCAGTGCGTACAGATGATTCCAGAAACAGGAGAGCATCTGGCTCTCATATATTCGACTTCCCTTTCATCCATCATTTAAATGTTCTAAAACTGATCATTAAAGAAATTATAAGTGTTAAATCCTCCGTTCTTCCATCAGTAATGTGCTTATTCCTCATAAACCTAATTTGCCCTTGATGTCTCTCTAGTGATAATGTCTCTTAGAAAGGGGTGATAGGAGAAAAGAACAAATAGCTTAGTATTCTGATACATTATTTATGGTCTGGGGCAGGAATTTATAAAAATCTCAAGGGCAATGCTGCACTCCTGCAGTGGGCTACTCTTGTCTTTTTTAGAACGTATATTTGCCAAACCATACCAGGGCTGCAATGGCAGCCACTACAGGAGTCAAAAGAAGTGGCATGGGAAGAGTTAAGAAATCCTTCTGAACTCTCAAAATAAACCCAGGGTGAGGGAGACACCAGTCCTCGGGTTACTTTTCACCGTAAACAACCACGGGCATGTGTTGCAGTTCCTCTGTAATAGCACTCAAGCCACCTCCATCCCTGGCATCTACCAAATACAGGTTTTCAGTCAAAAGCTGTGTGCAGTTTGGTGTGGGCTCAAGCATTTGTTTTTCTTGCGTGGATACATGTTCCCAGGAGTTTTGAAACAGTGGATGAAAAGAGCAATGTGTCTCTTGGAATCACTCACCCAACTGCATTCGGAAAAATGACTATTTTATAAAGTCTGCTTGAATTTCAGCTAAGTAATACTAACGGTGAGGTGCTAACAGCATGACATTTTATATGACTGGTGTTAAAACATTTTCACTTCCAGCAGCTGAACCCATAGCAGGAATTTATATTGCCCAATCCCCACAGTGTTTTGGGAGTGCCTGAGTATATCCTGTAGAGCGAACAATTTAATAGTGTATGATTTAATAGCAGCTTAAAATAGTTCTCTGGCTCCGAATAAAAAACAGAAAGCTATATTATTTATTGCAAGTGTCAGACTTTATGTGACTGAGAGGCTGCATGTACCATGAACAACTTCTGCAGGGATGCGGAGGACAGGGACGTGATCAGGTCTCACGGCAGCGCTCTGATGAAAGGGGGTGTTTCAGTCCCTTGCCCAGGCTGGAAGCCACGTTGCTGCCAGCATCTTTCCCCTTCTCACAGCCTGAACGGGCTATGTTTCATCAAACATGCATGTGAACTGGGGGAGTGAGAGAGGGAAGAGGGCAGAGAGAAGGTCTATACTTTGGTGTTTATTAACTCGGACTTTTTAAATTTAGCTGCCTGACATTTTCCCATGCTTAAAGGAAGTCAGATCTCGACTCATATTTTCCTACTTGCTATTTTTCTACATAGAAGTGTTGCTATCTGCTAACAACTGACTTCAGTATATTTCCTTTAGCAAAGTTAACATTACTCAACTGATTACAAACAGCATGATGCCTTTAAGCTAAGGGATGGATGACAAGGACAGCAGGTGAGGGCTCTTGCAAAGACTTGTTTAACCCCTTGTGATTGTTTTGCAGACTCAAGGGGCAGGCTCCCCACGTTCCTCACCCAGCCACACTATCAGTCGACCGATTCCAATGCCCATCAGGTCTGCCTCTGCCTGCTCCACCCCAACCCACGTACCTCAGGACTCTCTGACCGGGGTGGGAGGAGATGTGCAGGAAGCCTTTGCACAAAGTAAGTCTCATTAATAGCTTGTCTGAGGTACTCAGAGACTGTCTGAAGAATCATTATTTCTTGTGGTTAATGCCTAAATGAACTTGAGCTTCTGAGTTGCATGCAGTGAAACAAAACCAGATAAAAAAATCTGCAAGAACTGTGTTTTGCCATTGAAAATCAACTTTGTCAGCCATCAGATTTTGCTGTCAAACTGAGCAGGTAAGCAAAAACTGCACAATGATGCTAGTTAATGGATTTTCTGGTAAGAGGGAATTTTGACGCAAGATGGTCAGACCTGTTATCAATGCTCTGTTATCCAGAAGAAGAAGAATTGCTATTGACCTCAGCAAGGCGTTGTCAGTGTGTTTAGTTTTAAATAAAGACTTTGCTAGGAATAGGTGATACAAGCATAGAATTAATTCAGGTGGAAAGGGCTCTTGTAAGTCACCATGTCCTCCTGCTCCAAGAAGGAGGACTTCAAAGTGAAATCAAACCTTAACGAGTTGAGTTCTGGATGACTCCTGGCACGCATTTTCCACAGCCTCTGTTGTAGTAGTTGACTATGCTTACTGTGTAAAATTTTTGTCCTTGTGTCTGATTGGAATATTCCTTGATGGAACTTGTGACTGTTGTCCCTTGTCCTTTTGCTTTGGGTCGCTGAGAAGAGTCCAGCTGGACTAGAAAAGAATTGAGTCTGGAAGTCTAGGTGCACCCTTCCTTTGCATTTCCAGAAAACTGCCATAGGCTGCACTGTGTTTCTCACTCCTCTTTCCACTCTTTTGTCAAGTAACAATAAATTTTAAATTAGTTTTAATTTCTAAGACCACAAATTAAATGATTATGTTGAATACTAAAGAAAGTAAGTAGTGTATGTGATCTAAATGAAGAAATATTCCTTCTTTTTCTAATCTGCTCTTTCCTAAAATATTTACATAACTGCAGTTCTTTTATTTTAATACTTTTTTTCCCCTGTTTCCCTACTACAAATCAAATGTAAGCAGAGCTCTGGAGTTCCTCTGCTACAGTGGAAGCGTGTCTGTTCCCTGGAGCCCAGTTCAACCTTCTCATACACATTTCCCCTTGACTTTCATGTCAATTGTGTCTGTGTGTGTCTTATGTCAAGGTTGAATCTATAATGCAATCAAGAACTTTCTACCAAAGTACTAGTGGATTCATGTATTGAACATGTTTTACCAAGGCATAATTCCTAGTCCCAGCATAACAGGTTGCTGGATATCTCATTTTCTGTGGCAAAAGAAACAGGCAAGACATATTTTTCTTTCTGACGTGAAAAAAAATTGAGACAGGCAAAAACCCCTATGCTGTTATAGGACAGTTTCTTCCAGAGCTAAGAGTAAGAGAAATAATGTAGTGACCACAATAAAATATCCATAAATAATACTAAGGCTGCCTCAGGCAAATGCTTTTTAAGTATATAAATGTGTTCTGTTCAAGAGAAAAAGCAATATAAAAAGGTAAGCGACCACATTTAAAAACTGCGGCATTTGATAAATATCTAGCTTTATGTCATTATTTGCCATATTCCCTAGATGGGAAGGTCAAACCTAAAGAACTTGAAGCCAGCTGTTCTGTCACATCTTGACATACGATTTGGCGGGGGGGAGCTGAGATTTTGTGGCTCCATTCTGTGCTGCAGAGATCTGCCTATATATACACAATGCAGACAAGCCATGGTTAAAGCATGGTTTCTCTGGTTTTTTTCTCTTTCATAGTGTTTGCAATAGTTCGGAGATACAAAATTGAGAAGACTTTAGAAAGGGAATGCCTGTCTGAGTGTGTGTGTGTAAGAGAGACACTAACTATATTAGTTTACATTCTAGTAACCATTTGCTAATGGATATATTAGGAAAAAAAAGTCTTTAGGATTTGGGGAATTTTTTTAAATGTATTGTTTTACATTCAGCCAGTTTTTAAGAATCTACAGCAGTCGAATTGTGCCAATTCCTGTGAATAATGCAGTATGGAAGATTAGAGATTCTGTGGGATATATTGATTGTTCAGCTACAATAGGAGCTATGTTTGGGACTTGGGGGAGTTAAGCACGCGTTACCCACAGCCTGCTCCTAGGGAAGGAGTATTTCATGCAGCTCACAAGAATCTTTCATTGATTGATGGTTAAGGGAATATTGCCAGGTTCAGCAGGGAAGCACTTCTAGATCCATTATTAGAAAGAGTTTAAAAGCAGCCCAGGGCTGTTTAGAGAGGCAATAGTGCTTCCTTTATTTAAAAAAAAAAAAGAGAGAGAGAAAGTAAATTATGGAATATACAAGAAAGTCCTTGAGCTACAGGAGAGGCTGAGAGGGAGCGGAGAAGAAAAATCCGTATCAGTCTTGATGAGGTCAAGTATGTTTCTTCAACATTTGCCATAATTATCTGGCAAATACCTGGCAATAATGGTGTCATTAAACAGAGCTGTGGGAACTTAGAGAAAACACTTCATTTCTTCCTCCTCCCCCACAGACATTTTAAATGAGTTCATGCTGGATTTAATCTCCTAGGCCTGGTCTGCTGGTGTCACCACACAAATGCAAGCTTGATGGCAATGAATAATCTCCACATATCTGGCATTGTGATTAAATGAAGCATGAGAGTAGGCTTCTGCTCTTGCATACATCATAAGTAAATGAGGCCATTCTGCAGAGAACTCTTCTGCACGTGTCCCTCATAAGGACTTTGATACCCTGAATTAGCACAATGGCAGCTTTCCGCAGGGTTAAAACTGCTTTCAATAGGAAAACATATGTCTTGTGAGGAATATTAACACTGTTTTGTCTGTCTCTTGCTTCAGGTGCAAGACGAAACTTAAGAAATGATTTGCTGGTGGCAGCAGATTCAATCACCAACACCATGTCTTCTTTGGTAAAAGAACTGAATTCTGGTGAGTGAGGCTAATGAGGGTGGATAGTCACCACACTGACATTTGACATATGTTTGAAAAAATGGGAGGTAGGAAAATATAAACCAACAAAAAAGACGTGTAATGTATCTTCAAAGCTTTTTATGCTTTTAGAAAAAAAAAATCCCTAAATAACAGCTTCAGGAATACAGCAGTTCTGAAAGCCATGGACGTAGAGGTGCGGCTGGATACAGTGAAAATTTTGAGAAGTTTGTTTATGATTCTACATGGAGTGGGATTTCGCTCTTTGAAATTTCATTCCATATAGAACATATAGGACCTGTCATAAACTGCAGTCTGTAGTATTCTCATAAAAATATACTACCTAATAACCAAGATAAGGAAAAGCTTCGCTATTCTGTCCCACCACAAGAAGAAGACTATTAACTCTGCGGATATATGTAGAATAACGTACTGTCATTCGCTATGAGGAGGTGTCATTGTAAGTGGGAAAGACAAAGAAAGGCTTAGCAAAATAGGCAAGTATACTTACTCCTGTGTCACCTTTTCTTCACAGAAGTGGGCAGTGAGACAGAAAGCAATGTGGATTCTGAATTTGGACGGACTCATTTTGATGACCTTGTTCCGTCCCCAACGTCTGAGAAGGCTTTCCTTGCGCAGATCCATGCCCGGAAGCCAGGGTACATCCACAGCGCTGCTGCCACCGGCTCCATCCGCAGCGACATGTGGGTACCTGCTCGATTTGCCTTCTTAATCTCATTCTTTTTCTGTCAAAAACAGGAAGCAGCATGTAATATTTTCTCTCCCTCTCAACTATTTGCTTACCAAAAAAATGCCTAAATCTAAGTGAAGACAGCTTCATGGTAAGATAGTAGTGAGCTCTGTAAACAATAAAGGCCAGAACTTAGGATGCCCTCAGGAGTGAGCTGTCTCACATCCCGTCTGGTACACTGGAGCAGCGGCAATATGGAGACTGTGGGACAGCTGTGCTTCCTAATATGCCCTGCAGTCCTATTCCCTCAACGGCCTGTTGGAGACCACTGGAAAAAGAGAAGTTTTTAACTGGGAAAGACAGAATGCTTTTTATTGACCAACTCAATTGATCAACAAACCGATTTATTTTTAGAACCTGAATCTTCCTATCAAAGACAATAAGCATCTTTCCACTTATTTTTAGTTCAACCTCTTACTCTTTGTATCACTCTCAAAGAAGTTATTGAGGACTTCTGTTACTCAGTTTTGTACCCCCAAAATGCCTTCAGCAGAACATGTCCTTTGGTCTACTTCATCAATATCAGACCACTGGAGAGGGGAAATAGCAGAAGTGTTTTCAACTGCCAGGAAATACTAACTGATGGAGCATGTGGTTGGACTGAAAATATCCCACTCTTCTCATAGAGTACAATAAAGGGAAGTTTTATTGACTCTGAATGTCATTCATCTCAGGAGGCTATTTTTATTAATAATTGTGTTTAGGGTTACAGAAGATGGAGACCCCTATGTCAGAGCAGATGATGAAAATTATGAGAATGACTCTGTCCACCAGCTGGAGAATGAACTGAAGATGGAGGAATACCTGAAGCAGAAGCTGCAGGATGAGGCATACCAGGTGGGAGAAGGCAGCCATATTCCAAAAACTACTGTTGTTCAATTCCACAGACACACGTGCATCTAGCCTTTGTGCACATCCAGGAAGACCACACTACCTGAGGCACAGAACAGTAGTCCTTAAGCTTACCAGGGCATCAGGTAGGCCAGAGTTGCCTCTGAGCTTCTACTCTGCCAGTGCCTACAAAATCACTTAGACCTCAGTGCTCCATACCATAGAAGCTAGTTGGTGGTGTTAAGCTCAGCTCTTGCTATATTTTTTTTTTTTTTTTTTTTGTCCAGTAGCGAAAAACATTCATTATGGTTTCTCCACTTAGGTGGAGTCTGTGTGTCATTGGCAGAATCTAGAAGGAAATGACAGGATCTGGAATGAATTGTATTCCAGAGAACCAAGTATTCAACAAGCATCTAGTATAGAGAAGCCTAGGGATTTGTCATTAAACACCCCCTGAGAAAAGCCAGTTTGCCAGGGGGAGCTGGAATTCTGCAAATCTCCTGTCCTGTCTGCGTGGCGTCCACTGAAAATCATAGAATCACATAATAGTTTGGGTTGGAAGGGACTTTTTCAGGTCACCTAGCCCAACCCCCCTGCAATGAACAGGGACATCTTCAACTAGATGGGGTTGCTCAGAGCCCCGTCCAACCTGACCATGAATGTTTCCAGAGATGGGGCATCTACCACCTCTCTGGGCAACCTCTGCCAGTGTTTCACCACCGTCATTGTGAAAAATTTCTTCTTTATATCTAGTCTGAATCCATGCTCTTTTAGTTTAAAACCATTAACCCTTGTCCCATCGCTACAGGCCCTGCTAAAAAGTCTGCCCCATCTTTCTTATAAAGCCCCCTTTAAGTACTGGCAGGCTGCAGTAGGGTCTCTTCTCTTCTCCAGGCTGAACAACCCCAACTCTCAGCCTTTCTTCATAGGAGAGGTGTTCCACCCCCTTTTGGTGGCCCTCCTCTGAACACACTCCAACAGGTCCATGTCTCTTCTGTGCTGAGGGCTCCAGAGCTGGACGCAGGACTCCAGATGGGGTCTCACCAGAGCGCAGTAGAGGGGCAGAATCACCTCCCTCGACCTGCTGGCCACACTTCCTTTGATGCAGCCCAGGATGTGGTTGGCCTTGTGGGCTGCGAGCACATGTTGCCGGCTCATGTGCAGCTTTTCATCCACCGGTACCCCAAGTCCTTCTCAGCAGAGCTGCTCTCAATCCCTTCATCCCCCAGCCTGTATTGATACCAAGGTTTGCCCCGACCCAGGTGCAGGACCCTGCACTTGGCCTTGTTAAACCTCATGAGGTTCACACGGGCCCATTCCTTGAGCTTGTCCAGGTCCCTCTGGATGGCATCCCGTCCCTCAAGTGTGTTAGCCGCACCACTCAGCTTGGTGTCATCTGCAAACTTGCTGAGGGTGCACTCAATCCCACTGTCTGTGTCATTCATGAAGATATTAAAGAGTTCCAGTCCCAATTCAGACCCCTGAGGGACATCGTTCGTCACCGATCTCCATCTGGACATTAAGCCATTGACCACTATCCTCTTGATGCGATCATCCAACCAATTCCTCATCCACCCATCAAATCCATCTCTCTCCAGTTTAGAGAGAAGGCTGTTGTGGGGGACCATGTCAAAGGCCTTACAGAAGTCCAGATAGACGACATCCGTAACTCTTCCCTTGTCCACTGCAGTGACTCCATCGTAGAAGGCCACTATGTTGGTCAGACAGGACTTGCCCTTGGTGAAGCCATGCTGACTGTCTTGAATCACCTCCCTGTCCTCCATGTGCCTTAGCGTAGCTTCTAGGAGGATCTGTTCCATGATCTTCCCAG
This sequence comes from Phaethon aethereus, assembly GCF_964289735.1. NCBI lineage: Eukaryota > Metazoa > Chordata > Aves > Phaethontiformes > Phaethontidae > Phaethon > Phaethon aethereus. Next base: position 48,313,343 of record NC_138582.1, on the reverse strand, counting down.
GCACAGACATGAGTAAGGCTGACAGGTCAGTAGTTCCCAGGGTCCTCCTTGCTGCCCTGTTGAAAAATGGATGCCATGTTTCCCTTTTTCTGGCTGGTGTAATGGACTATCGCCAGATTTTAAGTTATTCTGACTCAGATCATCCTTACATAAAATTTATTACTTCTTATAATGTTGGTAGTAATGAGGGCACAACCAGTTAGGTTGTTTGGTAGCGGAGCTGAAGCAAGGAAAAGTAACTGTTTTCCCACATGATGATCAATTAACATTTGTAACTCACCACTATAGCATCTAACAAAGACCAAAAGTATAAATGGGTTAAAAAAAGGATTAAGCATGTTCTGAGAGATCAGGTGTATGGAAATGAGGTTCAAAAGCACCTTCTGGGCAGGAATTCTTTAAACTGCTGCTTGCTGGGAGCTAACAAAATGTGGCGTTTTCTTCTGGTAGTTTCTTTCTAGTGTCCACTGCTGGTGACTTTAGAGACAAGAATCTGGGACTGACAGGCTCGTTATCTAATGAAGAAGGGCTGTTCTTTTGGTCGTCTTTCCTGTAAAGCTGCTAGGATAAGTTACTCTTGTAAAAGTTCATTGACTCATATCAAAATTGCAGGTAGTTTAGAGGTTGATGTGAGCTTTTGTTGTTGTTGTTTACCTAGGTCTGCTACATGCCCATGGGAGTCTGCCAAAAGTCATTTCATTGCAAAGGTCTTTATGGACATGACAACAAGAGCAGAGTTGTTATAGAATATCTGCTAAGACAACAGTGGGTGGCATGGGGGGGTTTGTCACAATTTATTATCCAAGATAGGAAATGGCAAAAATGACAGCCTTTAAAATTATGAACAGGTTGAGCAGCTACTGCTGATGTAATGGAAAGTAATTGTCAGTTATAAAGAAGGAGTACCTCAACAGTGACACCTGTCAAGCTGCAAATAATAAATGTTATTATTGCTAGTAAAAATTCCATTTTCTCTAGGAAAAACAATAGACCAATTTGACTGTACTTTGATTACAGTCTGGAAGTGCAATATATGGCAACAGTGTTACCCGAGTTCCACAAGTTACAACAGGATTTTTTACATGCGCAAAATGGAGTATGCATGTGCACTGCAAACTAACTGCATTCGTTGGGTAGTAGAAGTTATACATGTCGCTCAGTAAAACTGGGTGTTGCTCTTGCTTCAGTCAAAATAGAACTTCTCTACCATCTTCCAACAATCCTCCCAGAAGAAGGGGAGGAAGTCTCCCCATCGATGTCAGAATAAAACTCCTTTTCAATTTAGGTCAGCCAAGGGTATGCCCAGGTGAACTTTGTTCCCCACTGTTCTACATTATTTGTTTCCACTAGGGGGAAAAAAACAGAAGAGAAAGGCTTTTTTTCTTTCAAAAAAATATTCACCAAGGGAACAGAAAGTCCTCATTCTGGACAAGTTCTGTTTAATAGCATTTTTCCAAAAGACATTTCATGATGTACTTTACTGTTTGTGAGATTGTCAACTCCTATCAGGCAATGATTTGACGGTAGTGACTTTTAAGTAGAAACTATTTTTAGCTGATAACCACGGACCCAAAGCATGCCACACATGAGAAGTCCTTCCCAGTAAATGACTGATGCCCTGTTGATTAGGCAACAGGTTTAAAGCAGGCAAGAACAGGTAGTAAGCTCATAGGGACCATTAGGATGATTAGGAGTTGGTTGAATAGTGTCATGTATTGATCCTGAGACATGTTCTTTGGCTTTGGCTCATTCTCTACACTTTACACTTGATTTGTGGTATTTTGCTATTCTATTCCTTTTTCTGCTAGCATCGCTGAGTAGTCTCTAAAGATAAAGACACAACTTTCTACTTGCAAAGACAAAGGAAAGCTGGGAAATTTCTATTTAGGGTATCCTATTGAACAGTGGCCAGGTCAGCTGTTCTTATTTTGCATCAAACCATTGGAATTTATTACAGGCTATTTTACTATTTGTACTCACATGTACTCTGCATTCATCTGGATAGCCAAAAAAAGCTGGTGGCTGTAGCTATCGTAATGCAATTATCAGCTGAAAAAATCCATGGGAAGGAACTCCTACTAAGGTTACAGAATGGTAACCTCAATAACTATGATAACCATTTTTATGTTATTAAATGTCTCACTTGCTATAAAAGCAGCACATTTAGGAAACCATGTAGATGTAGTGTAGCATGGAGGATGGGTCAAAACCCACTCTTGTTATTTCGTGTCATCTTGTCTTCAAGCAAGATTTTCAAGCAGAACTCTAAATTAGCGTTGAAGTATGAGCAGAAAACCCAAAATATATAAGGAAATCTGGGACAGGGAACCTCAAAGGAGGCTTCTTTCTCTTTTTTTGAAGCATGTTGTAAATAACAAGTATATGTACCAGAAAAAAAAACACATTTAGTGCACAAGTGTCAATGCTAACAGTGCTTATTCTCCCACCTCTGCTACCGGTTGTGTTCTTGTTACAGTCTTTGGCTGGGTGTGTGGTGTAAGACACTTTTCACTGGGTTTATTTTCTGGGTCCATAATTGCTCCCTTTATTTCTAGGCTTGTGCATGGCTTTCTTCAGAATAATACACTGCCTGGCTGCTCACTGGCTTAATTTGTCATCTTCTTGTTTTCTATCCTCTGTTATCTACAGGTCAGTTTGCAAAGTTGAGTGCAATATCCTTCTCTCTCTCCTCTCAAGTAAGTATCATGATAATTCAGAAGCATGTTTGGAATTAATCATAATGTGTATTTCAGTTGCAACACAACTTGTGCTGCCTGAGTGTATGTATGTGATGATGCTGTTTCTTTCTTCTTTTAACCTGTTAGGATGCCTAGGAATGTCTCTAAATAATTTCTAATAATCTGTTTGAAATGTGGTTCTAGTCCTGAGGGTTCCTGTTAAACCACCACTCTTTTTATCTTCTTCCTTTGTTGACCGTAAGAGTGAGAACATGGGCTTTTCGTCCCTGGGGATGATGACAAATATATTAGCCATTACAGAGAAAATATACCCAGAAGGTAAGGAATCAGGTTATATTTCAGGAGACTTGAGTTCAATTCCTTACAATGCTTTAGTCTTCCTAGGATAACTGAAATAAATACTTTCTAGTGAGACTAGAACATCTACTCCGGTGTGTGAAATGGAAGTTAGGCAAACATTAAAGAAAGCAATCCACCAGCTGCTTAACCATAGAGGTGTCCTCAGATGTGTTGTGGAAGTTTAGAATGCCCAAAAGTGTAAGGTACTCGGCTACTAGCTAGAGTCTGGCAATTCAGAGATAAGGCAAGAAGGCCTGTGAATTCCCTGCTGGCCCATATTCAGGTCACATTCCTTACATGTGCCAACCTCACAGTTGCAGCACTGAGTTTAATGCCAAGTTCAGCAATGCTGTTTTTATTCAGGAACACAGATAATTGCTATTTTTGGAAGTAGCTGTTACTCTGAACATTTGCCCAGGAAACAGGAGACCACACATTTCCTTCTTGCCTCATCTGAAGCTGTGGACTTTGCATTTCCGACTTCCTAGGAGAGTGCAGTGCCCTGCTGTGAAGATGGGAGTGAGGTGAAGCAGTCCATCCTACTGTGACACTGAACCATGGGATAACAGGGCCAGAAAGGAGAGAGAAATCAAAACAAGGGTCTGACTCTGGTCTGCAAACTGAATCTCTTTCTCAAAGCCATAACTAAAAGCAACCAAAGGTCAACTATCAAATGGGCACTTCAAGTTGGGAGCAAGGTCATGTTCAGATAAGCAAAACCAGTGAACTAGCCTGTGCCAACTTTAGCAGGAATTAATGTTGCTGGATTTTGTATGACATGTTTTGTGCTAGACCTCCTTATTTATATGGCAATTTTGATGGCAAAACTTGACCCTGAATCAAGGGGTTTGCAACTTCTCATGACAATAGAATCTGGATGTTGAAGTGTGGACCTCGTGAAAGCAGCTGCTGGTCTTCAGTGTTAAAAGTTTTTAGATATTTCTAAAGCGTCTGTCTCAGTGTCTCTAGCAGCTAAAGCAGAATAAATGCATGTGAAAAGCAAATAAATGGCAATACCCAGAGTACTATAAACACCAAGTAGCTGCTCATAAAAGTTCTCCTAATGTTGCCCCTCAAGTTACATTCATTTTCTCAGTAGCCTTGTTAAAAACATGAGCCATGTAGAGTTTCCTAAACATTGATAGGTGGAAAAATAAGTTTTCTTCTTCTATTTTGCTGCAGTTGTCAGTTATAGATCAGGTCACATAAAAAGAAAATAGATCTTTCAACAACAAAGCATGTGTGTATATGTATATAGTGGGAATGTTATATATAGCTGAGTTTAATTACAATTATGAATAACTATGACTTTAAAGGGTAGTAGCATTCAGACAAACCATTTGCAATATTAAGTGGAAAAAAATCCTTTTCATTAGAATTATAAATCCCATTTAAGGTTTCCTTTTTTGTTAGGAAGCAGTGTTAACATAGTGATGTGGGGAAACACATACTGCCATACAGCCTAGCTTTCTTGGAAATATGTATCCTGTTTCAAATTAGCAGAGATCTGAGTCTGAGCTAGCATCTCATCTCCTGGATGCTTTTGAAACCTATTGAAACCCTGTTCAAAAAGAAATTTTTTAAAGCATTGTGCTCTAGTTTATTCCATAGTGAAACTCTTTTTGGCTCCCAGGGGAGCACTTCAACTAGTACCAAAGATTGAAACATTCCCACCAGTTGTAAAAGCCTGGCCCAGTTGAAATCAGCAACAAAAAATCAGTGAACATGGCACTTGACCTGTATCCACAAGGACAAACTCTGTATTATGGTACATTGTGATAAATAACATTTGCACATGATAAGCGTGACTTAGTCTTCTGAAGATTCATTCTGTTGCAACTATGGAAGACTAACATACCTTGTGTATTTTAGTTGGTAGCAGTATTTCATATCCTTGGAAGATGAAATCCGAAATTGCTCATACCGGTTGCAATGTCTAATGTGCTTTTGCTGTTTAAGTTGAGTTCTTGCTTGAAGCTTAGCAATTGCATCAAGACTTTTGCTTCTAAGATAATATTATTCAATCAATGATGATACAAATACAGTCAGTATTAGATTGCGTAGATGGCCATTTGAGGTAGAAAGACAACAGGCTTTCTTATCTCGCAACAGTATTACATTTATGTTTTTTTAAAAAAAAGTGGGAAAGTAGGGTCAGTTTACTATAGCTTCTTATGAGTGATATTACCACTGATGGCCAGCCACAGAGTTGTGTTCATTTCCTCATTCATCAGTCATGGACAAGTGGTGCTGATGTCATTTAATTAGGGCTTTTTGCATTCTATTTGCATTCAGATTTTTAAAAGTGGTATGTACAGTTCTCTAGAATTGATTTTGAAATAATATCTAGTAATAGAAATTCCCCAGGGAGCAAGTGGTTCCAGTAATATATAAAACATAATTTAATCATGTTTTCAGTTTACTTTTTGCATTAGATGTACTTTAATACCACTTGTTTTATGTTTAATAGAGTAACAGAGTGATTTTGAGCTTGGTTTCAGCAGGCTCTAGGCAGATCTTGAAATCAGGTGAACGTGCAACTTGGACGTTCTTTTGCCTCTATCTCCCTCATAGCAGTTGCTTTTTTGCCAAGGATGGCCAGTGGGAGCAGAAAGCCTCCATCTCTGAAAGTTGTAATTTTCAATGAAGAGCTGTCGTCTTGTGCAGCAGACATGTTCCCATGAGACCTACAATTAGCTAGATTTTCTAAAGCAATGCTTTCTTAGTGCTGGCATAGCAACATTTTAGTTGGTCATGTCTAATTCATTTATATGCATTATTATAACAGAAAAGGAGGTGTGAAAAGCTAATAAAAAGCAGTCCTAAAGCATCCACTTGAGAGGGAGTACAGGGACGAGTCTTTATTAGAGGTTTTGTGCTCAATTTTTTAAATGTGATCACATTTTCTCTGTGTTGACAAAACCTGTAATAATTTAAGTTGAAGACCCAGTTCCATTTCCACTCTAAACCCTTTCACTTGCTCTAAACCTTATCACGCAAATTGTGGGATCTGGGGCTTTGAGTGGCCAGGGGTGACATTTTCCATTGCAAAAGTGACTGAATGGTTTTTATTGAAACAGGTGGAAATTTTTCAAACACAAAAACCCCAAATCCCTTCAACTTTTTTTTAATGTATTGTTAAAACATTATTATTTATTCAACTTTGCTGTTTTTCCAGGGCAGAAGTCTTGTTGAGTAATACTTTTGTGTTTTTCTTATCTTTTCCCTTTTTCTCCAAACTCTGTTTTCTTGTTTACCAGCAGAGATTAGGAGTATTGCCAAATGTCAGGTGATAAAACCCGTGGGCCGAGGGAAGTGGTGCAGTCAGTCCAGCCCGCCTGGTGTGCCGCTGTGAGAAGGGCTGTTGGTTAAGCTGAAGAGCACAGACAATTCATTTAAGTGCTGTGAAGACACAACTGCCCTGCATCTCTGTTTTTTTCTGGGAAGGAAATAAGATTTTAGAGCTAGCGTGCACTTCACTGGCCACTGACGTTTTCAGACCTTCGTGTCGTGGACCTGGCCATTTACTGTTCGGGGAAGATGGGACGCAGGATCCGTAGCCCAGGGTCCAAGTCAGGTTACTGGCCCACGGTTAATGGATGTGTGGCTTTCAGATTTGCTGTGCCCACTGCCTGAGGTCACCTTTCCCAGCTTTGCACTGGCCTCTCTCTGGCCGTAGGGTCCCAAACACTGCTAGTCAGAGTTGACTGGCTGCATTTAAAGCTCATGCACTGTGGTTTGTTCCTAGCATGGGCTTCATGCCAGGAGCTCAGGAGATCACAGAAGTGGAGGCATGTTGGTTGCTTGGACCCGTGGGAGGTCATTTGGTCCAGTTTCCCACCTGACGCAGGTCTAGTTCCAACACGAGACCATGTCAGCCATGGCTTTCTCTAGCAAAGACTTTAAAACCTCCACGGATAGAAATTTCACCACCTCTCTGGGCATCTCCCTCCAGTGCAGTGCCACCCTCCTTATGGTTTTTATTTTTCCCTCATGTCCATCCTGAATCATCCAAAATGCAGTTTGTCCTTTTTGTGTGCTTCAGCACTGCCAAGAGTATTTTGGCTTTTGTTATCCTTGTAACTACGCCCCCAAATAGCTGCTGACTGATCCTCCCTTGCCACCTCTGTCCCAGCCACAGCAAGCCCAGTTCCTTCAGCCTCCTCCTCCTGAATTAGTGACGTAGTGGTGAAGAAGCAGGATACAGGCACTAGATGAACTACTCACATCCATGTCACACCCTACTAGCACAACCAAATGATTCAGCATTATGTGGACCATTCCATTTGAAGATGACAGCGGGGTGACAGCACAGTAATTTTCAAAACTACATTCACTCAGCTATATTTTGGTTTTCCTCTGTTTTTCTTCGTAAGTCCTCCTCTTCGTAGCATGGAGGCATAAAAAAAGCTGTAAAAGAACTGTGACCGAGTTAACTGGGAAGAAGCCGCTTTAGTTTTGTGAATTTGATTCTCAAATTATACAAGTGATAGGAATGGTTTTTGAAAATCACTGAATGATATGTAACAGAAAAGAACCTGTGGATTAAGTTACAAAAAAGGTCAAGAGACAGTTTTATAACATGACAAATTATATGAGTCTTAACTTGGAATTAATTCTGGCATTTCCAAAATGGTGCAATGAATTTAGAGTTCTGAGGTTCTTTAGTACTCATTATTTCTTGTATGAAAATCTCTCTAGCCCACTGCTGGCTGTGGAACAGAGAGAAGCCTTGAGAATTTAGAATAACACTCACTGCACTCCACCAAAGAGAAGTAATTTATCCAGAAAATGCAAAGCAAACCCAAATACTTAGCAGTACTATCAATGCATCTTAATGCACCCGGTGTTTCACAACCCACTCTTAATTTTGCTCTTGTGGTTTATAATGATACCATCAAGCAATATGAGATGTACCTATATTTACATAACCCTGAAACCGATTCAATAAAAATCAGTCTCGGGCAGCTGAGAACTGACCTCTTCCATGCCTTTCATTTGCATTTTTTGGCTGAATTGTGAAATTCAGAGCAAAATGTTCCTTTACTAAGATTTCCAAATTAGTTTGCAGACTTAAGCAGTACAGATGCATGTCTGATTTTTAAAAAATACTTGTTTAAAATGTACCTCAGAAATTTTTAATGAACTTCTCATTAGACTTGCATTGCAGGTTTCCTTCCATTTATCGACAAAACATTAATGCTAGGTCTTCTGTAACTGCCTGACACAAGGAGATACTAAATTAAGATCATCTAACCATTTGGCATGCTGAGGTATTAAGGAATCAGATGGAAGCATTTGTGCTTGAATAATTAATACAATCAAACGGTGTCAGGAAGGAGTAGCTAAAACTACCTGACCTTTCTTCATTCATCAGCTTTAATTTAACTCTTTTTTGCTGAAGTAATTTGCATTTCATCTCTCATCTTCTAGACCAGCTTTATGCCTGAAATGAGTAGAAAAGAATTCAGTCAGTAGGGTTTGGTCTTTCGTGCTGTTATTACCAGGTCTCATGCAACGCGAACTGGTTTTCTGCCTGAGGTAGCTCAAAAGAAGAAGGATGAGCTCCTTAACTCTGAAAAGTCAAGCGTGTAAACAATGCCTTTACAACAAATATGCCAAAAGCAGAAGTTTGCAATATTACCTGACTGTAGATCCTGATGTCGTTCTGATCTACAGTCGGAATATTCTGAGATAAAACTTTGATGCCTCCTATATAGAATTTAAGATAGTTGTTGATGCTTCAGGATACGGAGGAGCACCAAGGAGAAATCGGTGCACCAGCAGATGAGGCTGTTTATGAGCTGTAGCACCCAGAATCATCCTTTTAAGTAACTGCATTTCTTTTTAGATATAGGAATGTAAACTAAGGATGAGACATTCGCACGTGAGGGGGGCTCCTGGTGGTGAGTGACTCTTAACTAGGTGGCTGAACACTGTGCACAAGGGGAATAACTCGTAGTTTCGCTACCAATAATCTATTTGTAGAGCAACCTGGAAGGGTAAAATGGAAGGAAAAATGGGAACATCTGCAAATCGGTGTCAGTGCAGACCCAGTTACCCCGGGGTCCCGCAGCAGAGCAGGCAACGGGCTTCTCACCTGTGGTAGGAAGTTTCCAACTTCCCAAGTGCCCTCTAAGTTTCTGTTTGCAGCTCAAATACCTGTGGCTCACAGGTAGCGTGGCTTTTTCACTTGTTTAACTTCTTCAGGGAAACCACAGGAGTTGGCCAGATCCTCCTTTTTTCTCTCAATAAAGGAGCAGGCAGAGGCTTTACTTGCTCTGCCTGTGTGGGTGCAGTGTCTTAGACCAGCACTCCTTTTAAAAACCTTCCCTAAATGTTTCTTAACAGGCAAGCTGCAGTCAGACAGACAACGAAAGCTACGTAAGAACTGATGATGAGGAGAGCTGCTTTCGGACAGATGATGAAGAAAACTCTGCTGCAAACTTCACAGAAGAGTGGAACCAAGAGGTGCAGCGTCTCTTGACAAAAAAATCACATACCTAAGTTCTGAGGACTGTAGCACAGTACTTTTGTTCTAAGAATTGTAGTTTGTAGATGTGTGTTTTTGACAACAAGACTTTTGTTTGAAGCTAACTTACTAGCTACATCTTCTGTACCATGGCTCATTACCGGTGAAGAAAACAGACTGACATACGTACTGCTGTTATAAAGGATGGCGGTATTAATAACTCACGTAAACCCTTTGCACATGATATTGAACCTGTTCAGTTTACAATGCCAATACTGTTTATAGATAGAAATTTGATTTCTGAATACTTTGGGATTTTAGTAGATCCGTTTACTATACACTGTACATTTTTTCCACAGAAGAAATAAAAAGCTACAATTATGCATTTAACACTGAATGATTATACTCCTGAGTGTATATATCTAGCAGCCCAAAAAACAATGTACCAGACTGTATTTGCAATTTGTTTGCAAGTCTTTAAATTAAGACTTACACAAAATGTACTAAAATAATAATAGTAATATAATTAATAATAATCATTTTAAAACTCTCTAATTTAGGGCTAATGTGTAACTTAGGAATGTTTCTTTCAAAATAATCTAACAAATCAGCCATAGAAGTTAGTGTAAATATTTTTTTTCCAAATAGATATCATATACAAAAGGTGACATTCAAATGATATAGAATCTAGTTTTTAAATCAGCACAGATCTTCTTAAAACTGTGAACTATGTTTTGAAATACTCGTTGCTAAAGCTGTTTATAAACCACAGGTGCCATAAGATCCCTGAACTGACTGATGTTATGTATAATCCTCCACGGTATTGTTTCATTGATGTTTTAGCTTTAGTAAGCATGTGTTCAACAAACCGGCTCTTTCCATCTCTCTGCCCCTCCTACTCCCCCCCCCCCCCGCTTTCGTTATTTTCGAGGCCTTCAGCTTTAAATGTACAGGCTTAAAGTGCGCTTGCAACTGTTTTCTTTTTATTTCCAAATGTGTATTGCCTTAGCCAGCCACCAGATGTTCTGCATGCACTCTTGGAAATGTGTAGTGAGACTCTTGCGGAGCTGGATGGAGAGAGAGCGATCGGTGAAAAGCACAAGAATAGCGGTGTTTTTTTTCAAAAGGACAGGCATACAGTTACAGAATTGGAGTTTTGTCCGGTTTAGTATTTTTCGAGTATAAAGGCATTTCAGGAGCGAGGGGACTTACCCGGCCGTTTTGGACTAGGCAGTGAGACTGCCCACTAAAAGGTGTTTGCTCTGCTGTGACTCCAAACCTAGGGATACTCCTGAGCGGGGACTGACACAGCCTAGCTGTAACTGGGAAGTGAAGATGACACCGGTGTGGCACATAGCACTGCCACGCAGGGGACTCGGAGCCAGACCAGGAACAGCTAGACCAGAAGCCGGGCGGTGACAGCGCAATGTTTCATGCCGGCCCCACAGCCCTCCCGAGAAGGGACGACCTCTGCGCTAATGTAATTTTGCTGCCCTGATACAATATTGGGGCTTCCAGTATCTGGCTGACCTGAAGCAACACTGTCTGACGGCCGTGAAAACAGAAGCGTTTCATACAGGTGTTTCACACCAGTGCAGCGTGCCTACAGCAAGCAGTGGGATACCCATCTAAAGCAGGTTAACATGGTTCGTCTGTCCTCGCTTTCATGGTGATGTGGATGTGCGCTGCCGTATTTACGTGAGATTGCTATGTAGCTCGACCTAGTACGTCCAGTTGTTTGCATGCGCTCTGTAGGCTCCTGGCTGTTTCCCTGGGCACTATGTGTTGGGGAATGAGCATCTGTATGAAAGAGCTGCTGCCGTTCTTCTCTTTCATATCGCATTACTGCGTATGCAGATCTCTTGTCGGCATCTCCTTGCGTATCGGGGCTTGGTCTTAGACATCCAAATGCATACTAAGGCGTCCAGAGATCTTCACGTAAGCTTTCCATTTTTGTGATCACTGGTCTTTGCTCCGGGGGTATGTGCCGTCCTGGCAAGGCAGGCACCATATCCTCTGATGCCCTCTCCTCCAACCTCCTCTGAGGAATGGGTGAGCCTCCACTAGTGCCTAGCACTCCACGTTTAAAGCTACTCCAGTGAAGCTGTAGATGTTGCTGTCAGCTCAGGATGCCAGGCAGGCATTTCCTGAGCAGAGATAAAACAAGCTAGAACACAGCTACAGTGCAACGGCTGACTAATTCAACCCATGTCGTGTTTAACTGTACCCAGAGTAATAGATCCCTCCCATCATCTTAATGTCTGCGTACTCATTATCGCTATGCTTAAAATCGATGCAACAGAATAAATCCATTGCAAGGGCTTCTAGGCTAGGAGTAAGTAAAAAATTTGATGGATCAAGCGCCTTTCTCTCAGGCTGGTGTCAACAAGATGATCCCCAGCAGAGCTCCGAGTCCCTTATGCCCTTAAGCTCTGAGATGAAGCACCTCTTACTTGGCTCTCCAAATACCTATTTTAAGCATTTCCCAACTGTTAAGCTGGCTGCGTTTTTGCCCAGCTGGTCTTTGTCTGCTTGTTGAATATTATTTTGGTTGTGGTTTGCGGCCATTAAAACAAACAGAGCTACAGAAGAGGTCCCTGGCGTGGGCCTTTTCTTAACTACCAATGCCCCGCCACAGCAGTCAAAGCTCCGGGTGGTTTTACTGTGACTGGAGGGAAACCGGTGGTTTGGAATCAGGAGACAGGGATGTGAAGATGTGTAGGGTCCTCGAATGTCCAAAGCAAAGGTGGAGAACGGGTTGTCTGTAAGTAGTGATGTTAACTAAACTGCATAAAAAGGTGTGTGGCCTTTGTTGTGATATAATATGTATTTTCTTATATGCATGAGCCAAATTGTTGCATCATAATTTATCATAAGTGTGTCCGCCTTTACTTTCAGTCATCTTCTCCCATCCCAATTGGTTCTTGGCAATTACTGTAGATAGACCTTGTACATATTGCAACCTCGGGTTGCTGTAATCGCGTTGGTTCAATTCAGCAGACGGAGCTGTGAACAACGAGCACTCCACCGTGTCCTGAAGAGAAAAGGGCATTTTTACCTTTGAACCAAAAAAAAAAAAAGAAGTATGAAGAATTACATCTTGAGGCTACTAATTGTAAGACATTTTTAAAACTACTGTACTTGACACCACTTGCGACAGATACAGAGACATTAAAGATGTCACGGTATTCATTGGTATTGTAACAGAACTGCTATTGTATGGGTTTTTTGTATTGCTGTTAAGTATTGTTTTGTGTGTGTGTGTTGGAACCTACTGGGGACATGTTATATTTTGAAGTGATTAAACTATTTAATTGTGTGTCTATATTTTGGAATGGAATTATTTCTTCATTAAAAAGATTTTTAAAAGTAATTTATGGAGCATCATGTTTGTGGCTTATTTTGGTTTTGGAAGTCCTGTTCCACGAAGCCCAAGCAGTGGGGTTTTTTCAGTAGGGAAGGAAAATGTGTCCCCATGGCAGACCAAGCAGTCTTTGCTTCACCCATGCTGTCTCCTCGACCTCTGTGCAAGGGAACTTCCACTGCTTTCCCCAGCGCTTTCAGCAAGTAAGGAGCAGCGCCTGCTTTCAGTGACCCAAGCAGTTTCTTCTTTCTTCCTTTCTTAATTCCCTGTATCTTTAGCAGTTTCACAACCTGAAAGTGCAGTTCCTCTGTCTGTAAAACATCTCCCCCTGCTTCCAGTTCACAGCAATGAAAATCACCGTAGGCAGAGACAGCAGGGGCCTGAACAAGGTGCCCGGTACAGACCTGAGGGGACCCTGCTCCTCAGGAACCTAAACCAAAGCCCTATCTGCAAGAGTGTAAATTTTTCTTGCCCACTGTGTTTCTCCCTCTCTGTCCTTAGAAGGAGCAAAACCTTGGAAGAGGTGCATTTTAATGGCTTTACCATACAGAGCCACATGTTATCTTTTATTGCAGAAGGACGTGAAGCCTTTGTTTTTCCAGTTACACTTCTAAGACATCTTCCCGTATCGGGTGTCGGTAATTACAACTGGTTGCTAACATAAAGAGCACGGAGTTGCAAAGCAAGAGCTCTTACTTAAAGCAACAGGTTTGTGTCCCGACGAGGTACCTCCAAGCGTGGCAAAGGCAGCTGGCAGGCAGTGCCCGGCTCTGCTCTTTGTGCCCGTGGTGGTGGTCCTCCACAGGGCAGCTTGCTGAGGGAGTCCTGCTGCCCCGTGGTGACAGCCCTTGCCCGCAGATGCACGGCAGCCGGCCCCATCGCAGAGCGTGTCCCTGGCAGCTCAGCACAGCCGAAACCTCCCTGGTGGTACACATGGCATTGCTACCTGGCCGATTAATTACACCAAGGGTGGGGTCTCTTCGGAGGAAAGCAGTAAGCAACACACCAAAAATATCATCCATCTACTTACCACATATGCCAGTATCTTGGGAAGCAGATAAAACCCGTCTGCTGCCTCCTCCTTCAACGTTGACTGCTGTAGTAACCTATAAATCACCAGGATTTATTTGCCCTAATTCCCTTGTCTGCATGGTGACATTCTTCAATAAAGACAATCATTTTGTACTGCGACTTATTTGCCAGATCTGCTGAACTTTGCCTCCCCAATCCCAGTCCAAATTCATATCCACAGAATTGATGATGACATACCATCAGCTGATGAGGATCACTCTATTTTATCCATGCATAATCCCAAATTGCTGTATTTCTTCCTAAACCACAGTCAGCCTGTGGCCTTTGGGAAACAAAGGAGCTGGTGAAGACTAATTTATAGGCAAAGGCTGTTTTTCTCTTTGACTCTTGGTTACTCTAGCTACATTCTTCTCCCCACAAGGGAAAGAGACTGGTATGGGAAAAAATAAACTAGTTTCATTTGCAAAAGGAAATAAAATACTAAAATAAAAATATTAATAAGTTTTTTTAATAAATACAATAAAATAATAAAAGAAATAAAATAATAAAATAAATAAAATAAGTGGTCTTCAGATCTGCGAAGTTGGCACCTTGGCTGCATCAGCGCTGAACTAGGTGACTGAAAGCATCTGAAACTTTCTAAAAGCGCCTGGGAGTTTCATTTAGCAGTACACGGATCTATGGCCGCTCTTCCAAAGTTTGCTTGGGAGGCCTGTTGCTCAACAGTTGAGTATTCCCTTGCAGGCAGCCCTTAGCTCTGGGTGAAACCTTTGAGGAGAATATCACAGAATACAAAGCTGAGTCTATCACAGAAATAGGTTACGTGGAGTAGGAAAAGGAATCTCCTCTATTGTTCCACGATGAAAAAATGCATTGAAGAATTTCATATGCTTGGGGATCATCCCGCCTAAAAGCCCAGATAATCCACAGATTAAGGATTCCCTTTTGCCTTCTCTTGAGTGATTGCCACTGGTTGAGTTGTCTGTGGATTAGGACAGCTATCCCACGCTGCCAGCACAGCACCAACATGACTTTGACTCCAAAAAACAAAGGGGCAGAATGAGGCTGTGCCTCTCGCTGGCTTCCTCTTCCCCCCAGAGAGGTACAAGCCAACGATGAACAGGTCCCAGACTGGAATAAGCCTTTCTGAGGGCTCACAAGTCTAGAGATTTCTAGAAAAGGCTGTTTTGGGGAAGCATCCCAAGACAAGGCTGGGAGATATGCACAGGGGAGCAGGGGAATCTCACAGCCACATCGTGCAAACATTGAGATAAGATGGTTAGTGCAGCTTGAAGATAATAAAGACTAAAAAGTTAGGCAATGTGAAAGAATAGTTGCTTTTCTGTGTCTTGGAAGGAAATGGAGGAGGCCACGGCACATTTTGTCATTGGCATGTGACATTGCGGAATGTAGTTTACTATTTAATACAATGTAATTTACCACTAGCAAATTAATTTCCTCATGATTTACGGTTTTTACACAACACTCAGCAGTGGCCAGATGGCCGATGTGTTAGACCTGCTGCTTCTTACTTTAATTGTCAGCCGTAAAGGCCTCCTGGTCAACCTTTCTTCTCCTCTGCTTGTTGCAGCCCAGCATTGCGTGCAGCCTGCGTGTTCTCTGAGGAAAGAGGCACCCTGCGAGTACGTGTTTTGAGTCGTTTTCTTATTAATGCTGGGCTCGGCTTTGGGCCCTCTCGGCACGTTCCCATCTAAAAGACCTATGGGCCAGAGTGGTTTCCAATCTGGGGATGCGAGCGTGCGTAATTCGGTTTCTCAGCCTTTGGTCTCTGCGCCCTGCGGATCGCTGAAAGCCTCCCCTGGCCCCTGAAGCCCCCCGAAGGCCGGGAGCCATTCGGCACTGCCCCACGGAAGGAACCCCAGGAAGCACCCTTCTCACCCACCGTGAGCATCTCTCTCCGTGGGGCCCCGTCTGGACTTTCTCTTGGGTGCAGTCCCTCACTCGGGTCAAAAAGTTTCTTTGGAACATCCAAAACTCTTCCCTGGTTTCACCAAAGACGTACCCCCCGGCCCCGCAGGCTTACCCCTCCTCCCGCACCCCTCACTGTTGCCTAGTTCAATTGCACTCGCTTTTTTTTTCTTCTTTGCTTTGTCGTTTTTAAGGCCACTGACAGTAGCCTTAAATCCCCAGTGATGTCATGCACGTAACACTGCTGCTGCCACTAGGAATCGGGTCCTCGGCAAGCCTCGAAGAGCTACGCTTTTCCCTCCGCATTTCTTTTACGTCTGCCTTCACGTGAGAAAACAAGAGCTCACAGGCTCTGGAAGAGCAGCTTTCATCACCAGATATATATTATGTAGGTGCAGCTAAACTTAGAAAGCCCCCAAGAGACCTCAGCTCTGAAAAGCCACCCTATTTCCCTCTCTACAAAGCAGCAAAGTAGTCCTTAAGTATTTTTAAATGGCACTGCGTGCTGCCCAGAGCCCCTCCCGGTCCCCAGTCCCCCCGCAGACCAAAGGGCCTGAGCCCCGTTTGTTTCGCTGAAAAGCTGATACTGGAGCTACTGCGGGTGGGAATTAGTACTCGAGGGAGCGCTGCTCCCAGGGCATCCTCTCTTTACCCTGCTTATTGGAGGACACTTCACCAGAAACACATTTTCTGCTACGTTTTGGACCTGAGCTCTCACAAATTAATCAGGGTCACGTATAAATGCAAGAAGGAGGAATGCAGAGCACTCACCTAAGGTCGCAGTCGTGAGAAATGTATGCAGAAAGACACCTGCTCGCCAATTAAAAACTGGTTTTATGGAGGTTATACGAAGTCTGCACAAGCTCTAGAGTTGGCTGTTTGTCTGGCAAAGCGATAATCAACAGGAAAAGTGACTGGCTTTGGCTGTAAATTGGAGTTACCGAGGCTGATAGTGCCTGGAAGCAGAAAAAATTGAGCTGTCTTAGGTGTAGTTGGGGATCCATCACTCACTTACCACAAAGGGAGCAAACCTGGAGGTCCAAAACCAAATGAAACCAGATCACTGCTTAAGTAGCTGTTCTGTGGCCAGCTACTGCTTTCCTTGGGAAGCAAGTCCTTACTCCCCGTATGTGTTGCGCTGCCAGTAGCGATACAGCTCATCCGCCCGGCTAACGCTGCCGAGCAGCAGGCGGTCTTCCTGCCGCGAGGACGCAGCGGGCTCGCTCCTGCCGTGGCTGGGCCATTAGGTACAGCTGAGGTACAGCCAGCGGAAGTTTGCCCTAATAGCTCTCTCGAGTTGATAGCAGGACTGCATCTGGTCAGCCCTGTAAATAAAATGTGATGAATAACCATGGGCCTTTTTCCCTGGCAGCTGAAACCTTTTCCAAGGTGGGAATAAAGTTCATGTCTTCAGCCATCTAACAGATGAGACAGAAAACCTAGTGGCCTTGTCCAGAAAGCATGAGCCAGCCTAATTCTGGGGTGACATTTCACACTGGGCTGTGTGATAATTCAAAGAGCAAGAACACTTGTATCAGGTCCTTCCCCTCTCCTTCTCTATAGACTGTCTGTACAGTAATAATATTTATTCTCTCACTTCCGAATATAGAACTTGCCCAACACAACCTAAGCCAACACATTAAAAAAAATCTGGGAAAGGCAAGGCCTGAGTTTTATTGAGTATCTGCGTCATGCCTTGTTGCCTAGGTATCTACATTTAAAATTCAGGGGCTTGTTTCTAGAAGTTATGAGCTAGAGAAATAAACAACCTCTTTTAAGGTTACAGAAGAGAACAGGACTCAAATTCGGTTTGCTATATTTACTTTGTTGTGCTGATTTGCACATTCATTGTCTAATGGTGGCCTAGAAACATAGATACCCCACAGAAGCGTTTCCCTTTCTTCACCCAGCTTTATATGCCCAGCCCTGTATAACCCCTGGCAGGGACAGATGTATGCACACGTACGCCGATGAGTTTGTTCTTCTTAGGTTAAATAGGAAGCAACATTCCAGATGGCATGGGGCGAGTCAGATATGGGAAGAGGTTCTCCTATCCAGTTTGTATGGATCAGGTTGTTCTCTTTTTCACCATACAAGAGGTACGAACAGTCCCCCACCAGGCAAAGGCAAGAGCTGCGCTGCACGTGTCCTCATGCCAGCCCCTCAAGGCAACGCTGGCCATACCCTGCCAGAGGTGCTACCTCTCTTGCCCCCCAGGAATTGCCTTTCCTTGGCTGACAGCTCAGGCACCGGCTCTGCTTTTGCGACACTTTGCAACTGTGAGATCTGAGGTGTGAGGACCCTGATTTTACTGCACACCCTGGGGCCTTGGTTTGGTATCTCTGGAGCATGCAGCTGCTGCGGTGGAAGTCAGGGGCCCACCACACCAAACTCGGGCGGGTGTCTCTCGTCCTCCGGAGGTGGGATGCTCCAGACTAAGGGGAAAAATACGTGAAGAAAGCATAAAACAAAGAGGTGTCAGGGATGTTCACCTGCTAACATGAGGTATCGGTAGACATAACTGGTGGGCCTCGGGTCAGTTGACTTCTAAGATGTGAATAGACAGTAGCTGTTTGGAGTATCAGCAAGATGTGCTTGCCCATTAGCCTCATCTGAATGAAGCTCCCCTGATCAGGAAAGAACTTTTCTTGAAGGGCACAGTAATAATGAAAATGTTTATTCTTTATGGCTTATGAATGCATTTCCTTACCATTTAGCAATACCATAGCTACAACTCCAGGAAAACCTATTTTCAGTATACTGTATGACTACAGAGATATTCAGGCTTGCTCCAGAATTTCTAGGCTGAATTCTGGCAAGTTTAGCCCAACCCAGCACGTCCCTTCATCTAATTTCCCACAGAGGCATGTGGACATGTCTTTAGCTGCATAAACCTAATTATGCTTCCACAGCCCCAAAACTGACGACTAAATTACTGTTTCAGAATACTTGCAGAACAAAGCTTAACTAGAATGTTGCAGCTTGAAAAGAAAGATTGTTATGTAAATTTAATTTGGAAATTATTAGCAAGAGCAGTGCTGTAGAACAGAATCCTTTTATTTTTTAAAGGGATTCCACCTTATTATAACCACATTCTGTTTCTGGTTGCATTAGCATAAAAAAATTAGAGGTGTAGGAAATATTTTTGGTAGAGTAAACAGGTTTTTGAAGGTGAAGACTTTCTCATACAACGCAGTCCTAAAAGAGGTCTTAAGTATTCTTAAAAATCCAACATTGATTGAAAGTGTAATTTCTTTCCCCTGTAAAGCTGCAAAACTGTTGTTTTGGAAGCACTTGTTTTCAGCAGAAAGTTGGCAGTGTTCGTAAATGAAGTTACGCTATGAAAATTAAAGATACCCACCCTGGCCAGCCCTAGTCCATGCCTTGCTCCCTCCCTTTTATATTTGCTGCCTAAAGTCAAACTCAGGCAAGGTCCAAAATCTCATAAAACCTACAAGACCTGGTGCTAAACAGGGGTCGTACAATGTATCCTGCAAGAAGTAATCTCTCTCAGATTTGAGACTTCATTTGCGTGCCCATCCGCACTTGCAGGAACCTGTATACCTTGAAACTATAGAAGGATAGATACATGTTGTGGAAACCAGAGCAAGGACCTACTGGAGATTTAAGTCTTCTTTACGTTAGTTGTTGTATCTATCGACAGGGGTTAAGGTTTCTATCTTAGTTGAAATTAACACTATTTATACCCTACTGACATTATTGTGACATAGTACAGCTTGGAAAAATTAATCAATACAGTCCCATAGAAGAATACTGGCCTGATCCATTACCCACTGAAATAAAAGATAAAGCTCTTATTTTTGGGAGCATGGGATCAAAGCCAATATGATACTCTATTGAGTCGTAGAATATGGAGAAATTTTCAGCTTCTGCTTACATTTTTAAAGAATCTAAAAAGTAACACCCAACAGACATGAAACAGGAAAAAAACTATTGATTTTTAGAAAATGCAAACCTGTAGCCATTAAAGTTAGAGAAAGCGAATGCAAAACCCGTTCAAATAACTATAGAAAATGCAGAAAGACATGAACATGTATGCATTCCTTTACAGTAGTCATTGGCACATCTGCCTTCGAAAAAAGCCTGCTGCATTCCCACTAACAGCTGTATCTTGGCTTTTTCACCTAATGAAGCAGTAATTAAGTAGCAAAGTTGTAAAACTAGAAGAATTCCAGAAAAATAAATACGCAGTAAACTCAAAAGGCTGGGGTTTATTTATTGCAGATAAGGACTTCCCCAGAGAAAATAATTGCAGGAATGGAAGAGTCGTGTCACATTTTTCACGACAAACAAGAAACCCAACAAGCACAGATTTTTGGCATGCCATCAGGCTTGAGATTTGAACAGCCCTTTTCACTGCGTGGAGAGACAATAATCCTGGCGCGACGTGAGCCCAGAGCTGGCACACAGCACGATTCGCAGCCATCCCCTCCTTCACCTCACAGCCCCAGCTACTGTAAGGCTTGGTGTGCCATCTTGGTCCCGTGAGTGGCTCTGTGTCCCTTCAGGTCTTGGGTGGAAACAGGGAAACTAAAGACCAGTGATGAATGAGACCAGGAAAGAATAAAAATCTCTTTAGAAATATTTTGAAGCATTTCCCTGAGTTTTCATGGGCAAACAATGAATTAAGACATACGCAATATTTAAAACATTGTCCTTAAGCAAAAGTCATACCTAAACCCCCACTGTTGGTTTATGTTTTCAATTCATGGCCCAAAATCATTCTTGCTGCATTTGCTGCATTTCCTCTCCTCCTTCATTCTGCTAACCTAACGAGTTGGTCCTTTTCCCACATCTCCAAGCACAGTCCCATTGCTGCTGTACAGTGGCCTCCTCCAGGGCCCTGGTCAATCTACACGACCTGCATTTTGGCCTGGCTCATCTCACCAGTGGGACGTCGGTGGGGTCAGAGCTGCCTCATCACCCCCCGGGGACAGCAACCCCATCCTGCGTGGCCGGTAATCAGGAGGCACGGTGTGCTCGTGCCCGTGTGCTGTCTTCGGCTTGAGGCTAAACATCTGCCTGTAACATGCCCCAACGAGCTCTCCAGGAGGACATTCTTCACCCTGGCTCTAGGAAACCTGGTCCTGAGTCACAGCTTTCCTCCCCACAGCAGGGTCTGCTGCCTTCCCCATCCCACAGTTTAACTTGAGGTTGAAGTTCAGCGAGACTCACAAGACATGGTCTGTGCTCTCCGAAAGAGAAAAGATGAATTGTTTTTTCCGATGCCTTTTGCTCTTTCTATGGTGCAGCGAAGGCCTTGACTTCCATGGCTTTGAAGTTTTTCTTCCTCAAAAGTGTCTTTGTTTTCTGCAAGAGACATTTACCTCTTGTCTAGCCTCGAAAATTCAGATGTCTGGAAAGTTGGAGAAATTAGAACTTTAGAGAAGCCTCACGACTAAGCAATGAAGAAGGAGATGAGCTTCCTGGCAGCCTGTGAATTCTTGGGGCTGAGAATGTAAACTTGTCCAAGCTTTCAGTCCCTTCCAGCACAAAACGGGTGTAAAAGAGCATAGGTGCAAATGTGAAAAAGCCCTTTGTTTGTTTGTTTATTTTCTCAAATACCTGCTTTAATGCAGCGATAAATTAATGTTTTATGGTGCCTCTGTGTAAGTTTATAGACCACAGCATGAATTAGCACCTGTGGCAGCTGAGGTTCCCAGCCAGTCAGCACCTGCAGAAGCAGAGAACAGATCTGGCTTCACCACTGTTCTGAGGTCACAGGGAAAAAAAATTTGGAGACAGTTTTTTCTTTTTCAGAAAATTGCACTTGAGCTTTTAAAATGCACCAGAAGGAATGATTGCAAAGAACCACAACACCAATTTAAAATAGTTGTCCATTAAAATCTGTTTGAATGTCACATATACTAACTCTGCCTGATTTTGTACACAGTTTTAGTATGAAAAAACCATGGCTTTTAAAAATTTATTAATAATTAATTATTTATTTTCATTATTTTATAGATTAATAACTGATTCAGATGAAAAACAGTTGTAAGAGAAATTTTTCAGAGACACATTGGCATAGCTAAAATGGAAAAAAGAACACACACGGAGCATTGAAGGAAGTAGCATTAACTTGTTCTAAAGTGAGAGCTTTACAATTACATTATCCATTACATTTTTTTAATAAACTGCACTTGAATACATGCAACCAGTCCAAAACTCCAGACGCCAGACTCGGGCAGGGAAAGGGGAGGTGGTGCCCCTGCACGTGCGCACATGGATGCCCATGTGCCTTCTGCCTCCCAGATCTACCTCAGTTTTAAGGAGAAAACTCTAATTAACAAAACTGAGCTGCTGTCCAATGTGTTCTTTTCTGCTGGCTCCTATTTATAATTAGCACAGGACAGAAATTAAGCCGAAACAGAAACTGCAGAATACAGCAGTGGGGATACGTTAATTCTCGCAGCTCTGGCTGCTCCGGTGAAGGAGCTGCGTGAGAAGGCAGGGCGGGTGCCTCCTCCCGCCGCACTTACGTCCATCCTTCTTCTGGCTTTTGGTCGCTTGGAAAGCAGAGTGTGGAGCTGTACGAGCGCTGGGCGCTGCGATCCGGAGCAACGTGGGTGCGGAGATTTCCTCACCCCCGGGGGACTGTCCACGTCGCGCAAATGCCAAACTGTTCAGTGTTGTTCTACGGATACGTTGCTGCTGGGGTGAGATGGGGGGTTTCAGGAGACTGGGAAGTGCTGGCAGACGTTAACAGACACGAGGCAACATGCCGACAGTTTTACTGTCTTACAGACATTATTACCTACTTACAGACATTATTCCAGTCTGCTAGTATTTGTACTAGCACTGGTTATGCTCTTGCAGTACACTTGCTAAACCTGCTTATTTTGTTTGGGCATCCACCAGGACTTTCAAAGTTACTTTATCCACTGTTTTGGAATAACATATCAATTGGTGAGTAAGCGGGTAAAACGTTAAGTTATCCGTAAGTAAAGTCATTTCTGCCCCGCGCAGGAGGTAATGTGCTGCCGTCACGCTTTGCAAAGCTCAGCCCAAAGATCACAGTACAACTCCCTGGACGGCTATGCCATCCTCTTGGTTACTCTGCAAAATTGCTTTTATACATCTGCTCTGGTCATAGTTCTCCTTGCTTAGCTCATAGAGAAACCCCAATAAATTTCCCCTGAATCCAAATTCACAGTTTCCAGAAATTGGTTCAGTCAGCAACATCTGTACTCTTCTCAGCTGAGGTCAACATGCCCAAATTATCCACATACCTCTTCATAGCCCCAACAGCTAAACCCCATTGCACTCTTCACTAAGTCCTTTGTACAGACACTCCTCATCCCTCCCCCTGTGCAATGTCCTGTGTGATGCTTCCTAGCAGAAATAGCCATAAAACGAGTTGATGAATTAAGGTCTATGGCCCTGATACCTCCAGGAGGAATAAAGAAGCTTTTCAATAACAACAATTAATAACAACAAGCAAAACTTGATTAATGGGATGAGAAGGCGGTGTTAAGGAAATTGCGTGTTCACTAGTTGATTAAGAGCTCCAGGAACCATAGATCATACTGCTCTCACTCATGCTTAGCCAAAGTACAAGACAAAGATGGTGAAATCTCTACTACAAGTAATTTATTTTGGTAGTAGTTAGATCATGCTTTGTACGAATGATGGAAAACATTAAAATTGCTTAGTAATAGGTGTAAATGCATGGGGCATCCAGTGATACCAAAATTAATAAGCATTATCAGCATACCATGAAACCAGACTTGTGCCCCACTTCACATGGCCCTTTCCTGCTGGTGTCATGATAATCTTTCATACACAAAATAAAGTAAGAAGGTTCATCCCTACTCTCTAGCACAAAGATTAAGAGATTTTTCAGTGGTCTGTGGGGTCAAACGTTGCTGCCTTAGGGTACCCGTAGCCAGGCATGGCCCAGCCCTGCTGCGAGACCTCTCCCTTTGCTCCCACGGGCCTGGGGCTCTCTGTGGATAAGGTGAGCAGAAAAGCCTTCAAGTCTCACGTCAAACAGAATTTAGCCAAACAGCCCCAAAGCCTGATCTTTCTCTTCTCTCTACAGTCTCTTGAGACGTGCTCCCATGTCGTTGCCCTGCACCCACAAATAAATTGTCACCAGCTCAGATCCTGTTTCCCCAGAATAAGGAGTAACAGGCGAAGCCGTTGCAGCAAAGGGCAGCCACTCGCTTTTGACTATTTTAAAGGTTAGTCATTTTCTCAGCCAGCCTACAATTTTAACTATTCAAAGCAACGATTTCTGTATTTCTTGTAGAATTACAGCAGAAATGCTCTAGCCACTTGTATGCTTTGAACAGTGATTTCCACCATGCCACACCTTGCTGTATCAGCTGCCGTTACGACTGTTTTAAGGCTTCGTTGCCCCGAGGGCTCACGAGGGACCCTAGTTACCACCTGCACCCCATCATTACAGGTCCTAGGGGATGCCCTCGGCCCGAATCCCAGGCTTGGTGTGTACTCCAGCTTTGCTCTCTTGACACAGCTCCATTTATTTCACCCTTTGCACTCAGTCATCTCCCTGCTGTGGTGACTTGGAGGCAGAAGGGTCAGTTTTGTACAACCAAAACCTAATTAATTAGATCAATCTCTTGAGGCCTATTTGTAAGGGAAGAATACCTCCTGGTATTAATTTGCTTCAGTAACGTAAATGACATATTTCTGGCTCGTCTTCTCAAGGCACTGTTTCCACTATTTTCACACTTCTAAAAAGGGAGCGTACAGTGCCCCAAACAGTCCCGGTTTAGCCTCGGAGCTCCTGCTACATCATCGACCTCGCTGCTACAGCGCAGATCTCAACTCTTATCCTTTCCTGTCTGTGCTAAATATTACTTTAATTTTTATGTAAAAGTCCATTAATGCCAGGTAGGATTTCACATTGTGGAGCCATTCAGGCTAATCATCATAAAAATCCTGCCATATCCACACGTCTGTTGAGATCCTCCTTCTCTGTCAATCTTCTTTATATGGCTACTTGTGCCGCAGTGGGATAATCAGGACCCTGTTGCACGTCCTTCCCCAGGACACTTCTTTTGCCTTCAAAGCTATTGCATAGCTCCTGGTCCTGCCCCATGCCAGCATCCCAGAGAGCAAGGGAGCTCCGCCGTGCCCTCAGTAGCGGGAGGGACCTCCCAGATGGAGGGAGCACCAGCGAGGAGCTTTGCAGAGACTCTGGGCGAAGGCACTTTTGGAGGGGTCATCCAGACACTCGGCCCCGTGCACCCTGCTGCAGTAAGCGCCAGCCCAGGCACCTCTCGGAGGAGGGACCGATGGGGGCAGCTCCCTGCGACGGCGCGTTGTCCCGGCTCCACCACCTCCCGGGCAAACTAAGTATAAGGCCACAGGCATCTCACCTTGTGCAAACTTGCTTCAGGACAAGGCTCTAGTAGTAAAATTGAGCTGGCGAGGAGAGAAAAAGGGAAGGCATGATTCATGTAGAGTACAGCCAGTTTCTGCCGTGAAGAAAACAGTCACATTCTGGTTATTCCCCTTCTTCTGCTTTCTGTCTTTTGGGAAGCTTTGAACAGTCAACTTGCAAACTGAACATGGTATGGAACAGGGCAAGAGCCAAGAGACACTTTTTCTAGCTACTGACTTGCACCTAGCCCATGCTCTAGGTTGTTTTTGATAACATTAGTACATAAATGTAAAGACTAACATTGTTTATAGCTATAGGGAATAATTTCACTTAAAGGGAACACTTGGATTCTGGGAAAATGTTGGCTTTTTACTGCTTAGCCGCTCTGATCTACCACAATTCCTTGTCTGCTGAGAGCATTGAATGGTAAACCCTTGCCTATGATCTGCTGTTCATCAAGTTCAAAGTCCTACAGAAGGTGGGACGTGCAATACTACAGGGGACTTCTGCCATGCAGAGCTTTGGTGTCTGCCAATTACCAACAGGACAAAGAAAGTCAAATGCCGTTTTATATCCGTAAAACAATTGTCAAACAGCTACGCTACCACATACACCCTGGTCTCTGGCTGACTGAGCCCCACAGAAAGTCTGTCTCCCGCATCAGCGAGAACAGAAGAGGTCAATATCGGTACTTCAAACAACTGTCAATTTATAGTAGGCAACATCCATCAGATAAAATGATTAAGAGATCAGCTTTCCAAACCATGACCCCGATTGGCCAACAAAGATGCAGAGTGCGAGCACCAGTGTGACTGCATCTGTCAGGACGTATTAGCTCTGAAAAATCATTACCCACCCTAGGGAGGAAAATTAGCAAAGAAAACCATCCTCCCCCAGTGCTAGTTTGAACTGTGTGTAAATGGGACTTTCAACAAGCAGGAGAAGGAAAGAGAGCAGGGCTTTTCCTTTCTGCTGGGCAGCCATTAACTAAGCAATAACTACATCTATTCATGTAGAAAGGCAGATCTGTGAGAGCAAAGTTTGGGAACAGTGATATTTTAAGAGAGCTCCTCCTGGCCTCCCTCACCTGCCTTTTGTGAGAAGTGGGTTTGGCAAGACCTGGCAGTTACCTCTTCCTTTTGGTTTTGAGGTCACGTTCCCTGAGCGCTCACAGCTTTACACTCAAATGATACAACACAACACTATTAATTCATAAACTAAGAAGAGTTTTCCCTTTTGGGGGTTTTTTTGTTGGGTTTTAGGGGGTGGTTTTGTTGTTTTCATGACTAGTTTAGTTTCCTAGCAAAAGCACTTCTCACACCAGAGGCTGCCTCTGGGAAGGCTAGTATGTCTTTAGATGAACGTATAGGTTAGTCTTTGGAAATTGTTGTATCTGAGCTAATCCTTGGCACTTGTTATTGCACGGTGTGCTCTGCAGAGCTGAACCAGCAGCATTAGCTCTGTTTCACAGGTAAAGTAGCAAAGGTGCAAAACTTTCACTAGTTCTTCATACTCAGTTCAAGGAAATTGTGGCCCTGATTTTCAGAGATGTTATCGCACTGAACCTCAACTGCTCATTTTTACCCATTTCAGCTTAAATTACTTTTTGTTCAGATTAATGTACCGGTCTTTAATACATAGTCCTAACTGTCACATATGATGCACAGAACAAAGTTGTCTGTGGTGGGGAGGATGGCTTCATTGCGCATTTCTAGGTCTGCTAACATTCTGAGCTCGTAGGAGGTGTAAAGTTTTTGGCAAAAAAGATGGAATTTTTGGCACATGAAGTTGACAGACAAATACATATTTTCTTTTGAAAGATCTTGTTAATGTCATTTTCTTTTTCTGTATTTTTTAAAAAACACCGTGCTGCTTTTGGAATGCTGCTTTTTTTCCAAGTACTACATTAGAATATAAGCAGTAAGGAAAAATCTATCCCGGTCATACGATACAAATTCCTTCTACTTGGTGACAGACAGCAACTGGTGGTGGAAATAGGTAAGGAGAGAAAAGTCTTTGAAGCTAAAACTTTACTTTTCTACCCCAGTTGTGTAGCAGACTGAAGGCAGAAGAAACATGTACCTGTGAAAGGAAAGCGTTCCAGAAAAACCTTGAGAAAACATCCTGGGAAAAATCTGAGCTCTGCTGAACGGGTTTTGCTATCGACTTGCACAGGATGAGGCGTTTGCCAGCTTGGCCCAAGCTGCACTACTGGTCCTGCTGCTGGTTGCAGGGTACCCTGGGACCTAACTGGTCAGGAGCGATGGCCCAGGGCTGCGTAAGCATTTATCTCTGCCTTGTCAAACGTCTGCAAGCACATCCAGGCTCAAATGCTTAACGCAAATATTAGCATAGCTAGTCCTCTTTGCTTACTCTCCCTTCCACTACTAACTTAGCCAAGATCCTCAAAGATATTTACACTTTGTAATAGTTTTCTGAATCTTAGGCATACTGATGGACTTTACAGCCCTGGCGGGGCTGATCCTAACCCACAGTCATATCCCCTGGAGACTGAAAAGATGTATTAAGCAAGTTAGAAGCATTTGGACAGTCAAGGCACTCACAGGCAAGGGTTATTGCTGCATTTGCTTCAGGTTTCCTGGGTGGCAATGGGTATGTCACAAAACCTCCATGTGCTTCAACTTCCCATTGCTGGGACAGAGCATTTCACTGTTTTCTCTTTTTACGATGTAATTCAAGTATAATTAATGCAATGTAGTATCTAAAGGGCCTCTGTCATCTTTCTTTTCCTCCTTTCCTGTTTTAATCTTGTTCCTTGTCCTTCCATCAACTGTCCTATACTTCAGTCTTTATGTCATGGTGCTCAAACTAGGTTTTAAAAACAAACTCAAAACCTACATGATTTTTGCACGTTACCATTGTGACCTGTGTTTGCACACTTTTAGAAGTTGTTCTGGGTTGTGCAACAGAAATGCAGCTAAACAAGTCCAGCAGGGCTTTTCAAGGAAGGCCAAAATAAGATGACCTCAGATCAGAAACGGTGGGTAAACCAGAAGGTTCCCACATGCATACTTGCAAGGTACCTACTACAGTGGGAGTCCAAGCCTGAAAGAAAATTGGGGTTAAGTCGCAATATGAATTTGGGTGGTTTTGATGAGAAAGCCAGACTGTGCCCAGTTGCCCACCATACTCCACTGGTGGCAAAGGAGAGCATATCACTGCACTTTGAATATGGCCTTGTGCTAGCATCTAACCTAGAGCACCTTTCCTTCAGAAACTGGGGATGGTTCTGCTGCTTTTATTTTTAGTTCATGCAGAATTCCCAGACAACAATAGTGGAAGTAAGTGGAAGAAAATCAATGGCAGTGCCTTGAATAAAGGCAAATCAGAAAATAGGCCTGGCATCTCCTCCTTTGGCCTCAGAGCGCTCTTCTAGTCATTCTTCCGAGAATGAATAATGCTGGGCGTGGAAGCTGCCATTTGCCAGTGAGGCTGTGTTGACAGTGAAAAATCAGAAGTGTAGGTTAATCTGAGGCATGCAGCAAACTGAATAAACACAGCAGTGGCGGTAGATACTGTGAGAACGTAAAGTGAAATTTCAAAGCAAGAGAAAAGTTCAGATTGAGGTGACTCAGTTGCTGAGTGTTTACCTTGGCCCAGCAAGCAAGTCTGTAAATAATACAGTTTATTAATACACTGGCATACTTTCAGCCATCACTGTTTCAGCAAGAAGCAACTACAACCTGCCAGGCACCCATGAGTTTCCGAAGGCGAGACACCATGAGGTAATCTCAGCTGCAGTTGTCTCTCTGGGCCTGGTTAATGGATGACCGAAGACAGAGGAGGGTCCTCCATTGGCTTCCACAAATGTTAGCTCAAGACCTACGTGCACATGAAACAGAAAACAACAAGCATCTGTCCCCTCAGAAGCAGGGAGGTGACAGAAATGTCAACCAGATTTCATTAGCTGTGTACTGGCAGGTGTTGCATTAACACAAGTTTGTGCTTTGGTTTAGAAAATATGCCTCTGGATGCTCCTGCAGCATCCTGGGACCACAGATGTGCACAATTTTACACCTGTATTTCAGTGGATTTCTTCCATTGCAGCATTTTTAGCTCTTTACTCTCTCCCCCCAGATTGCATATCAAGAGGAACTGCTATCTCACTGCCAAAAAACGTAAACCGCAGGGTGTCTGGCCTTCTAGCTGCGAGATCGCACATGGGTCCATCCCAGCACAGGCACGGCTGCGGACAAATCCGCTTGCTGTGTGTTGTTGGTGGGCTCTCCTGTTCTTTAGAGAGGGGGGAAATCACAATAGGAAAATGAAGAGGCTAAGGCTGCCTTTCAGTCCTTTGGCTGCTAGCTGATTTTTGTTGGACGGGAACATGAAAACAAAGGGAAGGATCTGCCCGAGGCTGAGATCTTTGGACCAAAATCGCCCTGGCACGAAGCGAGCGCAGCTCCCTCCAGGAGCTGTACCTGCCTACTCGTTGTCTGAAGTCTTCCAGTCCTGGAGGACGTGACCACGCATTCTGCTGTGCGCTGCTTTTCTGCTCTTTTGGCATCACTTTCGGGATCAGGGAACAAGAAATCTTCTGATCCTCAGCACAAAGGAGCAAAAGGAGCAAATGTACGCCCGCGAGTCGCAGAAAGGGGTGACGATGGTATCGCCTTCCCCATTGCTGCGTGCCCTCCGGCCAGCGTCTCTCGCACGCTCAGCAGCCTCCAGCACCCAGGCCGGTGGGGCTGTGCCACGGGCAGTGCCACGGAGGAGCAGCCGCCATGCCAACGCTGCACGGTCCCGCAGCATGGCGGCGCGGGAGCGCGGCCGCGGTGGAGACGCCACCGGCTGCTTCTCGGCAGCCTTCGCTTCTGATTTACGGCTGGGCAGGGCACAGCTGTGGCTCAGGGACGGCACGAAAACAGGCTGTGCCGGCAGATTGACTTCTTGCAGCCGCGGTAGTGGATCTGTGGAGATAGGGCTTCCTACGGCTTGTCATGCTGCTTTCAATTAGAAGTCTGTAAGAAAAACACAGTCATAGAAGACAATCATAGTGAACATCTGTAAGCATGTGTAGGTGCTGAAATAGGGGGTAGCGTGGACAATGGAAATCCCTGGAGACGGCTTAGCGGACCCAACGGGAACAAAGAATATTTTCCTTGCAAAGTAACGCATAGGAATACCTTCAGCTATTTGGAATGAAAAATTTATTCTAAACATTTCACCCGTTTTCTCTCCATGGTTTCTCTACAACTAGACTCAGTTATTTATGATTTCCCTTCTTAAATTAGTCCATAAATGTTTCATATGAACACATTTCCATCTATGCATGCTCTTGAATACTATGTGGCTTTACCTTTGAATATTTGCTTATCCTGATTTGCTCCATGTTCTCTCATCGCTCATCTAAACAACAGAAGTTATTTTTCTTCTGTACTGTAAGAGTGAAGCTGCACAGATGGGAAGATCATTTGTTATTACTTTGCTGAGAACATATGAGTGACCACGTATGAGATCCACATTTCAGATAAGAGGGAAAGCATTTAGTTCCCCAACATATTTTTATGCTGTTATAAACCTGTTGCCCAAGGAAATCAAAGCACTCCCTGTCTGAAATTAGTTCTCACACAACTCTGGTATACTACTACCTACCTTTTGCAAATAAAAACCACAGAAGAAAGAGGACATCAGTGATATGCCTTGGCTTCCACAAATGGAGGTTGAACGGCAAACAAAGAACTGAAGACGTATTTTGCTACAACAAGGCCTTCTTTAGCAGTGAAGCCACTCTCCATTTTTCCAAAATGCCATCATCTGATAATCAGTGAAAGAATACAATCATAAATTGGGGATTTTCATTTTTGCTTTTCTGTTGCTATAGTTGCATCTCTATAGTGAGGCTTAGAGGCAGGTGTAGCAATGAACTCTTTTTCTCGGTGAAACCATCCAGTACTTACCCCATCTGCTTTTCTGGAGGAAAAAATGATGCATGTCTGTCTGTCTATCTGTCTGCTTGTGCTGGTATAAGCTCTTAATTTTCACTTTCTTCAGAAGTAATTTCTTTGTTCATATTTCACTAATCGAATATGTTCTATAGATCAATTTTCATTACATTGCATTTCTGCCTCACTGGTTATGAGGAATGAGCCATGAACTGTAGACCATATCTCATCCTGGCCAGGGGAGATAATCAAAGAGATGGCTAAATCTGCTTCCTATACAGTCTGATAATTTTGAGCAATAATGTCTCTTTTTTTTTTCCTCTCTACCTTCTTACCCCTGTGAATATGACTTATTAATCAGAGCTTCAAATGAAAGAAGAAGGGAAAAAAAACCCTACATACAGTACCATACTGTGGCTGAAACTAACAACTTCATTCAGTGATTCTCCCTTAGATTCAGAACTGCAGTAGAACAAATCACATTCTTAATTTATTAATAAGTATTTTTTCATTTGAGTCATATGAAGTCACACTTCATAATATAAAAACACAAATGTGACACTTAGCAGAGGGAGGCCCTGAACAATTTGTGAAAAACTGCCAAGGAGATTCAGTTGATTCTCGGTATTTTTGAAGAAAAATATGTATGGAGAAAGAACTACTGTTTTATAATGCTGCCAGAGTCTTATCTGAGAATCGGAGGTTGCACCAAAACAATGGTGCAATCTATTGTACTTCGAGATTATCAGAAAACAGCTGTGAATATGTTTGGACTATTTTGGCATATCAAAGTTCTGGTTTATGATGCAATATAGCCCAGGTATTCACGTATCCCAAATCACTCAAAAATCACTATTTTGATTTGATAGCTATAAGATTTAAGTTCTTTTTACTCAGCTCTGGGAACTGGACATAGAGGCTTCAAAGTTTAAAAGCACTGAGTACTAAAATGTTCCCCCCTTTTTTTTTTCTTACTGAAAGTTAATGTAAGATCACACGAACAGATACATTGGATCAGATTCAAGGTCCAGTCAGGCCAGGATCCTGTCTCTGGCAGTCACAAATATTACCTACTTTGGGAAGAATATAAAAATAGGCAGTAATTTAGTGACATTCTCTTAATATAGTTACCAGCCTTGTGTGGCTGCAGCTCAGGGAATGCCTGCACCAGAGACGGCATCTTGGTGTTCAACAGCCCCTGAAGATTTTTCTTCCCTTAATGTATTTGACAAATTTAACCCTTTTAAGACCTTTAGATCCATAACATCCTGTGGCAATGAGATCCCCAACTTAGACAGGTGTTGTGCAGAGAACGCAGTTGTTCTTGCATCTCTTTTCAATGTGCCACCTAGAACCTGGATGTTTTACCCCAAATTCCTTTGTTCTGGTAAAGAGAAAAAAAATACCTCCCAAATGACCTTTTCAGTGCTGCTCAGGACTTAATAGAGGTCTCTGCCACATCCCCTCATTGCCCTTTCTCCTGGCTGCAGCGCACTAGCCTGTTTGTCACTCCTTGAACAGAAGTGGTGCCACATCTTTGGTCTGCATGGTTGCCTTTCTGAGCTCTTCCTCTGCTATTATATTCTTTTAGCAGCAAGTGAGTGAGATAAAACAGATCCAGATGCACCATGGATTATGATGGCATAATGATAAATAGCATAATAATATGAAGCACAACAAAATAGCAAGAGTTAGCAACACTGATAGTGGAAGCAGCACTGCTGACCCACGCGATAGAGGAGAACACACAAAATCTAGTTGAGATGGTGCTGTACGAGCATTTTAATCACATTTGCAGCTTCGCTTCCATGAATTAAAAGAGATGCACTTGTTATTGAATCATTACACCTGTTTTAGAAATTTCAAGTCTTATGGAAATGACAAAAATATTATAAAATCCTGCCTGACATGTCAATTTTAGGTCAACTTGTACTCATCGCCCTGTTAGGATTTCAGGCTCCAGTTTTGCTTTCAACCCCTCAAACTGTGGCAATGTTTTCAAGCTTCTAAATGAAATATTTCTGGTTCTGCTTTGTAACTCATGGCTGATGTGGGACACACGCTCTGTAAGTTACGCTCCACGTATCCAGGAGTGGCGATCAACCCTTCGGTCGCTATGCCAGAGGTGCTCCCCATGGAAAGCAAGCCAGAAACCCCTGAAATTGCACACAATATTGCCTTCTTCTTTGTCACCTGATGCTGGCATAGGTGCCAACTTCCCTTCAGCTGGTTTCCAGTTCTCCTGGGTGTTTGTGGGGTGCGTGGAGAACGGTGCTGCGTGCACCGAAAGAGAGAGACCCGGAGCTTGGCATTGCAGGGTGTGATGTGCTGCAAAGCTCATGTTGCTCCCATATGTCCTTGTTGGCCGGCGGAGGAGGGAAGCTGGGGTGCCGGCAGGGCTGGCGAGCGCCTGTCCTCGGGACATGTGGGGCCATGAGGGCTGAAGAGGGGAGGACTCCAGCCCCACAGTGCAATCCCAGCCCACTTTTGCCTTCAGGGTCTTGCTGCTGTGTCAGCGACACTTCTTAATCACGAGGTGCATTGAGCAGCCTGACGATGACAGACACATACATGACCTATACTTCTCTCTTGGGCTGTTGCCTGCTTGAAACACATAGAGAGCTGGAGGGCAAAGGGAGCATGACTGTGCGTGTGCAATGGTCGGATAGCCGGCTCCAACCCAAACGCAGTGACTCGGGCCAGGACAAATCTTATCTTCCTTACAATATTTGCTCTGCAATTCATGAGACTGAAAGAAGCTTACTTTTGTGGACAGCTAATTTTTAAAACATAATACTCCTAGATGGGGACGAGTATTTGAGAGGTTTTTATTTTGGTTTTGTTGTTTGTTTTTTTAATTTACTTCCCCCAAAGCACATGGAACAGTAAAAAGTAATAGCTATCATTATTGTGTAGCTTTCCATGGAGCCTCATTAGTATCAGGGCATCTGCAGTGCAAAGAATTGTGAGTACTATTTGTTTAACTAAATCATTACAAGCAGCCACTTTCTGGACAATTTGCAACAAAAATATCTGTGTGGTTCTCTTCTTTTGTCCTCCTACCATTGCTCCTCCTGGCTTTGTTCCCAGACAACACTCCTCTTCAATGTAGAAAACGTCCTTTATTGCAAGTCAAAAACAACACAACCTAATAATTGAAAAACTCTTGCTATGGTAATTTGTTTTTGTTCTTGCCTAGTTTGAGTCTACAATGTATATTCTGTGTCCACTACAGCCATGCTCACTTTCAAACTTCCAGCCTAACAAGCGATACCACAAAAAGCAAACATATTTCTTTGCCTGCAAATAAATAATTAAAAACAGAATGATGGTTCACAGAGTCACAGAATCACTAAGGTTGGAAAGGACCTTCAAGATCATCAAGTCCAACCATTAATCCAGCGCCACTGTGTCCCCTAAACCATGTCCTGAAGCGCCGCATCCACACGTTTTTTGAACACTTCCAGAGATGGTGACTCCACCACCTCCCTGGGCAGCCTGTTCCAATGCTTGACCACCCTCTCAGTGAAGAAATTTTTCCTAATATCCAATCTAAACCTCCTCTGGCGCAACTTGAGGCCATTTCCTCTCGTCCTATTGCTGGTTACTTGGGAGAAGAGACCAACACCCTCGTCGCCACAACCCCCTTTCAGGTAGTTGTAGAGAGCAATAAGGTCTCCCTTCAGCCTCCTCTTCTCCAGACTAAACAAGGAGACAAGAATACTCTGACCTTCCTTATTATCATCATCAGAAATTGGAGGTTGTTTGAGTATACAGGCCAATATATTTATGTTTGCCAAATACTAACAAAATTCTGGAGTTACATAGGTGTCTCCTTTGATTTCAGGATGTTAGACAACTAATTTTATTTCAGGTAAGGTTAAGCAAGACTTTGGGAATTAATTTCTTAGTTCTAGAAACTTAGTTCTTCCTGAAAATCCGCAGGTGCGGGGCATGGTGATTCTCCTTCACTCATTTGAAAAGCTCTGCTCATCTTTTGCTGTCAATAGAAGTTGGGAACTCCAGCCCAGACAGCAAAGGATGTGTTGACATGAAGATTTTAGCTCACATCAGAAGTGTTTCCTTACAGGGACTCACCTGATTGTCCCCTCTGGCCTTTGTTTCACACTATGCAGCAGGTGCAGAAGCCACGACATGGATTCATTTTGGAAGAAACCAAACCAGATGATGCAATGCCTTTACAAACACAAATGCATTTAATGAACGTCAGGTGCTAAAGACATTCAGTCCACAGGACCAGCCCAGGGCTCGTCCAGCGTAACCGCTCCCCGGCACACATGTAACGTGGCCTTGGGGTTCACCAGGACCTCCCTCTGCAAAGCCACTGCCCGCTCCTGTAAGCAGAGCCAAACCCGTGCCAAGGATAATGCCCTGTGCTAAACTGATGCCAAAATATTCAGCTCGTTGCAAAATACAGTCCATGATAATTGAAATATGTTGTTGCCAGAGTTACTGAAGTGCTGTGCCACCCACAGCACTTGCTCATAGGGAAGTGCACATGGTGTGCGGAAGAGAAAGGAGGCAACAGTGCAGGGCTAGGATACAGGATATATTTTCTTATCATGACTGACAGGGAAAGCTGCTCTTTCAGCATCAGCAGAGCACTGCAAGGCCAGAACCACTGGAATCTGCCCTTTGTAAGTCTCCAGACTTGTGCATTTGTGACAGCGTTTCAAAAGAACTCATTCGCATCCCGTATGAACCAAACTGCATTCGCCAGCTCATACTAATCCATCTTTCTTCAGAGATCTCTACTGCCTTATTGATTAAATTATTAAATTTAATGATTAAATATGATCACTTCCTCAGTGAAATCACTTTAACTGCACTGCTATGTGTGTTGCCAGTACTTCTACACAAGTTTCCATCCTATATGAACTGCGTGCCTGGGTTTTCAATCTAACTCTGAAGCTCTAACTCTCATCAGCAGTCATGTTGTAGAACTCTATGTCACTTCTTTCTTGTGCTATTAGGATGGTATGAATATTTATAATTGTATGTAAATGAGACTGGGGAGCTTTTTAAGTTCAACGATGGCTGTATTTGCTCAGGAGTCTGGTATTTTTTCCTTATTTTCTTTTATGAGTGTTCCTCACATATGACATTTAACTTAAAAATTTACTGTCTTTGTGGGAGAGAAAGTGGCTTGTGGAGGCAGGCATTGCTCAAGCAAATTGTTCAGTCCTCTGGGAAAAGGTTTAGTCACTTGTCATTAGTTTCCTTATTACCCACTGCAATGGATGAACAGTTACTGGTTTGAATATACATTTTCAGATGTAATATTTAATAAAAACTCACCTTTTATAGAGCAAAATCATTTGTGAATGACTGATAGAAAATCTACAGCCTGATAGGAAAAATGTGTTAATTTTTGTTCTCTTACTCTTAGACACTATTATGAGACAAAGCCAAACGTGTGTACATGGATAGTGCGCAGAATTAATTTCATCGAGAACAAAGAAACACATGGTGGCAGGGTGAACAATGTTAGGGGTTTTCAATGCTCTGCTCTCTGAGATATACAGTCCCTTGGACTCTTCCATAACTGTTCATTTTATTCCTAAAGATTCAATAAGGCCTGATCCGGCTCTGTACACACAGTTCATTTACTTCTTACATGGCTTGTTTCTATGGTAATACTAAAACAGAAGATTTCTAATTACTCATGCTTCCTTATTTAGAAAAAACAATGTCAGATGCCATAAACGGAACCATTTTAACTCACAATACTAGGTAAATGCACTCCTTTGCATCTGGGCATGGCAATGCTTCTTGCTGCTATGATTACCTGAGGTGACCTCGGCTTCACAGGAACAAAAAAAAATATGTTTTTTTCAGATGAGATGGTTCCTCACTTTACCACTTATTTCATTGCTTCCGTTCCTGACAGTCACAGGAAGAATGGCGTGGCTCTCTCCAGCATCTGTTACAGTGAGATGTGCACAATGTTTTCAAAGAAGAATT
Organism: Phaethon aethereus; assembly: GCF_964289735.1. Classification (NCBI taxonomy): domain Eukaryota; kingdom Metazoa; phylum Chordata; class Aves; order Phaethontiformes; family Phaethontidae; genus Phaethon; species Phaethon aethereus. The sequence continues at coordinate 48,276,244 of NC_138582.1, read as the reverse complement.
ACCCTCCAAGTTGCAAAGAAAAACCACAGTAAAAAGAAAGTGTGCTCAACGCGAGTTTCAGCTCAGCTCCCTAATTATTCCCTCAGGGAGCAGAATTTCTTCCAGTTGTAATCAGGGTAAGTCTGGCTCTTCAAAGCAGAAGATTTCCTGAATTTTACACGGTTTGGGGGCCACCTGTAGAGGGTGAGGAGACCTTGTACGATGGCACATTTCCATTAGCATCCATTTTGCCAGACCTTTGCTGCTTTCCCTGAGGCCAGTCAGGAACGGCGCTTCCCACGGTGCCCTGGGGTACGGGGACAAGCTTCACACTCGCTTAGGTGCTCTCCGTCTGCTCTGCTAGGTGCCACAGACAGTGTCTGCTCAGCCATCTGCTTCTGTCCCACAGTCATCACTACGATCCCACCTCCGCGTAGGTGAAGTTTCCAAGGAAAGCAGATCTTCAGCCTCACTGCCCCTCACTTTCTCGGTGTGCTACCCCTGACTATCATCTGGCAGGTCCCAGCAGCTGGGGACTGTCCCCATCCTCACTGGGGCTATAGTCTCCTTTCACTCGAAAAAGAGACCTACCTCCTATAACTACCTTCAAAACAACAGCCTGTTGCCAGCTCGTTCGGACTGCTAGTGGATATTCCTCTGCTGTTGATGGCAAAGATTAAATTAATCTCCAGGGGTTTGCTTCTTTCCCAACTTGTCCGATCCAGAAATCCCCCTGGCATCAGGAAAGTAGCCACCAGCCTCGCAAAGAGCTTTCACATTTCACAGACCCTGAAGGATTCAACATCACAATTTCAGCAGAAAAGCAACTTAATTAGCCAGGTTGTAACTGATGAAAAATTCTTCCATCTAATGAAAGGGAATACTCCCAAATCCTGCAGCGTGAAGGTCAAAGGTGAATCAGATCAGAAGAGGTTGTCCAAGATGGACTTGAGCACCCCTTTGGAAATGAGGGGTTTGGGATACATTCAAGCAAGCACCCTAGTCAGGAAAACATTTAGATGTGGGCCTGTTACGAGGTGCATACTTAGGAGCTTTCCTGAAAAGGACCTTGGTTAACAGTTACCATTGCATAACCCCTGGGAAAGAACTTGGGTGTAGCATCTATTTTTTTCAAATGTTGATGATTCCCTTTAAATAAATACATTTCTCACCGCCATCTGACTATTTCAGAGTTAGAAAAACTCCTCCCTGGAGAGAACCATTTTAAAAGGCCATACTTGAGTCTAACCTCACGATAGTACCCCTTAAATTAATTGCACTCTTAAAACTCATTCATTCATTCCAGTGATAGGGTGTATCAGGGCCACAGCGAGGTTAGATAAGAGGGATTGCTCTCCAGGGATGCTGGTGGAGTGGGAAAATATGTAAATAGAGCTGAGAACCTAATTTTTAATGCTGAGACAGGGCTGAGGCAATTACCACTTAATGCTGCCCTTCCTTCCCTGAGGCAAGCAAGTTAGGTAAAATGAGCAAGGGGAGGATTGTGCCAAAAAGTCTTGCTTTGGTCCAACTAGAAATGATGTATTAGGACAGCAACAGAAGCAAATGATCATACCTTGTATGAGCCAGGAATTGCTCTATTCAAGCCTGCCTTTAAGCAACAGAACACAGAAGGTGATGCCCTTGAGTAAGACTTTTCAGACTTACCCCCTTGACTATTTATATACTTCATTACAAAATATTAAGAATGACAGCTGAGATATTATATCACTCTTGTTCCACACACCCCATGTAAAATAGGCTGCGTGTATTCAACCGAACAATTTAATAATTCACTAATGAATTTGGGGTTTGTTTTCACAAGGTTTCATCACGGAAAAGACCTTCCGTAAAAATACCGTACAACCTGTCTATCAGATTACCATGTTGACACAACACAAACTACGGCTTTCTCATGCCTCTTTCCCTCCCCACGCTCTGCTCTGCTCACCGCAGCTACTGCGAGAGACATGTAGCAGAGGCACTATGTACAAAAATGAGATCCCATGGTCTTCAACGTACACTGTGCCCTGTGGGGCACAGCAGCGTGTAAGGCAGCACACTCGTAATGTGATGGTGGACTGTATGTTAATTATTTAATTTATGTTGTTTAATGTATGTTCATTATTACCAGTTGGTAATTTACCTTATTATTGGGTTCCAGAGTGTATTTAGTGGGTGCTGGGCACAGTCACCTCCTGTTGACTGCATAGTCCCTCCTGGGTGGGAAGAGGTCTGAGGTCGGAGCTCCAGGCACACTGGGGGCACGCGGGTTAAAAGGGAAAAATAGAAATAAATGTATCAACAAAACAGGTGGAGAAATGAATAATAATAAGAGATTATGGTTTTCTGAGGATTTCCTCAGATGTTTCTGGATATCAAATTGTAAGTTTTGACCAAATGGAATATTTTGTGGGAAACTTGTGGTTTGGGAGGACAGTTGGTTAGGGAAGAAAAAAAAAAAGAAAAAATAGAAAGATTTATTTCAGCTAAGATGGAAACTTTGCACAAGGGAAAAAAACCCAATTTCTTCCAACAGGTTCTACAAAACAACAATTTAACCAATCTAATTGTGACATTTAGGAATTGCTGTTACTTATCCTGAGACAAATTTGGTTTGTTCCGTAAAGCTGCTGCTATGTATTATAACAGGGTCTGTTAATTGGAACTCTTCCCATTTGTTTTAATGGGGAATACATTGCACATTTTGGCTAATGTAAAAAGAAGTCACTAGTCAGGAATCCCTACCTGTAGCCAGTAGTAAATGAAGAAGCAGAGAAGCACCTGCAAGCAGGAAGTCTAAGTTTTCCCTTCAGGTAGATGTATTTACATGGATGCTTTAATGTCTCTGCTAGAAGACTCAGCCACACACTTTGCTTTTCCTATGGGTTTATGTAATGGGTAAGATCCAAATGCTGAGAAAAGAGCATCTAAATCAGTTCTGCATTAGAGAGATTGATGTCTCTTTTGTTCCTCCTTTCTTTAACTGCACTCACTGCTGAAGATCATGCAGATAATTAATTACAACTATGAAGAATGAAAGTGAAAAGGCCATATTCCCTCCTCATCCGTGACCCTGCACTGGATTAACATCAAGGAGGTTGCAGGGTCAAAGGAGTCCAGGAAAAGGCCTTTGGTAATAAATTATACTGAGATTATGTCCTGTAACCTAACTGCAACTCTTCCATCAGCGATTAAAGATCAAGTGTAAAGAGCTCTTAAAAAAATAAAGTCATCATTTCTCCCCGCAAAGAAAGTGTGGCAAAAGATGGATGTGCTTCCCTAAGGCTCTGCAGGGCAGATTTTCTGTACCAGGGCAGCCCTGACCAGGTCACAGCTGTATCTGTAGGTGCTTCTCTTACTGTGTTTGAGGGAAACTAAGGATCCAAGTGTGTTGCTTTGCCCTTTCCTTTGTCAACTTGGAGTCATCTTCTGGTTTTCCACTTGCTAAACACGAATCCATACGTGAGCTGCAGAGTGAGTTTTAAGAAATAACCAGCAAGCATCCAGGTTTAGAGATAAGACAAATGTTCATTTTGAAACAGTTTTGGTAGGTAAAGCCAGCTTGCCAGCCCACCCCACCGCCAGCTGCTACCTCCAGCACCATTGGTGGAATATGGCAAACGAGTTACACAAAACCAAACCGGCCACAAACGTACTGTTAGCCTGACCCGTGACGCTAGGGAACATGTGACCCAAACTCCTCTCTGCTGGGGGAAACAACATCCACTGCAGAGGGACTATAACAAAAAGTGGCTCTTTCTGTAGCAATGGCCCTTACGCTGGTGCTGGTGTTGATGTAGAACAGAAACATGGGAAGTATCTGAGAGAAGGAAACATGTCAGTATGTCTACAGAGAGGACAGTCTCCACATTAATGTAGATGATGGATAAAACCCCAGCCCAGACATTTCATGGACCTCAGTGTGAGTCTCTCTAATTTTAAAAGCCCTTGTTTCTGCGCATTTACGCTCTGGGAGATGATCTCCACTAGATCGGGCTGTTTCGGCGTAGGAAATCACAGCCATGGTATGCTGTGGTGTGCAGGTCACAGGGTGACTGGTGGTGATGGTGTGGAAACATCTGGCCATAGCTGAGACCCAACACACCTCTCACCTGCAGTGCTGGGAGCCTCGGGCAGGAGAGAGGGACCAGCCAGCTGTGACCTGCAGCTAAATCTCCAGACCACAGGTCTCCTGATTCAGCAGGTCTCTTCATGGGCATTTAGACTGGACATGCTTGAAGATGAGGGCATGTGTTTTAGCTTAACTCTGTCTCTCTGCCCTGCAGCCTCCCTTCTGCACAACGAAGATAACAATTCCTGCACCGCTCAGCCACACGCTGATGACAAAATCATCCACCAGCACCTCAAACACTGCTGTGTGGAGTTCCAGAGATGACCACACAAAAATAGCATCTCTTTTGATATTCAAACTCAGCTAAATGCAGCTGCAGATGCCATAAAGTTCTCTAATTGTTCTGTGGATGCAAAAATAGGTTTCTTGTCACTATGACATGAAGCAACAAGATTAAGAAGAAATTTGGCAGTTTTCAGACAATAACAAAAAAGCCAGGAAATTCTCTTGGCTTTGAGTGGCAGGCTTTTGAGGGGTTGGCCACACTGTATTACCTGAGAGCTCTCTCAGGTAATATTGGGGATTTTTTCCCCTTCAAGAGGTGTCTGTGACCTGTGGAAAGCAGCAGGGCTCACGAGCATACGTGACCTGCAGGCCCCATTTCATAGTTTCACCATTTTAGCACCATCTTATCGGCAGTGCAGAGCGGTGCCAGCGGCATGTCACTGTCACCCCTCTTCTACCATGAAGTGTCCAACTGCCATGAGCCACACTCTGCCCCCTTCAGAGCAGATGGCCCTGAACCATTCAGGGGTGCTGAACCTGTTTGTGCCCCATCTTTGGCCCTAACCTGCCTCCACGTCAGGGGGTGGTCTCTCTTCCTAGCAATGGGTAGGGTTGGAGGCCCCATGGGTATCCCCCATTGCCATTTCCAGACCACCCTTTCCACCAGTTAATCGGGACAGCAGAGCTGCTGTACCAGGTCCGTATGGGGTCTGAGCACCCCTAGGGACATGGGACCCCATAACCTACACAGCAGGAGAGGTCCCATAAACATCGGAGAAGAAGCCGGGTCTCAGCCCTGCTCCTTCGCGAAGAGCTGCTCAGGAGGGAAGGGCACTATTTCCTCTGACACGCGTAACACTTTCCCATGTCTGAAGTAACGGGGGTTACAGCAAAGTCAAGTTACTTATTTCATAGCTATGGGGCTTCCCCCCTCCCTCTATTTTTAATTTTGACTTAATTTAAACGTGTCCTAACATAACGCCCGGGGAGAAATACCAGGCTGCATTACAAGGGCGGGAAGGCCCTGCAGCGTTTCTCTTTTTCTCCAAGCCCGAGCTGGCAGTCACCGTTACAAAAACAGGAAAAAAACACCCCGCACGGGGTGGGTCCTCTGTTCCCCCGCAGCGCTCACGGCTCCGTGACGCAGCGCTTGCAAACATAGAACACGAGGCTCCAGGTGGGCAGGACTTGCCCGACGGCCCGTCTGCGGGGCGCGGACGTGAGGAGCGGGCCCCGGCCGCGGCCCCGGGCTGGCTCGGCTTTGGAGAGCGGGCGGGGTGATGTAGGGGGGTGGCGGGGGGGGGGGGGGAAGGCGCGGGCAGGGAGGCATTTCTGGGCAGAGCCGGGGCTGGGAGACCCGGCACCGGGGCACTGGGTGACCGGGGGTGGGCGCCGGCCAAGCGGGTCGAGGCTGGAGCGGCTCCCCGGCCGCCGGCCCGGCAGCTCCCGGCGCGGCCGGGGAGAGGCGGCCCGCGGGGAAGCGCGGCTGTGGCGTGGGGCCGCCGTGGGCCTCGCACCAGCGGGGCCGCCTGCGCTCCCGGGGGAGCCGCCGGGACCGGACGGGGAGGAGGGCGCCGGTGCTTAGCCTTGCGGGGAAGGGGAAAGGGAAGGGGAAGGGGAAAGGGAAGGGGAAGGAGAAAAGGAGGGAAAAAGGAAGGGAAGGGGAAAAGGAAGGGAAGGGAAGAGAAAGGAAATGGAAAGGAAAGGAAAAAAGATAGAAAATAGAATAGATGAAAAGAATTTTAAAAAACGCAGCCAGGCGTGGGTTGGTGCACTCGCTGCCCCGTGCGTGGAAACGCCACCGGGTGGGATGCTCTCACCGGGGCGGCGAAAGACACTCTCTCGGGGTGGCAGTGCCGTGCCGTGCCCGGGCGGTTCACGTGGCGCCTCCCGCGTGGGGCGGAGCGGGGCGGGCGGACAAAGCCGGGCTGGCAGCGGGGCGGGCGGGAGAAAGGAAAAGCGGCGGCAGCGGGGAGCGGAGCAGGTGAGACGAGCCGCGGGGGTTGTGCCACTTTGGCACTGCGGGTGGCCGGTTGGCACCCCAGGGGGAGGCTGTGCCACGCCACGCGTGAGCGGCCTTGCGGGGCGTGGGCGGCTTTGTGCGCCGCGGGCAACCGGATTGCCCCGCGGGGGACGGGTCGGGGGGTCGCAGCCGGCGGGTGACGGTCGGCGCTGCCTGATGCAGCCATTGCCTCTGCCTGTGGGTCCGAAAGTACTTTGGGAAGGGAGCGAAGCGGTTACTACTCATTCTTCGTAAAATTTAGCACTGTGACGGTGCTAAAGCAATCTCTTGACTCGAACCGAGCCCGCTATCCTGTAGCAATTAAGCCAGAAAAATCCCGGGAGTATTACGATGAGTAGCACCACTAGAAAGTAATTAGTATTTAGGGGGCTTAAGGACTGCGAAGCGTGTTTATGTGTTTGTTTTGTCGACGTGAATAGTTGAGAAACAAGAGTTGTTGGCTGGCTCTGCAATGTGTTGTGTCAGAAGCAGGAAAGCCCTTACTACCACATGAATTTAAAATCCTTCGATATACAACCAGTTTGCGTGTACTTGCTGAGTTGCGAGCGTCCAAAACAGCTTCTGGTTACAGCGGCTTGAAAGAAGCTTTCCTTCGGGGTGCTGCGTGGTAGGGAAGCTCCGTGATGAATAAATCCCATTCCAGAGAATGCACCTAAAAGCCTGATGATTCAGCATGCTGCATTCACTGACCGAGCATGGCAGCTTCTGCGGGGAAGGATGCAGCGCTGCGGGCAGATATTAACGCTACCTGAAGCTGCAAGCTTCCGATGCAGTAGTGGCACATGTGAGGTTGTGGGGGGAAAAAAAAATCACCACCAGTTTTTCATTTAAACAGCTTCTGATAATTTAAACATCCCTCTGGTTCTTTCTATGGTGAGTGAGTTATAGTCCTTTTTGTACTTTACTTGCTTCCCAAAGGGATATTTGCTTTTTATCTGTGGCCCCAAACTGTGTAGCAAACCAACTGAGGCTGATAATATAAGCTCATAACTTAACATAGCGAGAAATCTAAAACAGTAAAGAAAGTGAAAACTTTTTACAAGAAATCCTGTAGCAATTTTGATCTGTTGTAAGCGAAGATAAACACTGAGACAGAGATTACATTTTCGAAGTGGAACAGCAGAACAGTATTTCAAACAAATCATTGTACAGCTTAAAGGTTATTTTGTAAGCTGCACTTGCTCTTTTGAAAGATACTGTCTTTTGAAGTCAAATGAACTGTGTAAGAACTTCTACAGGAACGCTATTGCAGGGCAAATCTTTTAGTCCGGGCTCTGGTTGCTTCAATGAAGAGCCAAGTATTTAGAAGTGCTGTCTCAAGGGCATGTTGAGATATTTATTATTCAACAGCTGTATGATCAACTGTATGCACTGTTATGTCAGGATGCCCAGGTCATGGGCCAAATGCTCTCCTAGTCCTTGGTGTACGTACACTCACTCCGTCTCTTTCCCCTGAGATACAGGGACTCCTGCTTTAATCCTTATTTACGTCTTTATGCACACAACTGGATGTGTGGGGCGGGCCTTCACCCCATGAGTGAGAAAATACAAAAAGCACAAAATGTCTTTGTCTCACACAGGGATTATCCGCAACCACTGCAGAGCTTCAATGGCTGCTTGTTAGTAAAGCCCCTGAAGTGAAAATCATCCACAAAGTGGAGAACAGGAGGGTTATGATCCCTTAACTCACCTGCTGCCGTATCCTGTGGGTGCAGTGTTGGAGTTACAGGGAGCTCTCCATCTTCCTAAAACACTCAAGATGTATGATATTGCTGCTGCAATAGTGAAGTTTCATACTGTCCCTAGCAAAGGAAGCTGACTGAGATGCTATATCATCTATTTAAATACAACCAAGGGCTTCAGAAATGACTAGCAGTTGATAAACTTGACTTATTCCTGAGGACATGTGTAGTTTCCTCCAGTCTGCCTCAAATTCAGCCTGCAGAATCCGTGAGCTACTTCAGCTTCATAAGGAGAAAAAGGCTCAGCACTTAGTAAGAGAGGGAAGGAGTCAGGGACTGCAGCATATGGGGCAGTTAACGTCTTGCGGGCTTGGTGTCTATGAGACATCTATGCCTTTTGGAGATGTTTTGGAGACAGGAAAATGTGGACATTTTGCTATGACCTCACTTTGTGTGGTGTGCCATGGCTGGTTGGTATAACTTGGCCAATTTCCCTATCAGACTGTATCAGAATCCCTGGTGCTGAATAGGGCTTGGTCATTTGGGGTGTCTTCTGCTTATTTAAAACTTTTGGCAATTGGCCACCAGGTACCTGTTCTTCAAAGTTAAGCCTTTGTTGTGGTTTAGCTCCAGCTGGCAACTAAGCCCCACGCAGCCGCTTGCTCACTTCCCCACGGTGGGATGGGGCAGAGAATTGGAAGAGTAAAAGTGAGAAAACTCATGGTTTGAGATAAAGACGGTTTAACAGATGAAGCAAAAGCCGCGCACACAAGCAAAGCAAAACAAGGAATTCATTCACCACTCCCCATGGGCCGCGCACACAAGCAAAGCAAAACAAGGAATTCATTCACCGCTCCCCATGGGCAGGCAGGGGTTCAGCCATCTCCAGGGAAGCAGGGCTGCATCACGCGTAATGGTGTCTTGGGAAGACAGACGCCATCACTCCGAATGTCCCTCCAGCCCTTCCTTCTTCTTCGTCCCAGCTTTATATACTCAGCATGATGTCATATGGTGTGGAATATCCCTTTGGCCAGCCTGGGTCAGCTGTCCCAGCTGTGTCCCCTCCCAGCTCCCCGTGCACCCCCAGCCTTCTCGCTGGCAGGCCAGCATGAGAAGCTGGACTGTCCTTGACTACTTAGCAACAACTGAACACATTGGCACATTGTCTACATTTTCTCATCCCAAATCCAAAACACAGCCTCACACTAGCTTCTGTGAAGAAAATTAACTCTATCCTGACTGAAACCAAGACAGTCTTCCTGTAGCATGCTTCTTCCTCTGAGAAGCAACAGGGACTCTCCTGCCGTTACTTTTTCTCCTCAGCCAGGAGAAGCTTCCTGTCCACAAGGGCAGCAGGGACAGCTTACTCAAGAGGACACAGGGTCTGTCTACAGTGCGTTGGAAATAACCTAGGCATTGACGATGCTGACTGGTAGTCTGGGGCTCAATAGTTATTTCAGCCCTACGATTTTGTTTGCAATGGCCTGATTCAGTTTTAGTCTGATGCTCTAAATCTAAGGACCCTCTCTGACAATAAAACTCTCAAATCTCGTTTCGTTCAGCTTTTACAAGCCCAAGCGTTCTCAACGCTCATCATTGTCTCTTTTGGCTAATTGGCATTTTTCCGTGTTGGTTTTGACCATTTCTGCAAATGCCAGTGAAATATTTGGAGGAGTTAAAAAACAAATGACCACTTCCACCCACCCCCACATTCCCAAATGCACAATGTCAATAATTCACCCTCGGTTAATCTTAGAAAAAAAATTTGAGGGCCTTCAAAATTACTAAAACATTTGCTAAAGCATGTCATTCAAATTTACCTTACAATAGCTTTTATCCTGGCCCTTCTTCTCTTAAGCCTCGCAACACTGAAACCTTAGTACAGTCAAGTTTTTAAATAATAACTTAATTCCAGAAGAGGGAGAAACATTAGACTAACACAATTAGGTGAGTGGAAAGCATTTTTTTCCCTCGGGCACCTCTGGAAAGTGATACTATATCGTGTTAAAAACCATAAGCTGTTGTCTCAGGCGGAGTCGGGCTGGGCTGGTGTTTGCGTGGGCCACGGGAGGGAGAACTGCAGCCGGCGCAGCGAGCCCCGGTGGGGCGTGCGTCGATGGCATCGCTCTGAGTCACCGGGGGCCCAAAGACCAGCCGTTGCATGATGGCACACGTGTTGCTGTTGGGTGAGGTTTAAATGAGATCCTGAGCCTTTCAGCACCTTTATAGCTATTATTTATTTCTTTTTATGCAGGTATAGGTATGTCTGTGTGTGTATGTAAAAGTCAGTGTTTTGGCTTAGCTCCTTTGAGGAGAGCTACAACTGCCGATGTGAAATCCTTGCAGCTTCAGTGGGGCCTGATTTCTCACTGATGAAAAGGTGAGGCAATTTGGGGAAATCCATGTACAGCTTTTGCATCTTTTTTGTCATGGGTGGCTGCAGATCCTGCCTGCTGGCAGTCTCTACGATGCCTGTCTCTAGGAGCCAGTGAACTTAAAGACTGGACTCTGACGGAGCAAAGGGTGCTCTAAGCGCAGCAGGAGAAACCATGGGGTTTAGTCTGGCTGCAGGAACGGTGGGTGGGGAAAGAGCCTCAAACAAAGTGTTTTTTTCAAGGGGTTTGAACAGACACTTCATGGACTGTAAGGAAGAAGCAGTGACTCATCTTCTGCATTTGGGAAAGTCAGGTGAGGGAAAAGGGGAATGGCAGCAGGGCTCAAGAGAGGGGAGAGCAGAATGCAAAACCTTAACAGCAGGGAAAGGACCCCGAAAACAAGAATGCTCTAGGAAAGCTGTCAGGGCAAGCGTTTATCGTATTGTTATCTAATTGGATCTCAGAACAGTTTCACGTTTGTCCCGCATGAGCTGAAGCGCGGCCCCGGCACGCTGTCGCAGGACAGGCAGTTCTGGGAGCACTGCCCAGCGTCGCAGCCAGCAGCAGGGCTGCCCTGCGCTATTTTTATTAAGGCCGTGTCCAAACAGGGTTTTAAAAAGGCTGAAGGGAAGCAACCCTGCTGTCTAACAGAGTCCCTGCAGCAAGAGCAGGGCTTCAGGAGGAGCAGGTATGCTCCAATCTGATCAGCAACTGCTGCCCTAAAAAGGGGACAATTTTTCACAGTGGTCTGGTAAAGATGCCTGATGGTGGTGAAGAGGAGGAGCAGGGGTGGTAGAGAAGATGAAAACATGACAAAGTTCGCAGGGAGAGCCTTGGTGATCCTGGCTGAATGTCTCATCAGTCCCAGGAGCTCCTGCATCTTGTGCTGAAGAGTTTTGTATTCATCCAGCTTCATTCCACTGAACCTTGAATGATCCCAGATTTCAAATTTGTCCTATTTAAAGTTTAGGAACGGTTCTAATGCTTTCTAGGAGCCTAATCTTTAACGTGGTCTCTTCTGAGAATGGCTCACCATGTTACTTTTCCACCTTATAGGAAGAAGCCAGTGGTATTTCTTCAGCAAGACAATTTCAGATATTGAATACAACATTTACTCAAGTTTACTCTTTTTTCCTTAAGGGATAAAATTAGTAGGGTCCTAACACTGGATAATGTACTGTATGCATAAATGACAAGCTTTCAGGTTGATCTAATTACCAATGCCAAACCACATAAAAATAACAAGTTGCCAGAAAACACAAATCGTACATAGATTTGACAGGTGAGAAGGGAAGAAGGATGTAACATGCAGGTCTATCAGCTATAAGCTTCAGACACGTAAATTGTTTTAATCTAGCAAATCTTGATTGTTAAAGCCAGCAGGGAAAAACCTGTCTCTCATTTCACTGCATGGTTTGGTTGTGCAACATCTAATGGGAAATGGCTGAGTATCTTCTCAGGCTACTCCTTCCAGAGAAATTTTATGAAAATAGGCTTTGATCTGGTAATCATTTTATGTCTCAATTAATACTGGGTTGAATATGTAATAGTAACAGTCTCTTCAGACAGTTTGAATCGCACTGCAAGCAAAGCATGTCAAGTTTTACCGAAGGAAAACCGTATGTTCTGTTTGGCTTTACAATATCCAGACTAAGTAGAAACACTGTGAGTAAACTCATTCTTGAGGCTTCATTGCAATATGGCACCTGTACTAACCTTGGATCTCATGACACATCTCTGCTGGGAATGCAGCATCCCTTGACGAGCTTACCATTCTGAATCCAAGCCAGGGGCGAAGACCCAGACTAAGAGGCAAAACTGAAGCAATAGGTGAATAACCTCTCTTGTTCTTCATGTCTGATATTAGTTCAGAAGACATTGTCTTGCAGGAGTACCTGCAAATGCAAATATTGTTTGGCAATGTTTAGGTCTTGTGGATTTAATGGCCAAATAAATACATTTCCAAACACCTGCAAATATTGTCTGCTGTGCTTTGTAAAATTGGAAATAGCTCATTGGCAGATGGCACGAGCACATCGTTAGTATTAACAGACCCATACATACAGAAGGAGAACAGGTAACTTCTGTTTGTAATTAAGCTAATCACAGAGGCAGCAGAGAGCTCCTGCCTGATCAGGATTACTGCTTAAACTCCAACTACGAGGCTGCACCAATGGAGCAAATACTTGCCTTGGCGTTTGATGCTCCATACAGCATCACGTGCTTTGGGGTTTCCCTGGAGTGGTTTGTGGCCACGTCCCACTCACGCAGCTCTGTTCCACTTCAACAGGTTAGTCTGCAGGTCTGCTGTAAAGCCAAATAATTTAGTTTTTACCAAACAGTCATGTATTTAAAAACACTGACATAAAGCCTTAAAAGCTCTTCATTTTTTTCTGCTAATTTTTACATCTTGCAGCTCAAGTTCTCAGCCATTATTGATTACAGTAACTTTTTATAGTCAGTTCTATTCTACTTCTTTCAACTCCATTAACCCTTTAATTCCCTTGTGAGCTTTGGTATCAATCATCATAATGAGAAATATTTACCAAAAAAGCAGGAAATTTAGAGATACAAGAGACTAGACATTGGCAATTGGTTGTGAACATCTCTACGCCTCGTTAGCAAGCCACAGGAAATTTGCTAGGAATATACATTTCTGTAGGGGAAGCGAGGGTTGCAAGGTGCACCTGAAAACAGCCTGGGGAATGTCAGAGGAAAATTGCATTTGCTGAAGTTTTGAACAGCAGCTCCAGGTTGGCTCTCTTTTGGAAGACTTTTGAAGTGCAGATTAAATTATTCCAGATGATGACAAAAACCCTCTGTTAAAAAAACAAAAGGTCTGGGCTTTCAGCCACTTCAGGGTTGTTGGGTTTGTGCCTGGAAAGAACCCTGCACCCATTCACTACTGCTGCTGCGGCTGCTCCTCTGGAGTGCCCCTTTCTTTCTCACACAATCCCTCTTCCGAGGATTTTTCACCTTCTTTATCTGGGTTGTGGTTTTTTCGCCCCCTTAGCTGCATCCTGACTTCACCGCAAAATTAGCAGTAATGCTGCCAGCGTGCTCTTTTCTTTCCTCTGCCCTTGCCCAGGGGGCTGGATAGTGAGTGCCCTCTTTTTATGGGAGCACAGAGCGATTTGCGTTGGGAAAGACATTCAAGGTCACTGAGTTCCAGCATCCCCCCCCCGCCCCGGGCAGCGAAAGAGGAATTCCGTCCCTGGGTGGGCTCGAACCACCAACCTTTCGGCTAACAGCCGAACGCGCTAACCGATTGCGCCACAGAGACTCCCGGCTGGGGCGCTCTGTACCTTGCTGACGGGGGTTCCTGCTTGTCAGTGGCCCTGGCACCCGTGGACCCCTCTCCTGCCAGGCGGAGTCCTGGTCGCCGTTTGGCAACTGACTCTTCTTTTCCGGTCTGGTCATGGGCTGCGTGGGCAAGGCGAGGCACCAGGGAAGGGCTACGGCGGCGGTGTTCGGGTTAGCCTTACCCCAGCCGTGCGCCTCGCCGAGGGGCGTGAGCAGCAGTCTCTGCGTTCGGGGGTTGAACACGCTGCTTTATCAAACCCAGAGCTTTTGATCCAGGCGGCTGTTGAAGAAGGAGGGGACTGTGGAACAAAGCAGGACCAAAACTCAGTCTGCTTTCCCCCGAACCTGAAGTGTCAGCAGGCAGGTTAATTCTGCACTGGAAACCTCGATGCCTTGCTAAGTGTGAGCAGGTGTAGAGGAGCTCTCACAACCGTCCTTGCTCGGGAAAGCAAAGGTGTTTTTAAGACTTACCTGCATGGTAGCAGCTGGCAAAAGCAAGGTGACATCAGTAGAGATGGGTATGACTGAAGTGCCTCCTCAGCAAGGACTAACCTACTTGTAGCAGAAGCTGCTAAAATACGATCTGGTCAACTAAGCTTTAGCAATTTCCTCTGGTTATAATGGCAAAAAATGTGATTGCACTTACAGCCGCATAATGCTGTGTCTGCCATTGGGACAGCGATAAAGGAGTTCTGGCAGGCAGTGCAGATGTGCCCTCGTAGTTGTAAGAGTTGTTGGGGATACTCGGAAAATAAGACTTACTTATTTTTTTTCCATGTGCAGGGTTTGTGAGCAGCGAATCCCAGGCACTGAGCGTTTTCTCTCTTGATTTTATTTGCTAGCTGCTACAGATGAGACCGTACCTAGTTTCACCATTTCCTGTTTTAGTATTGGGGTATAGTTACTGCCAGCTAAAACAGCAGATCCTTTAAAAGTTAAAACATCATCTCTGGTATCTTCCCAGACCTGTACTTCTAAACAGAGCATGGTTTCAGGCCCCAGCCTGGGAAGTGCATCAGTACAGAGCTGGCTGCGCTGAGCACACCACGCTAGTGCTCATGTCCCGATTTCGGGTCTCCTGTGATATTCCTCCTCCTTTCACCCACCCACACCTGTGGATTCCCCCTCGCTATGCTCGGGGAACATAAATTCAAAGGAGGTGAGAACTCGGCCGAGGGTGTCGGAGCTGACCTGTTTCGCCCCTCGTCGCCGAAGCGGGTAGGGGGGAAGCCCGCCCGCGGTGCGCACCTCTGCTGGGGAGCCTCACCGTGCCGGGAAAGAAAACGAGCTCGTCTCTATTTCTCCCAACTTTGCATTTCGATATGACTGCTGTCTTTACTCTTGCATGCGATGTTTAATTTCTGAACTTGCCAAGTTGTTACCTTTTCCCCAGAATCATCGGACTTTCTTTAAAGGGTGAAATGGTTTTATTGCCCTTGGAGAACGCTGCAGAATTTTTGCATTCATTTACGGCAGAGCGTGAGATTACAGACTTTCAGCCACAGAAAGGGACATGGGTATCTGTCCTTTAAGTACGGATTTTAAAGTAAAAGATGCTTTGTCTTGCCTGCAGGGGTACAGAAGCAATGAAAAGTGAATGCTGTAGTTTATTAATGAAAATTTCTTGTTGTAATGAAGGTGATTTTTTTCCTCCATCTGATACTCTGGGAGGAGGGGGAAGAGGAGCACAGGCAGTATTAAGCTTATATTCTAATTTTTACTGTAAAAGTTCCACATGGATACATATATTTTAAAGACCAGCTTGCATTTTCAGACAGAAATGGCCTGGTACTGTGCAAAGGGATGAATGTTATTCTTGTAATACTTTTTAAAGTTAAGATTTGGCCCAAATAACTAATTCTCAAGTAAATACCTCAGCTCTTCATATCAAGATGGAACAATCACTTCAGCTTAAACACAGGAAATGTTGGGCATAATAGCCATTACTTGCACAGATCTTGTTAACAAGAACATAATTTCCTAATCATTCCCTTGAAAGTAAACCCAGATGATAGAAGCATAGTTGAGCTCCTGCCAAACACCTCAAGAACTCGGATTTCACACCCAGGCTCCTGCAGGAGTGCCAGGATAACCTCAACTATTCAGTGAAAAAAAACCTTAAGCGCTGTGCTTATAATTCCTTATATTTTAAATACAAAAACTATCGGTTGGGATAGTACGAAAGCTTGAGTAAGAAAGAAGAGTGCAGACCTCTAGGTGTGTTTGTATCACACACCAAGGCAATATATAACTTTGTTGGCAATATTGCCTTAGCGACAACATCCTAGTTCACCTCCCCATCCTCTTGAATTAAGCCTTGAGAAAAAAGAAAGTTGACTTCTTTTTTTAAGATGTAGAGTAGTTAAGAGGACAAAAGAACAGATTCTATTTTCTGTTGGTGGTCATCCCTCCACAGTGCAGATGTGTTTGATTTGATAAGGCATGCAAAGGGCTTTGATCTTGCATCATCTTCATGATGTAAGTCATGAAAGCAGGAGCCTTCACTGGTGGGGGAGGCTCAGGAGGTTATGCAAGTGGAAATTGCTACAAGTCCATAGAAGTGTTGGTTTTAAATATAATGCATCTTTAATACAAATAAACACGAAAAGCTGTTAGAGTTCTCTCAGGTTGCTACAGCAGTGCTTTTAAAAAGTGAACAACAAAAAAAGCAAGCTCACCCATCTACATTTTTCCCATTAACTTGTGAAACTATCAACTAGTCATCTACTTTTTTTTTTTTAAACAGAACACATGACAAGTTGACAAAATTATTCCTTGCTCCAGAGAAGTTTTTTATAGGCTCTCTGGGTTTCTAAGTGGGATGAAGGGTGGAGCTAGTCATTTAGCCACACCCATGGTGAGGTATATAAAAGGAAGTTTTCTAGGGGAAGCTCTTTTCTACTAGTCTATGACAACTGGCAGTTTTATTTAATAGGGTTTTCTCTTTAAAAAAAAAAGTCCTACTATGTCAAGGTCTTATAAAGGTTCCAATAGTGGGGATGCTCCTCTAAATGGATCTTTGAAACAGCAAGGTAAGGTAAGTAATGGAGTCTGCTTTACTACTTTAGTTCATTTTTGCACATAATATTTCTGTGGCAGAGAGCTGAGTATTACTGTGATTTCAAAGGTCTGTATTTTCTCTGCCATGTATAATTGGAGTTTTGTTCTCTGTAGTTTTGTATTCCTGTAACACTAACTCAAATGGAGAAAAAACAACCCTAAAAAACCCATACATTAGAGTTTGGAGAGATTGCTATTTGTCATAGGGTGGTCAGGCTTTTGAGACTGATGACTTTGAGGGCTAATTTGCACCTGTCCACGGCACTAAGGTTAATGTGGTTGTTGTAATTGTGCTGCTGTTTGTAAGTCACACCAATATTAATTTCTCATGCATACAAACAAAAGGTATGCTATGCTTTATTGCACAATTGCTGTGACTTAGTCATGACTTTTTGATACACTCAGGAATCCTGCTATAATTTTTTGTTTGTACTGTTACCAGTTTCCTTAGGTATACATACAAACAATTGCTTATAAGTTACTCTGTTCAGCAGAGGTCTCATGAGTTACTGTGGATGTCCCTCAATGAGATTAGGTGCTAGAAAAGTTTGTTTGCTATTGAACACAGGTGTTCATGCTGGTATAATAATTCTGTGGACAGGTCTGTATCAGTTTACACGATGACTGGGTGAAATATTTTATAATCATCAACTGAAGTCAAAAGTGATCACAACAATGTAGGGTGTGTAGCATTGATGTGTCAAGAATGCTGGTCAGCATAAAAAAAAAATACATATCCCATTACATTGGTTGCCTAGCTCTGGACTTATTGCTGGGGTGATAGTAAAGCAGCACTGTAAGGAATTGGAGAGAGGGAAATGAACCTTGAAAATACTTTTTAGGAGCTCCTTACAGGCCTCTGGGAAAATGGAAGAAAGTCTGAACTTCTTTGAAAACTTAATAAGCAAACAGAGACAAGTGTCTTAAAAGTTAACTTTTTCCTCCAATTACTTGAACTGTGCATTAACAGATCAGAGAAGAGTAATAAGTCTTCTCTTGTGACCCTTCAATTGAGAAGGAGTAGAAGTCACTAATGTTTTTGTTACTCACTGCACCCAAAACATGGGAAGTGTGAGGGTCACTAGTCTACTAGTAGTTTGCCAGAGTATACTAGTATAACTACCACATGCTGCAAAAATAACCAAAGTATTGGATTCCACAAAACTGGTGGTGTGGATAGGTTCTCTTTTTCAAGTTGTACACAAAACTGTGAATTAATGTAGCTGTCAAAAAGCTGACTGATGGCCCCTTGGGCAAGATGGTATGACGTAAGTTGGAGAGGCTGTCAGAGCATTTTGACTTTGTGTGATTAGTAGACATGAGAAAATAAATGCATCTTGCGCTTGAAGAGACACATTTTCCACCTTGATAATGCTGTGGGTTGTCTTTGGAGCTTTTGCTGTCAATATTAAACTTGTAGGATGCTTAAACTGAACAGTGTGGTCATTTCTGCTTTTTACCATGTGTTTTTACTGATATGTAACGAGCTGTGGCTGTGCTGGATTGTGGTGAGAAGAGTTTTGTCTGACAGCATAGCTGTCTCCTGCAAGGGAGTCCCCTTGGCTTTATCTGCTGCCATTCTTCCGGGAGGTTGACATGCTGCAGTTAGATTGTTCATAGGTATTTTTAAGTGCATTGCATTTATTTTAAGTGCCTGATGTAGACCAAACTGTTAAAAAATATCTGCTGTTATCTTTTGTTGTATTAGTACACTAAATGGGAAAGATGAAGGAAGAAGAAAATACTGTCAATACTGGCAGAGAATCTCAGATATCTTTGCTCTTGGATACTTTTGGATGGGTTTTCTGAATCAGGTGGAAAGTTTGAGTTTTTTCAAGTAGGTAATGTAGAGTGAGTTACTTCTTGACATCGCTGCATAGCTTAACGTGTTTGTAAATTTGGTCACCCCTCTAAGCAGGGATTAAAGTGACTTCTGTCATTTTGTGACTTGAAAAGCAATCTTTATGGTATAAAATACTTACCCAGGGTAATTCTGGCACTAGCCTGCTATTCAACACAAATGAGTCAAGGGACACCAACTGTCCTATGGCTGATTACTTATTATATTTTATAAATGTAGATAAAGCTTTAAAAAGCTACTTTTGAGTAACTGCACTACAAGCCTTAAGGTGCCATCTTCCTCTCCTGATCTGATTTTTGGAGCCACATAGGTACTAAATGCAGAAAGTCCACAAAGATGGCTTCTTGGTGGCGAGCTGAGTAATTAAGAGGCAGATGGCCAATGACAATCTCTTAGTAATTTATTTCTTTGAGGTGGTATATGAATACTGACATCGATAGCTGGATTACTCTGACGTGGTATTCTGTTAGTCCCTTCACATTTCAATACTTTTGCTGTCAGAAGATTCAAGCACAAAACTTCAGCATATTTGGGTGGATGCTAAAATTAAGTCTTGCTCTGGACTCTCTCTCCTTAATTCATCCATGGCAACACCAGTGTGTTCAGAGCCGAGCTGGGGGAGGGATGTGGGGCGGCTTGCAGATTCGGCTGGGGTGGGTGCAGGGGTGGTCACAGAGAAGGGGCTGGTGTGGGTGGCCTGAGAGGGTCCAAGGGGAGGAGGGAGGTTCCCAGGAGGGATGGGGAGGGCAGGGTGGAAGGAGAGAGGCCCCGTCACAGTGCAGCTTCTGAGTCTTAGTTCAGCCTTTAAACCTTGCTGACCCTGCAGAGTCTTCAGTGTCTCTCCTTGTTTCCCATCCTCTTGCACTACCACCAAGAAAGTGAGTTTTCTGACTCCTGGATGAGGACAGAAATGCGTTTTTCTTTACATTCCTGGGTCAGCCAAAATCAGTTTTACCTGTACCGCTGAGAAGACCCAAGCTGACCCTGCTTAGCTGGGTGCCTTACTGCTTTATGAATCAGCATACCACTATGGATTCTCATGTTCAGCTGTCTTTTATTTAGAATGTGGAATCCTGAAATCGGAAGGGTTTTACAGATCTTATCACTACAGTTTCTTTAATGTGACTGGGTTTCCTTAAATAATGTTTTTTTTCTCAGGGCAGTACCCTGGTTTACTTCAAGTCCAACCAGGTTGCTGAGTTTAAACAATAAGTCTTGTAGACTTGAGTTTCTTCAGGTTTTTGTCCACCTGACAATCATGCATATAGGCAACAATTTCCATCACAAGGAAGAAGACTGAAGTTCAGCTGCGTTGTGTAAGCTGGAAGGGGAGCCACAAAGGATGAGGTATGCAATGAAAACTCTCCTTAGATAAGAGATCTAAATAACAAACTGAGAAAGAAATATAACTGCCAGTCAGATGTCACTTGGCCTGAGACAACATTTTTGAGGTGTGTTTGTAAGATGCTTGAAGGCCACATCAGGTAAAGGATGTGATTAGTATCCTGCCTATGATTTTTAGGATGATGTACAGTCTCTGCTGCAGCAATAATCCGTCACTGGGGTGCAGGGACTACAGGCAACATGTGATGATGTTAGAAAACCAGACAGACAAATCCTGAGATAGGCTTGTCAAATGACAGGGGACTTATTATGTAGCTGTGGAACGGACCAACAAGAAACGTTTGTCTGACCGATGGCAGTGATATCTCTTGTCTTCCTTTGAAAGGAACATGTAGCTACTGGTACAGTTCTGTCCATTAAAATAATGTGGCACACAGGAGTTGATGCTGCTTTCTTACAGGATTCACTGTGTGCTACTACAAGAAATTTGAAGTGCTGCCTTCCACTCTTTGACCGTGAAGATCTTATTCCAGGTTTTACTAAATTCAGTGATACACAGTAAGACATAAATAAAATGTGTATGTTATGCAGTAGCCTAAATGCACCCATTTAAATCCACTAAGATTGGTGGTACAGGGTATAGGGACTCCAGGTTATTTCCTGTATATGTCCCACTGTGCAGGATGGTGTTTTTCTATGTATTTTTTTCATGATGACCAGTTTACATTTGATAACTTGCTTCTAGAACTTGAAATTGCAGGAAAAGGTTTGCTCAGAGTGACATCTGAGGTAAAACTGAATGGTATTTCTGCCTTTCTCGTAGCTCTAAGCATACAGGCTGGTGCTGGAAGGTGCTGGCGAGCTGGCTCAGAAGTAATTGATGGGAGCTGGGTACCAGCCTGCATGCTTGCAGAGTGCTGCAGCGGGGCCTGGAGCTGGCCTGAGCTCTATGGAGAAACCACCACTTCTCTATTATAAGGGCATAAGTGAGGTGTTAAAGGCTTCCAGCCCACAAAGCTGATTTTATTAGAACTTAAAAATACATGAGACAGTATGGGAAAATCAGTGGGGACAAAATTAAGTAGAAGTAAAAATGTCCCCACATATTATGTTTACACTAATAGGACGAGAGGAAATGGCCCCAAGTTGTGCCAGGGGAGGTTTAGACTGGATATTAGGAAAAATTTGAGTGGTCAAGTATTGGAAGAGGCTGCCCAGGGAGGTGGTGGAGTCACCATCACTGGGCATTCAAAAAACGTTTAGATGTGGCACTTTGGGACATGGTTTAGTGGGTATGGTGGTGTTGGGTTGACGGTTGGACTTGATGATCTTAGAGGTCTTTTTCCAACTTTAATGATTCTGTGATTCTATGTTAGAAGAAAAAGCACCAACAGGAGAGAGATCTCTAGGTGAGATTAAAGCTTTTTAATAATATATACCTTCTATGCCTGTGCCTGCTGTGTCCTGTGCAGTAGGGTCCTTCCTTCTTATCTTTTTTAGTGTTCTTCCACCCTATCTTTTCTACTTCTCTAATTTTTTGGCTTCTGAAGTTGAAGAAATTCTGTGCTGTCCCCAAGGAGAATTTATTTTCACTTCTTGCTGGGCTTGCCTTTTGCTTCGAGCCCCTGGCACCAGGCCAGTACTTTGCTTGGGCATGTCCTGTTGTCCACTTGTGCATCACGTTGGCTACAGAGGGGTTTCACTCCCAGCTCGCCCCATGGCATGCACCCACAGCAGTCAAATAAACAGCATTCTGTGTGGGTATAAACATAAAAACTCTCTTGAGTTGGATTTTCTCACCATGCTACCAGATGCCTTTCCATTGGTATCAAGCAGAAACAGGCCCACCTCTTCTGGGACGTGGACTGCCAAAACACGTGGCTTTATTCCAAATTAATGAATCAACTGTAAAAGAAGCGGCAACTTGTGTTCCTGAATTTGAATTCTTAGTGTCAGAAAACTGTTACCCTGGCTTGCACATCCTGTCTTGCGTGGAATAGTAGGGGAAAGAACACGGCACTTCGAACAAGAAAAGTTGGTAAGCGTCTCTACTGACTAAGGAAAGGAGTATTTCTGGGATTAAAAATAGTGCGCTTCCCAGTGTAACGTTGTGTCACTTGGTTAAAGTTGAGACAGTTTCAGTTTCAGTTGTATTATTCTTTACACATCTTGTATGTCAAAATATATTCTCTCCATCGGTTTCCTATTCTGGAAATTAAACTTCAACATCAATTTGTCATCAAAAAGGAGTAGGAAAGCTGACCCCTTCCAGTCTTCTCTGGGATACAGCCGTTTCTCAAAACCGACACATTACACTGAGGGAGAACAGAGTAACACTAAAGTAAAATGATGTGCTTGTGCTCTCGACAGGCAAAAGGCATTTAGTTTGATAAGGTGCCGAACAGTGTCATTTGAGAGCATTGAAAAGAGTTCCAGCTGTCTTGCGTATGCTAACAAAATATCTGGGTGAATTAGAATTTGTCCCTGTGAATATTTCACCAGCAGTGACCTTGCCTGATCAGGTTAATTCAAGCTCAGGCGCAGCTTGTTGCAGTCTCCTGATAATACTTTTGACCAAGACTGCCTTTCTCTGAGGATCCTACCCAAAGCTGAAGTGAAGGGATGTTTGCAGAAGCACGGCAGGGCTCTCCTCTCGGCTGCTTCCCAGCTTGCTGTGGGAGATGCTGCCCTGCTCTGTTGACTCATGTGGAAGGTGTGGTGTGTTTTGACCAGGAATGGAAGGGCGTAAGAGTCATGGCAGAGCGCAGCAGATTCTGAGACTGGCCCTACAGGGAAATCAATCTTACGGGAAAGCGTAGGTTGAATCTTGCATTTCTGCTACGTGAGTTAACAAGCAAGCTGACTACCAAAAAGGGAGAAAAATTGGACTTACACCATGAGCATACATAAACTGCTCATTGGCTTGTGAGAGAAACCTGCTTTCAGCTGATGTTGGATGCTTCAGCTGTGGACACTATCTGCCTGCTCATTTGTTCCACAAGTTACTACCTTGATTCACCTTGGGCACGTTCCATTCAGTAATACCTTGTTACAGGGACTTCCAATAGCTGACTAATCTTGCTGAAAAAGAGAAGGGCTTTGTTAAATGAGTGCACGCTTGGGAAATAAGGATTTCATTTGCAGAAGTCTTATTTAGAGCCCCAAAATGCATGTTCACCTTTTGCACATGTATTTTATATCCAGCACTCTTTATTAAAGCAGCTGTGCATGAAAATATCTGATAGTTGCCATCTTGGGAGCCCTGGATCCAAAGAGATTAAGTGAGTTTACACAAGACAGGAGATGTGCCAAGCACTCTTTCAGGCTCAGCTGAAGGACACCCTGGTCACTCCAAAGAAAAACAGCTACTAGGAGGCTGCCACTGCAGAAAGTACCACAGTTGGAAGAAAGCTTGTCTAGCAACATTAACAGGGGCTAGGTTGTCTAGAGCAGATTGCACGTGCCTTAGAAGAAACGGTAAGACTGGTTCTTCTGCACAGGATTTGCTGTATCGGCATGTTTACGAAAGAGGGAAACAAAAACAAAAAAAAAAAAACAAACACCAAAACTGCCAGAGTTTTGCTTCCCAACATAAGCTAACAAGCTTTGTCTTCTAGATGTGAAAAATTGGCCAGTACAGAAGTTTAGTCAACTATAAGTGTTATAGTGTGAATATAAATGGCAAATGAATCCAAAGTATCTGTTTCTCCAGTTAAGTGGTGACTTTTCTTGCTTAGTTTGGACAGCAAACAGAAAGCATAAGTGTCTGTAGAAGGCGGTGAGAAGGATCTACACTTAAATTGTGTATACTACTGAAATTAGTTTAGTGCTCCTCCAAATCAGTACTTACAGGCAGTGTGCTGAAGGAAAAAACTTTCCAGAGGGGAAGGTTGTAGAAATTTAAATTTAATCTGATACTGTAGAATAACTTGGAAACTTCCCAATTACCTTTTTTCTAATAAGCAGAAGTGATGCATGTGCCTTCAAGTTAGTGGATGGGTCCACTGTGTTCTGTGGCTCTTGTCTGCAGAACAACGTAAAGAAATAATTCCTGTGAGCTTTGCACTGCAGTCACTTGCAGGAAATACTGCAGCTCAAAAATGCAGCCCAGAAACTTCTGATTTGGTAGACTTCAAATACAAACTATCCTTTCAGAACACAGCAACACTAACCTGAGGGGTTGAAGTTTGACAACCAACCTTTGAACCCCCTCCCATGTGACTGACTTTAATTGTGTAGTATCATGGAGTACGTAAATGAGATAACCAGCTGTCACTCTTATCTCGCAGACTGGAATGTTTTCCTTCAACTTGAATTTCACAAGCTGTGATCAGGTAGCAATGTTATTGTAACTGAAGCAGTAAAAGGTATTTATGCAGCTCTCAAATACAGTCCTACCCTGAAGAACCCCTCAATGACACTCTTCGTTTCCCTTAGTATAGAGACCCATTGCTAGTTTCCAGCTCTATACCACTCAAGATCTAAAAAGCTCAGTTGGCTCTGTGCTCCCTTTGCCAAATATACAGATTTTTCAGATTTAGCTCTAATTACTTCTGTGGGGTCATTACCACAATGCAACTGTCCCCGGCTTCAGTGCACTTCAGCTTTCCTATTTTGCAGGCAGGATACAAGGTTGCGCCCAGTTTCTGATAGACCTTTTAAAAGTGCAGGCTTCTGATCCTTACTGAGAATAGAGGTAGCTATTATATTTGTCAGTGAAGTCCCACTTCTCTTAGCGATCCGAGCTATTGCCACCTGGCTAGGGTAAGCAAATCAGCACTCCGTTTTGAAACACTAATAAATACCAAATAGCATTTCTCTGCCTATTCCCTCCAATCCTATCAACGTACCCAGATCATGTTACCCGTGGCAAACACAGCAGTCGCTGACTGCTTTCAGTCAAACTACGTGCAGAAAGTGTGAAGTGATGGTGTGCCATTCCTCCACCTTGCAGATGGGGATGGTTGAAGGACTGACTCAAAATATGAGCTCTGCCCCTCAACAGCTTGAAGAAGGCTTACAATGTGCTCCTCCAGAGAGTTTCATGACCACCTCACTGTGATTATGTCATTGGGGCCACCTGACCACTTTTCTCCACTGATTAAGTAATGTAAAAGATTAACAGAGTCCTTTCACCATAGACTGGCACCCAGGGATGATGGTCATGCTGTGGTTCTATGCAAAACTCTTACATACCACCTAGGAAAACTGGATGGTTGGGATTGATTAGGTAAAAATGAGAGAGGAAAACACTCAAACATTTTTGGCTTTTGGTTTGTGATTCAGAGCACATGTAGTGATCTGTGCAGTACAAATGAGGTGATGCTATACCCTTCAATGTATCTTCAGCTGTCATGTGAGCACCTTATCTAACCAGAGGTTCACAGGACATTTCCACAAACTATAGCCTTACAGACTTCATAGGTTTGTACATCTGTAATTGCAAGTAATCCATTCTGCTCACACAAGAGAGAAGTCCAAGAACTCTTTATCGGCTTCACCAGTGCTGTAAAGAGCAAAACTTCGGTCTTTAGATTTTTATATTGGGTATTATGTATTATAAACATATTTATGTACTATATATTTAGATTCTTAAGGACTGAAATAAAAATTAAGGTATAAGACTTCAGCTGTTTTTACCATTGCCACAGGTACTGGATCTCTCTTTACATCCTTGAGTTAATCCCATTTTCCTGTTCAGGAACTTGAGGCAGAGAAAGACATGCCAGGACTGTTAAAAGGGCTGAAACGGCAGTCCAATACCCTAACTAGGGCTCTCTTTCCTGGGTAAGGCAAGCAGGCAAAGAGCAGCCAGCAGTTATGATGCTTTTGTATGGAATCGTTGGATGATACAGCTTGAAAGAGATCATCTCATCCAACCCCTCAAAGCCATCCCAAACAGATCAGGTTGCTCAGGAACTTGTTGAGCTCCCAATGTCTCAAAAACGTTCAGACTTACCAGCTTTACTGGACCCAATGTTCAACCACCTTCATGATGAAAATACTATTCCTAATGTGTAATCAGGATTTGCCCTGTTGAAACTTGCCTGTTGTCTCTTGCAATGTCAATGTGTGCCTTTGAGAAGAACCTGGCTCCATCTTCTCTACACCCTCCCCTTAGGTAGCTGTGGGCTGCAATGATACATCCCCACACACCCTAAGCCTTTCTCTTCAGACTGGGCAAACCCAACTCAGCCTCTCCTGCATCATGTACTCCTTAACCATCTTGGTATAGTAGAGTGGGCTCCACCATGTCTGTCACGGGTTTGTGGCTCCCCAGTACACGGGTACTTCACTTTCGCAAACTTTGAATACAGGAGAATAATCACTGCCCTGGATCTGCAAACCCAGCACAGTGTAGGGTTGTCCTTCTCTACTGTGAGAGCATACTGCTGAGTTTTCCAGCTTGTTGCCCACCAAAGACCTCCAGGTCTTTTTTTTCTCTGAAGCTGATCTCCAGCTAGCTGGCTCCCAGCAAGGTCAATTCCCTGCCAGGGGCAAGAATGTGCATTCTTGCTTTCCAGCTCCTTGCCTCTTTCCTGGTCTGAAATAGGCATCAGTAGTGAATGTTGCACTGTTTTAGAGATTATTTTTACCTTTCAAAGAAAGCCACTGAATTCTGTAACTTAGCAAAGATCAGTTGGTAAGCCAGACAACTGGAGGGCATGGCTGTGTGCTCTTAACAGAGCACGGTGTTAGAACAGAGGGATGGTAGGACTGTTTATCCCCCTCTATGTGGCCACCTAACTGATTTTTGCTGAATATTCTCTGACATGCTTAATTTTCTTCACTCTTTGTAAAGAGAGATCTGAAAAACCAATCCCACAAAAGAGGAGGATTCAGCCCATCTAATGTCAGGCACCATAACTGAGCTACCTGCATTTTTCTCAGGCATATCTAGAAGGGAATGTTACAGTCAAGGGTGCCATTTAAATTTAAGTTACTTCTTGAGTTTAAATGTCTGTCTCTTAAAACTCTTAAACCAACATGTTTTTTTAAATATTTTGCTGGTCCTGAAGCTGATATGTTTTAAATCCTGGAAGCAGTTCTGAGAGTCCTGCAGTTTGCTGTAGCTGCCTATATAACACTTCTATAGAAGTTCTTTGGGCTTTTCCTACCATGCTTGTTTTCAAAGAAAGTCAACCTGGGGAACTCAACATGTCATTATGCCACCAGGACTCCTTGTGTTAAATTTCAGGTTCTGCTGTCTTAAAAGAACTTCGGAAAATATGTCTCAGGTTAAAATACAGACACAGGTTTCTGGCTTTTAGCATCTGAATGTCTATCTTGAATGCTTTTTCCTTGAATCTTCTTTATAACTATAAGTTGCTGATAAGTCTGTAAAAACTCAGCCACAAAATGAAGCCTAAAGCTGGGCACAGGAAATTATAAACGTACCAGAAACTTGTGGTGGGTTGACCTGGACTGAAGCAGTTGCTGCTAGCTGGCATCGATGTGTCTTTCACCCCTTTCGTTCTGAAGAAGGAAAAGCTGGTAAATGTTCTCCCATAGCTCTGTGTATGCCACCAGTCTCCAGGCCATATCTGAAGAGGAGTTCAAGTCTGCTTTTAAAGCTTAATATTCCAGCCCACTCAGTGGAGTTGTTGCCTCTACCTGTTTCTGGTCAGTGATAGCAGCCAGTGAGTTCCTGCCCTCCCAGTTGTGCCAACCCAGCTGTTGACAGGGCCATGCTGTGTACTGAAACAGGGAACTGCCCCAGATATATTTTTTTAGAATCTGGTAAAAAAGTTGACTTCGAAATTGGACCCCTTGAAAGCAGATCTGCGTCTGCTTCAGATTCAGTGTTGTTGCAGAAGAACTGAGGGGCAGCCCAGAGATATAAATAAGGAGCAAACAGTTAAGGCTGGAATGCCTTAAGGCAATATTATTGCCAAATTTTTCATAATGTGAAACCTTAGTCAGTGCTGGCTTTTCTTGCTTCACTATAAAACATATGCATCACCGCAGCATAACTTTATAAAGAGAAAAGTATTAAAAAGAAATGTGTTTAAGTGATTCTAGTGTGTGAAACAAAGCAGACACCTGATCAACTCTAGTTATTCTTAAACCAAGTGCATTCTGTAAGATGGTATAACGCCTCCCAGAAAAACACATCAAAATGCATAATGCTTTAGTATGTACAGAAGCGCATCAATAGTAAGCTGCGGTCAAATGTGCAAACCACAGACAGGTGACGAACAAAATTGGTGATTGTATTAGATGTAGAAGTCGACAGATGTAGGCGCTGACAATACAAGCAGAACAGATTTTTAGTTAGTGCGATAGAAATTGAAATGCGGACTTCAGTGACTCGGAACTAAAGTTTAAACAGAAGGATGCCTCAAATAATTGAAGGAAGATTGTTTTCTCAAAAAGGAGCAAAGAGATAAACTTTTTTTGGTTGAAGTGGAGCCAAGTGTAATGTGGCAGCCTGCTGATAAATACAGAGAATGAGAAATACACGTTCTCATCTGTTCGTCCTATTAGGTCTGCTACCTACTTCTTCATATACTGGTTTGGCATGGCTTGTTATGCCAAAAAAAAAAAGTTTGCCAAATCAGTCACACTAACTAACTAAAAATCATGTTAACTGAGCTCTGTTACACCCTTTTCAAGTTGGAAGATAATTACTGCATCTCAAAGTTACCGAGCAGGGAAGGTATTCGGTAAGAGGAGGAGGGCAGGTCG
Source organism: Phaethon aethereus (assembly GCF_964289735.1). Classification (NCBI taxonomy): domain Eukaryota; kingdom Metazoa; phylum Chordata; class Aves; order Phaethontiformes; family Phaethontidae; genus Phaethon; species Phaethon aethereus. The sequence goes on along the minus strand of NC_138582.1, from coordinate 48,247,569 downwards.
GCTGCTGCACAAAGGTAGGTGTGACACTGCAGCTGGCTGGAGCTTTGAACCCAGCATTGTCTTCAAGGCAGTTCCATCTTGGAAACTCTGGTTTACAAAAGGTTGAGGAGGGATGGGAGAGGACAAGAGAAATGACAGAAGCTGGTTTACTGCTCTGTGGGGATAAAAATCTAGTGGTTTCCCAAGCAGTGTTAGAAGTCTTCCTGAGAAAGGATGCATGGTTTTTCCTACTAAGTTGTTAAGTAGGACATGCTTGGATTTACTTTATATGTAAATGCCAAAAAAAAAGATTGGTTGCTTTGTAAATGAGAGGGAGGGAACGGGGTTTTATAAGAAGTCTCTAGGAACTTTTTCATGCCAATAGATGACTTGAAATCAGAGCACTGGCAGAGGAGCAGAACTACTGGGACACAGTCATGTTTGAAGTGGCAAGAGCAAAAGAGGTGGGAAGCTCTTCACGCGCTCGGTAGCATACTCTCACGTCTTCTGGGACTGCCTTCCTTGTGAAGCACTCCAGGACAAACTAGGATGTTTCTCACGGGTTTGGAGTTGGAGATAGTACTAAACTCACCTCTGTTACTTCATTTCTTTGCTTTGAGTCTGTGTCTTTGTGCCTTCCATACGCTGCTGCAGAGCCTGGCCCTGAGTCGGTGCAGAGGACTTACCCAGAACAGAGCAGGGTTGGGCTGTTAGTTAACAGTGAGTTGAGAAATCTGCCCAACTGTTAAGTTTATGGGGGTTTTTGTTTTGTTTTTTGTGATTCATGCACAGCTTATGAAAACAGCAGTTCTTTCCTTTGACGCTGGAAGCCTTAATGTTTCAGTTCATCTTTTCAACAGGAAAGCATATATAAATAGTGATATACACTGTTTTCTGATTTACACTCTGAGTTTGTCCATTTTTGTAATTTGTCAAGCTATTCTCCACTCAGTAGATGCCTGGATAGCGGCCACGACGGGTTTGCTTGAATTCTTTCAGTTGCTAAAAATAAGTTGGTTTTGAAGTTGTTTTCTATAACCACTGGGGATATTTGAAGCAATAATAGGTGACTGTCAGCCTATATTACAAATTGTTTTCATGCAACACCATATTCCCAGCCCTTCGCGGCAGTGGGGGAAGGAAAAAAGATCTGTGCAGTATGGTAGAAAGTGTCCAGTCCACTGAGACACAGTAGCAGAAGACAGAGCTCTGTGCCCACACAGGGCATGCAGCTCCCTGCGACAAAAGATTTGAAAATATGTCATCTAATGCACTAGATAGCATTTGACTTAAATCACCTTAACTTTCTGCCCTAACTTTTCCTCCCTGTTCCTTCAGACTAAAAGCTATGGGTACCACTATGACAATACAATATGCTTCTAGAAGCTGTTGTACCTTGTTTTCTGCAGATTGCCTTTGCTTTGCTGTCTTTTTTTACTTAGTTGCTTGGATTTTGGCTTGCTTTCTCATATCCCTCTTGCCCAATCTTTGGTTTTCTTGTTTTTTTTTTTTTTTTTGGTGTGTATTCATTCAGAATTAAATCAATGTTTTACAGCATTTCAAAAGATTATTGTCAAAGAAGCCCTTCTGTGTCAGTTTGTGTGAATGGGTTCAGCAGTTAACTAAGTTTGTGGATGTAGCAATAGCTACCAGAAAACAAGTTCACAGGGAGGAAAAGTATGCACTGAGGAGCAGTGAAGGTGAAAGCCTCCCAAGACCAGATAAACCCTGAAGAGAAGTGGTCCATTGCATGTCCCAAGATCCCCTAAACACCAAACAGCACAAGTCTTCCAAACCCAGTCCCAGGCCACCAGCATCACACTAGGATCAATGGCAGGTTGATGTAACTCAGCTGCATCTGAGGAAGTGGCAAGCGTAGGCTACAGGGCTGTAGCCTGCAGAAGCAAAGGACCCCCTGAGGAACTTTTTGAACACCTAACTGGAAGCCAGTGGCCCACCAGTCCAACTCCCCATGGCTGGGCTTGGCCTCCTGACTGTTGCTCCAGCAGGGTGACACGAGTTGTTGCAGGAGTGGACTAGAGGAGGAGGGGGATAACTGAATGCACTGTGTGAATAGTCATTGGCTATTAGTATAATCTGCCTAGTTCTGTTAATAACATTTTCTAGTAAATATTGGCCTGTTTCCCTCAACACTATCCCCCCCATCAGGGGAAGAGATAGTAAAATAATACAGGGAACTTGCAACTATGTGTAACTTTAAAATGTCGAACAAATCCTAATTTCCTGTCTTGAAAAATGCATAATCCTTACCTGTTTCACTATGTGGGGGTTTTTGAGATTCTTCTTTAAATTGTTGTTAAAGAAATACATTTTTTCCCCCAGTTTTAAGGTCTTTTCCATTTTCCAGATCCTCTAGATCTTTATCCTCTTGCTTTTTACCCCTTGACCTTTTTCTTATGTTTACCAGTGTAGAAGGAGTAAGTTCTTTAGATGCCTTTGTAGATGACTCTTAAAGAGATGGGAACCTATTTTAGAATCAGTGCAGCCTGTGTGTGTTGGGGAATTCTGAGGAACTGAACTGCGCTCACCAGTTTATGTAGAGTGGTGATATGATGCCAATGTCTGCAGCTGAGCTGTGCATGGCCTGGCATGCAGTGGGAGGAAACATGGCATCCTTTCCTCCCCCTTGTTTTCATTGCTCACTTTTACCCCTCCACCCTTCCAAAGAAGACTCCAGCTCGCCATCGTTACCTTCCTCACACCCACTAACTAGGACCTCTACTGCATTCCTTTGTCCACCTAAATTAAATTCCACCTTAATGATCCGGTGTTTCCTACCACTCCCTTGCCTGCGTGCTGCTCCGGCATCTCAAGCCAGAAGTACAGGTTGAGGTGTTGGCACGGCTTACGGAGCAGGTGGAGACCTGGCAGTGCTACTGCACACAGCAGCAAGCAAGTGCCAATTATCTCATCTGGCCGTAGCCATCACACTGCTCCCTGTAGCTCAGGTAAGTACCTGTATGCAGGCAAAAAGTCAGGAACTGTTGCTGAGATAATGTACAGGTCAAACCAAAGAGATACATCGTCATCAGTTCTCAAGTTTTAGGAACCTTGCTATGAAAACTTCTTTTTTTTTCTTAAGACACTACAGATGAAGTTCGGCATGGTGGTGTTATTCAAATAGCTCTCAAACCAAGGTCTACTCACTCAACACAATGAAATAGTTATCTCTGCCTTCAATATGCCATAAATATCACTCTCTTCAGAAAGTATGGTGTAGAAAATGTTCCGTGAGCAAATTTAAGTCTCGCATTTCTAAGAGAATCGCTGTGTCTCTCTGCTGCTGTTGCCTGATAGAAGTTCTGGTCAACACCTTCTGATGCAAAATTACTTCTTCTAACCATTATCTTAGGAGTGTCCCATCCTTACAAGTTATTGGAGGAGTCCTGTTAGATCCCAGCTTAAGTTCAGGGGGGTCTACTTGAGCAAAAGCCAACATACCTTGATGGATTTGCTGTTCCTTTGCCAATAGGATGCCTGAGGTTTGTCAGCTGTGCTGGAATCACTTTCCACATTACACAAATGGAGGGGAAAAAAAAAAAAAGTACATTGAAAAGCAAAGCTTAAGAGGCTTGGAGAGATTCAAAGAAATGAAACAATAACATGTTTAATAGCTAATTCCCATTCTGGTTTGGCTTTAAGGTAGCTTCAGCCTTCCAGTCTGCTAACAGCCTTCCTAAGTTCTCTGCCAGGATGAGTCACAGCTCCTGGAGCTGGGATCCAGTCCTTTAGACAAGCCATCTTTAAAGGTCTGTTTACCTTTCCCAGATGATAATAATTGGAGTGAGAATTGCTTTGTTTTCCTCCTCTTAAAACAGCATTTATGATGAATATAAATTCACCTGTGAGGGCTTCTTGCATCCCTCAGTCCCGATTCCATCCAAGCCCCCTTGGGATCCTGTCTGGTGTAGCTTCGTGCTGTTACGCAGAGATAGATGCCTTTGGAATTCCCCTCCCTGCTGGGCTGTCTCAACTAGTTGACTAGGAATGCAAAACAAGCAATAACCAGAGCCCTGGTTTGACTGTAAACCATTATTTACCTGCTAGGAATGATATTTCCTACTGACTGAGACAGCAAATTAAAAAACTTAGCCACGCAACCCTAGTACGTAATTCATGTCACAAACTGAAACCCATATATGGTTGCCCTTGCTTATGTTTCTGTAGCCTGTAACATAGCACTTGAGAGAACGGATGTGAGGATGAATCTAGCAATTGTAGGCAATCATATCTAGGAACACAGAAGGGAACGTGCCTTAACGTGGCAGCTACAAGTGGGCAGCATCATGACTTCATTGCTAAGTGAGGCACTTCAGAGGATTGCCAGTGGTTTTCTGTTGTATTGGCAAAAACATAGTTGCTGGGTATCAGTTCATGCATTTCTCAATGGTAGATTTTTTTGGGTTTTTTCCACTGAAAAGCTGTTTGGGCAAGTGCAGCAAGGCCCCGGTTGCATGACACAACAGTCATAACTGATGGCCTGTGCTCCGAAGAAGCCTGGTCAGATGAAGAAACAGCAATGTGCCTGGCAATTATGAATAAACTCTGAATGTAGCACTGCATAAGGGACCTCATAGATTTGCTACTATATCAGAGGGACATCTGGTTGTTGTGCAGATGTGTTAGACACTGAACCATTGTGAATGCAGCTGAATCAGGGTGTTGTAATGAAGGACTTCTCCTCTTGTTTCATTTTTAGCGTACAGCCATTGCATCACTGCCCAACCGATACAGACAAAGACCGTTCAGTGAGGTTTTTTTGGGGTGTGTTTTTTTTTTGTTTGTTTTCTGTTTGCTTGTTGAACTAAAGATTTTCATGTTTTCTTTCCAGTACCAAATTGCTGCAAGGAATAGTTCAAGCCGGCAACCAGGGAAAGTGTTTGGATGCTCAAAGTAAGTATGTCTGTGTGTTTGTATGTGTTTGTTACAGCGCTAGTGACTGGGAAAGTACCCAAGAACCTGTGTTTGATGTCTGTAAGGCAGTAACTAGATAAGTTTGGTATCAATAGTAAGTGATATTCCTTTGCAACATCCTTGGCTGTGTAGTTAATCGATTCAAGTTATCAGGAATTATTAATTCATGTAACAGAACTGATGAAAGCTAAACTAGATGCTATAGATGTTTTGGAAATAATTTTTTTGACTGGAGCAAGAAGGAAATGCTGGCAGAAAAGAATTTTAAAAAAAGGAAAGTAAAAGTGGACAATGGATCTAACTTTTCTTTCTGTTTGGGAGCTTTGAGAAATTGTATTCTTGCTTTGGTTTTGTTAAATGTTAGCTCTTCTGCAAATTATTAGTGTTGCCTTCATAATCTTAAGTGGAAAAAGAGCAAACTACACAAAATGCCACTCTACAGGGTTAGTAATTAGTCAGACAGAATTTGTACGTGCTGTCCCTTTTTTAATCCCCAGCTACAGGAGTTTAAATCACATTCCACCTGAGTTCATAGTATAGAAGAGTTCATAGAATCATAGAATAGTTTGGGGTGGAAGGGACCTTTAAAGGTCATCTAGTCACACACCCCCCCCCCCCCCCCCCCCACACACACACCCCCGCAATGAGCAGGGACATTTTCAACTGGACCAAGTTGCTCAGAGCCCCGTCCAACCTGACCTGGAATGTTTCCAGGGATGGGGCATCTACCACCTCTCTAGGCAACTTGTGCCAGGGTTTCATCACCCTCAGTGTGAAAAATTTCTTCCTTATGTCTAGTCTGAATCCATCCTCTTTTAGTTTAAAACCATTACCCCTTGTCCTATCGCAACAGGCCCTGCTAAAAAGTCTGTCCCCATCTTTCTTGTAAGCCCCTGTTAAGCACTGGCAGGCTGCAATGAGCTCTCCCCGGAGCCTTCTCTCCTCCAGGCTGAGCTGGATGTCGACTTTGGCAGTCCAGCCTCCAGCTTGGCATCTGTGAAATCCGCGCAGGGAGTCACCGGCCAGGAGCGGCGAGTTCGGTGGCACCCGGCGGCGGGTGGCCCACGAGGTGGCAATGTTTGGAAAGCCTTCGGGAAGGGTGCGCCTGGAGCAGCCCGGGGCCCCCCGCGGGCGCTACCGTCGCTGCCGCGTCTGCGCTCGTAAACAAGAAATCCCCGCTGTTGCCAAAATGGAGCGACTTACCGGGTAATAAACCTCCTGTTTGAACAGGTCGGCTCTTGACAGCGCTCACCGAACTGTGCTGGGTGCCGTGCGTGCCCTTTCCCTCGGCAAGGAACGCGCTGCGGCGTTAGTGGTTTGCGACACAGCGTGGGGCTTTGTTATTCGTAGCCAGCGCTGAAAATGCGCGTAGCACCGAAAGGGCGCTAGGGCTGTGTAGTGAAGGAATTTCCTCTTAAAACCTACCGCCGCACTTCTGTCACAGCTTTTCAAGCATTAGCAGTATATAAATGCTGACTTTGGATGTAGGTGGCATCTCAGTTTGCGGTGATACTTTGTGCTTCTTAGTTAAAAGTAAGGGTGGTTTGAGCTATTTTAAAGACTTGTTTCACAGTGAAACTAGGGACTTGCTCCAAGTTATTTAATGCCCTAAAAAAAACCTTAAATATGATTGCAGAAAGATTTCTCTAGATACATGATAGACATGAGAAATTATTCAGAGTAAGTTCTATGGGAAATAAAAGAATTGTCTATATTCACTGGCACAGATGCAGGTAAGGAGAAGAGTCTGGCATTGGGAGAGAGAGACTTAAATGAGGAGCCATGCAGTTCAGATTCATCAGATTGTGAGAGAAGAATTATTTTCACAGCAATTAGAAGATATGCAGGGCTCAAGTGTACCTGGAGATTCTCAGGAGAAGAATAGTCTATAATTTAGAGCTAAAAGAGGCTTGTATGCCTCCAGGATGAAGCAATAGCTCTAGACTACAGGAGGCACCTGAGAGCAAGAACTAGGAAAATGTGAAGTCCTCCCCTGTGGATGCAGTCCTTCCCGTGAAGGTGTTGCAGGTGGAAGTGCAGCGGAGCAATGTCCTGTGCTGAGCCACGGTGGGTTTCATCTACCTCTTCCTACGCGTGCACGGATTAGGTGCCACTGCTTGAAGGCAAGCTTTGTCACTGTGGTTATGGTGGCATTGTCACAAGTACTCCGAAATGACGGGAAATGTAAAGGGAACTGCGCATTGGGATAGTGCGCAGCCACCAAAAGGACATTTATAAAAGCAGACTGCGTCCTACCTGGCTAATGGAAACTTATCTGACTCGTGCAGGTTTCCTGCAATGAGTAACCTCCTCTGCGAAGCAACGGACAGCTTTCCAGAGTGTTCCCCACGGATTGCTGCTTACTGTGTAGCCTTTCCACTCCAAATCTCTTAGTCCTTATGGCCTATTTTATGTCAAAATAAAGATCTAGCTATCAGCCTTCTAATACCAGAGATTCATTATACTGCTAGAGAATTAGCTAAGCTATTACAATTGCAAAAGATAAATCCATGTAACATGCTACTATATACTAGTCTTAGCTCGGGAAACCTTCTGGTCAGGTTTCGCTGCCTTTGAGCCTGACAAAGGAGTGTATTTTTTCATGGACTTGAGTTATATGGAGAACAACATGAGGGATGGATGTTGGAACATCCAAGGAATTTTACAGTTCTCACATCAGGGGCTCTCATCTGCAAGATGCAGATAAAGGGGCTTTTGGCAGTTACAATTCCTTGCTTGATGTATTATCACTGAAACAATTAAAATACACCCTAACATTAGAAAGCAAGTCTGGTTTCTACTGGAACATTAGATTAGGAATTACGTGTTATATTTCAGTAATTTTGAGATAGGGGAAGAGAAAGCAAATATATTAAAAATAGGGTATATACATGTATATAAAGTATGTTTGTATGATAAACTATTAATTCGTGAAGTGTTCAGGGGAAATCTGAACCAAAAGGCTCGTATGAGCTTTTGTCTTCCCTGCACAGAAACAAATGCTCTCTGGTCATTCATGCTCAGGGTGCATATAGTTACTTGAACCAGGCAGACTAAAGAAGCATTTCCTCTCACTTCTTTCTCCCTACCTACCAGCACTGGTACAGAATAAAATACCGCTTCTGGATAAGCGCACTTTGTTTCCCACTCAGTTCCCCATTGCTTGTTTCCCCAAACTGGTCCCCCTAATGTCCACCAAAGAAGACCTGACTTCCCAAAGGGCTGCTTTGTACCCTTAGCCAAAAGATGGAAGTATGAACCAAGGGAACTTCTGGGCTGAGTGGAGTGCTTCAAAAGCATTTTCATTCTGTGGTAACACCACCAGGTCCCCCAAAATGTAGTGGAGGACACCTGTTTAGAAGTCAGTCCTGCATAGGACACAGCTGCTTTATAGCTGGTTTTGATCCAACATGAGAAAACTGGAGACCTAAATCCTGAACCGAAGAGAGCAAAGTTAACCGAAGTGGAATGTTTGTTTATGGCTGCATGCTCACCAGCCCCATTCCCTTCTTAACTTAGGAATTGGGTAAGCTTAGATAGCCTTTTATGGTGGTGTCTGAAAATATTCTGAACTTTGGGGTGATATTTATTTTTTCAGTGCCCAATACCAAAAATTATCCCACAGGAGCTCAGCAAAGTGGCTGACTCATCAGGAATGTAACTTTGCTTTTCAAAAAGATAATGTGTGGTTTTGTTCAGAGATAATAATGAGATCCTTTCCAACGCAGAAGCTGTCAACAACACTGACATACATTCACAGTTACAAAAACACATAGCCTTGTGGTTGGGGGTTTTATTAAATAGAAACCTCATTTGCTACTGTAATGAGGAAAAGACACCATTTTCAAGCCACTAGTACCTTTTGTGCTCAAAATGTTGAAGAAGCTTTTTCTTATTTTATATATAATGGGACTGTTCAGAGGTTACAAAATGTTGCTACTTTGTGCCATGACTGTTGAAGCCATGACAATATACAATAATATGAAAAAAGGATGATACCCTTATTTCTAGTCGTCTTTTGTTGCCTTCTGCACTTTGCCTATCAATGGTGCTTCATTGAAAATTGGAGAATGTTTATTAAAGGGTGATTCAAGTAACGATTTGAGTTTTACTCCATCAGCAAAAAAAATTTTTTTAAGGACCTTAAAAAAAAAATACTAATCCTTGTCAGATACATCAAGTATTTGTAATGCATCCAGATGCTATAAAAATAACTGTGTCATTTTTTCAAAGCAATTTCTGGATTTTATAAATAAAATCTTGCAAATGTGAGGAGGACCTACCCTGATTCTCTGCAGTCAGTCCTGAGTTTTGGATCTGTTATAGATACAGAAATTCTTTTTCCAGTAGTCTGTGCCTTGCTGGGCTGTTTGCAATACTGATGGCGGTGTGATCACTTGCTGATCACTTTTAATGTGCGGAAGGTGCTGACAGCAAAGTGGTAAATAGCTCTACATTTCATCTAGGGAAGGGAAGGCAAAGGCAGGAGAGATGGAGAAAGGAAGGCAGACGGAGGAGTGTAAAGGGAAGGTAGGAAGAGAAGATTGGGCTGTCACAGCGGTGACTGCACACAGTGGTGACTCCCAAGTGCTGCCGAGGAATATGGCAAAGAACTGAGCTGAAGCCAAGACGCTGTCGCAGATGAGGTGAGAGAGGTGTGGAGCTCAGGGTGCCATGGCTGTGTTCCCATCTGTACCTTCTTTCCTACGGAGGACACAGGTTCCTGTGGCGCGGTAGGCGCTGCGTAGCTTACCTGGCCTCCTCGCTGCTGCTGAAGCAGGTACCTGGGATGCTGAGCTGCGGTGCTCAGAGCCTCCAGCAGCAGAATAAGGTCCAAGGGGTGGACAGGCTCCCAGAAACCCACCGTGCCTGCTAGGAGCCCAAGAGTAAAGAAAGGCTTGAAAGAGGAATTCAAATATACTTATTTTAAGGAGGGTTGGGGGGATGGGGATGATTGTTGCTGGCTTTTCTGGTTTGGTTTCTTGTTTCTGGCTTGGGGTTTTTTTTTTTCCTTAATCCAAGTATCTGAATTTTCCAATATTTCCCTGCAATCACTGGGGCTGGAAACTTTGGTTTTCTCTAGCTGGCTGCTGAAATCCTTATATAATTAAGTTGCTCCATGATCTGCAGCTTCTAGAAAATCACCCTATATACTGAGTCACCGTAAAGCGTGAGTCGCTGGCAGCGCACAGCACGCTAGCGAGGTCAGCTGGAAGCAACATCCATTTAGTTCCATAGTTGTCCTTGCAGTAAAAATGTTGCTTATGATAATGGCTTCTTCAGCCTTCTTAGACACTTGCTTAGCTTTAGGTAGCGTGTGGGAAGGCCACTGTTGTGCGCGCTGCCGTTGCGTTACAATACAAGGTGGCAAAATTAGAGGTTTTCTGTGTCTTGGGACCTAGTAATCTGTTGTCCTTGATACTTTTCCTCTGTTGTTAACTCGGGACTTGCAGTCAAGCCCAAAAGTGGTAATCATATATATTGTCTTGCATGTTTGTTCCTACCTGAGCCTGGAGCAGGCACAGAAACAGGCACGTGGTGGGAGGCGCTTGCACATGGGCAAAGCCGTCGCAGCCAGCTTGAGCCTGGAAAGCCTCGGCTGGAGATCCGCCACCGAAGCGTGCGCAGCCGCAGCCGCCGCTAAAAATTCTCTTTGAGTGGTTAGATAGGCCAGGTAGATGTCACGGCCACCATTTCGTGTGGGGAGCGGCAGTTTTACTTCTCCGTGAATACCCGCTCCTCGCAGAAGGGAGCTGGCGGTGCCCCCGCGTTAAGGTTTGTGCAGCGGCTTCTGTTAGAGCTTCATCCTCTTATACCAGGCCTGGATTTGGCTCACCGCTAACGACCCGAGCGGGCTGCGTGGGATAAACCCCTTCTGAACAGCGCTATAGGAAACGCGCTTACATTATACTGTACGTTTTACAAAGAATAACCGGTCCTCGTCTTGTCTCTGTATAAAAGAACAATATTGACTGCGCTCAAGTATTTTCGGGCTTGGTCTGATTTCATAGCTAGGATCTTTTTTGTCTAATGTAAGAGGCTTCGTGTAATCACTCTTTTAAATCTACAGCTTATGTTTGACAAGTGGGTCATTGGTTAATGGAAGCAAGTAAATCCAGCTGTTTATCTTTTCAGTAAGACCGTGCACTTTCTGTATGCTCTTGTCTGCTCAGAATGGAGATGTGTACATTTTTAATGGCACCTCCTCTGTTTTAGAGTAGGGGTGTGAGCTTTATATTACATGTCATCTGTTCCCTACATTTAAATAAAATACAGTAGTACTTCAGCTGGTATCACGTTTGATCCATAAATTTATGGCAGCTGTTGTGGCACTATTATTTTACTTACTAGGTGTGGTTTTAAAAAATTGTTAATTTGGCTTTAGAAGGGAAATTTACCATTGTACATTGCTTGCAAGTTTTCTTGCTTCCTTATTTTTCTCCCCAAGCCCCAGTATTTGTGTGTGTTGCTGTTAGCAGATGCACCTTCCACTACAGCAGGCCAGCAGTAGCTTTCTCGCAATTAGCTTTGCCTCTTACCAACCAGGCAAGGGCATTTTTTGGTTAATTTAAAATTTCAGGATTTCAGAAAGTGTTTGGTAAGTTTTCTGTAGGGTGCTAGTGTCTAAAAAAAGCACTTGCAGCACTAGGGTAATAAAAAGGACTCAAAGCATTCATGGAAACTTGGTCTAATATGTCAAGTTCCAGAAGTCCTCTTAGGGAATGCCTGTCAGCAAGAGAAGCTTCCTGATGAAGTCTGCAAATCTTTTTTTCTTTTTTATTTCACAGTACTAGCATAAGTGTAATGTGGTTAAAGCTGTCTGTAAAAATTATTTTTCCTCTTAATTTGAAAGCTATTTTATTAATAGACTTTGGATAAACACTAAGATGGTAATGCACATTGTTGCCATTGGAAAAAGTCTGTTTTCCATTAATAAATGAGGAAACTAAAACTTTATGATTAGTAATGGTATTGTGTAAAGTAGCAATGAAATCGTACTTAGAAGAACAGCTTCTTGCTCCCAAATGCTCTAGCATTTGCAAATAGTAGCTATACCTTACAAGTGTGTTAAAGATCTAAATACTAACAGCAAGTTAAAAAGCACGTGTGGAAGAAATTATCAGAAAGTAAAGAACAAAGTGCCTGAGATGCTTGCATTTGGCCCGTAAGGAGCCTGAAATAACTAAGAGCAAGTGTATTTGAATGGTAAGACAAATCTCTGTTACAAAAATTGTGTGTGATACATATATTTGTTCCAGCGCAGAGGAAGCACTCTGGTTTCTCTGTGAGCTGGTGATCACAAGCAAATCCTTGCAACCTGGTTTTTCAGAGGTGCTGAGGTGCCGCCGGGATTTCAGCTCTTTAGTATGTTAATGGTGGCAAAGTGTCACACGAGGTGCGCAAGTTCTGGGTGTTACGTGTCCCTTAAATACAGGTGTCACTCCTTGGGATGGCTGCGTGTGAATGTGCATGCACCACAGCAGGCAAGAACTGTAGCACACCCCTCTCAGCCTGGATGAAATGAGGCGTAATTAGCTAATGACAGTGTGCTAGCTGGACAATAGGTATGCCCAGGACTTTGTCTGAGGGAAGGAAACCAGTTTGACCCAGGTTCTCTGCAGGTGGCTGATGAAGGAAAGTGGAAATTGCCCAAAGTGCTACAAAGAATTATGCCTGACAAAGGAAGGGTGGAAAAGAATGGGAGAAAGAACAATGGGGAAACCTCAGGTGTGGAAGAAATCCTCAGATAAAAGGGAGGAGCTCATTGTAGCAATGGCGAAAAGGGATCGGATGCGTTTAGCTGCAGCGCTGGAAGTGCTGCATGGATCAGGAAGCAAACCATGGAGGAAAGGATGGGGACCCACCATAGCGGTGCTGAGGGTGGAGCAGGGGAAGCTTGTGCAGACTTACAGAAAGCTGGTCATAACAGCGGGGCCTGATTCTATGCTTGTACAATGAGGAAAGCTGAGAGAAATTCCTTTTTGTAAAACACTGTGAACGTCCCAGATAAAAAGCAGTTGCCAAAGAAGAGGCAGGCGGCATACCAACAAAAAAGCACACCGCTTTCTGCGCCCCTTCTTGGCATTCGCTAATTTGGGCACGTGAGACGCGTTCGCTTTGTAAGAGAGTGATTTGTAGTACGTGGTAAGGACGTGAGGAAACTATTTGTAGAGTGTTTTGCAGCGAGGCACCGGATTCTCGGGCCAGGGTTTGCAGTCGCGGAAACGCTCGCACGCTACTGAATGACTTGGCAGTGCGATTTTGATCCTGGTCAGGCATGAGTGCGCTCTGTATTTCTTTCACATTAGCTAGAGTGTGTAACAATGTTTATGTTGGCTTTTTGCTGGGTGTGGGAGGACAGACGTTTAATTAACAGTTTCCTGGGACAAAGTAACCCCTTCAAGTCTGGGATTGTAGTGATCCAGCTCTTTCTGTCAGCTGGTTGAAGCATTTTTGATTCCATAATAGGTGCAACACTATGCTGAACACATCTTAGCCAATAATCATTCCGAAGCATTTAAATTTTTCTTTGTGTTATATGCAGGTGTTGGATAGTCATGTGGAGCATTAAATTACTTGGATAACGTGCAAATCAAATGGCTATCAGCTTCAAAATGCTTGTTGTACAGTATGAACAGAGAACCATTGATCCCAAGAGCCATTATTAACTATTCTTGAATTCTTAGTATGTATATCAATGTCAAGTCAAGTTTTCAGCAATGTAACAAGTTCTGTTGGAAGTCATCATCTACCAATAAAAGTATCACCTTAGTGTGGGATACAACCATATCAGCTCTTTCCTGTTAGAAACTTCTGCCCTTGATGAATAGTGTTGCAAAGTTTCTCATTTGTCCTCCCCCGTGCCCCAATGTTGCTTTTATGAAATATATCATTGGACTTGAAATGCCTTCAAAGTCTATTGCTGATGTTTTCAGTGTGGAACTGTAAGAAGGAACATCAGAGAGGTAGATTGTCCACTCCTACCTGGTTTTTGTCGTCTTTCTGCATTTTTCCAGACATCTCTCTAGCCCCAAGGAAGCCAAAGATTCCTCAACAAGTGAAAATACATAAAGAAATGTTAGACTTCTCTTCTACTATCTTACACTTCCAACACCTTCTAGGCTTTTACCATTTATAACTTGTTTCATTGGTTTTGTTTAGCATATGAATGTCTGAAGCTCTGACTTTTTCCAATGCTAACAGTTGTAAGCTGTACCATATGGAAATTTCAAAACCTCCAATCTTTCTCTTCTAGAACCATAACCTCACTTCCATTTAGTTAATGTTTTGTCATTCTCTGAAAAAGTCTAGGAATCCAGGTTGCCTGAACATTTTGAATGTTTTTTGTTTGTCTTTTCATAGTCTTTACATTTGAAATCTGACAGAAGTCTAGAAAAGTAGTTAACACCTCAGTGCAAATGGAAGTGGCGATGGTAAACCTAGAACAGCTCCAGCCCAATAATTCCATGTAAATGCACGTGAATGAGCCATGGGTCAGCCTCCTGCCTCAATTCCTTTCAATCAGTATTAAAGGCAAAATGAAACAGAGGGGTCGTTACTTCAAGCATTTATTGATCACAGCCTCTCTCAACAGGTTTTCAGATGAAAGCAGCTCCCCAAGGTGTGCCTGAAACTCTGCTGTAGCCCAATGGATATCATGGAACACAAATGTAACAGACACTAAAGAATTCAAAATTTTGGTTTGGTCTGGAGTTAATAGGAGTAGAAAATCCTTCTCTTTGGAACCATCCTTCACTGAGTGTTTCCTGCTTTCACCAGAGCTTTTTGTTATGTAGCAAGTGTTGGATAAAAAAGTTTCAGATATTTGGTGTGAACTACTTCTGTTCAGAATCCTTTGACGTATACTGGAGAATGCTGCTTTCTAAATAGGAAATTTTTTTACTTTAAAACAGCTGGATTCAGCTAAACCCTGGAAGGGTTGGATTTAATAAATGTCCACTAAACCTATTTATTAGTTTTAATCTAACTGTTAATATTAAAAGTATATAACTAGTATTAAAACATCTCTTCTATTCCAGGGTTTCTGAAATCCTGTTTCTATGAACAAAAAAATCCTGGTTTTGTAGACAGTATTTGAATATTGAAATAATCCTCTGATTTCTATTTGATTTCTACAGTAACTATAAAAGGTAGCTGCTGTGGTTTTTAAAGAAAAATACCAACAGGCTGTGGCTCTTTAGGACCTCTCTCTTTCATGAGGAATTCATATGCTAATGATCAGATTGGAGTTACAGCTTACTAGGCTAAATTTTCAAGAATGCTTAGCTGACAAAGACCCCAAGTTTTGTTTTACTCTTCCTCACAGGCACAGAACACTTTGGAATATATAAAATGTGACCTCTGAAATATAAATATGTCCATATATTTAAAAATAGACTTGAATTACCTCATAGGGATGTGGTCCGTGCACATTGTGTAACTGGGACAGCCCTCTCTTTCTTTCCCTTTCTCTGTCTCTCTCCAGGGAAGGCAAATAATCAAGACTTTGCTTAAAGTGGCAACACTATAATCCCCAAGGGTGGGAAGCTCATTCTTTATCTACAGGATGTCTGGAGTGATAAGTAGCTGTTTTAATAAAGCTCATGCAGTGTTTCTTTGTCCTGACAAAATTATCATTTGCTGTTTGATATGGTGAGTTTAAATGTAATGCTCCCTGAAATTTAAGGCGTAGAATGAAGTAACGGCATGGAAGTGGGAAAAGTTACTCAGTGCTGTGTAAACAAAGAAAGTCTATAAAGTTATAGTTTGGAGTTTTCACTTGAAGTGATTTTGCGCCACAGTGGGATGTTTTCCTTTGGGCTGATCAGTGCGGTTGACGGTGTGTCAGTGAAACGGGAAATGTGAGTTCTTCTGCATAACCCAGGTTAGCTTGAAACTTATCATACGCCACATCATATCTGATATAAGCTCACTGTGTTAGTAACACTGCTGTTGCTAATTCCTTTATGGACGTTTCTGTGTAATACATTATCATTACAGGTTAGAACCGTGCACTAATTTAGGCTGGCGCAAGCCAGCGCTCTCTAATAGACATGCGGTTGCAGGTACCTCATTTGTACTTCCCGCAGATAACATGCAAATCTGGATCTCCTAAGGCTTCTGTTCTTAATTTACTAAATGAAACTTTTATTCAAGGTGCATACTATCAGAAATCAGGCTGATTCTGATGCAGCCTAATTAAGTATGCTCATGGTTATATCCACTGTACTGAATTTACTCATGCTGGGAATAAAGTATGTCTATGTACCTTGATGAATTGGAGCTTCCCTGAACAAGCAAGATGTGCCCAAGACTTAACAGAGTAACTTTTTTAGCTCTTCCCAAACTCTCTTCCCGATTTGCTTTATTGTCTTATTTTCAAATCTAAACACTGTTGGCCAACTCCTTTGGGGAGAGCCTGTTTCTGCACAGGTTTCTGATAAACATGCACAATTGAATGCTAGAAATAACTTGGATTTTGCTCTACAATCTGTAAATCTGTCGCTCTGCAGAATTCTGTTAGTCTTCATCCTGATAAAGGAAGACTATAAGAATAGTTAAATTAGAAAAGCAGACTATATTGATCAGGACTGCTGCTCTACAAAAGGTGTTCCTACCTTCTAACTGTTTGTTTGCCTGAAATTTGGTTTTCTCATTCTCTTTCCCAGTGGAAAAACTGCACTTGCGACAGGAGTGCTCATGAAACTCCTCTGAAAAGTTAAGTACATGGGCCAAAATAATTATACTTGTGTGTGTTTGCTATAATTTGCAGCTGAGGTGTATTCTGAAAGCAGTGCAAGGAATATCACACTGATCACTGATTCCTTTACAAACTTGAATATGAACAGAGATGTCAGAGACGAGGGATGTTCGTTGGCCACTCTAGGGTTAAATGTATTTTTCTTGATCTCACCCCTTATTCCCCACCCCCTGCCCCGAAGTTATCCAAGCAGTGGGGAATTTCTGCAATCATTATTTGTATTTATGCTTTGGCTGTGTCACATACAAAGCTCCCTAAAACTGTGTGTGTTTTGTTAATCTTCTGACAAATATATCAGCAGAAGCTATCACCTCTGTCTTCAGAGGCTGCATGTTGGTCACTTCTTATCAGTGTTAAAATATTCATAATTTATTTCCACAATTAGCTGGCAAGTATACAATTTTAGCTCGAGCGTGCCTGAGGTCTTTCTAACGCTGCATTTTGGGCTTTTAGGGGATTTCACTCTCAGGCGTTATAAATTATGCTCCGTGGCCTTTTTACTGCATGAGGCCTAGAGCAAGTAAGGAGGAACTGAAAACGAAAGCTCTGAGGAGGAAGGAGCAACCAGTATTTTGGAGAATGATGTTCAGGCCTGTTGCAGCGCTCGTTAGCATTCGCTCTACATGGTTCACCACAGCAGAAATCAAAGTATTGCAACGCGTGTGCTGGGGTAGGGTGGTGCCTTTTTCATCTGCAGCACAATTGGGACTCACTGTGTTCTCAGGGAGAAGTGTGGGATCACCTTGTAGCCAAAGTCGGGCGGGAAATGGGGAGCAGCAGGCTACTGTGGCATGGGAGCAGGTTGCAAGGATGTGACATCTCCATCCTTGGAGATTTTTGAGATTTGGCTAGACTATGATCATGCCACCAAACATGACCTGATCTCGTGTTGGTGATGATCCTGCTCTGAGTGGGAGATTGGACTAGATGACCTCCATAGGTCCCTTCCTGCCGTTGCTTCTGTGGTTCTCGGTGCTTGAAGATCTATTACATCAGGTCTTGTAATTCCACCCTTAGTCATCAGTTGTTTTCCTGGCTCTTTGCTTTGCTTAGTCTACGTATCACTTGTGAGTACTAGATTTCCATACTTTCAACAGACCATAGGTGGGGTTTTTTAATCAACACCACGCTGACCTTTTATTCTTCAAGCTGCTTTTCTATTCGTATGCCTACTGCACGTGCAAGCTATAAAGGCAGCACAGACACGCAGGCACCTAATAACAGCAACCAGTTCCTCTTTCTTGTCCTGTGTCACTGGGACCTCTTTGCTCAGAATGATGAAACTGGGAAGACGACGCTGGTGGCTTCCTGCACGTAAAGATAAGCACTGTGTGTGCGGGCCATGCAGAGCTCAAGCAGAGATGTAAGCGGAGGGAGCGCCATGCGTATGGAATCCATATTGCGCGCTGTGCTACATCAACCGAAGAAGCGTGTGCTTTCTGAAAACCACTGCCAAACGTCTTTTGCTGAGGCCTGGGTCAGGCTGTATAAAGGTAGGGTACTGCGTTGAGGCAGCGTGTGCCTTCTGACCTCGAATCCTAATGCAGAGGCAAGCAGGGGTCTGAAGCGAGGCTGCCGTGCTGTCCTCACCTGTACTTCTCTCCTGCAGCTTTGCCAGTACATGTTTTAACCAGTTTTGGAGACTTCAATAAAGAAGCTTCTGTTCTTTGCCACTGATGAAGAAATAAAAATATTATTACAAGTTAGGGTAGCAGAGTGTTTTACTGCTCGCTGCCTAGCGGAGCAGGTAGGGTTATGTCTGGCAGTGAAAGACCTGCTGTGGATAATTTATATATTCTGTCACCATGTAGCATTTTTGGCTTCTTCATGCTCTTGAGCGTTACTAAGAGGCTTATTGGCCTTTTTAGCAGAATGTATTTTGTTGCTGCTTTTGAAAAAGACTCAAAGGCAACTTTCTCCAGTGGGTTTACTGTTGCCAGATGAATGGAACATTTTTCAATAAAGTATGGCAACTGCAAACAGCCATAGGTTGGTTACTGAAAGCAAAGTTTGAGTATATTTGAAAACTTGGCAGCAACAATAAATAAAACCTCCCGTCTTGGTGTTCAGAGGACCATGGCAAATTGGCAGACTAACCTGAGTTTTGTTAGAGATTGCTCTGTGTGTGTGTGTGTGTGTGTTAATGTATACGTATGATTTAAATCCAAGTAATTTCTCAGCGGTCCAAGTGCTGTGCAGTCGGTGTTTAGTTATTGATTGTATTCACCTTACAAGCTCCCTGTGAACCCAGAGTCTACACCATGAGCATAATCATGTAAGCTAAGCTTTCAGCAAAGTGCCATTTCAGTCTGAAAGGTTAGATAAAGATTAGTTAAAATTTTGTAAAATCACTTGCTTTGTGCAGAAAAAAATCTGAGGTAAAATCTGAAAAAACTGGTCAAACATACTTCAGAACTCTTGATTTTTATGAAAATGTCAGCATGTGCCTCTGAGAACATATTAGAAATACTCATATTGCTTCCATTTGACTTACTACTTTAAAACTCATTTTTAAAAGAGGGTTGTATTTGGGAGTGTGGTGTTGTGGGGTTTTTTTTAAGATGATGGTAGATCTGCACAATTTTTTTTTTTTCTCTTTTGCATCTAACAGCCTTGAGGCCATACAGTTTAGCAACCGTGCCCATAGTCACTCTTGCTGGTTTCTGTCTAGAAACTATCCAATTTGTAAACAGTTGGATAGTTTGTTTTTCTAATGTGGTAAATGTATGAGTTTTGACCCACTGTTGGGACATGAGGGTAGGATTTGCTGCGGTGAAGTTCAGATCTGCTTCTAAGGATGACCAGCATCGCTCTGTGGTTAACGTCAAACTTTGAAGGACATTGCTGTTTAGACAAGGGGAGAGATGCAGAAATCCTAGAGATATGCAGAGGGAAACGGACTGGGGGGATAAGAAACCCTTTTAAACGCTGAAAGGAAGCGATGCGGGGTCGTGTGAACGGCAGTGCCCACAGAGCCAGCAGTGCCAGCAGTTCAGTGCCCCTGAAGGGGTCAGGAACAAAGAGGGGTTCTTCCCTTTTTGTTTCTGACCCAAGCAGGATTTCAAAGGACGTGCCATCAAACGGCTTCCCTGCCTAAGCCTGAGACCAGGAGAGAGCTGGCAGTGTGCAATGCAGCTTGGCAGGTGTTTTGCTGTATTTAAAAATAAAAAAAAAGTCAATGAACTTAGACCTTATGTTGTTTTATGGTTAGGAGTCCATGATTTCTGACTTTTAATATTTACGTACATTTTTGTTAACAAAGTATCTACCGGATTAAACCTATTCTGCTGGAGCTGGCAGAGGAGGGCCAGCTTTGTGCAGCGGAGGTGGCCACCGGCCCGGGCACACCGGAACGGGGAGGGGGGGACACTGGGGAGAGCTGGGCGGTGTCCCCCCGGCCCCCCATCCCGGAGGCGTATGTGTCCCCGCCTTCGATTTGTCCTGCTGCCGCCCGGGCGCTGGAACGGAGCGGCGGTGGGGAGAAGGAGGGGGCCTGTTTCGTGCTAATTGCGAAAGCTTGAGCCCGAAATAGCTCTGTGGCGTCAGGAGGAGGAAGCTGGTGTGAGGTGTCGGGGAAAGGAGGGTGGTGGTGAGGTGTCGGGCTTTGAGGTCTTGGCTGTTCACGTAAAAACAGGGCCAAATCGCAGCTGCCGTTTCCGCAGGGAGCGGTGGGCAGAGGCGGGCGGCACGGTTCCCCTCCCCGCCGAGGGGAGGAAGACGCGCTTCTGCGCCGCCCACCAGTGCAGGGACACGCGCGGATACCGCCTGCGCGGCGGGATAACGGTGTGTCCGACGTGGGGCTGCCCCTAGCGCTTTGTCTGCCCGCACCGCGGATCTCCCCCGCACACACGGCTCTTTGTGTGGGGGCGCGGGGCGGAGCGGGCCCGCCGCGGCCCGGCCCCCCGCTCCCCTCCCCGGGCGCAGCGGGGCGGCCGCGGCGCGGAGGGAGGCGAGGCGCGGAGTCGGCCGGTTGCCATGGCGAGGGGCGGTCACGTGGGGCGGCGGCGGGGCTGACGTGCTCGGCGGGGCGGGGCGGCGCGGGGCGGCGCGGGCGGCGCGAGTCGGCTGCCGCCACCTTCCGCACACCAGCAGCGCGGGGCTCTGCGGAGCCGCGGGAGCGCCAATGCCCGGACCGACCCAAGCCCTGTCCCCAAATGGCGAGAACAATAACGACATCATCCAGGATAACGGGACCATCATCCCCTTCAGGAAGCACACGGTGCGGGGGGAGCGCTCCTACAGGTACGGCGGCGGCTGGCGGGGCGGCGGCCGGGGGGGCCGCAGCGCGTGGGGGGGCTGCGCAAGCGGGCGGGCCGCGGCCCCGGCCCCGCCGGCGCGGGCGGACGGGGGCTGCGGCGGCGCTCGCGTTGTCAGGCTGGAGAGGGCTTGGTGAATAGGCGGGATGGCTGCGGGGGCTCGCCGCGCCCGGGCGGAAGAAAGGCGGTTAAAAATAATAAAATTTAAAAAAAATGAAAAAAGGGAGAAAAAATAATAATAAAAAAATATTTAGGGAAGGGCGAGCCCCGCGCAGGCAGCCAGCTCCTCCTGGCCAGAGCCGCAGTAGCTCGCTGCGGACCTGGGAGGCGGTGGCCGGGGGCGGTGGGGTGCGGGCAGCCCCGACCCGGCCGGGAGACCGCACCGGGCGGCGGGCAGCGCCCTGCGCGGCGGCCGGGGGCGGGAGAGGCGGGCGCTCCCTCCCTCAGCACACCGGTCCGGGGGTGACAGCGACCCCCCCGCGCATCGGGGCGGGGGTGACAGCTTCCCCCTCCCCCCCAGTGCTTTGCGGCGGGGGGGGCGGCTCCATCCGCCCGCCGCGGCGGTCGGAGCCAGCCCCATCTTGTATTTATTTGTCGTCTTTTTTTTTTTTTTTTTTTTTTTTTTTTTTTTTTTTTTTTGGAGGGGGGGGTCCGTCCTTTGTGGCGGCTGTAGGCATTTTTGATGACTCGCTCGGCAGGCGCTGCTGGCAGCGCTTCTGCACCAGCATCCCGCACAATGCGCGCCGGCAGATAAGCTCGTTAAAATTGTTGGCATTGTTTGATAAGGGTCGCGGCGCAGCCCGGAACGCAACTGGTTTTATGTGCTCCTTGCTGCCGACTCAGAGGATGATGAATACGGCCGGTAGCTCCCCTTATGTTAATATACAGTTATTTTAAATACTGCCTGGATGACAGCAAGCAATGCCTCTGCAGAGTACACGCCCCTTTAAAGCTGATTTTTCAAACAGCAGGAAATGATGCTGCTTTCAAATATCTGACTAAAGTGGGGAGTCGTATGCTCGATTAGAGGAAAACAAATGTGGATGACTTGGCTTGTTTGTTTGAAGAAAATCACGATATTTTTTTTCTTCTGCTGGGGAAGAATTGAGCTGCCGCCGGCATAGCGGACCATTAATAACCTTAACAGCGAACCTCATTGTTGATCACATGCCGACGGGTGATCGTGAAATGCGTCGGAGATCCGAGCGTGTGGCTTTTTTGAATACCATAAAATCTAGCCTGTCCCTCTCTCTGAATCTGTTGATGCTTTGTGGAATGAAGCCCCCATGCACACATTTAGCACAACGGAGCAAAATCGCTTTTGTAAGGACCTGTTTCTATTTGCAGAAAGATTGGAGCTCTCGCTTCCTTTATCCGAATTTCAGCTGAGCGGTACGAGATTCTGTTTTAGGGGAAAGCTGTATTTCCATCATGCACCTAAGTAGAAATATGGAATAGGTTTGAGATTAATTATTATGCAGCTATCATTAGTTATTGCAATATGTGTGGTAGATTCTATCTCTCTGCTTTCCTTCGGAAGTGTTCTTTGGAAAACCTCTGTTGAAGGGGGTTCTCCATTATCCTTTTGCGGTATGTTTGGATGTCATTTTCTGCAGCTATCAACAAGTCAGTTCTCTTGTCCTTCTGCCTGTCGTATCATACGTTGAACTATGCCTGGAACAGACATTTTGCGAGGCCGCTGTGTTAAGCATGTGATGACAGAAATAATTATATCACTTGCACCATTTTCCAGAAACTGAAGTTATTCTGCATCTGAATAGCCTTTCATCCAGAGGAGTACTCCTTAGTCTTGTAGAGCTTCGTATCCATTTGTATCCATATCTAGAGCAATATAAAGGAATGCAGCACTACTAATGCTAACGTTGCATGTTACTTTGGGGCAGTAAATAAGTAACCCAATTAATTTTCTTTTCAGAAATAAACCTTTAATGCACAAATAAAAATCTCCACTGGGGAATCCTATTTAGGTCCTCTTTTCCTTGTGGAAACCTACCCTGATCTAGAGAGTCCTGGCACCCAAATCTGTTGATTCCCCCTTTCTCCAGAGGGCAGAATTGTCTTAATTGGTAGCTCTAAGTACTTTGTGAAGTAAATATCAACCATAACAGAAAGAAACCTTAAACAAAATGTGAAACCTCATCAAACTTCTCCTTGATACCCGAATATAACGTGCTTTTAACTTCCATAAAAATATTTAATAGCTAGGCTAGTTCGGTCCTCACTAAGTTTGAGCTGAAGCAGAAGATCACTAAATATAATGGACTAATACCATCAGTGTTGTGCCTGCTGCCACGCTGGACTGTTGGTGCCACGCTGGCTTTGGAGCAGGTTTATGGAGCAGCCTGTATAACTTCGCCATATGACGCATCAAGTTGCTATGCCTCTGATTGTCTGGCTGGTTTGTTCCATCTGCATCTAGAAATATGGAATAAATATGTCATAAAACACAGCCTGAAGCATGACATCACATCAGCAGTTGTACAGATCTAGAAGTATGTACTTTGCTCGCAATATACTTCTGCATTTTTACCCTAAGAGCTTTGCTCTTAAGTTAAACTGTGCCCACCATAGGTATAGAGGTTCAATATTCGCCTTTCACGTCTCTCTCCTGCGATATCAGAAATATTTTCTCATTTTTACTTTTAACATATTGTGTTTCATAAAAGTTAGTGTTTGATAAGAATGTATTTGTGTGTGTTTACCAGTTTAGATGTTCTTGTTGAGATGCTCTCAGACTAACGGGGTGGGGGAACAAAAAAAAAAAAAAAAAAAAAAGGAAGCTGTTCACTGTTTCAAATACCAGCTCCTACCAAAGATTTGATATCCAGTTCCTGAAGCACATTTAAAAAGAGGTGAAGTTTATACCATTTTGCAGGCTAGGGAGCTGATGTGAAAGGAGTTGCCCTGAGTCATCCACCAAGTTGAGGACGCAGCAGGGAGTTGAACCTATCCCACAAGAGTCCCAACCATGTGCTCCAAAGGCAAAGCCACAAATAGTTTTCCCAACTCTTCCAAAGGACATATTATATTTTGCAGACTGGGACATACAGGCCCGAGGTGTTAAGTTTCTCATCCAGCTTCACTTAGCTGGTAAATGGAAACCAGGCACTTTGGCATAAAATTTAGTCACAGGGAGATGTTACCTTTTCAGAGTAAATAACTGTAATCAATCTGTATTTCTCTAGTGAAGTGCTGATTCAGGCACTCTGGGTCAGGAGTCTGACTTCAAAATTTAGTTGGAACTGAGGTGTCATTTTGTTGGCCCAAAATAGATTAGGGCTCATTTCTGAGAACAGCATTACACTTAAGCACAGTTTTACTTGTATGTTTGGAGAAGACTGAAAAAATTCAATGAGAGACTAAATCAACAGCTGTGTGGAGAATTTTCTTTAAGCAGGGCATGTCTGCAGTGCTTTTTTTGCAAGACTCTAGGCACCTTGTGTGTTTGATTGGCTCATTGTGTTTTTAAAAGCTAGCTATACAAAGGGTTTGAGTATCTCCAAGTTTGAAAGGCATACCTAGCCTAAACCATTCCCGTCAAAAGGACAAACTGTTCTACCCTCCTTTGCAGGTTGCCATGCCTAACATTTGGTTTATCTATGTGCTACTAAAAAATGGTTTTGTGGTCCTTTGTACACTGGCTATATTTATTTTATAGCCAGAAATTTCATGGCGGGGGGGCTAATTTCCTGCTTATTTTTCTTCAAATCACTAAGCTAAAAGAAACTGAAACAAAAAAAACTTTCCTATATATGAGTATGTAGCTTTCTAATGGCATCAGTTTTAAATATTTGGTTTTCCTAAGTGTTGCCTTCCTTTTAGAAAACATTAAGCCGCCGATGTGCAGCGGTGCAATGCATAATAACGAAAGCTGTACGGAAGCGCCGATTTCCTCACCCACTGCTGGAATAAGCTGTGGGGTGTTACAGAGCCTGTCTGGCCGTCTCAGTTTACTGCAGCGGGAGCCGATAACTTCCACGCTGAAAGTCAAGGTTTACATTTATAGCAAAATCTGCTTTGGTCTTTGCCTTCCCCACTGCCGATGAATTCCCGGACGCAGGCTGGCCCCGCGCGGCAGAGAGCATCCTTCCCTCCGCAGGACGCGTCCCTGCCACCGCCTCCATGCCTCGCACGCGGGTGCAGCTTTGCTCAGGGCGCGAAGGGAGACTTGCTGCTTCGCCTTACTCTGGGCAGAAGGCATTTCTTGCTCTAAAATTAGGTTCTGTTGAATACGGTAAGCAGGTAATTCCACGGAAGTAAAAAAAAAGATTGTTTGTGGTGTTGAAGTCAATAGATTAAGGCCCAAACTTTTCTTGCTGAAAGCTGGGAAGAAGATACAGAGTAAAAGCAGAGAGTTGTCTTCTCACCTGGTAGTATAGACAGGCATGCCTGTCTTCGTCCTCCGAAACTGTAAATGCTGGTCAAAGCAAATGCTACTAAATATATTAGTAACTGAAACGTTATTTCCAGAGGCGCTTTTGGCGCATTTTTGGCAAATTGAGAAATTTGCCCTAGATTTCAGTGGAAGCAGGAGAAAGGCAATAATCAATGCTTGTTTGGAGGGAAAAAAACCCCAAAAACACAACAACAACAACAAAAAACACATAAATCACACCCCATAAATTTGGCTTGAGCTTTTCTAAAGGTAGTGGTTATAATAACCCCCGTGCCTGTCAAGCATCTGGATTGCAACAGGATAGTTACTAGCTATCCAAGAGAAGACTTACATCCTGGTGACTTACAGCCAGCAGCTACTAGCCAGCGTAAGATGTACCACGCAGGAATCATTCCTTGGTTCCTGTGAGCTTAGGTAGCCTCTGTTTTATCTTCTTTCACTTTCATAAAGCTGGCTTCCTGCCGCTCTCCTTTAATCTTGTTTTCTGATTAGGGAGTACTCTGCCTAGGGAGAGCTGTTTTGGTGAGTATCTTCTGCTGGGCCGGTCCAGCGCTCAAAAAGTATGGGGTGAGACTGTTCAGAGATAACTGGGAATCACGTGGGAGTGCGTGTAAATGTCTGGGAGGGTTGTGAGGATGACTCTGCTCAATATGGCATCGGTAGTTTGAAGCCTAGATAGTCCATACCTTCATTATTAAGCTACCTCTCTTGACCTGGATTTAGATCTTCCTTGAAGGAAATGGCTTCACGTTTTGGGAGCTGTGAGGGTATTTGTTAAAATTAGGGGCTGAGAGAGAGGTAGCTTTGTGGAGGGAGAAAAAAGAAAATACTCCCCCACAGACAACCCAGTTTGTGTAAGGAAATGAAAGTAACTTTCAGACAGAACCATCTTCTGCACCCAAGCACTCTCACCAAGAAGGTCGGAGTACACCTAAGTTGTACCCAGCCTCCGTGGGTTTCGGAAACATCCTGTGGGTGGGAGGCTGCATTCTGGGTTTTGTTGCATGCTGTGGGTTTTTTTAAACTACCTTGTTGAGCTGCGTAGCAACAACACACTGTTTCTGGCATGCTAGCAAAAAAAGGAGTGAGTTCAGGATATGCGAGAAGTGAACCTGATGCAGTCACTTTTCGAAATAGACATTTTGACTTCTGCCTAGTTTCTTCAATCTGGAAAACAGGCACTGAAAAATATGCTGCGTTGTGAAAGAAAGGTGACTTGGAGGTGGGAATGTAGACCATGAGAACCTGATTAAAGCTATTTCTTTGAGTTTTTCCTTTGCACGAATGGCTAGTTTGAGGAGATGCAGCTACCTCATGATAGGCAGGCTGGACCACAGGAATGTTCTCCCAGGTGATGTACCTGGTCTAACCTTTTGAGATACAAAACTTGTTTTAGGAGGCAGTAAGAAAAAATAAGTGTAGTAGGTCTACATTTCAAGCCTCGGCATTTAAACGAGTGACTTCTTAAAAATATCTTTAGAGGTTTTGGCTTTGGGGCTTGTGGGGGCGAGGCTGGTTTAATTTGACAGTCTTTTCTCCTTCCTCATGCCCAAAGCTAATTATAGCAAAGGCTTGGTAAGGAAGAAGATAAATTGTGTGCCAGCTTTTCATTTTGGAGATGCAACTTTCAGCCTTTGTTTGATAATTGAAAACGAGTGGTCTCGCCACATCTGTTCTCAATCACGCAAACCACTGAGCGGGATGGCACGAAGGCCGTAGCGCGGCGTAAGCGTGGTGGCGGCGGCGGCAGGACTCGCACTGCCCCGGGACAGCATTCGGATACTCCCTTGCTCGCTGAATCCTGACCTCCAGCTAGCAGCACTGGTCGCTCGCTTCCAGTATCAGTGCTAGGGAACGTAAATGGAAAACATCCGCGTTTCTTCTGTGGATGGTGTAGCTGAGTTTTTTGGGTCTTGCTCAGATCCCTGCTGCCTGACTCATCGATAAAGCATCTTCTTCATATTGTCTCATTATAATTAGGTGGGAGGGGAAGGGGAGTATCAGCTATAAAAGTTTACTGAGCATGCATTTAACTGTTGGGTTTTTGAAAGTGGTGGCTTTTTTTGTTTTTAATGCAGTTCTGTCGTCTTCACATTATTGCATATTTAATTAAAAATTAAAATCTTGCCTGTAATATTTTGACTGAAGTTTGTCTAGTTTTCTGGTGATATACCAAGTTATTAAATATTTGATAGAGCAGGTTCTGTATACTGAGAGCAGACCTGTTAAACGGCTCATCTTAACTACTTTGAAATTATTTCTTGCTTCCCATAGAGCCCCATGCTTAGTGAAGGGTGCTTTTGTATTAAATCTGGTTTTTTGCTATGCTATCCAAACAGGAAATGTAAACATTCCGCAGTGAGTAGAGACTTAAGGATGTAGCTTCCGTAGGAAATCCTACAACTGTGCCAAATTGTCCCGCCTGGAGAGGAATATGCCATGTGGGTCGTGGTCCTGATCTTCTGGCCTTGCGTACGGCCGCCTTGCATCGCTTATGCGTGTTGACCAGGAGCGGGAAAGGGTTTGAAATATGGGTGAGGTGATGGAAGATGGAGCCTATGAATCTGGATCCTGCACACATGGAGGGCCAAGGACAGAAACATTGGCATGAACTCATGTGAATTTTAACAGAAACTTAGACTGGTCTGGAACAATACTTAAGCTATGAGAACCGAAAAATTCTCAGTTTGGAGTTTGTTTGGGATTTCTTCTGTGTAAAAACTGGGCCCTTCTCCAGTGTGGCAGTTGATGGAGTAAAGGAGTAGCTTATTTTGCTCTAATGGTAGAGTGTAAAGCAGTGCTGTATTTTTGTGTTTTTCCATATGGTTTTGTGTATTGTTTCAGAGGTTTGATTTTCAGTATTAGGTTTCTTGGCAATTTGGAACCGTGAGAGCTAGTTAGCAAGATCTGTGGACTTCAGTCCTATCTTATAGGAGTAACTCAAGTGTATATCCCCCCTACAGCAGGGTTCCTTAGTGCCGTGCAGATTTCCTACCCAAGCAGCTGTAATTATTCAGAGATGCACATGAATGCAAATTCTTGCCTGTCACTCTGGAATGCAGTGTTGATGCTCAGAAGGGCTTGCTGGCAATATGTATTAAACAATTTTGGGGGAATGAAAATTCATTTTAAGCAAATTTTACATGGTTGTTATGCTTTGCTGCTTAAGGTTAATCTCTGTGGAGCTAGTCCAGTAATATCATGGATAAGAAGCACTGAAATGTTTGAAGTAGAATATGCGTTTGCTTTGCTTATGGATTCAGTGTTATACAAATCATAGCTTATTAAAATAACTGTAGAATCTGTGAGTAATTGTTTGTATGGAAGTGGAGTACATAACCCAGTGATATGAAAGTCCTGCAGGAGCTTTCCTGTACAGAACTCCAATGGTGTGTAGGAGTGCTAGGAACATGGAGACAGTGAAATGATAACTGGTTGAATAAAAGGGATACATTTTCCTAAAAGGGCAGCGTTCTCATGTAAATAGCCATTCTGTTGAAAACCTTGTTATGCAGAATGGCATTAATTATATTTTACCAAATTATTGCTTGGGGTCCGTATCAGTCCTTGTCCATATTAATGTTTTGAAGTTATGCAAGGTGTAGATTCTGAATAAGGATCTGAAAACACTGTTTTCAGCCAGCATGCTCATGCTGTGCCAGTTGTCAGACTCCAGGAGGCATAAGGAATATTTTCTCTTTTTTTCTTTTTTCCCCCCCTTTAACATATATTTCTGCCTGCAGAAGTTTGTCTCTCCAATGTATATTTTTAATCTGTGGTCCCCAAGTGTGAAGTGAGTTTCACAGCAAAGGGAATGCTGTAAAACTGCCTTGTCTCTTAAGCAGCTATATTTTTAATATGGTGAGGTGGTTCTTTCCACTATCACCTTAAGTATTCCCTCTCCAATTGTTCCTGAAGTGCTCTACAGTATGGACCTGGTGGTGCTGGTGAACAAGTGAACGTGAGTCAGCAGTGTGCTCTTGCAGGGAAGGTGGCCAACCCCACGCTGGGCTGCATTAGCAGGCATGTCGCCAGCGGCTCCGGGGAAGTGATTATTCCTCTCTGGTGCTTCTGAGACCGCATCTTGCATCCTGTGTCCGGATTTGGCTTCCCCAATTTGAGAAAGACAGTAACATAGTGGAGTGAGTGGGGCGCAGGGCCACCAGGATGGTCGGGGGGCTGGAGCATGTGAGCTGGGTTGGGTCGCCCTGGAGAGGGGATGGCTCAGGAGAGGGGAAGATCTCACTGCAGTCTTTAGCCGCCTAATGGGTGAGGGGTGTAGAGAAGATGGAGCCAGGTTCTTCTGAGGTGCGTGGGGAGAGGATGAGAGGCAACGGCAGTCAGCAGCTGTGACAACAGAAATGGCTTTAGATATTGGGAGAGAAGTTTTCATAGTGGGGATGGTCAAACGCTGGAAGAAGTTACCCAGAGAGCCTCTGGCACAGCTGTCCTGGGAGAGATTCGAAACCTGCTGGTTGCTTCTCTTGCTGGCTCTGCTGTGAACAGGAGGATGGAGCAAGTATCTCTGAAGTTCAGCACCTACCCGAGTCACTTTATGATCCTATTCTGTAACTCTAGTAGGCATAAACAGCTCAAGTTCTAAATGCAGCACACAAAACAATCATGAAATCAGGCGCTTTAGAAGTGAAAGGAATATCATACAGCAATAAATTTAGTACTGCCACCAAGGTGAAATCATCCTATTATAAAAGGTTTCAAATGGAAAAGAAAACTGTGTGTATGCAGTCTCAGTTCGACTGCATCAATTTCAACTGTTTTCTAGCTTAATTCTTGCAAAAGCTGTATTTCTGCTGCTGCAGTGTATTAATTACTTCATATTGCATTCTCTAAACCACTGGAAGCAACTTCTGCAATGTAGTATCCAGGGCTGACCAAAAGTTCATAGTGCAAAGGGATAGTTTTGCCATGTCATAAAATTAATTATGTACATTGCAATTAAATATTAGATCTTGAAGTTAAAATCTGATGCATTACTCTGCTTTTAATGAATTGTGTATTTTTTCATGCAGAAAATATTAATGTTATTGATAAGTTTAATCTGATGAAAATGTTTCGCTATAAGCACAGCTCTTAAACTGTGTCAGATATGTGCTTAATTTGACATGCTTTTATAGGGAGTGGCGCAGAACTGTCTTGTTGCATGACCAGCAGAAACACTGAGAGGGTTGAAGAAACTAAATATTCACATTGCAGCACAGGTTATTACCTTCTTACCTTTGACCACATGTAAGTGCAGTTAATTCAAGTAAACTTTTTTTGCCATGTTTATTGTGGGAGTTGAACTTGGTAATGTCGTCATTTGCCAGCTGGAAGCAATATACTTTATTGACCTCAAGATATTCCACAAAAGGAGGCCAAATCCTATCAAACAGGACATCTATGCTTCTCTTAGCTTAAGGTACAAGGCTTTACTGGGGCTCCTAGATGAAGACTGTTGTAACTGCCAGTAATTCTGTTCATACAATCACGGTTGTATCAAAGGAGTAAGCACCATCTAAAGAACATTATTTGTGAAAACAAAGCTTGGGGGATTTCCCCCTATAGATAGACAGGAGACTTTAAAGGCTAAAATCTAAAAGAAAACACTGACTTCAGAGACCTTCAAAGACCAACATAGCTGAAAAAGTCAGTTTTGGGGAAGCTTTACTTGATGCTGGTAGTCTCAGCAGTTGCGTTGGTAGTACAACAATGGTAAAATACGTTTGTGGTTACTGGCACACAGAAAGAATAATACATTACATAAATCACAGATGGTTGAGCTAGCGCGTTCATAAAGGGCAATTTACTCTGTGAAGCATTAATGAATTCTGGTTTTAGTTGCTCCAAAATTAATTTAGCAATTAAGCACTTAGAAGTTCAGCCCTATTCTAGATAGTCCTCGGTAGGATCAATTCTTAAGTGCAAGTCATTTACCGGTAACGTCTTGAGCACCAGAATAGTTTCAGAGTGTCTCCTTGTCTGTTATAGTATTAACTCCAGAGAATGAGGGAAGAAGTCAAGTTACTTTGGTACCCAAACCCAAAACTAAGTGTTGCAGCTGATAGTGTTAACACTCGAAATCTTTATAGTATTAATAATGATTTGTAGGGAGGTTGTACAAGCCAAAGGCAGGGGTATCTATTTCAACAACCTTGGAGATGTCCAAAATAATAACAACAACAACAACAATAATAGTAGTAATAATAATAATCATCATCATCATCATCATCTATTTTTCACCAGTGTCAGAGGGAGAAGTGGGAGGGAAGGTGACCGCAGAGCCTAGTAAAGGGCTATATGGTGTGTTTGCCCAGTGGTCTGCAGAGGCAGTGCTGGCAGGGGATCTACACACAGTTCAGGTCGCAGCCATCTGCAGGAGAGCTCGGCCCCAGAAACCTGCTCCCTGAGTGCCCTGCGTACCCCGCAGAAAGCCGGACCCTTGTCTTTTGGACCCCACTTGGCAACAGAGCTCTGGTGGCAGCGGGAACCCTGGAAAACCAGACTAGAGCTTAGTATTTTGCGCTGCAGAAATACACAGCCATGTTCTGGAGAGTGATGCACCAGTGAAAGCAGCCAGCATGGTTGCCTGTTGCTTCATCTGTTGTCACATGCTTGTTTACAACTGCAGGGTAAAGGTGGCTTAAAATAAATGTCGTCTTGTACCCCGGCTCAGCGTCGTCACCTTCCTGCCATGATGACGGGTTCCGGGACGGAGCCAGGCTGGCCGCCCGCCTGGCAGCTGGGCGGCTCTGCCCTGCGGGCTGTGCTCCAGCAGCGTTGTCCACGGGTCCCGGGATGGTTGCACTGGTTGCAGGGACGGTCGCTCTGCTGCTTCTTGTCCTTTCCCAGGTGTCACACCGTGCACCTTCAGAATGCCTGCTTAGAAGGCCGCTCGCAAAGGGCCTTGCTCTCCGCGGTAACAGGGAGTGGGACGATGATCCTCGTAGGCCCCCTCCAACTCAGGATATTCTGTGGTTCTAACATACGTGTATATTAAGGTTAGAATAAATGTTGCAATGCAGTAAAAACGGTGCAGCTACATTTGTTTGTAATGTAAAAGGAAAAGTTGATGCAGGACAAAGCCCTTGTTCTCTGTGTCATACTACATCACCTGTGAGTAGAAGAGGTGTATTGTGTGTGTATCCCGCTTTACCGTGTGCGAGACCTTTCCCACGAGAGCGCTCCCCAGGCTGACGTCACATGCCTTGGACAACCGGCCTTTATTAAGCGTACTGTAAGTAACTCCCGTTAGGAAACGGCAGCTGCGTGTTAGGAGGAAGGCATTGCCTTTCCCCTTGTTTAATCCTCCCGTTCTCCCTTCTTCCCAACCTTGTCCTCCGAAGCCGGTGGATGCTCAGTGCCCGTCTCCTGCTGAGTCACTGCCTCGCTCGCCTGGCCCTGGGGGGGGCTGAGGCGCTTGGAGGCCGCCCGGGCCCCCCGTCGGGGGGGCTGTATAGCGTTACAAAATCTCTTTTGCCATTACGTTATGCTTGGAGTAAATCGCCGTGTTACTTTAGCCTTTCACCTCCGAATGTATACATGGGGCGGGGGGGAGGAGGGGAGCGGCGAAACCCCTGGATAGGTCAAAACTAAATTCATTTGGTGACTTCATCCGACTCTAGCTAGTTGGATCTCGTCCCTGCTGAAACTCCCAAGCCTGCCCACAGCGTTTTCTGGACTTAAAAGGCGGAAATGGCAGGAGTCGGGAGCCGCGGGCTGCCTGCCCCGCCGGAGCTGCCGGCTGTGGCGTGGCTGCCGGCTCGCACCTCTGACGCGGTGCCTGGGGTGCCCAGCAGTCGGGGCGCCTGGCAGCGTTGGTTTTTCCTCATCGTGGTTTCTGATTATTTTTAACCCTTCCTAATCAGGGTCAGATGTTTCCCTGGTGTTGGCGCCGGCGGCCGCTCAGGTGCATGGGCGCACCCGCATCGTTTTGCCTGGGGGTTCAGGCGCTGCACTCACGTGGGGCAGTGCGTTTTGGGACAAGCTCTCCTCAGCTGCTGTCTTCATTTTCCAGTAAACCTGCATTTGCTAAAGCACTTGGAGATCTGCAGTCTGAAAATACAACTGCTCATCCATCATCTAGTGGGAGCAAAAAGATAGGAGGTTCCCCTGTTATTTCCAGAACCCAGGCCAGGAGCTGAGGCTTGCTAACACGTGCGGCCTCTCAAGGCACCCTTTCTCCACCACGATGGGTGGACTCAGCACTGCTGTTACCTTGCTTTACAGCACATTTTTAACCTCTTAGAAATCCTTTAGCCATGTCTGCATGTATGCTTAGTCATCTACTATTTTTCGTAAGAGGGGAAAAAAAAAGAAGAATAAAAGGAGAATTAGAGCTCCCGCGTGTGTCTTGGTGAATTGAGACTTTGTTTCACAGAAGATTAAATGTTGGTTTACTCATCAGCTTTTTCAAGGTTTTCTAATTACAAAATGGTCATAGATGTTCTCTTTTCTAAAATGTAGGTGCTTCTAATTGACTTGGGTTTACTATATAAGTCTGAACATTATTTTTCTCTGAATCAACCTTTTTTTTTTTTCCACAATCCCCTTATCCGTTGTAAAAGGTAGACTACTTGCCAGTGTCTATGGTGAAAATTTTACAGGTTGAATGTCTTCCTTCAGGGCATCAGAGCAGCAATTCAAGCTTAAGATGTTGGATTTGAAAGCCTTGGGGGGGGGGGAATAACTGTAAGTAAAAGCAGTTTATTTTTTTAGCATTGCAGCCTTGCCACACTTACTGTTCCTCTCATTCAGCCCACTTCAAAGGTTTTTGTGGTTCTTCATTAATAAAATACCTTCTTAATTTGTAGTAATATTCATTTTATACTGAAATTTGTGCATCCTTTCCCCATGTTAATGAGTCTGTTCAGCGCCAAGCACTGCTGTTGCTTTGTTCAACTTCTCTAAGGTGCAGTTTGAGGGTGCTGTGCACCGCTGTGCTTCATTTCTAACCAGAGTGAGTACACCTATGTGGAAGCAGTGCTGGCCAAAGACTCTGGATTGCTTCCATTTCATGTTAAGCTATTGATGCCTGCACTTCTTGAACCTCTGTCTTTTGTCAAGAATGTATTTTTTGGTTAAGGTTGGTTTACTCATAGAAACTGATAAGGAACCTTTCAGAGTATGCAAATACTTTCAGCCACAATGAAGATATTGTGTAGTTAAGTGTTAATATTGCGTTGTACTTTGGGAGGCAAAGGTGAACCCTGGGGAAAAAAAGCAGCATTGGTACTGCTGTAGAGATGTGACGTTATGTATCATGTACATTGCTGTGCAGTTTCAGTGGCAGCAGGAATGAGAAGGTAGTAGGAGAAATAAAAAATTTTAGTTATGCTATGCAGATACGACTGGCAGCTCAAAAAATTCCAGTGAGTCAGTGAATGTGGCTTGTCTTCCTCAGGTGCCCTAAAACCTTCCAAGCACTAAATAATTTTCTTGGCATTTGTAACTGTTCTTTTCACTTTGTTGAGCCACCCCAATTTCATAACTGGTTAGTGAATAAACTTAAAACTATTTTGTAAAAACTATGCAGTAGACAGTGTAATGCATTGCTAGTTATTGGGCCATCTCAGAGGTTTTGGCTCAAATTGTGTATATTGTTTGAATACTTTTGTGTTTTCAGATTTGGGGGAACTGAATGTCTGGAAAAGAACCAGTATTTTTCTGCCTCTCAGATAATACATTTTTGGGTTTTTTTTTTTACTTTTTCTAAAGACATACGTACCACAAAACAGAATTACCACCAGTCTTTATAAGGAGTTACTCAGATTTGGGTCTAAACCAGTCCTTGAGACCCATCATAAACATTTATGTAGGTCAGAACATCCCAGTGTTGGCAGGCAGCCTCTAACTTAAAAGAACAAAACTTAAAAATGCCCTCATCTGATCAAAGTAAACCTTTATTACTCTAACCTCACTTGCATTTAAACAGAGAACTGCAATGAGAGCAATAGAAAATACGCTGTTCGCCATGTTAAGTGGTAATCCTGCAACATTCAAGCAATCAAAATGTACATGGATTGCCTCAGCCTTGTCTAGACTCTGTCGCATGCTTCACAAATCATTTTAGGTCCTCCAGTCAGATCCACGTTGTAAAGGTAAAATGGTATTCAGAAGTGAACGAGATACAAGGATAATAAGATTTTTAACATTTCAAGGCTATTTAGTAACACAGGAACAGTGCACGAGAGACTTGACATTCAGCATTTTCAAAGGTGTGAATTTCTCCCAGTATTACAACCGCAGGATTCTTTTCTCCATTTCTTCTTCTTTCCATGGCAATCCCTCATTGTGATTATCTTTAACTGTTTGAGTTTCTGCCTACATAGAGCCTTTATACTGCTTGCTACAAGTACCCCTTCTGTTGCAGCGCTCCGACGTGAGGGCTATGGCCATGGCCATTGAGTTTGTTGCTGGAGCACAGCATAAGTCAGAAGGGAGGGTAAGAAGAGCGTTGTCAGCATTGCACAGGAGCTTTTTGCATTGTTCTTCTGTCCTCGGGACTCCTTTCAGTAAAGACAACCTGCAGCATGACCGGCCTCTGATGACTACGGCTAAGGCTGTATGCAGTGAATTTTAAAGGAGCAGGCAAGGCCCAGCTGCAAATCAGCTGCCACTTCAGGATGATACAAAAGGATGAATTTTCCTTCTACAGGGATGCCGCCACTGAGGCTGGCAGGTTTCTTCCTTCAGGGGGTTTTCTTTTGCAGTAGCTTTCATCTAGAAAGCCTTTCCAGCAGGAGCTTACAGCAGTCTCACTCAGCTATATCGCAGCCTGAAGCCTCCCGCTTCAGTCATTTTCGGTGTGAGATCTTTTGTTTTACTGGCAGTATCTATCCTGATGCTATGAGGTGCCAGCTTCCAGAAGGCTCCTCTTTGTATTGTCACACAGGTTTTCTACTGCATTTAAAAACTTAACATCCTACCGTGCCTACTGGTACGAAACGGGAGGGCCGTGCAGGTTCAGAGGTGATGGCGCGTGTGATGCTTTTTTACACTACGGATAGACTCGTTGCTGTAATCCTTCCAGTCTTGCCGTTGTTACTGGTTGTTGTAATACAGCCTCTGCTGTCAACGACCGCTAGTTTCTCCCCGGAAAACTAAACATGCCTCTCGCAAAACTGTCCTTAAACACAGCTGGATAGCACCTTGTAACAGCTGCAGTTATCTGTACCAGGAGTACTGGAAAATGCCTAATAGCTGAATGTTCAATACTGCATGTAATGCCTTAAAAAAATAATACTCCGTTGGGTGTAATGTTTATCATCGGACATGCTGAGCCAGTATATTTCTGATTGGGGAAACTGCTTAAGCATATACGTGATTTTTCAGCACCTAACTAATCCTCTGAACTCAGGTCTGTGGTGCTTAGTTGTGCGTGTGTGAAATGTTTTTCTGAAATGGCTTGGACCGATACGTGAAGACTGCTGGGGCTTGATTGTATTTATTGGGGATTTTAATTTCAGTTCTTTGTAAGTAAAACAAGGGAGAGTCCTTTGTGGTTAGGCAGTACTGTAACAGCCCGAGGTTTTTCATCTCCACCCGTGTGCTCTGAAACGGGGGATATGACGTGCTATCTTCAAATCTGCTTTTCGTTACTGTAGAATCTCTGGGCATCTCTGTGGAAGGTGGGAGAGATCAGGTAGATGCTGGTTTTCAGGCTTGCATAAGCCTCATCACAGTCTTATGCTTGAGAGCCTTCAGTCTAAACAAGGGAAAGCCTGACAAGTTGAAAATGTAAATAATGTTTTTGGGAAGTAGCAGTATATTAGGACATAGAATCAAGTTGTTAACTACTTGGCTGTTCACAGGGTACAGCCTGTGCATCTTCGCCTGCCCAGCTGTTCTCTTCCATTGCCTTACAGATGTTTATTAATATGTGTTTTGAATCTGGCTCATATTTTTCAAAGCAGTTCAGCACACGGGGAACCGAGTCCTGGAGAAAACCCAGGCCCAGCTGTGGATGTCGAGCGCAGGGGTTCTTGCCTGTTGCCGACCATGGTGGCTCCGCTACCTATGCCTGGTTGTTCTTTTTTTTCTTCTCTCTTTCATGTTGTTTTTTCAAGGTCTGTCTGTGTGGCAAACAGGATATGTGTGTATCTGAGCACCAGATTAGAACATGCTTACTGTAAAGGAAACCTTTCCCAGCTGAGTTTATTTAAACCATAACCATTAGGAAGGTGGGGAACAGAAGAAGCGAAGACATGGTGAACTCTTTTGAGAGATGCGAAGACACTGTGAACTCTTTTGAGAGAAGAGGCCGTGGAAGATTCAGACATACGTTAACATAAATCACTGAGAATAAATGGCAATGGCATGTTGTTGATTTTTTTTTAACAGAAATTATGTTTCATTTTGCATAATTTGTTTTAAATTGTATTGATAGACCCTCATGCTTATCTGTATCTTCACACAAATGTGAAGCTATTGTCTCTAACAAACAGCCTGAACATTCGTTTGACCTATAGACCATAATAATTCATTCACAATGTAAATTATATTACAGATATCCTTCAGGGTATCATTGTAAAACTCAAGGTTGTTCATTTACTCACTATTTCCTGAAGTAGTTTTCCTCATTCCATGTGCTGCAGCAAAGGAGGTTGGTTGCTCTCCTGCTGCTTGCAGGATAGGTATTTCTTTTTGCAGTTGCTTTTGGAAGAGGATGACAAGGGAATTTCTGCTTCCTTCCTGCGTGTGGACTTTCTTGATCTTTTTAACAGAGTAGACTTGCTGCTTTCACTACTGGTACCTGATAGTCGTTCTGAGTTCTGCCTGGCCTCGAGAGGACAGTTCAAATTTGGATGTTGTAGTGGCAATTACAAATCAGAGTAGCTTTATTTCCAATGTTAGCATGTAAATATCTTTAGCCTCTTTAGAAGCGAGTGGACTGTTCATATTGATCTCTTTGTTTCATATTAAACTCTCTATATCTTCAGTGAATATTAAAGTCACTCTTAAGCTGTTACTTGAACCGATCTTATAAACAATACTGAACGCGTTGGTTTAATACTGACAGAGGTAGTATCTTTCTGTTAGTTTCTTATCTATATCAAAAGGCTAAAAATATTAAAGTAAAAACCATGCTAACAGCGATGTTTCAAACTTCAGATGCCATTAGTAACAAAGGTGCTGTTTGCCTGCCCAGTCCCTCCCATCCTCATGTCGGAGCTAAGCTTTCAGGCTTAGCCCTTAAGGTGTGGTTTTAAGAGCAAAAGAACACTCCCTGTTTCTGAAACTGTTCCTACCGCTCAGTTCAGTCCATGTGCCAAGAGAGTGACCTTTGCTAACTCTTACAGTGAATACAGTGCTATGTTCATGCAATTATCCGTGCCGTCTGGGAGCCTGCGGGAAGAGCAGAAGAGGCTGAGGCCAGGCCGATTTCTCCAGAGGTGCCCGCACAGAAGCGGGTAGAGGGGCAGCCTGGTTCTGAATGAATTGCTGGCAGTAGCCTGACTATCAGAGCATGGATTTTTTTGAGCCTACTTTCCCTTACAGACCTGACATTTTCTTTTCTTCTTTTTTTTCTTTTCTTTTTTTTTCCCTTTCTCATCAGGCAAATTTGGGGATTTTATGCTTTGGATCTTAATGTCCGTAAATGGAGACAATTTGAACGATCTTCTGCGTTTGTGAAATTTGTTTCGTAAAAAGAGACCTATATTATGAACTTTGTCGCCTTGTATTTTAAAGACGTTCCCTGCTGTATGTACTTACACACTTCCATGTTACCGTGTCAAGTTTCATGCTGGTGGGCATTTTACACTTTTTATCTGGGTTGCGCCAGCACACCTAAAAAATGGATGGAGTTAACCTGCAGCCTTTGTGTTCTCTGCAGAATTTTCTATCAAGCTTCAAACAGTTAGATCTTTGCAAGTTGTCAATGGAAATAGTCCAAGCAGACAGACCTCGGATCCCACAGAGGAGGTCCTGCTCTTTTCCACTGAGGGAGAAGGTTGAGGTCTAAGACTGAGGTGGCAGGACTGCCACCAAAGTCAGCCAGTTTAGTGGCACCTTGTAGCTAACACTTGAGACAAAGGTGTGCAGTCCCCACCAAACCCTTTCTTTCCAAGAATAATAGTGTAACTTTGACTATTTGATTATTTCTGAGGCACCTCTTACTCAGATTGTTGCTAGTGGACTACTTGGGAACATTATTTACTCTTTTCATGAGTGGTCTCGGCTCTCCTCTTTGAAACTGTTGATGAAAGAAACTTGAATGTGCTCATCTTTTCTCTTGGCAATGTCTTGCAACAGAAAGATGTGACTAGTGTAGAATAACAGGAATAAAATCCAGTAGTATATGTTTCTAGTCTATGCACTTGGGGACTGATGATAAAAACTACTATGAATTACCTAATTGCAGGAAGGGACCTTAGCTACCCAGAAGGATCTATTTAAGATGATGTGGGTGTGAAAATTTTCAGTACAGCATGACATTTTCCAAGGTCTTGGTGAAATGTTATCTGAACACAGTCTGAAACTGTTTGGCTGTGTTCAAGGAGGACTGCTGGCATGACCAGTAAGTGAAGCTCTGACTTGGTAAGAGACTCGGAGGATTTATTTGTTTAATCCAGCCTACGTGGGCATTGGGACAGACTCTGAGTGCTGTCCCTACTGCATTATGAAAACAGCTCTGGGGAAGAAAAAGCCATTAGAGCTGGAGGATAACATTTGTAGAGGAACAAATGGGTTTAAGCTAAGAGGAAATGCGCCTAACGATTTAGAGGAATCGGGCTCCACAGCAGCTTTCCAACCAGATGGCTGGGGGTGCAAGTCTCAGTTACTTTCAGAATAAAGGTTAGTAAATTGATAAAAGAGATTCTCTAGTAGTCACTCTGTGACTGTTTAGGAACTGAATTAATGATCCAAAAGGCCCCTGTTCCAGTAAGAAAACAGTATTTGAGTAAGCAGAACAGCTACATCTTCTAGAAGTTACCTGAAAATTAAATACTGGTTTAGGCAGTCTGGTCATCCCAAAATGGCAAAAAACGTGATGGATGGATGCCAGATGACTGTATTTGTGCAGCACTAAGTTATGAAATCACAGGTCTCTGGTGCTCTCTGTGTATCTTTGGGCTGCGTCTGATTCTTTTTTCCCTACCTTATTAACATTAAACAGAATACTGTAGGTTTGTATGTTATTTAAGTTCACAGAATCACAGAATTATTAAGTTTGGAAAAGACCTTTACGATCATCAAGTCCAACCATCAACCCAACACCACCATGCCCCCTAAACCGGGTCCTGAAGTGCCACATCCACACATTTTTTGAACACTTCCAGTGATGGCGACTCCACCACCTCCCTGTGCAGCCTGTTCCAATGTTTGCCCGCTCTCTCAGTAAAGAAATTTTTCCTAATGTCTGGTCTAAACAGCCCCTGGTGCAAATTGAGGCCATTTCCTCTCGTTCTGTCACTACTTGGGAGAAGAGACCAACATCCCCCTCACCACAACCCCCTTTCAGGTAGTTGTAGAGAGTGATAAGGTCTCCCCTCAGCCTCCTCTTCTCCAGACTGAACAACTCCAGTTCCCTCAGCTGCTTCTCATAAGACTTGTGCTCCAGACCCCTCACCAGCTGCGTTGCCCAGAGTTCACAATGACAGCCAGAGAAATACGCTCATGGATTCCAAGAGAACACTGAGGAGGTTATGTGCCATCAAAGAATAAAAATTAAGCCTCCTTTCTCAATAAATAAGAGAAGGTTGTGCAGTGATGCAGCTTTTGCTTCTTTTTTTGAACAAGAAGTTGTAAATTCACTGTATCCAGAAAACAATTATCAAAATGTCAAAAATATTTTTCATCTTTTTCTTTTCCTAGTTGGGGAATGGCGGTCAACGTGTACTCTACCTCTATAACCCAAGAGACTATGAGCAGACATGACATCATCGCATGGGTTAATGATATATTAGCTTTAAACTACACAAAAGTCGAACAACTCTGTTCAGGTAAGAAAACGCCGTATGCTCTACAAATGTTTATTTTCAAACCACTTTAAAAATCTGATCTGTTGAAAATAGATAACTTTTAACTTTGACATAAAACAGTTACTCTGAGAAAAGAGACTAAGGTATGTGCAAAGGAAGCGTTTCTGGATTCACGTTAATTGTGGAAAGATAAAGGGCCTTGAGAAAGCATAACAAATGCAGAGGTGAATGAGACGAATGTAGCATAAGATACTTAAAAGTAATAAAAAGGTTGACTAAGCAAGAAAGGATTACAGTGATAAGCTTTTGTGTTTTAAAGCTACCAGGGTGGTATCTTTTCAAATAGAGAGTGGAAATAGCTGAAAAAGAGAAAAGAAGAAAACCCTGGGTGAACAAAATTCTCCAGCACCTTTTGCTTCCTGGTAAGGGTCCTCAAATCCCTGCTGATGTTTGCAGGAAAAGAACACAAGTGTGACTGTGAAGAAAAACATGGATTTGAGGAAATGAGCCTTTAGCTGCTGTAAGGGTTTTAGAAGTTTGTCAAGAAAATGTGCCTGTTTATCTTTAAACGTAACTGAACTCCTGTTGTAAGTAAATTTTGTAATGAGCCCTGAAAAAAAGGGTAATGGGGTAATGGCTTGAATACTTTGGACAGTTTGGTTAATCAGAGTTGCAACTACAAGACACGTGTTAAACTATGGGGTCTGTAACTAGATGATGACTAGGAATGACACAGACAAAGGCTGATGTTTCACTGAGACTACAGATGCCCCTGGGGAGTGATTCTTTCTGATTTCCTGCTGTGATTTTTAATTTTGAAGATGTTTGTGTTGGAGGAGATCTAACTTAGATTGCTCCTTCCAGACAACTGACATGCTGGGAATATCTTACTTACGAAGACAATGCTCTAAGTACATGGAACTGAAAGCACATTACCGTATTTCAGCTATTTACTGGTCCATCTGAAATGCATAAATGGAGTCTTATATTCATATATTTGAATTTACCTACCATTCTGGGTAAATTTTCTGTTTCAGAGATGTTCCCTGAAAGGTACAGAAAACCCTTTGAGGATGATAGCCTCATAGCCTACTCTTCAAAATTTAAAAAACAAATCTCAGCTGCAGAAGCAGGCTTGCACGATTACTATAAAATTGAGGTTGAAAAAGTGCAGGTTAAAGTGCACGTAAGTAGCTGATATAAACTAAATAATTAAAGATCTAGAACATGGGAAATAGCCTTTTTAACAATTATTAAAGTTGAAATTGAAATGTTCTATTTAGCTTTTGTTATATTTATGTGTCTGTAAGTTAGCCTGAGTATTTTCTTTTGGTGAATTATACATGAAGGAAATATTCGTGTGGGGATGTGTGTGTGTTTGTGTGTAAATATGGGTGTAGGTATATATATAGACATATACATATAGATATACACATGCACACATACGTATTAGGCGATAGAAAGATACAAGAAAATGGACATTTTTGTCCCAAAATACTCAACGTTTGCCATTGTTTGAAACAGGAAGCATACTAGACAAATTATTGACTTGTTCCTGCATAGCTATTTATATGCTCATAAATAGTTGAAAGGAAGCTTTGAAGTGAATTCTCCGTCAAGTTAAATGTGTGTGGGCTTACAAAAAAAGAAAAAAAAAAAACCCCGAACCCCAAAACCCTTTCCCAAAGTAGGGGAGAGGTGATCTAAGAAAATTTTGATTATGCAGAATACAATGAGTTAAAGATATTTAAGAAGATCAGATTGAGAGACTTCAGCTGGGTGGGGCAGGCAGGAGAAAGCATGGAAATTGTCACAAACCCACTGTCCCATTTCATTACATAGCTTCTTATACAACTTCCTCTGTGACCTCCAGTGAGGATTTTGGGACACACCACAAGGGAAAAACTGAAAAAAGGTCATCTCATTTAGAGCTCTTACTCCATCCCGTATGAAATCCCGTTTAAAAAAAAAAAGTCTTTTCTTCCTTCAAATCTTCCTGGATTGTATTAATTGCTGTTGCTACCTGATGCTTTTAATGGGTCAAAGCTGTAAACCTGAATTTCCCCATTTGGTTTGATAGTCGAGCTTGATACTTGCACATTCTTGCTTTTACATTGAAGTTCATCGCTATCCCAGAAGGGGCTTTAATAGTTCCTTATCTGAAGAAGCATTCTAGCACAGTCCTTCCTGTGGTCTGGAAGACTTTACTCTCTGAACTGGTGAATCTAAACTCTGCTAGATTATTGCAGGTATTAGAGCACAGCAGTCTTACTGGACGAGGTCCTTTCCATTTGAGGCTGCATATTGCATTTCTCACGTGCAAGACATGCATCTGTAGGGATTGAAAATAGAGGAACAAGAAGCTTTGGGCATCTTTCTGTATTTAATATAGTTTACTGTGTAAACTCCAGGTAGTTTATTTAATGTACCTATAGGTTATTTAGGGTACTTCTAGTGTAGTTTACTGGTTGGAAACTAGGGAAACAGTAGCACAAATGACTAGCCAACTAACAGGCAGAGCACCAGCAAGCATGGTATGGACCATAGTTTGAGAACAGCTGATCTAACTCGTTCATTCTGGCTTTCCTGTGGCTGATGCTTCTTGAAGCATTGGCAGCTTTCATGTAGCTTAACGTTAGTTTCCGTAAAATATGAACGTTTCTCGAGGACTTCAAAGAGAAGGATTATGTGGGAAACTCTTTACAGCTATGAAGCATTTCACAGCATCAACAGAGAGCTGCAAGAGCCACTGTAACTGAATTTTTCTAACCTACCGTAAAATTGTATGGGCATCATCTTCTTTTTTCTAAAAAAGCATTATGATTTGTTATGCTGTTATATGACTATTCAGTCCTTGTACATTTTTGTTAGTAAGGAGCAATCGAAAGGCTGGAAGAAGCTAAATGCAAGGCCAAAAAAAGCAGGGGTGAGGAGGGGAGGATGCTAAGTCTGAGTGAAAAGCTCAAAGGCTTTACTTTTAGGAGGCGTGAGCCACCTCGATCTGGCATATACTTGTGTGCAGCACCTGGCCATGAGAC
Organism: Phaethon aethereus; assembly: GCF_964289735.1. Taxonomy (NCBI): domain Eukaryota; kingdom Metazoa; phylum Chordata; class Aves; order Phaethontiformes; family Phaethontidae; genus Phaethon; species Phaethon aethereus. The sequence goes on along the minus strand of NC_138582.1, from coordinate 48,203,260 downwards.
CTCATGGGTGCCCACGTTTTGCAGCCAGCCTAGCAATAATTTTGGACATACTGAGCTTAAGCAAGAAGGAATAACGTGACATTCTGCCTTTACTAAAGGCTTTATTCAGAGAATACGTAAAGCTTAACGTGACAGTTCATAAATAAAGACAGAAAAACGATCAGCCCTTCTTTTTCTCATTGCTGTGGAGAAGAAGCTTTGATAATACACGTGCTGTAGCAATACCAGCCTGTTTCCCAATTGCCAGTTACAGGAGCAGAGCTGCTAGGATGAGAAGCAGCAAAGAGGCTGGCTTAGCCATGAAGTATTTGTATTCTTTGGGAGTCTTAGATGTGTTTTTTGTCTCTGCTAAGTAGGCCGAGCAAAGTGCAGGGTCCCTTGAGCTTTCTGAATGCCTACTGTAGTAGTGATGTGCCAAAAAGGCCAGGTTATGGATGGATGCAGCTCTGGAGAGTCTAAATTTAGTCTGCAGCTCCTCTGGTAATTTAGTTTTGACAACTCAAGAGAAAATATCTCTGAGCATCTCAAAGCAATACAATTCTTTTTGCTTTAGGTGAGTGTCATTTTGTCAGGTTTTGGTCTCTGGGTTTGACTTCCTGCAAGGTTTGTTAACCCGAATATAAAATTTATAATCCATGGTTTTAATTGAAGGCATAGTGCATTGCCTTTAGATGGACATTAGACTTGAGAGCGTTTAATTTGATACATGAATGAAAAATAATAGAGAACAACTGAGTGGATTTAATGTAGTAGGATCCCATATGCAACACCCATAGGCTTGGGGAATAGGAGTTCCAAATGAATTATGATACCAGTTGTTTCTTAGGAGTCGTGCTATTTTTGTAATGAATACACAGTGGCTTCTTAAAAAGAATTCTGACTAAACAACTTATAACTGAATTTTCTTTACTAAGGCTGTTTTTCATCTATAGGGAATACCAAGCGAACATGTTACAGGGCTTTTCATGAGTGTTTGGCTGCCACATGAGACTATATTCAAAATAAGAGTCAGGTAGGAGACTGTAGAGGGCTTGCATATGAATTAAAAAGAGACAACACTAAGTGTACAAGCTATATAAATTATGGGCAATGAAGCTAGAAATGGTAAATGTGTGATCCTTTAAGGTTAAGGAGATACAGAATCTTTTTCCTCCCCTCCTGCGTTTGAAAATTCTCAGTAGAATTATAAACATGCAAATTGCCTGGCCTCCAGTGCATACAGACCTTCTGTCTTTCAGGATTTGTATGCAAGGATCAAGGATTAAATGCGGGGTGTTGGTTTGTTGTTCTTTTTTTTTTTTTTTGCTCCTCCCTTGCTTTTAATAAATGACCATATTATAAAGAGAGCATGTGGTTTGGCATTTTCAAACTTTAGACCGGGATGCTTTCTCTGCAGATGCCCTGGGTGTTGTGGTGACCACTGTAGCTAGTATTGTATCTACGTTGGCTTCTCCTGTGAAAATGTATGTATAAAGGGACTATATATTTTGTTGGTTCGCTCCATCCCTGCCGCCCTGATCTCTGAGGAAGACAGGCAGTGTGAGGATAGGGCAGATGTTCTTCGTTTGACTTTGTGTTGCCTCCCTGGCTTGGGATTTGGGGGAAAACTCCATCACAAGCTCTGCGGGCTGTCGTCCCTTGTGACCGGCGCTGTGCGGGGCGGAGGGCCGTTCCCGGCTGGTGGAGGACGTCCGAGGCGTTCTGCTTCCCCACCACTCTGCCTGGAGCACACGTTGGGGCTCTTCTGCGTGCAGCAAAGAGGCTGAGGTGACTGGGGAATCACAGAACCAGTAAGTTTGGAAAAGACCTTTAAGATCATCAAGTCCAACCGTCAACCCGACACCACCATGCCCCCTAAACCATGTCCTGACGTGCCACGTCCACAGGTTTTTTGAACGCTTCCAGTGGTGGTGACTCCAGGGTACTGGCCAGACAGAGATGGTGAGAAGGGCTTTTTCTTCTGCATGTCATCTGTGTGTATATATTCATGCAAACGGCGTGTATTCTGTGGCTTAGCTGCATAGGATTTGTTTTTTCACGTCTCAGTGAATAAGTATATAAGCATTATGTAAGCGCCTATATTACCCATAGCTTCCTACACATGTATGACTAAAACCTGCACCACAGAACCCCGCTGGAGCACTTGGTGTCAGCGTGATTTCTGTCCAACCCTGTGTACTAGCGCCTGCGAGGCTGAAGCATGTTTCAACATTGGTGGTTTTGGTTTTTCTCCAGTTTGCAAGGGTCTCTAGTTGCTCTAGAGACCCTTGCAAAGGCTGGGTCTCTAGAGCAACTGGGAAACACGATTAAAACATGGCTCGATCCCATTTGCAGTCTGTAACCAAGCCATGTTTCAAGGAACTGGCATGTTGTCCTGAGGTCACGCAACACAGAGGATGCTTAGTGTCAATGACTCTTTAATGTCTTCCATATGATGTTTAGGGTTAGGGGAATACAATGTATGTTAATTATTGGATTTTAGATAATTTCCAAAACTTTCTGAGGAAGCTTGCAAAGCAGTATCATGAGATTTTCAGCCAAAAACATTTTTTTAAAAGTGTCACTCATTAAGAATTCAAGAGGAATAGACCTTAAACAAGGTTTTTACTTTTTAAATTATTATTTAATTACTCATAGCACTCACTTGCAGTCAGTTGCTTGATCTTACCCCTTTTGAAAGAGCTTGTTAGATTTCTGCGTGCTACTATCTTTTAGGCATGATGAGTTACGCAGCTATTTTAAGTTAAATGGGAACTGTGTTTTCTGAAATAGTTCCGATCTTGCCGTTTAAAAATTAATGATTTTCAAAATAAATTATTTCTAAAAATTAAGTATTAAGAACACTGCTGTGTATAATTTATGAGCAGCTTAACAATTTACATATTTCAGAAAAAGAAAATACAAGTTAGCGCAGGGGAAACCTCCGTCCAGTATGCGTTATTTAAAATGAGCAGTGGATATTCTGGATTATGTCACTCAAAAACCCCACCTGTGTGGAACAGGGCTTTCTGAAGCAGAGGTCGTTTAGACACGTGTATCTCGATGACCGTCGGTAAGGTTGTAGGAGGTCCCTCGTTCTGTAGGCTGTGGTGGCAGCGGTGCTTTCAGAAGCTGCCATCTGCGTGCAGGCACTCAGTCTGCCCTCGCTGAGGCAGCTGCGCCCACGCGACTATGTCCAGGGGTGCAGGGCTGCACTCTAATCTGCATCAATTTTATTTTTTTTTAAGTGCCCTCCCAAGACCATCGCTGGGAAGCGTGATGCTCAGGCCAGAATGGCTTCATTGATGCACAGCCCCATGAATGCCACAACTAAGCAGGTGGTAACTTGGTGTGGGCTTGAACATTCATCAGGAAATGGGCTGAAACCTCTTAAATTGTTGGGTTTGGTTTTTTTTTTTTTTTTAAATTGGAGAAATAGGATCGTGTTGGCCAGTATCCTAGGTCACATATAGGTGCTGCTGGAAATGCAAACAGGATTTTGAAGACTGTGGTCTCCAATGGAGTGCTCAATGCGAATTGTGCTATTTCTTAAACATGTGGCTAAATGTAACACAACTTTATGCTCACAAACATGCCCAGTTTAAAAAAAATCCTTGAATGGCATAATAGAAGACCCATATCTGAAATGTAAATGAGAATCTATACTATGATATCTAACTCATGATGTCTTAACATCACTCCCACAAGAAGCAATTCTAGGAAGCCTGAGGTAAATGGCAAGCCCCAAGTGCTGCTGTACTGTGAACAATGATTGCTTTTGCATTTTTCCCCCACTTTCTTACCAAAACTATTAGGTCACGCATGCTCTTTGCAAGTTACTGCCTTTTTTGTTGTTGTTGTCCCAGCAACAGGAATACTGGGTGTGTGCAGTTTCCCATCGGTGTTAGCAACCATCGCTCTAGTGGACTGAAGTACTGATGACTAATACGTATACAAATCATCCTGTTTTTTCCAAATACATGGTGAGGTTGTTGCAGCTTTGGAGGGAATGAATAATTTGAAGGAACTTGTATCTAATGCGATTTGGTATATGTTTTTAGGTTATCTGAAAAATATTTCCTTAAAAGAAACAAACGAATAATTCTAATTACAGATAAGGGTATGGTCAGCCTTTTTTCCCAAATGGGATTTTTCAAAAATGAGTGTGTGAAAATTGAACTGAATCCTGGTTAAAAGGTTTAAACTTGAATTGCATTCCATTTTAGAACAGAATTCTTACTAAGCATTTATAGCAAATTTCCAGTGTAGCACTTATCTCCTTTTGCTGTGGTTTGGACATCAGAATTAAAATACAGCTGCCCCCCACACAGACAGGCCCTGTCTTTTCATGGGCCTTTTGTGTTCCCATGTTGGCTGGTGTGGTTTTATGTGACTTTGTGGGATCTTGCTCCCACACGCTGCAGGGATGAACGGGGAGGGACAGAGTCTTCTGATGCCTGATGTTGAAGGATTGACCTGACTCCTCCTATAGGGGACAAACATTAACGTGGGCATGCCTGAGCTTATAGTATAGTATTTCTACTAAACACTTTATTAGTATACTGAGTACTAAATATAGTATATTTAAAGAACTTAGTTTGCAAATAATATTTTCATTTTTCCTTTATAAATTTATATACATAAATGCCAAAAATACCAAAGATCCAATCTTGCTCTCCAGCTGAAATCTAGGTGGTTTACCAAGCAGTAAAAATGTGCAGGAAAACAGGATTCTCTTGTTTTCGTTATCTCCTTTAATTTCCTTGTGCTTTAAATAGTCAGAAGCAGAAGTACCTTTGATTACCAAGAAAACACTTGTTTGCTTTTTTGGATTCACCAGCCTCTGGTGGAAGAAGAGAAAGGAGAAAACCTGAAAAAAATCTGTAATGATGCAGAGTACATATGCTTCGGAGCAAACTGCGAGTCAGTATGGACAGTCTGGGGAAGGAAACGTAGAAGCAGGGGAGGAAAGGTATAGGGCAACAGCTAGAATGACCTCAGCGTTGTTTACTGCAAGGGGGACTAGCGAAGGATTATCTAAAACTCTGAAAACACTGCAAAAATGTTGTGGGTTTGTAGGTTGGGTAGAAGCTTCTGTCTCTGCCGCTGCACGTGGCAAAACTCTTTGACTGTAATGGCTTTAAACAATTCCTGGTTTGTTCTTTTGTCACGTAATTCTGCCCCAGCATCCCTTCCCCTCCGCTGGCGGCTGCCCAGCCCCGTGGGCGCCGTCCCCTCGCTGGCGTGGGAAGCCCGGCAGAAACACACCCGCAAGCTCTGCCACGCTGCTGGGCTCTTCCCGCTCGCCGCTCTGGCCCGCAGTAGGGGCTGCTGGGGTGTAACCCAGCGCAGCCGCCTCCCCGGGTTGCGTTTGCCATCTGGCCTGTGAATATCTTCTGTGGCTAACGGCTGCGTCGATGTTCTAGATCAAAACACAGATGGACTTCCAGCCAGTGATTCTAAATTGCTTGTTGGCTAATACAGGATGAGAGGGTTTTAACATTGATCCCTCTTCTGCAGTGCTGCCAGCTGTAGGTTTTGCCTTTCATTTGAGTCGATTTCCCATTATTGCTGTTTGTGTGCGGGTATATGTCCATGTTTTCATGCATATAAAAGTTTTTTGGTCATAGAGCCAGATGTATTGTGAGAGCCATTCTGGACAGGCAGTGTGTTTTCAACTCCTGTGTATAGAGTCGTTACGTTTTGGGGTGAGGGCTGGGTGGGTGTTGGTATTCAGCGTCGGTTTTTATTTTGCAGAAAATGTAAGGAACTTTTAAAATCTTGACTAAAATCTAGTGGCGTAAAAATCCTTTTGTTCATATAAATTATGCAAAAGGTATGTCACAAGCCATGATGTCAGTATCTCAACTGCCATTTTCTTTATGTTGTGTTAAAAATACTTCTTTCCTGTGCATCCGCATTGAAGCATCAGTTGTGTAGTAGATTGAATAGGCCTAAAGTGCTGTCCAGTATGCAGAGGACCACGTGTCTATATGCTGTGGCTGTGAGGTAAAGGCGTTGCAATCTTGCATGGATGAAGTAGGGCGGCTCTTCCTGCTGCCTCCAGGAAATCGCAGTGATGGGCAGCGTAGAGAGTAGCGTCCCCATTCTGCTGCACTGACGTTCAGCATTCGAATGCGGTGTGAGAGCTGCAAGCTTTAGGGGGTAAAATTTTACATTATTAATAAATACCTATATAATATTAAATGTGTACATAACCTCCATGGCCAAAATCGGGTAGTCCCAGTTGACTGTAATGATATTATTACTTTCTCCTGTTGCTCTGGTAGGCAGGTCTGTGCCTCCTGGGAGTCGAGAAGAGTTTTCTCTCTTCGTACTTCACAGTGTTTATTCAGTCCACGTTTATTCAGAGTACGTTGCCTCTCTCTACTTCAGGAAGGAGCATTTTAAGGAATTGTGTTTGCTGACGTAATTAAATCCTCCCGCTGGGGAAACGGCCCGGCAGCCGACTTCAGTGTTGTATCAGGGACCAGGTTCGTGCCATCACGTGGATGCAGCCTGGTGTTTTCTGCCCGCGAGTGTCGTGCGGACCCAGGACCTCCTCCTGGCTGGCAAAAGCACAGAAAGCACTGCCAGCATGATGGGAGGGGAAGACCAGGAAATACCGTAACTAGAGCCTTAAACCTAGTAAGGCTCTATCTAAAGGCATGCAGAAGGAATTTGCATTACCAGCAGAAGGAGAAAATCTCATGTGAACACTTTGGGTTTCTAGTTTTCTAAAAGGCTCTAGATGAAATGTTGCGCAGTGCATTTTCAAGGCCTCCAGGCAATTACTTAGATATCAGAGTAAAGCTTGTAATTGGGGTATGGGGAGGATGAAAGGACAGAGTTAGGAACAAATTCAATTTATAACATGAAATGATTACATAATAATCCTTTTGCATGAAATTAAATAGTAATAATGTAGTCAGGCCATGTGTTATCTGTATATCCATGCTTTTAATTGTAATGTCATTTTTCTGTTGCCACATATTTACAACTTCTCTTGCTAAGGATGAGTTTTGAATAACTAATTGTGTTTATATAGCTTTCTGTAACAAGATGCAAATTTGTCACCTGATGTTTGTAACTTGCCAGAAGGCTCCTTTTCCTTTAGGGAATATTTTACTTTGATTCCTAATCATATCAAAACCATTGCAAACAGCTAAGCACAAGGTGTCCTTGGAAAATCAGTTGGGTTTTTTTTCTTAATAATACTTTTTCCCCCACAAAGCTAGGCAATGTGAAGAGAATTTTTTTTTTTAAATGCCAGTGGTTTTCAGCACTAAAGCTTGATCTTCGTAAGTCCCTTAGCAAAAACTGTACCAGTATTTTGGGAAAATTTTTTTGGAGTCCACTCTTAAACTCTGCTTCTCTTTTTGGGAAGTTATCAGCTCTGTAACCGTATGATGGTTGAGTGGATACAGAGAATGAGAACTATCTCATGCATAAAGTTGGTCCTGTCAAAACACATGCCTACACATGGAGAAAAATGTCTTAAAGCTTAAGTTATTGTCGCCCCTCCTGTAAAACTGGGCAAGCCAGGTGTCCGCTTGGTTAATTTGGTTTCTGTATGAGCACTCAGCAGAATTATTTTCTGATAACAGTCATTATTGTTGATACTGAGCTGAACTGTTAGGTGAGATCTGGACACTTGTCTATCAAAACTGATCTGCGCTAAATGCACAAAAGTCCTTTTTGTGGAAATGAAATTGAACTTGTCAGGAGTAATCGGGCAGTCACTTCCCTGCCCTGTGTGCTGAAGTGCAGGGGCTGCACGCTCTGCAGCCCTCTGCTCCAGAGACGGGCTTCACTGAGTCTTTGCCGAGTGTAAAGCATTTTGTAGAAAACTCTCTTCTGAAGAAGAACTGAAATTGGTTTTCCTCTGATTTCTTCAAATACTTTCAGCCTTAATTTCCAAACACTCAAGTGTGTCAGCAGTGAAGACTTCCTTTGCAAATGACGGTGACACGATGATGTGGTAGGAGGAAGCTCCCTGAATACAAGCAAATACAGCTGTACTGACTACACAGTTTAGAAATTTTTCCATATGCTTGCAGCTCTGTGCTGGATTAGTTATACACACACCCCTACCTACTAATACGTAAGTTCAGATAGCTCTCAAAGTTGAGCTGAGAAACTTTATTGTTTTGAGTGAGAACTGAAGCTGGCAGCCCAGCTTCTGAAATCTATGGGTAGACTGTGCTAAAGTCTGCTCACTTAAATGCTTTTCTCAGGAGATGAAAATCAGTAAAGATGTTTGTTGTACAGGGGTGGGAACTGGCTAGTATGTTTTCACAAGCTGGAGCTTTACAATTTTTTTTTTTTTTTTTTTTTTAAATTGTGGTTTGATGTAATCGTAAATGATTGCCTTGGACCTGGTTGGCATTTGAGTACAAGTGCCGGAAGAAAGAAGATCTTGGCTTGGTGGAATTCAGGGGGCTGTGACAACTGAGCTTATTAAGAGATTTCCATTTTGACTGTGATCTTCTCACTGTATGGACAGCCCTACTATGTATAGGGACTCCAAGAACATCAGTTTTAAATAGAAGAAAGATTTACTTTGCGTTAGTCAGAGTGGTTCTTCAGATGCTACACAACAGTGTGTCGTGCATCCAGGCTGAATGGAAAAAAACCACATTAATAAGTCACAGGGCTCAATGTACATTTGACAAGTAGATCATGGGTGCATAGTGTTAGGTTGAGTTACAGCAGGGACTTACTCAGCACGGTTGCTTTCTGCTCATGCTTTCTGCTAATGACATTAAACGCCATTTGGTCTTAGCTGGGTGCATCTGGATTAACGTCAATGCATTCTCTTGTTATAGGAGCAGCTTACTGCCAGTTCATGGACATGTTGTTCCCAGGGTGCATTAGCTTGAAGAAAGTAAAGTTTCAAGCAAAGCTGGAGCATGAATACATTCACAACTTCAAACTTCTGCAAGCATCATTTAAAAGAATGAATGTGGATAAGGTAAGCATACTGTATTTGTATTCGCTACAAGTTTCAGAAGTATAAGCTGGGTGAAGTCAATAAATAGGGGAAATTATTTATTTATACTTATAGTCCACTTATTCAACTATTGGACTGAGAACTGGAGTACAAGTTGTACGTGGAGACGTTCTTCTTGATGTTTTGTTATCTGAAAAGGGTATTTAGGCATGAAGGAAGAAATTTGGCGTGCTCCGTTTAGATACAAAGTGAAAATTGAGTCTGTGTGTCTGCTGAGGACTTGTGCAGCCTAATTCATTACACCTTAATATCACAGACCCTTTTGATAAAATACCATGTGTTGGAAATTCCTTACCATCAGTGAACCTTAATTTTAGATACACTAAAATTACTGGTGACCTGAATTTCCAACCAAATAACTTGGAAATACGCTGTTCTTCTATTCCATGTTTCTTGTCCAAAATGGGGTTTAAGGAATTTAAAGTATTCAAGAGCTGGAATAATTTCTCCAATTATCTGATAGGTTGGCCAGCACATGAGATCTCGTAAAGTTCAGAATGGTGGGCTCTTAGAAAATGGCTTGTTCAGCCATAAGGTACTGTTTTTTGCTTGAATGTGTGAGGTTGACGGGCTCGCCAATATAAACTACTGCATTGATAAAAATGAATAATGAAAGTTATGTTGTCATACTTTTTAGTTTTACACAGATGTACTACCTGTATAGCCTTTTAAGGTTCTGCTCTGGCTTTTAGTGTTGCCTTATTCTGAAATTTAAACAGTCTTAATAGAGAGTCCTGTAAGACTTTTTTTAAAGCAATGGCAAACCCTCATTATTTCCTGGAATGTTGTTGATGCTTCTGTTTACACTGTAACTTGTTAGCAAAACATTGGAAAGCCTAACATTTGTCACTTTTTCTGTAGGGAGCAAACTTGCTATACTTTCTCAATGCAGAATTAACATACAAAAGGAAGAACCTGAAAAGACGCACAAAATGCTACATTAATCCTTGTAGGAGTAACATAGACTTATAGAATGCTGCACGATTGGCTTAACTTTGAAGAAGAAATGAAAATTGCAATGGTTTTAGGTACACTTTTTCCAGCAGAAAATGTAGTACATTCAGGAGGCATTAAGATCCATTTAACTTGGCTCTTTAATTAGCTGCATAAATTAAGCAAGGCAGGGCAGCCCTCCTCCTGAAGCATTCCCTTCCCAGTCCCCATCTGCCCACAGCCTCTGGGACGGTTGAGCATCCTGCAGAGCAATGCTGAACCACCTCTGTGCACCGATATTGGCCCAAGGCACCTTTTGGAGTCTTCCGTGAAATACTTTGCAGGATATGGATATGGAGACATCCTCAAAGCCTTTATTTTGTTTTACTAAAACTTTATAGGCATTTTAGTCAACTTTAGCGTGTCCATGAACTGTTCTATGTATAGCTATATATGGAATGGAAAAAAAACCTCAGGGTTAGTTCATATGATGAACATATACTACCAAAATGTAGGTTGGTTTGAACTTCAGCATGTCTTGGAGAAGCTGCTGGTTTTCCTGTAGTTCAAACGTTAGGACAGAGAGCAAGAAACTCCCATCTGGACCTTTTGAAGAATTGTTAATTTTTAGTATGCCCAGCTGTAGCGTGTCCATTAAAACCAGAAATCCCTAGTTAGTTGAATATAGTGTTACTCCCAGAACAGCTTCATTCATCGTGGCTGTCACTGCAATAAGAAAGGAGTAACACTGTGAAGAGCAGTTATAAAGGCTTACATACACCCACTGTATAGCCACTTCAAAGACTGGGTCTTCATTTTATTTCAGTTTTACTTCTTAAGAGCACTTCCAAATCTAACATAATTTCCTTTCTTTTAGGAAGAAAACAACAGCAGAGGAATATATGCTGATATAGTTAATAGTTTTTTTTTCAAGCAAGTGTGTATATGTAATTTTTGTATTTAAAAATGGCAATGATATATTATTGGAACCTTTATTCTACCTTTCAGGTAATTCCCGTGGAAAAACTGGTCAAAGGGCGCTTCCAGGACAACTTAGATTTCATTCAATGGTTTAAGAAGTTCTTTGATGCTAACTATGATGGGAAGGAGTATGATCCTGTGGAAGCTCGACAAGGCCAAGATGCTCTTCCCCCACCAGATCCCGGTGAACAAATCTTCAACCTGCCCAAAAAGTCTCACCATGCAAACTCTCCCACTGCAGGTATTTTGTGTCTTCAAGAATTCAGTTTTTGTCTCTGAAGACGATTATAAAGTGTGATCCAGTTTACATAAATACTAGTTAAAAATTATTTCCCCGTGTGGGTGGGCCGTTCTTTTAGCCTTGTCATAGGCTTAGCATCTGAGACGGCAGATGGGAAGTAGTGAATTAATTCCTTAACTCGCTTTGCTTGTGTGCGTGGCTTTTGCTTTACATATTAAACTGTCTTTATCTCAGCCCACACGTTTTCTCACTTTTGCCTTTCTGTTTCTCTCCCCCATACTGCTGGGGGGGTGCGAGTGAGCGAGCGGCTCTGTGGGGCTCAGCTGCCTATTGGGTTAAACCATGGCAGTGTTTCTGGAACAGACCAAAGGGACTAAGCCTGATCTTTAGTGTTTATGTAATATGGGCATGACTGGTCACTAAGCAGATGCCATTTTTTGATAACTGAGAGTTAAGTGAACAGGAGAGCAGCTCACTTTCTTAAAAAAAAAAATCGCTGAACAAGTGTTACTGGGGTTGGTTGCCTGTATATATATATAGGTTTGTGCATACAGAAACACACATGCACACACATTTAATTCCTTTATTGTTCTGTCCTGGGTTTACTTTATCCGTGCTAACCCAGTCCTCAAATAATGATTAATTTTCAGCTGGCTTCATTCAGTGACCTGTCTTCTCATGGGCTCAGGTATGCACCAGTGCTGGCAAAGGGAAGGGGCAGGTATGAGGCACCCTCCCTTTTAGGCTGGCTTACGCTCCAGAACCATACCCAGATTTCAGCGTTCTGCTCTGATCACTTCTGACGTCAGTGGGACACACTTGGCCAGCTGCCTTCAGCTCATTAGTGCTTCCAGGAAACTGAGCATCTAATAGCAGGCCAGTGCTGCTCTGGGCTTTTAAAGCTTGTTTACATACTTAGACACAAGATCGTGCAAAACAAACTTTTGAATTTCAGGGCCTGGTACACTATAATCTTCCATGTGATGTCTTGCTCTCCCTTTGAAAACAAAAAAACCCCGAGTACTAATGTCATGGTGTTATCCAACTGAGAAACTGGAAAAGACACTTTTATTAAATACAGACTTTACCGTGCTTGTTAATTCTTCTTGCAGACAGTCTGTTTGTACTAAAGTCACAAATGTGTCATCCAAATTAAAATTGTGGAGGTGACAATCCTAGAGAAATAAAATAGCTTCTGCAGTGGAACCAGCCAGCTGATATGGAGGATAATGCAGTGATCTCATGTCGTGTTTCTGGTTGTATGAAGCACACGTCCCGTGCCTCCTCAGCTGTTGTATGGAATAGGACAACTGAGATGTGATGTAATGATCTTTGGTAAGATTCCATGGCTGTGGAAGTTAGATTTTTCATGGAAAGTTTCCTTCGTTATGAACTTAAATGTTGTCCAGAAGTATGACCAGCAGGACACTAGTTTAATTTTTGTTGAGCTGGGGAGCAGGGGGGTAGACATTACGTGATGCTAGGTAAAATGAGAGTTGTAGCTTGTATTGCTGCCTGCGTTTTAGAACAGGACTATTTCATTTAGGTGTCAGTCACTCTTAGGTTTATTCAGTTTCTGGGTGAGCACGTTTTCATTTCATTGATGCATTATGCCTTTGTGCCTCACCTCACCCCATCACGTGGCCTGATTACTTGAAAGGATGGGAGCCCTTACTGGGTGCCTGTTGATTGAGGACGCTCTGGGAAGAGTGCCATATGCATCTGCAAGCTTGTGTGTGCCTCACCTCCTGCTGTTTGGGAGTAAATTGGGATGATGCGGAAGCAAGTCTTGGGTAGTTGGGAAATTACCATGTAAAAATGTGCTTCTGTACCTCTGTTGCGTGTGTCTGTGCATGCTCGTGAAGGAATATTCATTACAGTTGTTATAGGAACCATAATGTGCCTGTGTGAGTAAAACAAGCTTGGCCATTTATACTAAAAAGGTAAAAAAGATAAGGTCTCATGAGTTCTCCTGCAAGTTAAGAATTCCCCACCCCATTTGAAGTTTCGTCTTTCTTGATACAAGCAGAAGGAAGGAATGCATGCCTGTGAGTAAGTGCAACATCATGTGGCATAGTTTACACTGTTACCTATAACTTCTATGTTGATTATTTTGCTCTTCTAGTTATTGGGTCTTCAGTGAAATGGCTGAGGTTTTGGGGACGGCTTTACTTCCACTGACTTTGTTGTGGGAGCAGTAAACATTGTGGGCTGCTTGATGTGATAGCCTCTTACACCAGTGCAGCAAGCATTTGCCAGCATCTGTAGCAGTTTGCCGTAGCAGTTTGCCACAGTAGCTTGCCTCTTTTTTGTACATTTTCTTTTTTTAATGTCACTCTTAATTTGTCTGATTTGCTCTACATTAACACGGAAGCTTTGAAATCTTCGTGCTGTCTTGTTTCAGTTCATTAATGAAACAAAAAGAAGTAATAGTGAGAGAAGATAAAGAACCCAGAAGATCTTTCAACATAATCCAAAAATTTTTAAACAGTGTGTAGTGGACATATGTAAATGTATGCACTTATTGTTTAGCACCAGGAGCAAGTAGACATATGGGTACTCATCCACACTATATTTTTGGGTTTGACAGACCTTTAAATATGCCTATTCTAAATTGATCAAATATATAAATTTCTAAAGGAATAATTTATGTAGCTACTACTAATTTCATGTCTTTCAGATGATTCCTGTTCTACAAAATAACTTTTCCAGTGCCCTTTGCCAGAGTTTTGGTTTTGAGTGATTTAGGAGGTGCTGATCTCTTTAATTATGCATAACTACTTTATAACACTCTGTTCTAACTCTGTATTTTCAGAGGCAGACTAAGATATGTCTTTCCATTAACAAAAAAGGGGTCAAATCCTTAAAGCCTGCTCTGAAAGCTTACCCACAAAGGTAGCTGCCATAAGTTCAAATTATTTTTGGTATTTTAATCTGACAGTAAATCTTGACCCATAGTATCAGGTAGCTGCTTTCTGTACCTATGCATGGGTATTTACCTATATTTCTGCCAATGCTGAGCGTGGTCTTTATTTCATTTTTAAAAATGCTTTTAAAACAAACCAGAACTCAAGAAATCTCAAAATGCACAAGGTTTTGTGTTTAACTGGGGAGCAGTCCAACAGCCATGGCCCTACCCTTCCCAAAGGCGATCCGACTGAGGAGTCGGCACAGGTCAAGGATAATGCAGCTTGGTAACGGAACCGTAAATAGGTCCCTACAACTAATCTGCTGTGCCACCCCCGCGTTGCCTCGAGCCTTCCTTGAGGGACGGATTTGACGCCGAGCTGATGGCCGTGCGGAGGGCGGGTGGCTTCGGTAACGCACGTCAAAGGCTTCTTCTAGAAAGAGCAGGAGCAGCAAGGTTCTGCCAGGTAAATGCAGCTCCCTGCTGGGGGAATGAGTATGTTTTCATCCTTCGAGGAGCGGAGCCAGCAGCACAGACCACCGCTGCAGGCTCTCGGCCAGCGGCACCACAGCTGCTTTTAGGCAGAACAGCATCTGCCAGCCCGGAGCCGCCTTCCAATCTCCTGCAGCCTCCGCTCCTCTCTAATGCAGCGGTAAACAGCCTGCAGATGTAGAGTCAAAATTATGGTAAGGGATTAAAATATTAGGGCACTGTTGTTTGTGCCAGTTGTTATGCTCCCTGTGGAAAACAACAGAAAAAACTCCATCTGATGAAATTGAAAACGGCGATCGGGTTGTCAGGATTTTAGCTTAGTGTCTTACGTAAGTATTCCTGTGTGTCAGAGCAAATCTCCATGGAGCACTGCTTTGTGTATTGGTGTGGGGTGTCAAAAATGCGTGGCTAAAAGACAGCTTAATAAAATTTAATTATTTACATGTAAGCTAAAAATGCGAGAGGTTCTTAGATCTGAAGGCTGTTAGATGTTTTAGTTTGAAATATTCAGTGAGAGCAGGATGACTAAAGCAGAGCTGGAAAATACTGGAGGATCACATGAGGGCTAAAAATACTCACGCTATGACAGGGAAAATAACCAGGGCAGAATGAACTGTTTGTGCACGAATGCTTTATATATAATGTGCTTGCCATCGAAGAGCCAATTGCACAAGAAAAAATTTATGTACCATTTTTGCTTTAGGGAAATGGTACATCCTACTGCGGCAGATGTGCTGTAAATTAATTTTGAGGGATAAAAATACTCAACAAAACTAGTCCTTATTTTTAGCAGCTAGCGATACAATTAGGACTCCTGGGAAACTAGAGAATGCCTTCTAATGCTTTTTTTTCTTTGCTTTCCACCCAAACATGCCACCTTTTTCCCCAGCTGGCAGGCAGTTGGTACTGGCGATGGCAACCTCTGCGCGCGGTGGTGCGGTGCTCCGGGACGACGTGGCAGAGCTGGAGATAGGAAGAGCCGCGGGGCGACAAACTGAAAATGCTTTTGTGCCTAGTTCATATGAGGCCACGGAATTGTACCAGCTGATGGGAACAGCATGTGCAGTGGCGGTGCTGGCCTGGGAGGTAGAGGGGAAAGTGCCTCAGCCTTAATGCAGACGCACCCCTTCTGCCAGCATGAGGAGGGCGTAATTTTTAAACACACTGAGCCCGAGAATTTAGACCACGAAGCAGCGCTGCTTGCAGTGCAGGAGCCAGGGCCTTTTCTTTTTTTCCTTTTTTTCCTTTTTTTTTCTTTTTTTCTTTTTTTTTTCCTTTTTTTTCTTTTTTCTTTTTTCTTTTTTTTTCTTTTTTCTTTTTTTTCTTTTTTTTTTTAGAAAGAAGATTGTGTTTGAAAAACAGTGGTGAAAATTGCTGTCTTAATTTTCAGTGTACTGTGGGTGTGCTTTGAATGTCTGTGTTGCTCGAATTTTTGCATGGTCTTTCGTGTTTCAGTGTGCATTTTGTCACATACTTTCTTTCAGATTTTCCTTTTGAGAATGCTTTCTCCTTACAGCTAAGCAGAAAGTCAAATTTTAGAAAATGCAGGTTTTTAAGAGCATTTCAAATTTTAAATTGCATTCTTCTGTTAAGCCTATGTAGAATAGTTTCATCCATTGAAGATGAATGCTTGCATGCTTGAAGATGTTTCTAGAGAAAATAGGGGTTTCAGTTGAGAACAATTAATAATTGCCATTAAAATGTTCGTTACTTTAAATCTAAAGAAAAGTCTTCATTTACAATGGGGAAAAGGCTGTGGTTAGTTCCCATCTATCAAATCTCCTTCTATTAAAGATGAATAGAGGGAGTCATGCCGTCAATAAAACTTTTTCAGCTGGCAAGTAGACTCCGTCATATGTTCTTGCTTGGATTGCTCTGTTGAAATTTGTAAAAGGTGATTCAGTTTCAAGTATTCGCACAGCTTTGCCGGTTGTCTGGCAGTGATGGTCAACGTAGAGCTCATCAGGCTGTACTGTAGCCAGCAGCAGTGGAGGTATGGAGAGCTGAGGGGACAAGGGGTCCTGCCACCCAGGGGAAGTTAGTACCACAAAATAATTAGGCGTCTGCACCGCAGCATGTTGGGATGCTGAAAGTCGAGTCAGATTGTCTGAGGTTGTTTCATTCCCATTAGGCATCATTTGTCATCACTTATGCCATGAAGCATCCCTAAATTGAGCCGTTTCTCGCATCCCAGTGTAGCTGCAACAATAAGCGTGTGTGAATATTAATTCATCTACTGTTCTCACTCATTTGTTTTAAGTTGGTGTAGAGTTTTTCTTTAGCTCGTGAAGAAATTGCTAGCTCTGTGGCCTCTTGGTGGGTTTGCTTTTTCTGCTGTGGCATGAGTCAGGAATATTCACTTTATGAAGTCCTTTAATTTGACTGAAGATATACTGTGAGTGATTCCCAAATTCCACTGAAGCAGTGGTTGTGAGGGCTCAGCCAAGTCTCGTGCTTGCTCAGGGTTTCCATTGCTCTCCATGCTGTCCTCACGCACGTCCACACTCTTCGTGCACGTGTTTCCTTGGAATTTTACATAAATATTTAACAGCATACTAATTACTCATATAGCTTCAAGGAAGATTTCTCTCTAAACATTAAATAGGTCTCTTGTCTGCAAGACTGCGCTTGTGATGTAAATGACCTGGAATTCGCAGCCTAGCTTTGTTGTACCCAAAACCTGCACAGTGCCGACAGCCCCTGTTTTAAATTGCAGAAGTATACATCTGTTTGTAAAACTTGTATCTTTAGCAAAAAGAACAGTAAAGCTGAAACTGGAGGGGATATGTTTAATTGTGATGGGTCTGGCTAGTAATTGTTTCTGGAACATCACAGATAAAAAACTGTAATGCATTTCAAAGCTGGTTCGTCTAACTTATTTCAGTACAAGAACATAATAATTTGTCTTTCAACTGGGAATTTATTTTTCCCATCTCTGCTGCTGTTATATGGGCAGGTACAAAAAGTTATCCAGGTGCTAACTGAAGCATCTGTGATACTGTTTAAAAAAAAACCCAACAAACCCCAACCTTTCTGGGCAACTTGTTTTGGTATTTGATCACCCTCACAGTAAAGAAATTTTTTCGTATGTTTAAATGGAATTTCTTGTGTTTGTGCTCTCGTCCTTTTACTGGGCATCGCTGAAAAGAGCCTGGCCCCATCTTCTTTGCACCCTTCCTTCAGGTATGGATAAGATCCCCCTGAGCCTTTTCTTCTCCAGGCTGAACAGTCCCAGCTCTCTCAGCTTTTCATCACACGTAAGGTGCTCCAGTGCATCAGTCATCTTTGTGGCTCTTTGTTGGACTCTCTCTAGCATGCCTGTGTCTCTCTTGCACTGGGGAGCCCAGAACTGCACCGATGTCCTGGTTTCAGCTGGGGTAGGGTTAATTTTCTTCCTAGCAGCTGGTATAGTGCTGTATTTTGGATTTGGGATGAGAACAATGTTGATAACACACCGATGTTTTAGTTGTTGCTAAGCAGTGCTTACACTAAGTCAAGGACTTTCTGGCTCCTCATACTGCCCTGCCAGTGAGCAGGCTGGGTGTGCACAGGAAGCTGTGAGGGGACACAGCCAAGACAGCTGAGCCAAACTGGCCAAAGGGATATTCCATACCGTATGACGTCATGCTGAACGTATAAACTGGGGGTAGCTGGCTGGGGGGGTGGCGGTCACTGCTCAGGGGCTGGCTGGTCAGCGGGTGGTGAGCAATTGCATCGTGCATCACTTGTTTTGTGAGATAATAATAATTTTAATTATTATTATTATCATCATCATCACCATGATCATTATTGTTTTCCTTTCCTTTTCTATCCTATTGAACTGTCTTCATCTCAACCCACCAGTTTTACCTTTTTTCTGATTCTCTCCCCCGTCCCACCGCAGAGGGGAGTGGGCGAACGCTCTGTGGTGTTTAGCCGCCAGCACTCCAGGTGTGGCCTCACCAGTGCTGAGGAGAGGGGCAGGATCGCCTCCCTCGACCTGCTGGCAACGCTCTTCCCAACGCAGCTCTCCCGAGGAGGCTGTTGGCCTTCCTCGCGGTGACGGCGTGTTGCCAGCTCACACACAACTTGGTGTCCACCAGGACGCCCAAGTCCTTTTCTGGCACACTGCTTTCCGGACTGTTGGCTGCCGGCGTGTTCTGGGGCGTGGGGCTGTGCCTCCCCAGGGGCAGGGCTCTGCACTGTTCGAACATGACGGTAAGCTTGGAAAGGAGTTGGTAATGGGTAACGTTTATGGCACGGCTTACAATGCAGTTCTCTCGGTGGTCAGTGAAAAGAGCTGGTCATCAGATATTTCATATATCAAATATTTGTACAAAATTTTGTGCTTTCTCAGAATATGTAAATGGGTCATATACAAATATTTTCAAAGAAGATATGGTGTTGGACAGAATTTAAACTTGCTTAGATTATATAGCCCCTCTGAGCAATGCCTTAGGAGTTATTCCAGACTTGCAGTAATTGACTGCAAAGCCATTGTGATGCTCAATAGCAAAGTCATTAAGCCTACCAAGATCTTTCATCTCCATTTAGAAATCCGGCTGTCTCCAGTACTTTGCACTGCTTCACCAACCAGCATCCTTTAATTCTTTTATGAAATTAAGAATTTTATGAAATTTAATTCTTTTATGAAATTCTTTTTATGAAATTAAGCTTCTGTTAGAATGGGAGGCTTACCTCTGAGCTGATTCTAAAACTGATGTTTCAGAATAAATGTGCAGTAAAGCTTTCCCCCCCCCAGGAAATTTTAAATTAGAAATCCCTGGGCATTCTCTGTTGCAATTAAATTCTATCCAGCTGTCACTGATACAGTCTGAAACGTTCAGGTTATTTAGCTGTTTTTTATCTGCGTTACTGAAATTGGAATATCGTGCTCATAGATCTGATCCTGAGCAGTGGAGCAAAAGTTGATTTCTTGTGATTTGTCTGGACTTTCTAAAGCTTGGTAACACTTTGCTGTAGAAATTCAAAAAGCTTTTGTTGTTTTCAAAGGCGGGCAGAATGTAATGGGGTGTATTGGTGCTATCCAGCCCTCTCTGTCCGCAGACGGCAGCAACGTGAGCTTGCTCAGCACGCTCCAGGAGGGCACCTCAGCTGCAAATGAGAGAGAATAAATACCTGGGGATTAAATGTTTGTGCTTGCTCTGCCCTTAACTCTCTCTGCAGGTTAGAGAGAGGTGTGCACATAACGATTTGGCTTTCTGTGATCAGTACCCCGACCTACAAAGAGCTAGCTCGCTTCGCAGGGACGTTGAGCGTGAAAGGGAGCCATATGCCGTGGCTGCACAACGTGCCTTGCTTAGGTCTTGCACCATGGCCCCCCAGAAGAAGTGGTGAAGAGTTGATAGGCCGGGAGATGCTGCCTTAGAAAAGCTGAGCAGCTTCTCCCACGCTTGCGTGCAGGTGCTGCCTGGAGAAACTCCAGTGCTGCCTTCAAAGTAGAAGAGGGGTAGTTGGCAGAGGTGGGGAGCTGCGTCGACTGGCCGAGGTTTCACATCTGAAGGTCCGTAGCTTGCTTTACAGCACTAAATTTTCAGTTGATATCCTGAACCGCTTCTTGCGGGTGTAGAATACAGTAAGAAATAACTGTTGATACCTTGGTTTAGTGTCTATATATATTATTTTAAATGTTGTATAGGTAACTGTTGCAGTTGCAAGTATTCGTTAAATAACTTGAGGCCCAACTAGAATGCTATAGTCAAGGTGATTATTCCATGTGTGTGTTTATCTTGCTTAATTTGACACCAGTTTTCTTCTGTTTATCTGCTAATCCAAATGAAAGTTATTTTCCTGGCTTTGAGAGCATCTTAACAATCCTGCTCTGAAGTGGATGATTTTTAGTTAGTCAAAATATGGACTGAACCTAGAAAGCAGGTGTAAAAGCGGGGTGCTACAGTTTGTGAAATTGCCTAAAGAGAGAAATAGTAGCAAAAGATCTTGGCATTTTTAATATTTTTCCACAAATGATTTATTCTTTGCTCATCTAAGTATGATGTGAAAAGAAGTTTAATTTCAGGCATGTACACAGCACTGAATTTTCCCAACCTTTAGTGAGTCTGTGTATTGTATCTGAAATCTGCTAGAGGTGAGTTTGTATATGTAACTATAAGGATTTTGGCATGGAAGTTATTGGGCTGGAGTCACCAATTTAAGAAAAAAAATTTTTTTTTTTTCCTTATCTGACTCATTTTAAGGAGCATAGAAAAAGAGGGTGGACATCTTGCATGGAAGTGCTTACACAAGTCAACTGAATTATCAAGTTGTTTGTTTATGTTCTGTTGGCATTAGGTGACCCAGTTAATACAGTTGTCCTTAAGGGCAGGAGGAGATGCGTGTTACAGAGAGAAGCCGGTGACTAAATCAGAAAAGCCTAAGCTAGCGGGATTAAATAAGCCATGGCGGGTCTCCTTTCCCATTGCTTTTCAGCTCCTCCAAGGGCCCACCAGACCCAGTTCTAGGTCAGCGAGACTGCGTGAGGTCCCCGGTTTGGTCATACGGGCAGCATCACCAGTCGTCTTGCTCCCCCTCCTGCCTTTCCCTGCCTCCTTGCCATTTCCTCCTAGTAATGCTTTTGTAAAACATTGGTTTTTACAGTTAATCGCTTTATTAAAGTGTTGTCTGACACGGGGGATGCGTGGTGGGGATGACAACTTAGAACGGTTTGTAGCGTGCCGTAAATCAAATAATCTTATGGGGGGAGCCGCTGGCGAGGTGTGGGGTGGCAGGTGGTTGCTGCGAAAGCTGGGGCAAACCCCTCCGGAAGCGGTGACTGGAAGCCCAGAGCTCAGCTGGGTGCTGCTGGGTTTGGGTGTTCTCCCACACCCGGTGCGGCCCAGGCCTCAGAGCCGGCGGCGTTTGCTGGAGGAGGACGGCCACGGAGCCCGTCAGCACGTCCAGGTAACTGTGTTTTGCCCTTTGTAAGAAGCAGTGGTAAACGTGGGTGCTGCAAAGCAGGACTCCCGGTTCACATGCCTGCTTAAATAAATCAAATAAAATAGGCCAGAGAGAGGGGTGAGTTTCTGTTCTGTCGTCTTAGCCCGAGCAATTTTTGTGCCAGATGTACGTTCGCTCCGTCTGAAATTTATTCCCAGTCGGCGGGAGCGAGGAGAAGGTTCCGAGTCGGAGCGCGGCGCCGGCGGGAGCCCAGGCGAGGCGGACGGCTGCGAGCCGGGCGCTCCCGTACCGGCGCTCGGCGCCCGCGCCGGGCAGCCGCTGAGGAGAGGGAAGACGGAGGGGCAGAGGACGGTGCGAGGAGCCGGCTGCGAGGCTCGTGTGAAGGCACCGCCAGCCCTTCCCCATGAGCGCGCCGGCGCCGGCGTGCCGCGGCGTTGTGAGAGCGGGTGTCTGCGCGCGCCCGCTGCTTGCCGGTTTTTAAGTTGCCCCGTATTCTGGCAGATTTGCAGTGCAAGTAATTAAAAGCAAATAGCGAAACCGAAGTGGATCAAAACTCATCTCTCCGTCACTATGGCAACTGGGAGTTCGCTGATGGATTTCATTCTGCGTGCTCTGCCTGAATTTCAATGGCCTTGTCTCAGGGACGGTTTACATGTGAGAATGAGGAAAGCACAGGGTTTTTTTTAGCTGAGCTTTTTCAAGCCTGTCTTTCTCCAGAGGAATTGAAGATAGACCTGTTATTGGGCTATCTAAACATTGGGCTGGGGGAATGGTCTGTTAATAGCATATTTTTTAAAGCTGAAAGCTGCTCACAGCTAAGGGAACTTTACATTTGTAGTTTTATGTTTATTTTAATTTCAGAGTTACTTCGCTCTCAGTAGCAAACTCAAACTGCCAGGAAATGTGGGGTTTTTTTCCTTTCCCCCAGGTGTAGCAGCACCAGAACTTCCTCCACTGTCACCTTGAAGTAACAGAGAGAACGGCTGGCTGTAAAACAAATACTTTTGTTTCAGTACCAGGTTAATAGGAATGTATTTATTATGGGGATAAATCTCAATTATTATTTATTTATTGTACTTTTCAGGTGCTGCTAAATCCAGTCCGGCTTCTAAACCAGGATCAACACCTTCTCGCCCATCTTCAGCAAAAAAAGCTGCACCAAGCAGCTCAGCATCCAAATCAGATAAAGATTTGGAAACTCAAGTCATACAGCTCAGTGAACAGGTAAATTTGCTTTAGGCATAAAATTAGTTGCAGTCATTGTCACAGGCAGGCATGACATCTAATATTGCCCTCTGCTGAATGATGCCCTCCAGAATTATGAAGGGACAAAAGGCTGAAATAGCTCAGCTGGGAAGAAAAAAGTGATTTATTGTTAGAAATAACACCTGACAGAGATGACTGGTGTTCGCCAGTATTTTTAAAAGGTGATCTTAGGAATGTCAGGTAGGTCTTGCTGAAGTATGGTAATTTTATTAGATTTTGAAATGTATCTTTTATTTCACTTGGAGAGGAAAAATCCCAATAGTGTCTTTGCTCTTGTGTACTATAAATTTCAAATAAATAATTTTAATGTGTCGTTGTTGAGAAAATAAGCCTGTTTGCAATACCAAGGTGTCAGAGACTTGCAGCTGAATCAAGACTAGCTCATTGTACTCCCCTTTCTGGAAGGAAGGTGTTAAGAAGGTAATATGCCTTTTTCATTTAAAAATGTGATCTACCTTGGGGAGAATAATTAGTTATATTATAAATAATGTTCTGCAATATAATTAATAAAGTTTCAGAATTTCTTTAATATTAGGAATGTAAGGGCTTAATTTTCAGTTATGCTATGGAGCTTCTCTCTCATTACCAGACATACAAGAGTGTCTGCACTGGGCATGATAAATAGCTGCATCTGGCTCAAGGCTGTGCTGTCAGAATGGTGTAAACGCCACTAGTATAAATGAGGGCTAATCCCTGTATTTCTCCTGGATGGGGAAAATGGAAAGGAAAAACCTCATATTTTAGAGCCTGAGCTGCCTGGCAGCTGCATTCAGGAAGAAGTTGTTATTCTGGATCAAGTATAATTTTCCACAATTATGGGCATTTCGTTTTCATACTTTCATTGACCTGAACAACAAAGATTTCAGTTTGTTGGGGCGCGGTTTGTAAATTCTTGGTTACTGTTATGTACTTAAGGTGGTGGACGGGTAGCCACATCCCAAACATGATGTACTGCAGATTCAGTGTGTAATTCTGAGCAGCAGAGAACACAACAGTTTCCACCAGCCTTACAAATGGGCCTTTTGATTGTTGCTGTAACAGAAAAGTTTTTAAATGTTGCACGAAGAATGGATGTATACGTTTTTTTTTCTAATAGAATTTTTTTTACTTTGAATCAATGTAAGAATGGAGTTCAAACATCAGCTGAATGCAACTTAAACCATTACATTTGTACTCAGAAGTCAGAATGTGTTCGCTTCAGCAAGAAGAGTTGGTTGGGATCTGAGCAACATAAAAATATTTGATCTTTACTAAAATAGGCAGTCACTGTCACATTCACTGCTAATGTATTCTTAGCAAGTTCCATGTGTGAAAACCTTAAGCTCTATATACAAATAACCCTGAGGGAAAACTGATTATTTCCGCCATCACAGAAGAGGAGAAGAAATGTTGAGCATTTGGAAAGTTGGTGTTTTAATAGCTAGTTTTTAAGAGACCTCTTCCAGCTAGGATGGTCTGGAAGACTTTTTTTAATGCTGGAGCGTTTGGTATTTCATTTCCCACTAATGGTTACTTGTGCACCCCAGCATATAACTTAAGCCAAAAAAGTTATGCTGCAAGCATCTCTGAGCCAGGTTTTACTGATCCCCAGTCTGAAAATGCTGGAGGAGCCAAATTCCCCTTTTTTTACCATTTTCCAGCAGCCAGGGACATAAGGGCAGCAGCCACTTCTACTCCTTTGCTGTCTTGATTATGAGTAAGAAATGTTGAATGGTGTCTGTGGAAATCAAATGCTTATGTGGCTGTAACAGATTATTTTTTTTTCCCCAGCCCTTTCATGGATGGCAGCTAA
Source organism: Phaethon aethereus (assembly GCF_964289735.1). Taxonomy (NCBI): domain Eukaryota; kingdom Metazoa; phylum Chordata; class Aves; order Phaethontiformes; family Phaethontidae; genus Phaethon; species Phaethon aethereus. The sequence continues at coordinate 48,178,761 of NC_138582.1, read as the reverse complement.
GGGTGATTGAAACATCTGAACTTCCATGCAATTTGTAGAGGAAAAATTTAAGTAGTGGGGCTGTCCATACACTATATTTTACAAAAAGGTTGCTTAATGAGCTATTTGCAATAATAGTAAGTCATCCATAATATTTGCTAGTTTAACGGCTCCCAACAATCTTAAAGTTTCTCTTAAAAGGGTCTTAGCTATTGCCTTGGTCTGTGTTAGTAAATTAAATACTTCCAAGGAACGTCACTGTGCACTGGAACTCGGTTACCCATAGCATTAAAATGCTTAAGCCGTCCCTGCTGTGTTTTTGGTCTGTGCCAGCTAGTACTCTCCCAAAGAGTTTGAGTGCAGTTGAGGAGACAGCACAGACCAGGGACCATTACATATGGAGAAGGGACCTTTATATATGGTGAAGGGTCCCAGGAACTGTTAACTGTATACTAGTATACACATAGTTTCTGAAAACAGCACTGTCTTGGCTGTGTGTCTACAATATATTTGATATTTGAAAAGTCCATGATATTTGAAAAGTCATGTCAGTCAGGTGAAGTCCCCAGTGACTGGAGAAAGGGAAACATTGCACCCATCTTTAAAAAAGGTAGCGAGGAAGACCCTGGGACCTACCAACCCATCAGCCTCACCTCTGTGCCTGGGAAGATCATGGAGCAGATCCTCCTAGAAGCTATGCTAAGGCACATGGAGGACAGGGAAGTGATTCAAGGCAGCCAGCATGGCTTCACCAAGGGCAAGTCCTGTCTGACCAACCTAGTGGCCTTCTATGATGGAGTGACTGCATCAGTGGACAAGGGAGGAGTTATGGATGTCGTCTGTCTGGACTTCTGTAAGACCATTGACACGGTCCCCCACGACACCCTTCTCTCTGAATTGGAGAGATATGGATTTGATGGGTGGACTGCTGGGTGGATGAGGAATTGGTTGGACGATCGCATCTGGAGGATAGTGGTCAACAGCTCAATGTCCAGGTGGAGATCGGTGATGAGTGGTGTCCCTCAGGGGTCCGTACTGGGACCAGTACTGTTTAATATCTTCATCAGTGACATAGTGGGATCGAGTGCACCCTCAGCAAGTTTGCAGATGACACCAAGCTGAGTGGTGCAGTTGACAGGCCTGAGGGATGGGATGCCATCCAGAGGCACCTGGACAAGCTCGAGGAATGGGCCTGTGTGAACCTCATGAGGTTCAACAAAGCCAAGTGCAGGGTCCTGTACCTGGGTCAGGGCAACCCCCCTCAGGCTGGGGGATGAAGGGATTTGAGACCAGCCCTGCCAAGAAGAACTTGGGCATACTGGTGGATGAAAAGCTGGACATGAGCCAGCAACGTGTGCTTGCAGCCCAGAAAGCCAACAGTCTCCTGGGCTGCATCAAAAGAAGTGTGGCCAGCAGGTCAAGGGAGGTGATTCTGCCCCTCTACTCCACTCTAGTGAGACCCCACATGAAATACTGCGTCCAGCTCTGGAGCCCTCAGCACAGGAAAGACATGAACCTGTTGGAGCAGGTCCAGAGGAGGGCCGCCAAAATGATCAGAGGGATCATGGAACACCTCTCCTATGAGGACAACCTGAGGGAGTTGGGGTTGTTCAGCCTGGAGAAGAGAAGGCTTCGGGGATACCTTATTGCAGCCTTCCAGTACTTAAAGGGGGATTATCAGAAAGATGAGGACAGACTCTTTAGCAGGGCCTGTAGTGATAAGACAAGGGGTAATGGTTTTAAACTAAAAGAGGGCAGATTTAGACTAGACATAAGGAAGAAATTTTTCACAATGATGATGGTGAAACACTGGCAGAGGTTGCCCAGAGGAGGTGGTAGATGCCCCATCCCTGGAAACATTCAAGGTCAAGTGGACGGGGCTCTGAGCAACCTGATCTAGTTGGAGATGTCCCTGCTCATTGCAGGGGGATTGGACTAGGTGACCTCTAAAGGTCCCTTCCAACCCAAACTATTCTATGATTCTGTATGTACTTAATCTCTGACCTGGCTCTGCAGTCCTGTGACAATAAGTATTGTCAGAGAAAAGATCCATTAGTAGGAACTGTTACCCTTGTAGACATTAGCTGGATTGCAGAGAGGTACTTCTGGTCCAGAAACAGAGCATGGGAGTTAACAACCACTGTTCCTCATACAAATAGAAGGAAAAAGTAGCATGTGGATGTGCTAATTACCTGAAGAAAAACAAATTAATGTGTCACAGCCAAGTAGCTGATATGTAACTGAAGAAAAGCGTATCGGTTTGGCTTTAACAGTGTTTACTGTATACTGTAGTTAGCTAACCGTGTACATATAGGCATAGTTTAATGATTCCGTTTCTTAAAATGGAGTGAATTTATAGGATGAAAACAGGAGAATGCCTGCATAGTAAATAGGTCGGAAGGGAAGATGGTCTGAGCTATTAGCTGCCAGTGTTTCAGCTGAAGTTCGTTGTTTTCCCAAGCTCTAGCAAGCACATAGCCAGAGATCTGGAAGCAGTTACGTTCGCGTTCTGTCTGGATGCAGGCGTTGCTCTCAAGGAACATGCTGCTGCAGATCCAGAAGACACGTCTTAAATGAGAGGTCTTCATCTATACACCAAAATGCTGTAAACTCTTGTTCCATTTTGCTATTCCTACTTTCATGACTAACTAGTTAATTTTAAGGTGACTGCTCATTGTATCAATCATAGATTCAAACTGTCACGGGAAGACTTGGGTGTCACACTTGGGCAACTGGTCAGAAATGGGTTAGTGCGTGAATGAGAAGCTCTGAGATCCTGCCCTGGTAACAGGTCACTTCCGCTGTCTGACACCTCTGAGAGTGCAAGCAAAGGTCAGAAAAAGGCTTCGCCAGCTCAGCAGTTATGGAAAAATGAACTGATAGGATTTAGCAGGTTGTCAAAGCATTGTTTGAACTCTGCTGGTATTTTCACTAGTGAAGGAAATAAATTAGCTTGCAGCAGAACTGGCAACGCAGAACTTTCTATTAAATTGTATCAGTTCATTGAAATGTACTCTGATGCGATTTAATTTATTTAGCATGTTTGACTTAGAAAATCATTTGTATAATTGCAGGCCTTAAAATGTGGATGCTAATTTGGCTGTAATTTGGATGTGATTGGGGTCAGTGTGTTTACTGTAGACAGCTTCATCTGTGGTTATTTCTGTTGGTTTTTACACTGCTCTCCTCCGAATTTGAGAGCCACTTACACATTATCCTGATTGTATATACCCCATTAGACAGTAGTTTATCTGCTAGGTTCCCACAAAATTGTTCTTTTTTAAATATATATGTGTATGTGTGTGTATATGGATGTATAAAAATACATTGCAGCATCTGTCATGATTTATATGAAGCCTAATCGTTAACAGCTACGTTGCCCATAAATGACTTGCAGCAGTCTTAGTGGTGATATTGAGGCTGACAATGTGGCTTGAAGACGCTTGTGGACGAGGTTGCAAAGAGAAAGATACTTGGCATTTGAGAGAATTTGTTGATAGAAACAGCACATCAAGCAGAGCAGAAAGTCCATGGTGCAGCCAGTCACGGCATCAGAGTGCCGAAACACAGGTCTCTAACAGTTTGGTAAGTGGGGAGGCAGAAAAGGAGAGGTGAAAAAGCAATACGGCGGTACTCACGTTTGCAACTAGAGGACCTTTTAATTTCCTAACTAGACCGTTTCCCGTTGTGAGCTTTTCTGCTAGATCTGTGTATTTCTAAGCAAGGAGAAATTGTAGGTTTCCCAACAACTACACGTTAATCTAGGCAAAATAATGCAACTACTGAACTGAAAGTTTTATTAATTACCATTACATGACACTTCTGTTAGGAGGCAAGTCTTAAGTAGCCCTGATTCCTGAACTGCTGCCTTGGGTTTCAGTATGAAAGAGCACTGAGAAAATTGACCTTTATGGATCCAAGGTTAAGATGTATCCAAAAGGTATAATGGGGGAGCCTGACTATTACTATTCTGTATTGTATAAGGTTCAATCTAGCACTTCAGAAAAAAAAAGTGGCCTTCATCTTAAGCTATAAAATTGAAAATATATTTAAGATTGTTTAGCATGCATAATTTTAGACTGAGTTGTTTTGTTTGTAGTGCACCTCACAACTCATGCATCGCATGTTTGTTTACATGCAGGTACATTCATTAAAACTTGCACTTGAAGGCGTGGAGAAGGAAAGGGATTTCTACTTTGGCAAATTAAGGGAGATTGAACTTCTCTGCCAGGAACACGGGGGAGAGAATAATGACCTTGTCAATCGGCTAATGGAAGTCCTTTACGCTTCAGAAGAACACGTAAGTTCAAGCTTAATGTCTTTTATTTAGACAAAACAGCTTAATTTCATAAAAATTCATTGGCACAGTATTGGGTCATATCCTGTATTTAGGTCAGCAGAACTGTAGCAGTTGGGATTTCCATACCTCCTCCCCCAAAAAGGAAGTTTGCATTTGCAAACAACAGACTTCTCAGCTTGGGGAATGGGATTCAGGACGCTGGTTACTTTTCACTTCTTCGGTGTAGGTTTTGTATTCTAGGTGTGCTGAAGGTGATCTGGAAGGGGAGGGTGTGTGTCACAATTTTAAATTTATTTCAGATGGTTCTCAGCCTTAGTTTTCTTTTTCCCTCTTCCGCCTTTCTGCATGTAGTCTTTTACTTGTGTTCTTTAGCATGTTGAAAATCACAGAAATTCTGACAGAGGTGTTGTTCAGTGTCTACAGCTGTGAAGCTTCTCTAGCCCGTGCGGCAGTGCTGTAATATGTACAGTGCAGGTTGCCAAATACATAATTATATCTGCAGAGGTAATGCTCTTTAGCATTTATTATCCTCTTGCTATAGGCAAAATTCTTCCTTGTGCAAACCCAATAATCCTCCATTACCAAAATTTCAGAAATGTATTGTCTGCAAGATTAAGCAAGAATCTCATTGCATCTTAGACTTAGCTCTGTAGACACTGAACAAAGCAAGAAGCTGCAAAGGGTGCTGGTTAAATTCCTCAGATACATTCAGGGATAATGATTCAGTGGAGCTTTAGCTGCACTGCTCCCATTCATGCTAACGAAATCCCTGTATGCACTGTACTGACAATTGACCCTTCAGTCTCCAGTGGACGATGGCTTCGGCTCCGGTGTGTATAAGCATCCGCTTAATCTCTCAGCAGCACTGTGGTGCCGTAGGGTGTCTTCTATCCGTTCCCAGAAAGCTGCTGCAGCGCTAGTCAGCTGACGTCAAATTTGGTACCAAAAGCAGTGCCGAAGCAACTGCTAACTCCCGCGCTTTCCTAAAAAAGACTAGTAGAGCATAAACGAAAGTTAGGTGCGTAGAGGGACACGAGCTTGCCGCAGACAGGGGCCACTGCTCAGATGAGGAGTGACAGGGGAAAGAGGATTTGTTCAGTGGTGCAGGGAGGAGAGGAAAAGGAGGAGGAAACCATTATTTTCACAGGAATAAACAGTAAGACAAATTTGCCAGGCACGCGATAACAGGCTAAAAGATTTACATATACATAGCGGTCAGAGAAAATGTCTTCTGGATTCAAGAACAGTGATTTACTTATAAAGTAAAGCCAGAAAAATCCCTCTTCTCCCTGTACCCCTACCACATCTGTCTGTCTCGTTGGCTTAAATAGCAAGTGATTGCCCGCCAAGGAATGCGTTTGTTACTTCTTTTCCTGCAGTTTTCCTTACTGGCAGAACACATGACAAAATGTTCTACTTCAGTCCACACACCAGTGTTTTACCTGCTTCCTCCCTCCAAGCCGGTCTCTGTTGAAGGGCTCATCCGTGCCTGTGCACGCACTACGTACGGCATCCGTGCCTTTATCCAAAAGGTACCTGCATCTGGAGGCCGGGTGTGTCACTTCAGCTCCCCGGAGAAGAATACAGAGGCCATTCCCCATGCAAATTTTTTTGTACCTTTTAGTGGGAGACTTGGTCTCCTCATCTTCCGGGGTGCGTCTCCTTCTGGGCTTAGCAGATGGACTGTAATTTGCTGAGGGAAGACCCCAATGCATTAGCACTAAACCAAAGACTGTCGTTCCCTTGCTGATGCAGATCCTGCCTACTTTTTGTTTTCGGGCTTTGCTGTCTCATTGCCCTGCTTTGTACTTCAGTTTTGTTTTTTTATCTGTCTAATGAATTTGTCCCAAGTTCAATTCTATGTCTTGCAGCATTTTGCAGGTTAATCCCTTGGTAACAGCAGTTTGGATTTCCCAATCCTCAGATGGGAAATAGCCCCAATTCCCCAACCACAGGCAACTCCAGCATTCCTAGTTTCTTGCTAATGAGTTCATCGTAAATCCAGCTTAGATCGGTGTTCTTAATCTCTGTTTCAGAGCATCTCAAGTATACAGAGGCAAAGTTGGGGGAAAAAAAGGATTACATTAATTTTCAGGATTTGTGTCATTTATAAATGACGCTGTGGCCATGAGGCTTTCCTTCAGGAAAGGGGTGTGCAGTGATGCAGCTCACACGTACTGCACAAGTGACCCCTGACCAAAGCCTTCTGCTTGAATATTGTGACTAAAATTTGTTTTCAGTTCATACTTCCAATAACTGTTTGACAGCAATCGCCAACTCTTCCTTCCTAGCTGTAATTTGACAGGCCATCTACTGTATTCAACACGGCATAGAGTTCATGTCCTATTTTTCATACCAAATGTTCCTATTCAGAGGAGGCAAGTCTACCTTTATACTTAATTTTCTGTTAAGAAACTCTGCTTAGTTTAATCCTCCTAAAACAAAAAATAAGAAAAAAAGTCTGGACAGCACTTTAAGTGGCCACATCTCCCAGTAGCTCATAGGTCCCCCGTAAGCATTGCAGGCTGTCAGGTGAATTCTGTGTAGAATTATTCAGAATGCAAATATGGAGTTTAGTCCCTATAAAAAGCATTCTCCAGGGATTTTTATCAGGTTTGTGTCATGGTGGAGGAGTGGTGTTAATTATTTTTTCAGAATTCCAAGTCACAGTGTAGTTTCAACCATGTCACTTCATAAGCTTCTGTTTTGTTAAATTCAGTAAAGGCTAAATTTTTAAGACTTATTATTATTATTATTATGTCTTGATTTTGGTGAGTTTGAGTCTTACAGCACAAATATCAACCCACTGGGTTCCTTGTCTTCTCCCTTTTCTATTCCCTGTTACAGTTCTGTTTTAAACCATATTTTGCTGATGCAAAAAGGATGTTGTATCATTTAACATTTGGCTGATCAGTCTGTAATCCTTTGTAACTTAATTATAAATTGGTCATTTGTAATCCTACTTCTTCATCAAAAACATCAAAGCTGGCAGAGAACGGTGTTAAAAAAAGGATACGTTTGGGTGGTGGGGAGAAGTGGCCCCTACCACTCATGCTGTGGCTGCTATAGGCAGCATTGAGACCTCGGAGAGGACGTAAAGCATTTGGTCATACGGTCTTAGAGTAGGAGAGCTTCAGACTGATGAACTAGAAGAGGCTGTGTCTAGTTATGAAACCCAGAGCCATGTAGGTCTTGGCATAAAGCAACAAACGCAGGAAAACTTTTGCTTTCCTACATCGGCTGTTCTGGTTCAGCTCATGCAGGGGTTTGGTGAATTGCTCACATTTGATCTATCAGTTGCTCAGCTCAAGTTTCCAAAGCAATTGCTTGAAATGCAGTCGGTTTTGCATCTTTCTGCTCTAGCAGCTACTACAGCCGCTGCTCCTTTTGGAAAAGGCATACCCCCCCACCGCCCCCAGCAGCTGGATTTTGTAAAGTCTAGCTCTTCAGTCCACAAGCACACCTGAACGGTTTGAGGCAGGTGGATCAAAGGTCAAAAGAGAGCACCTCTCATTGTGAGACAGATGACCATGGTGGTGTAATCCCAGCCAGAAATAAATGCTCTAAACAGACCTTCCACCACTTTCCTTATGAGGGGGTGCTACTCTAGGAGATTTCGCGGTCCCAAGGTAACTGAGCACAGTGATTCTTGTCTTCTGCATTTCGTGTATTCATACAAGCTGTGCATACTGAGACGCACGTGTCCAAGTCTCAGAGCAACTTCTGAGGTAGGCAGATAAGATTGACCGTTTCCATCAAAGGTAAGCCTGGCAAGAGAGGAGCCACCACTCCTCAGAGCTGCAGAGTAGCTTCCCAAGCCACACCCTGCGGTTTTTCCTATCATATGCGTGAAAAGATCGCATGTACGTGACCTATAAAGTCTGCATGAGTGGGTTTTCTAATGGGTGTATCTCATAAACTCTGCGTAGACAGAGCCTATGGAACAGGTGCATTCCAGAGCAGGTCACCTCAACACATAAGGGGGGTCAGGGCAGATGGGGTTAAGGGAACACAGCTCGCTGTGGCTGGACGCGCCGCAGTTTTCTCACCCCGTGAGGCAGGGTCACGTTCTCACAGCTGTCGGCTTCTCTCTCTGAAACTCCTGTTCCCTGCAAGTCTTGCACTTCGCAGAAGATACGATTTTTACATACTACGCAAAAAGCTGTTTTGACATGATGTACCTACCGTATGTAATCAGGGCATCGCTCCCCTCAGAGGGCCATAAGAATCTCAGAATCATTAAGGTTGGAAAAGACCTTTAAGATCATCAAGTCTAACCATCAACCCAACACCACCATGCCCATAAGCTGCTCTGAACTATTCTGTGAAAATCCAAATTATGGCCTCCCTTTTCTTTTAAATTTTTGCCTCAAATTTGAAAACTTAGCAGTATCAATTTGTTAAAGCTTGTTGTTCAAGCCGCTTGCTTCTAACAAAAATTGCTGGGAGGCAGGCAAGTTCTGCTGAGGCACCGCATCAGGGATGCTGCGTTTTGAGTGGCAGCTCGGTGTCTTGGAAAAGCATTTTCCTTCAGAGCCGCCGACAGCGGAGCGCCGCTAATGCGGGGCAGAGAGTAGATGTGGGGGATTTCTTTCAGCGAAGCGTGCTCTGGAAAGATGGAAGCCGCTTGAGAGGAAAGCTGTAAATGCAGCTGCGCTTAATGGGAGTGCAGGACTAATGCTCTAAGAGTCAGCCAGACTTTCTGAGCTCTGATAACATCCAGCTCAACTCAAGACGCCAGGTCTGTCGTCTCTAAATCGGGAATTGTTTGAAACCGGTATCACCTGCCATGAGGATCCAGCCTTCCTTTTGGTCAGGGATTCTTCTCCCAATGGAAATACATATTTCAGAGAGACAGCTCTGGAAAACACTGTGCTTAGTAACCATTTGCAAAAGGCAAATGTCAATTAGTGATTAGTGCTTTTAACAGTAAATCAGTGAATACTGGACTCAGTTTTTTTCAAAGAAAACGTGTTTTCAAGTCTTGGGTTATATTTTCTGGCTGCCACTAAAAATCACTGTTTTGGTAACCTTTGAACTCTGGTCTAGTATGGGTATGTTATTTTGGGACAGTAGTAAGTGGCCTCAAAAAGGAGGCGGAGTTTAATTTTTAAAGCAGGTGATAGCAAAAGTGTCTTGTTCATTTAGTGATATAAACTTAGAGTGAAGAATGTGTGAAAACTACAGCAGACAGGTTCAGAAATCCTTGGACAAGCTGAAAATGGGAGGACATCAGGATGCTGTGATCATCTAACTGTTGAGCATCTCACCGTCTAGGTATTCAAAATGTTCACTCGTCGGAACAGTTAACAGTGATGTTGAAAACTGACACTTTTTCTGGGGAAGTATCAATACTACATATGCATTGATTAAAAGCAAAGTAAATACATTTTATTGTAGTATTACAAGATGCTGCTTTTCCCAGGTAACAGCCCATTTTGTACTTATGTGCATGAAAATTAGCAGCTTTAGGCTATGGCCTAGAACCATGGGGCGAGATTACATGGGGAATGCTTTCTGCTGAAGAACGTTTTTGGGGTCTTTTTCTCCCTGCAGGAGGGCCACACAGAAGAGCATGAAGGTGAAGAGCAAGTCCATGAACAGCCCCAGCAGCAGGAGGAGTACTGACTCACCCAGCGTCTCTGACAATTTTCGTTTTGTGTGAGAACTTTCTTCTGGAGAATGGAACATGTGCGGCCTCAAACTTGAAATCAGTTCACTCCCAGTCTGCCATTAACATTTATGTACCATAGTGAGTGCCAGCCAACCACTGCATTCTGTACCCATACTTTGCCAAGGTGCATTTGCAGACGTCTTCTTTCAGTGTATCTTCCCAAGAGGTTGTAGGGCTACATCACCTACTGTACATCACTGCAACTTCACCACTTGGCTGCTTGAGATTTGTTCTGCTCTTTAAAAAAAATATATATATTTATTTTTTTTTCTTTTTCGTCTTAAGTATGATACACTTGTAACTTGTTCTAACATATTTATATTGGCATTTTGTGTGGCAAGAAGTACCGTACCACTAGCTGTGTCTCTCACTTTGTGGTGCTTTCGCGTTTTTTAGTACATCTTCCTTGGGGCATAAATTCGGTCGAACAATTGGAATAAAGGGATACAGAGGAAGTCATACTCAAGCCATAACGATGAGGTGTGTTGTGGAGGAAAATGCTCCCGTTGCTCATGTTTATTCCTTTCCTGCCTTTACAAAATGGAAGGCAGAGCATCTGTTTCACTAGGAGAAATTTAAGTCCCTGTGTTAGAAAGCTTGTTAGAAAGCTGCATGGTATGTTTTTTGGCTTATTTCTGGAGGAACAGACATCCACTTAAGTTTTTTGAAAACCCTCCCAGTTTCCTGGCTAGTCAATAGACATTTCCCAGCTTTTCTTCCTTCCTGAGGAATCCAGTCCCAGCCTCCAGCTGCAGCTCTGCAGAGGCAGAGCTCAGTACTAATGGAGGAGAGAAATCTCCTAGACACAAGCGTAGCTGCAGGACACGATCTCTGCCGTCGTACTTGGCTTCCCACCCCTCAGAAGAGGACAAAGTAGGCCAGCCATTTCTTTTCACTATCCTTCCCCCCCTCTGCTGCCCTGGCCATACAAATCTGGAAGACAGAAAATTTCCTCTCTAGTGCAAGACATGGGGGGGGGAAACCAGCAACAGCACTAGCCCTGAACCCCCAGAACCTCCCTTTAAGTGGGTGGTGGACACCTCGCAGGGGGTGAGGCTGCTTCTGAAGCGCGGAGAGGCGGCGAGGAGTCCTTCTGGAGAGAGAGCACACACCAGAGGGGGCCCAGCTGACCGAGGGGCGCAGACGGTTCTGCGCTTGGCTGACCTTCCTCGGGTGAGGCCGGCGCGGCGCAGAACCCTGTCAGCCCTGGAGACACCTGCGGTGAGAGCCTTCCCTTCCAGTGCGCTCCCACTGCCCCGTTCTAAACAGCGGTATTTTATAAACAGAGGAATCTTGAAGTATATAAAACATTCCTTATTTTCCATGTAAAACTGCGCATTGTAGTCTCCCTGAATATTTAATGCTTGATGTTCTCGGTCTCTCACTTGATTTTTCTTAATTCTGGATTGTTACGCTGATCAGCAGGTACATGGAAGTCCCGTCCCAATCAGCAGTCACTGAAAAACTCCAAAGCCTATTGAACAGCTAAATTATCCTACGCTTTAGGAGTCTGTGAAGGTCTAAGCTCCCCGCTCACACTTCCACGGAAAGGTTTTCAATTAATCGGCCCCCAGCACACGCACCTGCGCGCGCAGTTTTCCGTTCCTAATCGATCCTTTGCAGCTATGGGGCTCTTAGTTACAGGCGAGCTCCCTCCTGTTGTGTTGCACCAGAGACAATATATAAAATACTGTTAAGCATTAGAACGGGTGTTTCCAGTTCCTTGATGGCTCCCCCGGCTCAGCAGAAGAGTTTCTGGACCCTGTGGGCTGAAGGTTTCCCAGCCCTGCCTCCAGCACTGACCGTGCGTCCTACCTGGTGACGAAGTGGAAGTACTGCAGCCCGCAGGCAGCGCTTCCCTTTCCCCGTTCCATTGCTTACAAATAAGGTCTGGTTTATAAAAGTGTGTATATTTCAAAATGAGTATTTCTGAGAATCACCACAAACAGGGGAATTGTCATTTTCGTTGTATTTGTGTTTATTAGAACATATGTACTTATTACAATTGTCATTGTAATAAACGGTAGTTCTTCATAATACTGTTGAACCGAAGAGCAGTTACTAATTTTTTCCAGTCTCCAGAACGTCCTTTAAACTGTGTGGGATTTCTGATGGGGCAAGGAGTTTCGGGATCCAGGCTATAAACTCAATGTCATCAGCACCAGTCTCTGCTTACTCGTGGTTCATTTCATCCTCCTGCTAATACTTGAGCAGATGCATGGGGAGCACTTCAAGAGGAAATGTTTTTCTGAAGGTGCAAGTGGTTGGGTTGCTGAGCTCCCCTGGGGGTTCATAGCCAGGCTGTTGTGCCTCTCTCCTTTTCTCTCTTTGAAGCACATTTTAAAAAAAAATTAAAAAGCTGAACTTCATTTCCTGAAAATTCCTTATCTCCTATTTCTGGTCTGAGGACCGTAGCCCTCTCACCGCTTGTGTCAAGGGGGGAAGTGACTGACGGAGGGAGCCAGGGCAGTAAAGTTCCTCATGGGCACTAGAAGTTTGGCATTTGGCTGTTCTGAGGGGAGAGCGATGCTCTGAAAGGGGAAAGAGTTGTCCTTCTCCCCCACCTCCTGTGAGTAACCCGTTCTTCCGTTATGGTTTTAATATGCATTTGTAATTACCTTTACTAAATAGCACACCATAAAGCTTTGGTTATATATTAAATGTAAACTGAAAGGAATGTAAACATATGTATTGTTAATTATAAATAGATAAGTAATGACATAATAGATACAAAAAATCTTATTTAGATGTATCAGTCATTTTACATTATCCACAAATTGTCGCATGGTAGAGTAGATTTTTGTCTGAATATGTGAATAACTTGACTTGCGTTTATCTTTTTACATATTTAATAAAAAAAATGTTAAAATCTGTCTAGCTCTAGAGACTATTCAAAACATTCTAGAATAATACTTTTCTGGTTTAAATACGTATTTTTGTTTCATTAGTGACTGCATATGGGAGCAGGAAGAAAAAGGCAGCTGCTTTAAAAAAAAAAGTTCACTTACTCTGTGTGTAGGCAGTATCTGTTTCCCCAAGAGCTCAGCAACACCATCCCCGTCTACAAAAAGGAAAATGCATGTATGTATGTGCATGTTACCAGAACTTTCTTCTTTATGGTAAATGCTTTCCAATTTCAGAGTAGTCAGTCTCTTGTTTCATCTCAGTTTCGATACCCCCAGCAGCCAGGAGGTGAAGAGAGCATTATAGCAAGGGCACTGAAGCTCCCAGTGGACTTTTCTTGCAATGGCCAAGTACTCAGGGATGAATCTTCAGTGCAGTACCTAAAAGCTGCCTCCATTTTCGATTAAAATATTAGGTTTTTTGAGGAAAAAGGGGAAACTTCACTGTAATTCTCACAGTTCTGATCTTTTGCAGCATGAGGAATGTTGCTACAGTAACTGCTGCTAAACCTCCAGGGATTTGAGCCTTGGGTCAGGACCTCTTTCTGCCATGGGTTGAAGCTCCGTGGTTGCGTGCCACTGCTGAGAGGCCAGCCTGGGCCCCCGGCTTCCTCCAGGTACCCGGGGCTGAGGCCAAGCCCCACTTAGGGAAGGTTTCTGGTAGATGGGGGGAGGATGAAGCCAGAACCAGAAGAACCCATTTCCAACCCTGGCACTCAAACCTTGGGAGAGCAGCGCTAGTTTAGTTGCTTTTCATAAAACTAGGGGGGAGGCATGTCTTAGTTGAAGACTTTCTGCCATAATATTGTAACCAAAAAAATTGTTGTTAGGTCATCTTCACACTGTTATTTGACTTTTTTGCAAAATAAATCAGTGACCATACTGCCCTATGAACAAAGCATTTTTATTCCTGTTCATTGAACCACTTACCATGGAAGACAGCTAACAATTCAGTATATACACTGTGCAATACATGGTCTGTTTTTATATTTGTCTTTATAGAGATTGTAGTGACAAGTTGCTTTAAAAAGGAAAAAGAAAGTTATTTGCCGTGTCTTCATATAGAATGTGAAAAAGCTGGAGCTTAATTTCCTTTAAAAGTGATACTGTACTTCTCTTTAGAAAGGTGCGAGTGCAGGCAGGTTGTGGCAGTTCAAGTTTTATAATTCCATTTAATGAAATATTTCAAAATACTCCATTACAATGCATCAAATTGTGCCACTTCTGTGACCCTTATTTCCAACTGTTTGATAAGTAAGTGCAAGACAGAGGGAAAAGGGAAGCCTGTCCACAGAGTTCCTCCAGTACAACCACATTCAATCCAGAGGTATTTTTGTTAATTTTATTCTCTTTCTTTTCCCATCAGGACTTACTTCAGATACTTTTGGTGGATGGGTTAAATATAAACTGTTGAAACGGGTGGGACTTTTGTGACAGTGTATCCGGTGTCAGATGTAATATTTAACGTCGTCAAGCGGCGAGACTGCCGGGTGCATGCCTACTTCAAACTCGTCGCTCCCCTTCAGACAGAGTCGGGACTGCCCGTTTTAGCATCCCTCGTTAAACAAACGGCCATCAGACTCTAAGAGAGTCCTCAGGCTGTTAGGGAGCGCCTCCATGGAGACCCCAGGAGATCCCTGGGCATCGTGCAGGGCTGGGGCACGGCCACCCCACCAGTGGGGAGGAAGGCTGGAAGACGCCTCTTGTCGCTCCAGCTGAGCCCCGGAGCTGGACCGCAGCGGTGCCGGGGACGCGGGAGCCTCCCTTCCCTCGGGAGGGGCTCTCGGCCGCTTCTCCAAACCAGCATTACGAGGATGGCCCCAGTCCTCTGCCTAACTCGAACCTTAAGCTGCTTGAACTGTGACTGCAGTATGATGTTCCTTTGGGGGCTGGGACCCTCAGCGTGCTTGTTCGGTAGGTGGAAGACGCATACTTTGAAACCATCAGAAACGTTACAAGTCGGCGTGGTATTTCTGCGTTGCGAAGAGGGGAGGCTGATGTGCAGGCTTGTCCCCTGGTACCTGCGCTCAGGGCTGCGCGGGGAAATCGGCCCTACTGACGTTGCGGTAGGTAAACTACTGTAACAGGCGGTACGGGCTTAAATTGAAGCTGTTCATTAAGATACGACTAGTCGGTGCCCAGCTGAATAATTCATAGGAGCTACTGCTGTAAGGGTACGTTAACTGGGGAGAAAATGATCAGGCTAGTGATAAAACCAGAGAAACGGTCTAAGAACTGGAAAAGGTGAACTTAAGGCTCAGCAGCTCAACAACTACGCTTCTGCCCCGCTTCTGGCAAGCGGGATACAGTTAATAAACGTGCCAGTCATTCAGTCACATCCCTCTGTGCAAGAAATGTAATCTAAGGCTTACCTTGGGGAAAGTGGGCAGATCGTTTCAGTAGTGCTTGATGGCCAGAGAGTCCCTCCGGCTAGGGCAGCGTATGAAAAGAGATGAAACTCAACTTCCTACTCCTTCCTCCAAGGCACGTGGAAAACCTACATATATCATAGATGAACTGAGCAGTTTACATCTGCATCCAAATATGTAATGTCTAAAAAAAAGCTTTTCTTGTCTCTATTCTTCCTTTTTTTTTGTCATTATCTAAAACCACAAGAATTTGTTTCAAGCACACAGGCAAATAATTATTTGCTTAGCATTTTGCACTCGTAGATGAGGTTTGACTAACTAGTTTTGCAGTGAAATATGAGAATCTTCAAAGGTTTGTTGGCCAAATTTATTCTCAGCTGGTTACCTTTGTAGGGTGTATTGCTTGTTGCTACCAAAATATCAACAATGTGCTTGTTACTGCCTAGAAAATAAGTGTATATATATGTATATATATTTATATAAGTATATATATATATAAGTCTGCATTTCTGGCAGATACAGGTCAGCTGAGACTCATCTTAATGCTGGGGGGAAAAAAAAATAATACATTTCAAAAACACTTTGCTTTATCGATAGCTTTCTGAGCTCATTCTCTTTTCTTTACACCTTCATTTGAGGTGAGGAAAAGACTGAATGTGCGTCAGCCCTTCAGGAAGCTGTATGGAAGAAATGAGTTGTGAAAAAATAAATATGGAAAAGGAAGCTGGCACAGATGTCTGAGTGGGAAGGACATACAGGGAGGGTTTGTGTTGCTGGGGTCCCACTGGTGACTAGGGTGGGCAAAACCAGCGGTGGTTATAAACCATCAAGGATCTCGTGTAACCCAGCATGGATTTATCCAGGACTTTGGACACAGTGGCAAGGAGTAGGAAGACAAAAGCTTCAGAGCGGGTAGTAACAGGGCATTAGTGAAGAGAATAAATATTAGCAGCAGAACAACATGGTAAACATTTCTCTGCTGGACGGGAATCTTCCTCTGAGATGAAGCGTCTTGCTGCATAGCTCAATATCTCGGTGGTTTGGATATCTGGACTAATCTATTCTTTGGTTATTTTAATCAGTTTAATTCCACTTATTTATCACATCAGAAGAGTTGTGAATCTCCACGTCAAGCGTTACAGTCTGATCATAGTGCAGGTGTTCACTCTCGGACACGTTTCTTCAGGGAAAAGACGTAAATGTTCAAGTGCTCACTCAGCTGCCTCCCCTAAAGAGAAATCGCGGAGATTAGCAACCAGTCGTGTACGTGCTTCACAATTCACCGTCTCTCTTCTCCCGCTCAGAGCGGGGATGACCCAGCCACAGTCCTCGCGTACTTGGGGACCTACGAGTACACGGGGACGTACGAGTATTCGAGCAAGAGAGCGGTGGTCTTTACGTTCCTCTTGCAGCACACTGATGGGAAGTTAAATCGCTACAGGCCAGATTCACAGATGACATAAACTGTGATGGAGCGGGACCAGGTATTTCCATTCTGACCTCCCGCAACTGGCCCATATCAGTACTGGGGTAAAATCTACTATGATGCCGATGTCTGCTGACAAAAGGCTTCTTTCAAAGAAAAATCCTGACATCCCAATGGTGTATCTTAAAGAAAAGGATGCTGACCAGCTCCTTGTGAAATCAGATCTTTGCCATGTGACGTGTTTCATCGAAAAGCAAACCCCCATTAAGACCCTTTTGTAAGGATTATTTGACAATGTTCTTTCAAAAAGAGGGCATTAACTGAGGAAAAATGAATTTAAGCAGTAATTCGGATGACAATAAATGACAAAACTGGTATCTAGCAGACACAAAAATGTGCTGGTAAGACTGCATGAACTGGAAAACCATTCATGTCTCCAGCTGGAGAGATGCTAACAGAGGGCCAAGAAAAGATTAGAAATTGGGACAACTATCTTTCCTGCAGATTCAAAGCAAAGTTAACCTTATTCTATGAATTCTATTCATGTCACTTTGCATTTTACCTTCCTATTTTTTCAGTCAAGTGACCTCAGGAAGAAGAAAGGGAAAAAAAGGGGTGGGAGCATCCATGCCACGTGGGTTGACTGCTACATAAAACCAGTCCGTAAATATTCTGATTGTGATGGGTTTAAAGCTGAAACCAGCCAGCTACATTGGAATAATCCAAGTCACTGGAGCTGCTGCACATGCAAAAGGGCACCGCCTGCAGTAAACTGACTTTTTTTTTAACTTTAGTCTAAAACAACACACAGACACCCCCCCGCAACTGAACATTCAAACTCCCCGAGGCTGCCCCAACTAGAGAGCGTAGGAACCGTTCCCAGACCCCATCCTCCTCCCCACCCCAGCGCAGCTCTCCCGTGGCCGCTTCGGAGGTGCCCACTCACCACGCAGACCCCGTAGTGCACGTGGGCGGCCGTCACCAGCGCGGTGAACGCGGCGAGCACCGCTTCTTCCATCCAGCCCAGCAGCCCGGAGATGGCTGCGTAGACCACCAGCGCCAGCGGGAAGAGGAACCAGTGGAAAAGCTCCGGCCGGGTGCTGCTCATCTGGCAGACGATCACCTTGCACTGTCGGGAGCAAAAGGCGGCGGGTGAGAAGCGCTGGGTCCGCCCGGGGGTCTAGGCAAAAGCGCGTCCACTCTCCCTGTGGGTTGCTTTTGATGAGGGGCAAACAAGGCTAGAGTTCAAAATGGGGGTTGTTCCTGGTGAGAAGACTGCGAGAGGTGATTACCTGTACGCCTTACTCTCTTTTGAAATACATTTGAAATACACGCTTCTTTTCTGGAGACGCTGTTCTGGCACGCTTTGCTTTATGAGCCGGAGCACGTCTTCGCAAAAGGGGAGCCGTTTGCACCCCGTGCTTTCACACGGGCTCGTGAAGTTGTGATCCCAAATCAAATGTGCCACCACTTAATCACTGGGAGAGCATCCTGGTATTTTAATCACATGGCATGACAGAAATATATTCTGCTTCATCGTATAGAAAGGAGGGAGGGTAATACATGCCACTTTTAAACCCTGTTTTTCTTTTCTAGCACTCCTTCATGTACTAAAACGCCATTTTCCTGGCTCGATTATGGCAGTGGACTCCCTGGAGACGTAGCTGGGGGCCCGGGGAAAGGGACCCCACTCAGAATGGCAGAAAAAACGAATATATGGTGTATGGTTTAACTGAAAGCAATTAGCTTAATTTTACTGAGTTCTGGAAACTTAATGAATTGAACTTCAGCTTTTTAAAACCAGTTAAGCACATCTAAGTGTTTTACCTGGTTTAGACTCCTTAAGAAATGTGTCTCATATACACTACTCTCTTTTTTAAAAAAAAAGGAATTAGGAATTTTATTTAAGTTTCTATCAAAATTTAAATGTGGTTTAAAATAGATGTTATGTATCCTGAAGACAGTAGAAGAATGAAAAATTAATTCCTTGTATAGTGCCTGAAATCCTATGACAGCAGCAGTGGGAGCCTGACCATAGGGAAAACATACTGGCTTTACTGTCTGTGCTGTGGAAGCTGAAGAATGCAAAAATAAGCCATGAAAAAAAAATAACTTTCAATAATGCAAGAAGTAAGCATTTGTACCTAATGTAAATACGTTTGCTTACCATGCATTATCAGTATTGATTACGAATTTTTTTAAATAACACCAGTTTTTGTGTTGTCCTTTGGGGTTTGTTCCAGAGGGTATCGGAAATGGCTAAAGCAATCTATATGCTGTAATTTTTCCCACTGAATAATTGCACCTGTCCAGAGGTTGGTTTTCACATTGTTTTAAACCATTAATACACCATTTTAAGTACGGTACTCGATTTTTCATAAAGATTGCTTATTAATATTGGGAGCAATTCACCTTCAGTGTACCACGGGACCGCAAAATGGACCATGCTCTGTGGTCCTCCCTCGATTCCTCATTCCCCCTGAAGCACTGACTGACCCTACGAGTGAGGCACAAACAGCACGAGGAGATGAAGGCGCTGGAGTCTGGAGGGGCAGACTGGAAAGAAAAGGTGAGGCTACGGGACTGTGCCCTGTGCTTTGCCAACCCCCTCGCCTACACCTTGCAACGCTACCCTGGCCCCGCTGAATTTAAACCTCTAGCAGCTGCAGTTTGTGCCCCAGGGTAGGCCCTTAGCGTCTTCTCCCTTACCATCTCCCCTGGGAGGTTCCTCATGAAGCATGCCCCTCACTACAAGAAGGACATTGAGTTGTTGGAGTGTGTCCAGAGAGGGCAACGAAGCTGGTGAGGGGTCTGGAGCACAAGTCTTATGGGGAGCGGCTGAGGGAACTGGAGTTGTTGAGTCTGAAGAAGAGGAGGCTGAGGGGAGACCTTATCACTCTCT
The DNA here is from genome assembly GCF_964289735.1 of Phaethon aethereus. NCBI lineage: Eukaryota > Metazoa > Chordata > Aves > Phaethontiformes > Phaethontidae > Phaethon > Phaethon aethereus. The sequence goes on along the minus strand of NC_138582.1, from coordinate 48,159,208 downwards.
ACACCTACCTGAAAGGGGGTTGTGGTGACGAGGGTGTTGGTCTCTTCTCCCAAGTAACCAGCGATAGGACGAGAGGAAATGGCCTCAAGTTGTGCCAGGGGAGGTTTAGACTAGATATTAGGAAAAATTTCTTTACTGAGAGGGCATGGTGGTGTTGGGTTAATGCTAGCACTTGTTGATCTTCGAGGTCTTTTCCAACCTTAATGATTCTGTGATTCTGTGATGTCCAAGATCTAAGGTGCCCCTGCTCGTCAGCTGGCCACCACGTCGGCCACTGCGCTCCTGCTATGGTGATGGCTGAAGGTCCCCTCCATGGGACTTACCCACTCCATCCCCTCCTCTTGGACTCACACACATGCCTCTGAGGGCTTCCTAAGTGGGAGCTGTGACAGTGGTGCTCTGTGGTGATTTGCTCAGACCTGGATATTTCTGCGACTTGCCCTAGGAGCAAATCTCAAAGCAAGGTCTGAGCTTCTCAGCAAGAGGGGTGCTCAACCCATAGGCAGCCCCGCTGCCAGCCGCGGGGACTGGGAAAAGAAGTCCTCTCACAGGTGAGCAGCTTTCTTTTTTTAGGCCTTGGAGGCCTTTTTCCCTTGGTTTAGCCAAAACATGCTGGAAACGGCCCATCTTTCTGCCCGTTCCCAGGCAGACATCACCTTCCCTATTCGTCCTGACATTGCACGGCTACGAGGCCAGGTCTGAGACTGGGCATTTAGCCCAGGGGATCTGCTGGGCAACTAAATACGTTGTGAAAGGAACGAGGCGTTCAAGATACTGGTAGATAGAGAAACATGGCCTGCAGTTTGTGGTCTACAGAGCGGATAATGGAAACCCAGCGCGTCAGACTGTTATGGAGAAGAAAAGCATTGCCATGACAAGCCTTACTTGGATGCTGGAGGAAATGTGTGTATAAGGGACCAGAGGAGGTGAAAGGAAATACAGGCTTGTTTTTAACTTTTGAAATGTTATAAATTCCAACTAACACTCATACATTTTTAATGCTTGCTTTTAAAATATTAAAAATTTCAACTCACAGGCATACATTTTAATTCACACGAGCCTCTAACACTGCAGTAGATGTTTTGGTAAAAACAAGGCCTGAAGAATATGCATTGCACTCAATGTCTAATAAAATGCAGTCTACAAAGAAACTTCTGGTTTGCCTTGCTATTTTTCTCCTGCAAGTATCCTGCCACAATCGCTCTTGGTTGATTAAGATGTATGTGCAGAACCTGTCACCTGCCAAACTCTGAAGGCCCTTTCCCCACTGGTATGAAATAATTGTATTTCTCATTTTGGAATCTACGCTGTTCTCTTAAGAAAAAGGGGTAGATTAGGTAATGAAAAATGCATACAGTAAAACTCATACATCTGAAAATAACCTAACTTTTGTGAGATTAAGTCCTTAAGACAGAACCGTTTGATTTGTGACCCTCAAATGTACATTTATAGGATACATCTGACAAATCACAATTATGATTTCTTTTCCATTCCTGAATACAAATTTCTAGAGCGGTTATGCTTTCTCTCTTAAAAGCCCACATTTTCAAAGATCTCTCTCATAATGCAAGGCACTTCAAGACTTTCACTTCTTAAATTGGATGTAGCATTGCTCAGTGACATGATTTTAGATGGTGTTGGAGACTATTTTCCTAAAATTGCACTAGTCACTATCCTTCGGGGTATTTTAGCATTAAATGGAGGAACACCTTTCTACTTGGCTGCAGCTCCCTTGCCTCTCTCCTGGCAAGAAGACAGGCAAAGGGCCTCCACCAGAGAGGAAAGCCCTGGGTCAACTGCAGTGTCTGGCTGCCCGTGCCATTACTTCTCCGAGGTTTATGTTGCCTCATAGGCATTAAAGCGGGGAAACTGGTCACAGTGATCTGGTATAGGAGCAACTAACCTGTGGGCAGAGAGCCAGCACAAGGCCCCTGCCTGTCTTCACATCTTTCCCTAAAAATGCTGTCAGCGGTACGGCCTTCTGCCAAACGGTGAAGGGAAAAAGTGGGATGAGCCGAACGTCAGGATACAGGAGCGCACGTACCACACTAATGGGCACAGCAGCAGGGGAAGGCTACAAGCCCCCTACTCTTGCTGGTATATCTGTGCCTGTGCTGAGCTTTCTTTTGCTTAGAGAAGTCCCCAGTTCTGCCTTGTATGTTGGGGAATATCTGTTACATTTCTGGAACTAAGTAAGGTCTGCCTAGGGTTTTCATAAACCCTCAGGAAAAAAAAGGACCCCCATAAAAATGTTATGCTGTGGTAGAGTAGGTGTTGCAGTACTGGAAGCGTCCCTAGTCCAGACAACTGCTGCGGCATATTTTTGTAAGACGGAGCGTAACACAGAGGTAGAAGAGCTGTGTGATTCTGCTGAGTTTTAGCTACAGTTTCTGTTCCCTTCCGTTTATTCACATAAAAATAGAAAGCTATCTCCAAATAATACCACCACCACCACAAACATACTTACAATAACGTTTGAGAAAGCAACCCCAACCATCCACAAAAACAATCTTGGTTGCTTTGCTAATATGTTGCCTGGAGATAAAACCACCCAGACTGTAAGAAGAATGAACAGCAACAGAGGTGACACAAGAGGTAGGAGTGCTTCATACAAAGAATCATTCTTCAGTGTTTTCTTTAAATGTGCTCTGCAAATAAATACAACGATTTTATGGAGTAAGAAAATTTATCCATTCTATTTCCGCATGGTAACTTCAAACTCTAGCCTAAACTCAGCCCAAGAATTCATCTTGCAACACAACTACCGGTGCAAATGTGCCAGGTACCCAGACATTTTACAAGAAATTCTAGGATACCCAAGTAACATTTATTTCTGGGGTAAAATTACACTGGCGTGTTCACATAGCTTCTGGTCAGCTTCACCTGCTCATCATTGCCTGGCAATGGACCACTCAGCTTACATAAAGCCAGCTGCAGTACTCGTAGTTGTCATCCAAACGCACAGCATGCAGGCTTGCTGTGAATTATGTATATATATATATTTAGAGGATGAAACTTCTGACATGAGACATGAAATTAGTCCAGCCAATGCACCCCATGTTTTCAGTGGCAACCGAGGCAAGCACATGGCTGGCAGGCATAGCTGTTGTTTAGGTCTAGAGGGGATGCTGCTAGCCAGTCCCGTAGCGTTGCCAAAGTACAGCCTTAAAAAGGGGAGGCATTTTTTGCTAATTAAAGTACAGGAAAAATAATAAGGCACTGTGTTTTTTTGGATATTTTAAGATGGTTTTTAAAGGTAGTACTATTAAAGGTAGTAAACGACTGTATTTTCGATCGGTTAGGAAAAAGGTAACTGTAAGATCAACAGCTTTTGCATGTATCTTGCATCTTTCTCACTCAGGCAAAACTCATTGAGAGGTTATAAAAGGAGTAGGAGGTTTAATTTACTGAAGTTCACTGCCACTAAACCATTTCTTCACACAATGGTTCAGAAGAGCAATTCTGTGTTTGAAGTGTAGTGGTAAATGTCCTGTTTAAAATCTCTGAACATTTGTATTTACAGAAACATCTAGACAAAAGTCCAATAAATATCTTTCTCACTGCAAAAAAGAATATTCTTCTGATAAAATAACAACTGAGAACAGGCAGCAGGATGAAGAAAGAGAGGCGATGATTGGAAAACTCAAATCCCTCATCAGCAAATAGCTTGTGTGTGCATCCTTCAACCAAACCTGACTGGATGTTTGAAATTACTGTGCTCTTCTGTTCAGAGGAATGACAAACCCACCGGAGGGCTTGAGAGAAACTATGTCCAGTGATGACTTGGAAAGGAAACACTAAACAAAAGTCCTGACATGAGAGGAGAGCACGCAGAAACTAAATGTTCATCAGGGTAAACACTGCTGCTGCCAGGGACTGACATGCCCAAGGTGCTGTCCCCCTTCTCCCAGTCTTCCCCCACCTGGCATCCCTCGCACCCCTGGTCCCCAGTCCCTCGCGCTGCGGCTCCCAGCACCCTGCCCCAAAGCCCAGCCTTCCTGCGGGTCCTCAGCCTTTCCTGCCCCACATCTCCTGACCCTCCTCCGCCCTTCCTGCCCCAGCTCGGGGCTGTTCACGCTTTCATCAACTACACCGAGTACTGCGACGTGAAAAGGACTGCGTAGGAGCGATGCGTCATTGTCTTACAGTCTCTCCAAAATTTAAATGTTAATATTAATTTCCACTAATTCCTGAAGACAGTCAGTGACAGTCCCTCCTCCAGGACACTTAGGACCTGAGAGACCTGATGTGACAGATGAGTGAAATGAGCTAGCAAATACTAGCGGAAAGCAGGCAGCATCAATAAAAATAGGCCATCGGAGTATAAACTAGCCGTGTATAAAATTCCTAGGTGCAGCAAGCCAGCTCTTAGATGTAATCACAGCTTGCCCCCTGCCTAGCTTGTATCTGACAGCAATTATCTGCAGACCTCATGCAGAGGAAAGTTTTACAGAAGGATCTGGAAGCCAATAAATTACTTCATGGAGTACAGGATGATCGGCTACAGAATTTTACCTAGCGCAGGTAGAAGTTACAAATCACATTTGACTGCAAATAAAACGCAGCGTTTGTAACTACAGAGCTTTCATCAGTTTACTGTGCAGGACCAGTGTGAGGCTGCCTGGAGAATGTCAAGTGAAAGGAAACGGAAAGGAGTTATAAACATGGAAAAGAAACCAGTCAGATTCCGAAAACCGACCAGAAAAACCTTTTACTACATTATCAGGACAGCATCTGGCTGAAAGAAGCTAGGCTACTGCAAGCATTGCATTTATTTCTCAAGTAAGGAAACCATTGAATATGCAGAATTAAATGGGGGGGATAGAACTTATTTAATGTTAATTAACTTACCTGTGAATGTTGTACAGTGTTTGTGGAAATGAAAGAAATAGACTGAAGCCTGGAAGACAAAAAGATTCATATGTAATGATATACAGTCCTGCTACACTGACGACCTCAGAGTTTTCCCATATGATAACAGAGCTATTTTAACATGTGTGCTATTTTAAAAATGACTCAGTATTCCTGTACTCATTACAAGATACGAACTGAGTTTGGAGGCTTTAGGCAATAATAAAACCTTCCTCCTTTTTCCAAAAGCTAGCTGCTAGAAATAGTTGCTGATACAGATTTTCTTGTGTAATGAGTAACAAGACCAGAAAGATTTTTTTAAAATTCTGATGTAGTTAGTAGGTAGGATCAGTTATTTGTCATACAGGTTCCTTTGCTGGACCCAAGATCACGACCCCATTTTGCATGAGCTCTGTTTATATAGAAAAAAAAAAAAGTCAGACACCAAAAGCCTTCCAATGGAATACATAAAGACAATTAACCTCAAACAGGGCTGCCGACATTACTGGGGAAATAACAGGTTTATAGCTCAATATACTAAGGTTCAACTGATGATCTGCTTTGCCGATACAATAGCTGCAATGAATTAATTTTCATGACATGGACATCTCTGAACGAGGCAGGTTTTTTACTATTTTCTTTTCTACAGCTGTGACCTTTCCGGAGCTCAGCTTTAACCCACAAAGGAGAAGGAATTCGCCTCTGCTAAGGCTCTATCTGCATTGCTGCTGGTATTACCAACACAGCTGCCAGCAGCCCTAGAGCTGCCCAAAGACCCAGTTGTACCCCATCTACCATCCACATCCAAAATACATTGGTCCACCCAAGGGTGAAAGAAGACCTCCAGCAAGAAGTGGAAGTTTGAGGTTTAAACGAAAAAGCCACGGTATCAGTCAGCCTAACAGGGTGAAAATATATATCAAAATCTTTAAATCTCTGTGTCTCCCTGCAGAGCTCTCTGGTTTTGGTTTGGTTTTTTCCCCCCACTTTCTGTGTATCAATGAGCTTTTCCCTGGTCTGTTTGCTGTTTGGAGATTGCTCTGGGAAGCATATTTCTGCCCAAATTTTATATTATAAGGCATGAGGATTGGTTTTAGTGCTCTAAATTAATACATAATCCCTATTTTGTTACAGGCAAGAAAAGGACTCTGATGTTGCAAACCTTCTGCTTTTACCTTAAAAAAATCTTATTTAAGAAACACAGTGTACTGTTTGTACAGAAAAGTAGAAAACTTTAATCTCATTATTAGAAATCATTATTAGAAATAAGGAAAAATAAGAATGAATAGAGGAAAGAACTGATTTCAGATGACTTTGTACTGGAGCTAATGTGGCATAGCAGAGTTTTGAGCAACGTCAGTGTTTACCTTTCAGTCCTCATCAAAGACATACCCAAGTGTTTAGCATGCTCTGGCCACTGTGGCAACTCAAGAAAAGAAAAACTAGAAAAAGCAAGAATAGTGGAGATGAGGATTGTTGGAAAAACAGAAGTAGTAAAAAGGGATGTAATAGATAATCTATTTCTCCAGACTTTCTGGTTATCTTTTAAAGAGGAGAAAACAAAGAATTGGGAAAAAAAAAAAGAATATCCAGCCTGTAAATAATTTCAGGTATTGCATTTTTACATGTTTACTTCTTGTTTTTGCTTTTTAAAACAAGTAAGATGATAAAGAGCTCTGTTGCTTTCCCATGGCAGAAACTCCATATCAAACAGCTGAAGGATGTGCAACTGAAGTAATATACCAAGTATTTTGTAAATATATTTCTAAAATTCACAAGCTTAGTGCCTTCAGAGTGATCTGTGTTTAATGTGCACTCCAGTTAGCTATGTTTTCTATTAGGCAGGGAGGGCTGGTTCAATAAAATCTTGAGTTACGTACAGCAGTTCCAACATCTGTATCACATTAGAGCAGACATGAGACAAAACATTGACTCTTGAGGTTAAATCTAAATTTCCTGCTGCAATCCTGAAGTTTGATTTGTTAGGAGAAAAGCAACCGAGAGGAACAGAAATAGAGACTAGAACTAGAAATAGAATTCAAAGAGCAATGGTTGCCAACAATTTGTTATTTTTATGAAGTGCCATTTTAGTTAGAAATAACACACTGACCACAAACAATCCCCCAGCTAGCTAAAAGCCACTTTCCAAATGGGGCAGTTACACCAGTTACTCCTCTGTATTTTTCTATGGCTTCGCTTTTAGCAGAGCGAGAGCTGAGGACGCAGTAGGGAAAGCAAAGGGTGTTCCCCTGTTTCTTATGGGATTTTCAAAATTCCATCATTTCCTACAACATGTTGCTTTCCCATCTCTTTTTAGCAGAGGAGGCCTGGCTTGGGGGCTGCTTTTGGTACTCATTAAGCCTGCTTTTTAATTGGCATTAAGGATCCCTTTGTGCCCAGGGGCTAAATTGCTGCTTCCGCATTGCTGCCATTCCCCGCTGGTCTGGGGAACAAAAGGTGCAGCCTGGAAAGCAAACCCACCGCTGCCTCCCTGGCGCTCAGCCACCCTGGCACTGCCCGAGTGATGATGATGGAGCTTTTTTTTTTTTTTAATGTCCTAAATGTACATATTTTATTTTAAAATCATTTAAAAATCAAGTTTAGTGCATTAGACCTTTTTAACACGTTACAGAAAATAGAACTTCTCAAGTGTTATTAGAAGTACTACCACTCTTCCAGTATTTTTTAATTTCTCCTTTAATATTTTCCCCTGTTTTCCAGCTGATTTAAATTCTGACACCCAACTGTAAGAACACAGGCCTGTATTAAAGGCAGAAATACTAAAGCACAGATGGGTGGCACAGATACACACAGGGAGTTCTCGTGGGCTGGAGGTATCAAGCCCAAATCCTCGGATTTAGGTACAATCATATGGTCAGTCCTCTGCCTTGCACTGTCTGACTCCCTTTTCAGAGAAATAAGCATTTGCAAAGCTCTTTATCAGGAATTACATGTCCATATAAAAACAAAAACAAAAACACACAAACACACAAACACAAACAAAAACAAAACCCAATGCATTCAGGAATTCAGGATTAGAGATATGTCAGAAATAAAGGCATTATCTTGTTTTCCAAATATATATACACATAAGCACACAGATACATACACACAGAGATACAGACATGCTCATATATATATACACACATGTGTATAAGGGATCAAAAAGATAATTCTCATAAATTTTAGATTTCATTTGGTGCTTTCAAATTCAATTCCAAAACAGTAAGATGTTGAGTGAATTTAAAAAAAAAAAAAAAAAAAAAGGCTAGCATATGATGGATACCATGGTACATTTGTCCCCTATGTTAGCCTAGACTAACAATAATGTATTTCAGTTTAGTTATATGAGGCCACTCTTAAACCCTCATATAATTAAAGACTACTGAAGACCTGCAGACTGGCAGGTTGTTTCCATGACACGCTGCAGTTACTTAGTGTGGCTGCCGTACCCGAGTTCATCTAGGCATTTCTGCAAAACACAGACTTGCTCTTGCAAGGGAAAGAGAAGGTATGGGCAGAAATGAACTGCCAACACTACTGTCAGTTCTAGAAAATGCTGTTTCAGTAACCAACAGAAGAGTCCCACCTGCGTTCAGGCAAAGGTAGAAAGTCTACCGCAGGTAGCCAGGGTCCTGAATACATGAAACTTCACAGACTGTAACCACCACTAAATAAAGAAGCGACTCCAAGTTGGTAGCCAAGACACCTAAACTACTATCTTTAAACAAATTATATTGCTTCAAAGGAAGGACAATGTTTATCTTAGCTGCTTATCTTCTCCACACCTTTGCTATTTTAAATCGCGTTTGTTGGCAAGTGCCTGACAAGTGAATCGTACTTAAACTGTCCTAAGAAAAGTGTCGAAATATTATTCGTTAAGAATTGGCTCTTCCTCATAAAGTTCAAAAATGATACAGTGCAATACAGGGATGTAATTTTAGGTGAACACCACACTGGAAACCGTGGGAATTCGTTTAGGAAAGTACCCTTCCATCCCTGCTGTGCTCCTCCAAAAAAAAGGACTCCCCAGAGCATTCCTCCCATTTGGGATGCAGTGAAGAGGTCTGTGCAGACCTTCTCCTGGGCATATTGCAGAAGCTGAGCTCAGTAAAAATCAACTCTCTAACAGCAGGCAGTTGTAGCTGCATTTGAGCCTACAAATGAAATACTATCATCACCCTCCTCTCGTTCTTCAATTGCCCACACCTCCACGTGGCTGCCTCCAGTATACTGCTTGGCCTTTCTGTCTCTAGGTTAATAATTCATCACAGTTAGTGCTTTCTCTAAAGAAATTGGATGTTATCATTTACCTTTCTTGGCCATCAGACAAAAAACTAAGATTAAAAGTATTGAGGCCTCAATATTAGCTTGGAAAAATCTTTAAATACTTTTTCCATGCTTTTTCCAAATTTCTTCCGCATTTAGAGCAGCTAGACACATGAAAATATCTTAAGACACTGAATGTTTAGCACACTGATCAGTGCCTGGAAGCAAGCTTCATCAGATAGTGAACATTTAGAACTGGAACAGCAGCTTTTTATGGAACAGTGTGATTTTCTCAGGCATGTCTTGAGAAGACAACTCTTTTAATTGGTTCTGCAAACAGACAGTCGCATATTGAGTTGTCCAGTAACTGTAAAATTACATTTTATTATTATACAAAATGGCAAACTTAGAACCATCTAGTAATAAAAAAAAAAAGCTTAGAAAATGAGTATATAATTTTCACACTTAATTGAGCCTGTGAAGTCTGAAACTTAAGCAATTTAAGGACAGATGAAAAATACACCCGAACAGATCTATACAGTATAAAATGATTTTACAGGGATTAAGAGCACAGTGTAATCATAAGCACTGTCTTCATGCACAAAGTTGATGTATGTTTTGGATGTTTAGCATCTGAATACTTCCTGAGTATAAAGATTGTAAAGGGATGCATTTATCATGCTTGTTGATTTTACAGCTTATGTTCAGTGTCTAAGGAAGTACACACTGCATGTATCTCTCTCGAACTGAGCTGCAAGCTAACAATTAGCATTTGGAGGGATTTGGTACAAACTGAGAAGTTAGTTTATGGATGTAGATGCTTCTTTGATGTAGTCCTGTTCACACAGCATGTACACATCATTCTCTTTTTTCTAGGCACAGCAAGAATCGAGCACCAGAGAAATGGTACCTTCATTTGAAAAGCCCAGGCTGGTTTCCAGAAGGATTCCACCAGGTGAACTCCCTTATTTGACTTTCTTCTGGGGCTCCCACCACCCGTGGGATGACTCCTCACAGCTACCACCACTGAACCCATTCCCACTTGTAATTAGCATCCCGTGACACTGCTCTGCCTCCGGCCTTCAGCGCTCTGGTTTTCCGGATTATTGTGCTGACTGGTTCAGATGAGTTACTCCAAACATGAACTCAACTGCCTTTTATATATATCTCGAGTGACAGGTGAGTATTTCACACCCTTTACTTCAACAAAGTCTTGTACAATCTGTCACAACAATGCTTTAAATAAATGTTAAATTGGTGACAGACATGTAGAAGCCAACTCATGTTAACCACACTTTTCAAACAAGGCTAGTCAAAGCCTGTCGGAGTGATAACATTTTGAAAACATATCACTTAATGTTTAATCATTCAACTATCCATCAGTAAGGCAGAACCATCAGCCACTTTGCGATGGGAGCTATAGGAAATCACTATGGAATGACTTATCTGTATGAGGCAGAAACGATTTATAATTTGACCATGGCCTCCTAAACATTTTCTGACACCGAAAAAAGGGCAGGCTGCTGTATAATTACCCACTGCAAGGACTTCTGTGTCCTCCTTTGATACATGCAATATAGGACACAGTGTAAGGACAAGACACTGTTTTGGATGCGTAACTCTGCTTTCCCACTATGACAGAATTCAAATACTTGGCATGTTTCAAATGCTGTAGCTTGGTCTCATAATTAGTTTTTTGCTGCTATTACGTTTTCATTTCTGTATTTACTCCTCATTTTATATACTTAAGTAGTTAAGAGAAGGAGTGAACCTCAAGGAACACACACTCTGCAAAAGTCAGCACAGAACCCACTCCAATACACATCATAGGAAAAAATTCTGAATGTTTTGGCCCCATCTCTAAAAGAAAGTTCAAGTTTCAGATCTCTGACAGATGTTAGTACTCCATTCACATTTCATGTTCAAACCTGTACTTTGAAAATTTGTCCCAGCTTTGCCATAGGCTTCAGTAGCCAGTGTTGACCAGATAGAGTGGACTCAAATGTGCCCCCGTGTCTGGATAACAGAACTGTCTGCCCCATGTGCCAGACACTGACGAAGTACAACATATACACTCCATGCTTTAGTGGTCCTTTTAACACAAAGCTTATTCCTGTGGTTGCAATTAATACTGAGGAGGAGCAGGAATCTTTCTGTGCATCCAGGAATCATTTTTCCAACCTGGCTTCCTAAGGAATGAAGCTGACATGATAACACTTTGCTTGTTTATGTGCATCCCACCATAACTGCTGGGCCCTCTGGCCAATTCTGAACACATTTAATAGACTGAAAGAAATTTCCAGTACGTTGCATGGAAATGAACAGTCAAGTAAACAGATATATGTCTCCAGTGAGGAGAGGATTGCAGCCTGAACTCAAATTTTATTGGACATTGTAAAATCTATCTATCTCATAGAGAGCAAGTATGAATGTCCCAAGAATAAGAACTACTTAATTCAGAACATGCATCTATTACAGGTCATTTAATTGCAACGTGAGACAGAAACCATCATCAATTAGTAATGCTGCTCCCTGAGCTACTGTTGTTTACCTGTCAGTGACAATTTCTTATGAAGTCTATAGCATCATTTGTGGTACTAGACTTTACATAGTGAGTTGACTGTTTTAAAATGCTTATTGTAAATATTTTATATTACTCTCAACCTGATAGCACAGGGACAGGGAATGCTAGGCATTTGGGAGACCCTGGAGAGGTGAAAATAAATGATAGCTCTCACCCCAGTGCTGCCCTTTGAAGGGACCCTAGTTAGCCAGATAATGCTATGGGACAATTGTGGTTAAATCCCAAGAGAGCTTTTGGAGTGTCATCCACAGGAGCCTTGCTGAGAGCAGAAGTAATTAGTTCCAGCTGAGCACACAGGCACATAACTTTGGAAAGGTCTGGCTGCTTTCATGTTAGGAGAGAAAAGACATTTCTGTCTAGCAGCCAGGACAACACACGCTGGAAACAGGAGAAATGGCCTTCTTCCTTTGTTTGGTGTCCAGCTAGGTGTGTGTTTTGGAGGAATTGTATTCACTGCCTGTGAAAATTACAGGTTTCTGCTCTCTGGGTAGCTGAAAAATTCCCATAAAATGCTACGCAGAAGTTTCTCTGCTTCACAGGGGAGTCCTCCAAGGTCACTGTTCAGCAGCCCAAGACTTGGCCTTCCTACAGGTGTTCACGGTGTGCTAGACAGTTCCCAGGGACATACGTAAAGCTCTCTCTTGGGAGGCTTTCCTAAAACATCTAATCTAAACACCACTATTGCTGCACTTTCATGTGTATCTTTGTGTGTTCTGGCACCTGATAAAAATTCCATTCTTTTCAGCGGGTGAGTGTCATCTGGTGATATCACAGCGTCCTCTGAGGAGGTGCTTTTGCAGGGTTTACCCTGAGGTTATACATGGGCTATTCTTTTCCCGCCCCCCCCCCCGAAACTCCAGGAAAGATATCTGAAAAACTCCACTCTGTGCATCTCGTTTGGATTTCTTCCCACTACAGAAGGTACTAGCTAAAGCCCAACTGTTCTCGGAGAAGCGGCAGCTCAGCAGCTGAACTCCTGTTGTGTACAGAACGGTAAAAGCCCCAAACGAATGCCAAGTATTGATGGAGCAGCTACAGGTTCACTGTTAGAAGGACCACTAGTGACTACTAAATGCCATCAGATGGTTAAGGACGGCTAGTTAGGGTTTAATGGCTCCTCTCAGGGTCCTGGGAAACTAACTCGTAAAAAGCATCAGAGGCCCACTACCCTGCTTTGTTTTTATAACTAGCCACAAAGGCATTTAACTGAGCACCCCAGAGCGTGGGCTCTCTGATACAAATGGATCTGCCTGAGCAAGACACACTTGCTGTAGCCTCAACAAGGGAGAGAATAATTTAATCTTAATGGCTGCTTGGCCCTTGGTATAGGTTAGACAGACATTTTTTCTGCAGTCACAGTGGGGTCCTGCAATTTACTGCAAGTTTCTAAAAACTTTATACATCCATATTCACTGCACACGGCTTATCCAATGATAACCACCTTAATCAGTATTGCTGAGCTGAGATTCAAACCTGTGGTGGAGTGGCAGTGCTTTCTGGATCAGCATGATCCTCAGTGGGAGGATTTTACTTTTTTAATATTTAAATTTAGTGTCTGTTTTTAAGAGATTTACTAAGCACTGTGACAATTTCGTAATATAGAGTCAACCAAGATTATTTCTTGCATACTTTAAACCCTTATTTAACTACAATTAATCTGCAAAAGTTGCCCTGTTAATGGCATTGTGGCTAATGTGCAAGAAACAATGTTTTTAAAGAAATCTTTCGGCTCTCACATAACTAAGAGCTTGGGACAATGATGGAAGAAATGCTCAGTTCTCTGCTCACGGATCCATTCATGCATGCGTACGACATGAGACAGAAGCAGTACTTCTTTCTGATGCTAATGGAATAGTCCATCAAACCTTGCTTTGCATCTGGTTTTGGTAGAGTATGAAAAAGGACGCTCGCTTCTGCAGATCTGGTGACATTGCCACGCTTCCTTATCACAGACCTTCCTAATATGTTGAACAGTTTGAATTAAACCTTCATCCACGGCTTCCCAAGCGCAAGGGAAGCCATGAGTGTACTCACCGAACGGGCTGTCACGTGCCTTAGTGACAGGAACAAAAGCAGCGACGTGCGTCGCACGGAACGAGCGTGTTCAATGGACTAGCCCATGCTAGCACCTCACGCCAACGCAGGCCTAACCTGCCACTTCTGGGAGAGCCAGCATCCATCTCTCCTGGACTCGCGGCGCTCCTTCCAGAGCACGAATCACTCCCTGTCCCTCCGTGCCCTGCAGCCACCAGAGGGCATTTTATAGCTACATCTCTGTCAAGCTGAATAATTCGCTGGCTACTGAAAAGGCAACCACTATTTTTTCCTCTTCCTTTCTCTCTTCTCCTCAGACTGCCTAAAACAGGCCCGACAAAAAGAAGAGAAAACTGTACAATCTTGGTCACACACGGTCGGTTTTATACTCTGGGTAATGCACAAAGGACTGTCAAAACCATGTCCTCGTACACAGTGCTCATTAGAAAGCACAGCCTGAAGGCAGGGTCTTTTCCAATCTGGGAATTCTGGGAAGCACTGCTGAGGCTGGAGGCTGTACCTGCTGAAGACCTGTCCATGCGAAAGGGTGGTGAAAGCACATGTCAACACAGTGAATTCAAAAGTCCCCCCTCAAAATGTGCGGATTGCTCCTAGTTAGAGTCAGCGTTGGGTGAGCACCGATATCCAAACTGTCCACTTGGCTCAAGGACAGAAGACACTTCTTGGGATGTAAGTCTACACTGTCTGTGCCAGACACCTTTTTTTGGTGCCGCCTTCTCATCCCTTGTATGCTCATATAAAAATCCCTAAAATTTATACGCTAATTTCTTTACCTTCCAAGCAACACACCAAAGCCATTTTGCATACCCACATTTTTAGCTGATTACCCTGTTTCTAACTCATTAAAATTTAACTGCTCTTGTTCTCAGTCTAGCTATAGCACTTGAAAAATGTTCAATGTGTATTTCAAACTGCACTAACAGTATCAAATAATGAGCAAATAGGCTCTTGCTGTGTATGAAAAATGCATCGCTTCTGTTCAGAGAGTAATTCTAAAGAAGAGCTTAGAAACCACCTGGCTCTTTTTCAAATTTACAGTTGCGCCTCCTCAGATTATTTACATAATGCCTTTATTCCTTCTATCCATAATGTTGTGGAGCATAATGTGCTGCAGGCCAAAACATTAAACTTATAATATACGTAAATGTGAGTGACATTTTACCTGAGTGACAGAAGGAGTTCCTGAGACTTTGAGAGCCAGCCAGCCAGCCAGCACACGCACTGAACTGCACATGCAGATAAGGAATGCTTTCTATATGATTTGTGTGCAACAGATAGTAATTCAGTGAGGAAAAACATTTCCAAAATATTTTACTTTTCTTAAAGTTTTCCAGTATTAGCCCTTTTAATCAGCTCTATTTGTGTGTTTTTTGGACTAGCCAACACTTACTAAAAAGAAAAAAAAGTATGAAGGAAATATAAGAAATATCTAATAAAAATAATTAAAAAGCAGTATAGTTTTGCATGGATCTGGACTTACCTATAAGCAAGATTACTAATACGTCTGTAATGTAATAACCAAATAGCAAAGGCTTCTGCCAGACTTCCACACCAACAGCACCAGTGAGCAGATATGCTGCTATTAATACCTACAGAAAGAGGATAAAGTATTTTCAATCCTTTACTTCTAAAGTCACAGAATTTCACTTATCATCTTAATACAAATGCAAGAGTAAAAAAAAATCTGTTATTTTCCTCCTGTCTCCACTTTATAGGACCTTATGCTGCCATCCCAAAACAATTCATAGAATCATAGAATGGTTTGTGTTGCAAAGGACTTTAAAGACAATCTAGTTCCAACCCCGCTGTCATGGGCAGGGACATCTTCAACCAGACCAGGTTGCTCAAAGCCCCATCCAACCTGGCCTTGAACATTTCCAGGGATGGGGCATCCACAATTTCTCTGGGCAACGTGCTTCAGTGCCTCACCACCCTCATAATGAAGAATTTCTTCCTTATATCTAACCTAAATTTACCCTCTTTCAGTTTAAAGCCTTTACCCCTTGTCCTATCGCTACATGCCCTTGTAAAAAGTCTCTCTCCAGCTTTCTTGTAGGCCCCCCACTTCAGGTACTGGAAGGCTGCTGTGAGGTAACCCCGGAGTCTTCTCTTCTCCAGGTTGAACAACCCCAACTCTCTTAGCCTGTCTTCATAGGAGAGGTGGTCCAGCCCACTGATCATCTTTGTGGCCCTCCTCTGGACTCGCTCCAACAGGTCCATGTCCTTCTTATGTTGAGGGCCCCAGAGCTGGATGCAGTACTCCAGGTGGGGTCTCACCAGAGTGCAGTAGAGGGGGAGAATCGCCTCCTTTGACCTGCTGGTCACATTCCTTTTGATGTAGCCCAGGATACTGTTAGCTTTCTGGGCTGCAAGTGCACACTGCCGGGTCATGCTGAGCTTCTCATAAACCAACATCCCCAAGTCCTTCTCCTCAGAGCTGCTCTCAATCCATTCTCTGCCCAGCCCGTACTTGTGTTGGGGATTGCCCTGGCCCATGTGCAGTATCTTGCACTTGGTCTTATTGAACTTCGTGAGGTTCGCATGGGCCCACCTCTCAAGCCAGTCATGGTCCCTCTTGATGGCATCCCTTCCCTCCAGTGTGTTGACTGCACTGCATAGCTTGGTGCAGTCTTACACAAGGATACTTGCTGAGGGTGCATTCAATCCACTGTGAATGTTGCTGACAAAGATGTTAAACAGTGATGGTCCCAATACCAACCCCTGAGGAATGCCACTTGTCACTGGTCTCCATTTGGATCAAGCTATTGACTGCAACTCTTTGAGTGTGACCATCCATCCAATTCCTTATCCACTGAGTGGTCCATCCATCAAATCCATGTCTCTCCAATTTAGAGACGAGGATGTCGTGCATGACAGTGTCGAATGCTTTGCACAAGTCCAGGTAGATGATGTCAGTCGCTCGTCCCTTATCAACCAACACTGTAACGGTTGTAGGAGGCCACCAAATGTGTCAGGCCCTTAGTGAAGCCATGTTGGCTGTCACCAATCACCTCCTTATTTTCATGTGCCTTAGCACAGTTTCCAGGAGGATCTGTTCCATGATCTTGCCAGGCATAGAGGTGAGACTGGCTGGTCTGTAGTTCCCCAGCTCTTCCTTTTCTTCCTTTTCAAATGGGGGTTTCCCCTTTTCCAGTCAGTAGGAACTTCACCGGACTGCCACAACTTCAAATGTGATATAGTGACTTAGTAACTTCATCCACCAGTTCCCTCAGGACCCATGGATGCATCTCATCTTGTGCGCCTTTGGGTTCCTTAGATGGTCTCAAACCTGATCTTCTACAGTGGGCAGTTCATTCTCCCAGTCCCTGCCTTTGCCTTCTGCGACTTGGGCAGTGTGGCTTGAACATTTGCCAGTGAAGACTGAGGCAAAAAAATCATTGAGTACCTCAGCCTCCTCCACATCCCAGGTAACTAGGTCTCCCATTCCCTTCAGGAGAGGGCCCATATTTTTCCTAGTTTTCCTTTTATCACCAACATACCTATAGAAGCTTTTCTTGTTGCCCTTGACATCCTTGGCCAGATTTAGTTCTGTCAGGGCTTTAGCTTTCCTACCCTGATCCCTGGCTGCTTGGACAATTTCTCTGTATTCCTCCCAGGCTACCTGTCCTTGCTTCCACCCTCTGTAGGCTTCCTTTTTGTCTTTGTCAATTACTTCTAAGCAGTGAAGCAAACAAGTCACCAACAAAATTGTTTCAAACATACGAAATATGGTAAGCAAATAAATTCCCTGATAATGTGTGCCATCTATTTGCATGTGATAAGTATTACTGACTTGACTTACTTTTTCAAAACACCTAATTTCTAAATCCCTTCTTAATGCCACATCTCCTCACGGCACATGTATTTTCCTGTATTTGCAATACAGGCTTCAGAATTAGCAGTGTGGTTATTTTTGCAGCTCAGCTCCCTGAACTGATCATATCAGAATAACTGAGAGGGGAAAAAAATATAAGCTTACCTGAAATAAGAAAAAAATTCAATTGAATGTGAAGAAATAAAAAGAAGGGAAGGGAACTGAAGTCGTCCCTGATTTTTAATTTGTTTGACAGATATCATTACAGGACACAAAAAGAAACACGTAGTCAAAAAGTCATTAGGAGTGAAAGGGATCATACACAAGACTCATGGTCCCTTGCTGAAGTGCCACCAGTCTCAGTGGACATGTAAATGTAGTTTCTAGTCTTTCTTCAGAGCTAACCTTGTGACCCAGCTGAGGTCAGAAATCTTAATGCAGGCAAAACCCTATAGCTCCTATGGCAGTACCTTTCACACCCACTGTGTTACCTGTAGCAGCACTGCCTACAACTTATGGCACAAATTGATGAAGTTTTACCATTTCAGGTATGCAATGTGCAAACGCAGTACTGAATGTGAGGCAGTGGTTCCCAAGCCCTTGTGCCCTTGATCCCACCTCCTCAAGGGACCCCGCTCTCCCTTGAAACCCGTTTCCTGTCTTAGCCCAGGCCACCCACCCCCTGCAGCCCCTTCTGCTGCCGGCACCTAGCTAGCAGGACCGCTGCCCCACTCTGTCTCGAGGCCATTTTGTTCTCAGCTGTTTAGTTTTGCTGTAGGACTCATGAGGGGCTGTATGTTTCATGCTACATGTCTCAACCTCCTGAACTATTCGAAGACTGGGATTTAGAATTAATTGCAACCATTGACTTTATCTCTAAATTAAAACAACTATGTATGCTAATTATAATGCCATTTAGAAGACTGCATATTCTTCTATTTATTCCCACGTAGCATTCAGTAACCTTTATATTTTCCATTCAATACAGCTTCTCAGTCTGGGATGACAAATATTTTCCATCTTTACCTGTGTGATAGATTTTACTAATTTTTGATGAGGTTTTTAAAATATTCCTTTTTTACTATGCTTTTTTTTCTTCATTTTTAACTTCAATAAACACATATCCATTTTTCTGTTAAATTAATTGCTTTAATTTAAAGGTACACTGAAAATATCTTCTTTAGATAACAGGCTGTTTAAGATCATATATTAGTAGCAGAACACTGATGTCACTTAAACACCCTATTACATGTAGATATCACTATATTTGTCCTCACTTACTTCTCTCTATCTAAATTCAAGATTCTTGCCCTATCCATATGTAGCTCTTTAAGAATTTTGCTCGAATGTGAAGAATTGGATGTTTGAATTGCCTCTGCAAGAACAAGCAGTATAACAGATCTGCAACAGAGAAGAGCAGGCACTAGTATGACAGTTACATCTTGGGCCACTGAAGACAGTGAGTCAAACTTTGGTCTAAATGAAGGACGTGTATAATGGGTTTTGCAACCAACTACAACAGAGCTAACATTTGGCTTTCCGAAGAAATTGCATCATGTTATCCAGAAGACATGACGGATGGACTCCTGGCCCCATCAAAGTTGATGGCAAAACTCCAACTGACTTTGATGGAGCCTGAACTTACCCTCACATGTTGAATTCTGAACAGACTTTTTTGGCAAGTGATAAAAGAGGAACTTCAGTATTATCCATTATTAGAGTCAGTACTTTTGGCAGTGCAGTCATGAGTACCACTGTCAGATGTCAGCACACCTCTAGGAACAGGAGCATAGATACAATGGGCTTTCTTGGAAGAATCCCCTGCCCTGGGACTTGGTGATGCAGCACTCACAGTCTGAAATTGCCTCTTATTTAACAGATGTAGTGCATGAGAAAATACTCCTTGGCTTCAAATTTTTGGTGTGTTGTTTTTTAAGGACTTGTAACTTTGGCTTCACAGAGGCAGCCTCAAAGACCTCCTTTAGAAAGCTGGAAGGATAAGAAAATGGCTGCATCCCTCAATCTAAGCTATATTAGCAAAAATTGAAGATTGTCAGAATTATTAGACAAAAGCTAAGTATGTTAATCAGCTGTATAAACTGTTTTTAAAGGCACTGTTGGTAAAAAAAAATTAAAATGTAAAGCAATGTTCCTAAGTGCAACTGAATAATTCTACTTAAGAAAGGATGGACAGGTTTTTTTACTCATCTCTCTGGCATTGATTTGCTTTAGTACTTTTCAGATATAAATGTAATCTTTAGCAAGTAAAAATAATTGCAACCTTTTGTAAAATGAGAAGTCCAAATTAAGTAACACAAGTAAGGACTATCTAGCAAGTTAGTGTCAGACCTATACAATCTCAGATTCCAACTCACTGCAGCGTCTGACCAGGAAAATTTTTGGCTTGCCAAGGCCTTATCTATGAGGAGAAAGAGTACTTATGCAGACAAAAATCTGGAAATACATGGTGTTAATTTGTAGGC
Organism: Phaethon aethereus; assembly: GCF_964289735.1. Taxonomy (NCBI): domain Eukaryota; kingdom Metazoa; phylum Chordata; class Aves; order Phaethontiformes; family Phaethontidae; genus Phaethon; species Phaethon aethereus. The sequence goes on along the minus strand of NC_138582.1, from coordinate 48,139,152 downwards.
CCTTTGATATGGCTGAACAGCAGGATAGCTGGCTTCAGAGCAGCAGCTCCCTGTCTTGTCATAATTTTGTAAATCATAGTCACATTCGTCCCTCTGTAAAATCAGAATAATACTTCTTTAACGTGGCATTAGGAAAATTCTATATAACCATAAAGTAGTATAACTCCTCAAAATCTCCTAGCTTCTAGCTTATTAACTGTTCCCAGAAAGATTTGATTTTTTAAAATCACCACCTCTTTCATGTCTTTCCACTACTGCATTTTTGTGACCAAAATATTCTACATTGTGTGTGTACATACATATTTTTTTCTTCCTAATGATTTACCATTTCTATCTTACACATAGGCACACTGAGTATGCTGTATGATGTACTACACAGGAAAAAAAATCAAGTATTTTCTCATCTTTTTAAAGAATATTCTGGCTATGCTTTTAAAATCTTTATGATTCCACAAAAAATACTGTAATATTCCATTTCACTAGCATATTCCAATAGCATTTATTGTTCATACGTTGAAATATTTTCCATTAACACAGTGCTCAAACTGAACATCTAGAGAGCAAAGTAATTTTAAAATATAAGGTTACTTTTCTCCTCTGAAAATAAATGTGACCCTTGCCTAAAAAAGTAAGAACTATCGATTTCCTACAGGTGATTACAATAGGAGTTAGCCTTAGCATGATATGTAATTCTTCCTTTTTTTTTCTCAGTATTTTTTCTTTCAAAAAAAAAGGTGGCAAATTTAGCCTACAAAAATAGTTTCTATATGTCTTAAAAAGGTCATTTTGCATTTAGACATGCAGTAGGTGATAGGTAAAAACAGCTAAAGGCACGTGGAATATTAATCAACCAAGAAAGTTTTGAGTAGAATCATAATCGAGTGGTTAAGAATGAAGCAATCTCCTGCAGAAACAGAAAAATACTGTTTAAATGCCACATGGATACACTGTGGGGTTTCCCTCAGATAACCGAGTACTGAGCTTGGTTTCCAGCTGTGTCTGGAGGCAGCTGGAAGAGGACACCATGGCCTGGCCGGCACTGCTTCCACACCACTATCGGTTCTTTTACTTCAACAATTCCCACACGCTCCTACCTTTGGAACTAAACAATAATATTATCCCTACACAAGAAAGGCTATGTTTTCCACAGACACTTCAAAATAGAAAAACTCTGAAAGCAAATATCTTTTCAACTAAAATTAAAAAGATTCTGAATCCTGGTAACGTGACCAAAGAACGACACATTTGCGTCTTCATTTTTCTTTTTAATAGAGACTTTTTTTTTTTTGCCCCTCAGAAGAGATAGATAGACGATTTCTAAAGATGTGATGTTTGCATTGCTCGGGATTTCTCTGCCAGTTCCCAAAACACTGGCTGTCATAGTACTTCCCAGGAAAAGATCATATGAAACATATTTCAGCATGAGTTTTGTAAACTGCTACTGAAAAGAAAACCTGGTATATGACATCCAAAAAACCTCTTCCTCTGTTTTGACTGAAAGGAAGGAGAAAAGTAAACTCTACAATATTTAAGTTGCTACCTGCATCACACACTTCATTTATGTGGAGCTTCAAGGCAAGCAGAGTGTTCTCCCTGAGCGCCTAAGTGGGACCACCCAAAGCCATCAGGCAGAACCAGCTGGAAAAGCATCTCAAACCGAAAACCTGGGGCTTACGGTCCAAGCATCCATGCCTGCACACATGACTGTATGTAGAATTTCTGGTCATCCTCTCCTTACAGGGCTAGGGCAGGGCCAAAAAAGCTGCCTGTTGCCTTTCACACTTGCTACTTGTGCTTTTGTGCTTTCTTCCAGCTTGTCCTCTTGGCTGGGGAGAGTGAGGGGAAGGTGTGTGAAATCACCTGGGTCACTCCAGCTCACACGCAGCTCTTATTTTCACTTTTAAACTTTTATTTAAGAATATAAAGGGTACTTCCCTGTTACACTTAAGGCAGCACCGATGTAAGGAGAGGTATCACTACATCATATTAAGGAAAAATGAGTATTTTGTTCCCCTGTTAGGAACTCAACTGCAGTGGCTTACGAAAAGCAACAGCAAGTTTAGGGGAGTACTTCGTTAAGGGAATATTAAAATTTTCAGTAGAAAAATAGACTTTTAAACAATCCAGACAAATTAACATATGGCGGGAAGCCTGAAATTTTCACTTCTCAGGAAAGCTTGTCCTTTTTTTTCTCCAAGAAAATTAAATTTGCAGGTATTCACTTTCTTTGATTGGGCTTGTGACAAGATGTATCCAAGAACATAGCAAGGGTTTCTTTTTTAGCCTTTTCTTCAGCCTATGACTTTTGGGCATTTGTGCTTACTTGAAAGTTCATGAAAATTGTCTAGATGATACAGTGTAAAGAGGCTCCTCTCCCTGCACCTTTTTCTGCCCACAGAGGAGTCAGTAGAATATAGCTTCTCGCGCTGGAGGGAGGATGGGGGAAGAGTTTTCACTGTTGCAGATGCCTCCTCCTTGACTTTGGATCCACAAACATAACAGTCCTCTGACGAAGCATCTCTCAGACATGTTACAGCCATTTTTCAAGTTTACACACCACAGTTTCCTATAAATGGCTGCCTGCTGTAATCAAAGCTAATTGGAGTGCCAATTACAGCCCAGCTAGTGCAATTATGTTACCGATTCTGAGGAGTCATCAAGGCACAGAAAAATGTGATCTGCATAAGTCCCACAAATTTCTCTATTTATAATGAGGTATTTTTTCATGAGGAACAGCAGCTCTTTTTATACCACAGTTAACAGAGCCAGCGAGTGGGCTGTCTGGGTTTGCATACAGTGGAGCTGACTCAGCAGCAGTGTCCTGGGAGCTATGTGCCAGTTAAGCTTTCATTAAGGTCAGCAGTTATCTATTTGCACACTTACACTAATTACTGCATTTCCTGAGCTATGATGTGATCATGAAATCCAAAGTTCCTGGCTACCATAAATGTTAAAAGCAGAAACAAGGGACTAGACCACCTGAACGTCTGACATGCCACTGCAGTAGCATCATGTTGTCGGTGACCTTACTGAAGACAGAGCAGAGAGGCACATTTGTGCAGCAATCCAGCTAGGAACGCCACGGAGGAAACAGTGAACTAAATGCTGGGAATTAGTCTGAAAGCAGCTTGCGAGTGCTTCCACCCTCTCTTCCTCTGAATGTGACTGTGGGAATATCTGGCAGAGAAGTGGTGGGGGAAAACCAGCAAGGAGAACATTACCTTTCTTACTCAACATCAGCCATTTGCTAATGTCCTCAGTATCCTCTCCTCCAAGTAGCTGAAGATGAAGAGCTACCTTAATAGTGCACACATGACACAAAATTTGCTGAATGGGTTTACAAAACAAGAGCAAGGCAATGTTTGCAGAGGAATCAAGATCTTTTACTAGACTAGTGAGTACATCTGGACAAAAATATGTTATGTAATGTACTCTCTGGTGTGTGAGAAATGTAGTTTGGAGTAGTGGAAAAAATGCTACCTTGATCCACAAATCCTGTCTTATCTTTCTTCATAAGCAATCACAAAGCTAATTTTTACAGATGGGAAAATTGACATACAGACACTTCAATAGTACAATCTTCCACCACTGTTGATGATTGCGCTATATAGCATCAAAAAATCCTTACATTTATATACTTATCATTTTGACTGTAGGCAAATCATCACAGAAGTTACTAGAAAGCAAGCATGCAGGACAGCAATTCAGCATGAGAGGGGAGCAGGAAATAACACTTGTTAGCACCTTGCATCCAAGTTAATCAAAGCAGTTTACAGACTGTACTGAAGTTCAGCCTCACCACAAATCTGTCAGGCAGGGAAATGTTATTACCATTATTTCTCAGATGGGAAAGCAGTGACAGAAGCGTAGGTCACTAAGAAGCACTGACAGAGTTAACAGTACTGCTCCGCTAGTTGATACCCACTCTCATATTTAACCACTAATACAGTTCGGATGCTGCAGTAGTCCAAAAGAGCTTTCTAAACATTGACATGTCTATCTATAGTGATCATCTGAGCAACAAGTGAAATTGGTTTGAACATAGCTATTCCTCTCCTGCTGGAAGAACTTCACTAAGAAGCCTTACAGAGACATGGCTGAAACTTGTAGACCAGCTGGCTGCCTAATGTCTTAGTCCTGAGCCAACTTCTTCTCCCAGAACCTATTTTCTAGGGGATAAAACAGATGTACCACAGCTGGACCACCATCTCTGAGCTGTTCTCAAACCACTGGATTCTGATTATGTTTACAGCAATACATCTGCAGCCATTAATTCAAATACTATATTTCCATTAAAACACATATTTGAATATTTGTCAAACTTCTTTTATATTTGGCCATACCTTTCATCTCATGCATGTGACAGGAAGCTCAGAAGACTGGGATTCTGTGTGTCAGGCTGCAAGAGCCTGGCTATCTAAGAAATAGATAAGCCATCCCAGAAATCCCAGCACTGGGTCCCTGGCAGTGCAATGAGCTTGCTACTGCCGCTACTCATTTGTGCACTGAGGCCACCACTCACCGTGGTGCCCTGGTCATGTTTCTGAAGAGGTCCACCTCAAGGTAGGTCTGTAAGCCAGTTAAGAACTCAGCTGGGGACTGGCTGTGGGCTGATATTCACATTACTGAATGCCATTCTTGGAGAGGAAACCTCTAATGGTATGCCATTGACTTTTTTCAAGGGAAAAACTCACTTGACAACAGTTAATGCTTGCTGTATAGGTACAATGCCATTTCCATTACTACATTTGATGTAAGATGTGGTAGATTGAGACAGTCTAGTATTGTATAACTGTATAATTACTCATATATTGTATAGCTGTATAATTACTGTTAATAAATACTACTTGGACTAATTCACATCGTGCCTCAGAACCTAGTGTTGGTGGGAAAATTGCTTATGGCTTCAGATAGCGTAATACCACAAACCAAATGCAGTTAAATGACATTCTCATGGGCACTGTCTGACTGCTAGGCTTGCTGCAAGCCCTTTTTTTCCTGCAAAGCAATGAATCTCTGATGCTGACAATTTGCTTGAGAGTGTCCCATCTTTGCAAATGCAGGAAATATTTCTGAGTTTCTTTTAGGATTATGCTGTTTCACATTCAAAATCTTGGTGAAATACATTTGCCTTGAGCTCTATATTTCTATTTCTGTAATATTATGAAATCACTAACATAGTTAAAAAAATAGAACCAAAACAAGAATGGTAAATACTTACCACTTGGCTTATATCGTATCCCCAAGGAAGAAAAAGAACTCCTGTGTTATATTTCTCCCAGTGTGAACACATAAAATTAAATAAGACAATGCTTAAGTATATATACATTGTATATACAGAAACTCCAGTCTTCCCATTGTCGCGGGAACAGACAGAAAAAAAAGAAAGCACAAAAATGGAGGTAGCCCAGCTATCCAGCCCATGGTCAAATAACTCTCCCAGAGGAGTACTGGACTGAGTCCTTCGAGCATGTTTCCCATCTATGGAGTCTAGAAGGATTGGGAAAGGAAAAGAAAATAAAGAATTAGAGTACAACAAAAGGAGTAACTTTCTTCACATACACTTCACTACTGCCACACATAGCATATGGGAAAAATACACCGATGACTGCAGACTGAAGCACAACAGCCCCTTCAATACCAACATGTTAGCATAGCTCATAAAATACTTGCCTCACTTATCAAGTAATTCTTCTGTCTTCACCTCAGCTCTTATACTAAATGCCACCTTCCTTATAAGCTGTAAAAAGACATCCATAATCACTTGTCCACAGTGGTCTTTAAACACTTTTGTCAGTCCCTGCAATTGGTTTCTCAATGAAAGTGCTGATAAGTGTCCATAGGGCTTCTCGCCCGTCCATTGGTGTTGTGGAACCTCTGAGACTTCACACTTGTGGGGTAAATGCACTAAGGCATTCAGATTGCCTGATGCTAAATGCCTCAATGACTAACAGTTACACGACAGCCTCAAGGAGCAAATTTCACAAAATTTATTTGTGTGTGTGCCTACATAAGATATTTTAAAGATTTTTTTGGTTGAAATTTTAGGATACAAGAGCTGGCAGCGTGCCCAAGTGGCCAAGAAGGCCAATAGCATCCTGGCTTGTATCAGAAATAGTGTGGCCAGCAGGACTAGAGGAGTGATTGACCCCCTGTACTCAGCACTGGTGAGGCTGCACCTCGAATCCTGTGTTCAGTTTTGGGCCCCCTCACTACAAGAAAAACATTGAGGTGCTGGAGCATGTCCAAAGACGGGCAATGAAGCTGCTCTAGAGTACAAGTCTTATGAGCGGTGGCTGAGGGAACTGGGGTTGTTCAGTCTGGAGAAGAGGAGGCTGAGGGGAGACGTCATCACTCTCTACAACTACCTAAAAGGAAGTTGTAGCAAGGTGGGTGTTGGTCTCTAGTAACTAGTAACTAGTAGTAACTAGTAACTAGTAACTAGTGATAGGACAAGAGGGAATGGCCTCAAGTTGTGCTGGGGGAGGTTTAGATTGGATACTAGGAAAATTTCTTCACTGAAAGGGTTGTCAAGCCTTGGAACAGGCTGCCCAGGGAAGTGTTGAGTCACCATCCCTGGAAGTATTTAAGACATGTAGCTGTGGCACTTAGCGGCATGGTCTAGTGGTGGACTTGGCAGTGTTAGGTTTATGGTTGGATTCAATGATCTTAAAAGTCTTTTCCAACCTAAATGATTCTATGATTCTACGAATACCTTACTATTAAGGTGAGTTATATGTTGATTGTTTTTAATACCTAAATGCTTGAAAGATGCCCAAAACACTGTACTGGATCTCACTCTGAGGATGCAATTGGGCAATATGGTTTGAGTCAATCTGAGAGTTCACTGCTGTTGAACAGGCGAGGACCTGCAGCCTGCTCAGCTGGTGGAAAGACAGCAAACATTACATTTTCTTCTGGGTCACTGAACAGAATTGGCTCTGTCAATGGTACAAAAAGCAAGGGAGATGACAGAAGGGAGGGGCAGTGAATGCAGAGAGGAGGAGGAAGGGAGTCTAGCAGCTGTAACATTTCCTAGTTGTATTGTCAAACCATACCCTTAGTCTCTTCTTGAGACTGTGCTGGTGAGAAATAGAAATATTTTCTTCTTAAAGTTAAATGTAAGTACACAGGATGAACCTCTTAGGAAAAAGTACAGAGAACGAAACTTACAGATACTTATTGTTACCCTGACTCTCAAAACAACATGGAGAATTTTTTTCTTGTTAATGTTACTTGGAAGGTAGTACAGCTAATAATTATTAGCTATTGATAGCATTAGTAACCCAAAACTGACTAGAGATACAACTCAACAGAGTGAGACCAAAGACTCCACAGCTGCTATAGATCATATGCTACTTACTTCCCCGGATTATTTGGCAGTACTCTGAGTTTTGTTTAATGTAAATATACTTCAGGGATCTAAACCAAGAAAACATGGGATTTCATTTTGTACAGATTTCAGACTGTCTCCCTATTGTAATACCTAAACAGCTGTGAGATATCCTCCACTCAAATACAAATCTCTTGAGACAGTTCTCACAACTCTAAAAATTAAAGATCTCATAGAGGATTTCAAATATGGCTTGCCCCCTTCTAGAGCCGCATTCTCTCTCCATTAACATTGCCATTTAATTGTCATCATCTTACTGAAAGAGGCCGCACCTTGAATACTGTGTTCAGTTTTGGGCCCCTCACTACAAGAAGGACGCCGAGGTGCTGGAGCGTGTCCAGAGAAGGGCAACGAAGATGGTGAGGGGTCTGGAGCACATGTCTTATGAGGAGCGGCTGAGGGAACTGGGGCTGTTTAGTCTGGAGAAGAGGAGGCTGAGGGGAGACCTTATCGCTCTCTACAACTACCTGAAAGGGGGTTGTGGCGACAAGGGTGTTGGTCTCTTCTCCCAAGTAACTAGTGATAGGACAAGAGGAAATGGCCTCAAGTTGCGCCAGGGGAGGTTTAGATTGGATATTAGGAAAAATTTCTTCACTGAGAGAGTGGTCAGACATTGGAACAGGCTGCCCAGGGAGGTGGTGGAGTCGCCATCTCTGGAAATGTTCAAAAAACGTGTGGATGTGGCGCTTCAGGACATGGTTTAGGGGACATGGTGGTGCTGGATTAATGGTTGGACTTGATGATCTTGAAGGTCCTTTCCAACCTAGTGATTCTGTGATTCTGTGAAAACTGCAGAAAAAAGTGTGTGTATAAGCCTGAGATTACTTGAATAGTGTTGTTATAAATGTAGAAACTCTTTAGTCTATTTTAGGATGCTTCTGAAACTTAACTAGTAAATAGGTATGTAAACATCCCTAAACAGTATATGGTCTTTCATATTTCAAGAACATCTATCCCAAATCAGAGAGAATTCAGTTATAGTGGTAATACTTTTCTAATGAGAATGATAGAAAATTGGTCTATTCATAAATTATTTTACATTGTCACAAAATAGTATTCACATTAGATACTAAAATATGTACATCAGTGAAAGAGTGGTTTCATTCTGTAGAAATATTTAACTAAAAAGAGTTAGGCTATAATGGTGTAATGAAATACAGAACTTCTAATTATAATGGGCATGGGGAAAAATACAGGAACAGTATAACACACACAGAAAATTGGATTTTCATAAATCTTTACCGATACTTTCTATGTGGTTTTGCTAGCTTTTTAAGAGACTGAAAATATTTTCTGTTCTAGGTTTCAGTTTGAATTTGTTCATGCCAAGCATAGTGTATGTTCAATAGTGGACATATGCTGTCCCATACTTCCACTGCTTTAGAATTCTTATATTGTGATTTTGTCTCGTGAAGGTTCGTAAATCTTCAGGCTTATTAAAGTTTATATAACTTTTAAATAGTGGAATTCAAAATAACAGCAAAGAGCATTCCACTTTACAGAAAGGGAAAAGATACCAAACGACCTTAACAAAGGGGGGGAAAAGAGCAGCATGCTAGGGAATTTGGAGAGAGTAACTGTGTCATTAAAAAGAAGCTGAGAGAGATTAAAGCTGCATATTTGGTTAGTCATTATGGCTCTATGCAGTATTCCAAAGGGAAAACTTTGGCCATGCAGAGTTAAATCTGAGACTAAATATTTTGTGAAGTGGCTTGGACAGCAGACATAAAAATCTACATATACATCAGTTCATTATAGCTTTGACTGTCAACATCATATTCCTTGTCTTCCAAGTACTAGGAACTATAGGTCTCACTGGCAAATGACGTCTACATTAAGAACCTCAGAAACTGAATTTCCAGTGAGCTTTCTGGGGTGTCATACACTAACAGCTCCAATATGTAATTCTTATTTATGAAACAATAGCCATTTCATTAAATTCCCTACAATTACATAAAGAATGGTTTTCACAAAAGAAACTGCTGCTTCTGCTAATGATTATAGAGAGCTGTTAGGGAAATCTGACTGGTACAGGGACAGCTGTCCCAATGATTTTCATGGTACAAATACAAAGAAATTCTGGACAAAATAATTTTGGCACAAACTCACCACTTGAATAGAAATGGCAAAGGCATTCACAATGCAATTCACATCTCCGCACAAGGGGATACACCCAGATTAGCCAAAATGGCTCTACGTGCATGGATCTGATACCAAAAGTGGCCAGTGTCTTTGCCCAACACTGGCAGTGTACATCTAGAACACATTGACATCTAGCCTGGGCATCTTTAAGGATGGCACACAAATCTATGGCTACCCTCTGCAATGCAGGGTCTTATAAGAACCAGCTCCGAAAGAGAGGATATGATTACACAGCACAGTGCAGCCCACGTAAATATGCCACCTTGAGTCCACTCAAAAAATGAGCTCTGTTGCTCCACATTGTGGACAGACTAGTTTGGAATGAGTTAGCTTTGGAAGAGAAAGCAAGAAAGCTATGCTAATGTGGATCTCACTCCTAGATCTGAGTCAGTTCAGGTCTATGTCTTCACACCACTGCACAGCAAGATGCAACGTGCCTAAAAATACAGTAATGGTAGAATATAAAAAGTAAAAATAGATTATGAAAGTGAAAATGAGGTATAGGTGTTATGAGAGAGAAAAAGCAACAGGAAAGGAAAAAAAACACCTTAATCTCCATAAGAATCTCAGGCCTGTCACCACATTCATACCATCTCTCCTGACACACACATGAGCACTGAAGTGCCTAACAGATTAAAACACAATGCTACACTCATTTTCCTTTTTCTCTGCTTTGCCCTTTATCTTTGAAAGCACCCTCCGCTAACACAAGTGTTAGGGGACAACGATTTTTAAGAAACCCAACAGCAATGACTGCTGCTACGTAATGATTTCCATTGTTCCTCTAAAACAATTTGAACTTTCAAGAGAGATAAAAGCAACAGTCATAGTACCTCTAATATATAATTTAAAATTCTGTTGTGTGGGGTTTTTTTGATGTCAGAGAACTGTTTTGGAGAGAGATCAATAATTTATCCACAATGCCTCTTCACCTCGATATCAGCAGTAGTGACCTAGTAGGTAAAACCATATGAAGACATCAGACATGTAAATTATTTCATTGTACTTACCTAAAGCGTAAGCACAAAAGGTGGTAAAAGCACTGAATAGCCACACCCAGGTGGGAACAAGTCCAGGACTGGTACCTGAAATAAATTGGGTAGTGAGTAAATGTAACAGTGGTTAACATCAAAGAAATCCACTGTGATAAGCATATACATATGAACACGCTGCCACTGATTAGCCCACTACATCAAACAGATTGAAATACTTGGTTTTGACCTTAAAGCAACTTAGGCCACCGGTGAGCTCTATCAAAGAAGCAACGAGCAGGCTTGAATACGCTTATACTGTAAAGGAGAGAAGATAAGGGAGCCTTTTTTTGGTCCTGACATGACTCTTGTATTGCACAAAATAATGATAGTAACTAGGCAAAAATTTTCACAGGTCATGGGAAGACTATCCATTAACAAATTAGCTAATGTTTATGTAGTATCTAAATATTGAAAAACACATTTTTCAAGCATGATCATTCTTATTAGCACCACCATGGGTTTTGTATAGCACTTTTACTATACAGATCTGAACAGGAAATTTTTGTCCTTAGGCTAGGACAGATTTTAGCACCCTTTTTTTTCCTTGAAAAAAGGCACTAAATCTGGAAAAGAACACCGAATTGGGCAGAACCCAGGGTTCTGTTGTTGCTCTGCTGATTGCAATAACCCAAGCTTATTGTTGCTCTTCTAAAGAAATCAATCCTTTCCCAAAGAGCTAACTTAAACATAATCCAATAAGGACTCTACCAGCACTGGGAACAACTACATAGGCAAAGGCCTCTCAGGTTTCTGGCATTCAGCACTGAACGGAGGGAATACTCGCACACAGAGATGTGTCCTTGCTCAACAGGGAGATGCCAGTATCTAAAGCAGTGCCCTGACCACCTTTCGCTCAATGCCTCATCTTGCCACTCTGAAAGAAAAAGTGGCAATTCCTGAAACCTAGCTGCAAATTTCCAAACTGTAGAATGAAAACCAGCTGTCCAGGAAATTAAGTCTTTTATTTCTGATGCTAGGTATGGGATTGATATATGATACCCAAAAAACGGATTAGGTTGCATGAACATTTTCAATCGATTGAGAAACGATGGGCACTGTTCTTGTGTAAAATCCAGAATAGGGTTGCACACAGAAATCTCAACTCTAACAGACTTAATCACAGTTTCAAATGTCTTCAAGTTCAGTATGTATCTACTGGGAATGTGTCAAGATAAAATTATCCCATTAAAAGACCTGTGCTGGATGCTCTTCAGTAATTATTAGTAAATATCAGCTGCACTGATAAAAAATCCAAGTGTTTAAGGATAAGGCCAGATAACTACACAGCATGCTGGTCCTGAAAACTTACTGCTCATACAGGATTATTTTTGATCCAAAACTGCTAAGAAGTATCCCTTCTTCTAGAACTGTTGTGATAAATGTGCAAACAGCTCACGCCAAAGGACACCTCCTGAATCTAACCACAGGCATAAGAAATTCAAGGCAGCAAAAAAACCCAAATGTAATTGTTTCAGGAAATAAAAGCGCTAAGTCTTCTCCAAATTGTCTGGTTTAAAGAAGAGCAAAGCTTTTTACATATTAATCAGCTGGGAGATGCTTACTACTTACCGTAGGCTCCAACAGCTGCTCTGAGAAGTCCAGAACTGAACGTGCCCTACGCTCAGGAGCAATCAGCTCCAAAAAGCTTTTGACTTGGTCTGCCATGAGGAGCAAATATGGATTTGGACTTTGAAAGTCATATTTCAAGAGACATTTGTCTAAAAACTATTTCTTCTTTGTCTAGAAGCAGTCTCAAATGGGGAGTATGGAGTAATGAAAGGGGAATTAACTCATTCAGGCATGGACTTAGGTATTAGGAACTGTGAAACCAAGAACATGAGGGTGGGTTTTGGCTGTGTCTTTAAATCCTAGCAATAAACTTTAAATAAAATGAGATATTATCACAGACTTCAAGCAGCACATGCTGAAACCCATACTTAGGGATGAAATTAAACAAGCTTTTCCAGTAAAATCACCTAAAGTTATAATGCCATGTGTGAGGTCAGCTCCTCCTACATGGACATGAAGCCTCATTAAGGGAATGAGTTGATGATTCAGGTATCTGATACCTCCCCGTATCATTCAGAAGTATGACATAAGCAGCTCTGTAATTCTGAAAAATTACAACATGGGGATGTTTACCTGAGGCAGTATAGTTCCAGTCATAAAAAGAGAGTAGAAAATAATTAACTAAAATCATGACAAATCCAGAGAAGGTTAACAGGTTGGGGGCAATCCATAAAGGCACTATCTGTTAAAAAAGAAAGAAAAAAATTCTAAGAAATAAAACATATTGCAAATTATAAGTCCCATTTTAATTGAATATTTTTTATTTTTTTTATCAGGAAAGGGTAAGTCTGTATATGACATCAGCAATGTTCAGATTTGTGTATATTTTCTTATTTTCAAAATAAAATACAGTTTTCATTTCTGAAATGTATTTTCAAATGTAATCCTTTTGCCTGATCTTTGTGGCTGCAGTAAATATGTCATTTTAGAACGTCATATTTCATATGTGATACACTATCCTTATTTTCCCAGCCACCAAGGAAAGCTTCTCACGATTTTGTGTATCGCAACTGAAAGAAGACTGCAGCACCCCAGTGTGGTAATTCAGCTTCCATGTGGCAGGTTTTTTTAAGCATTCTATTCCCACACTAGAACAAGGAAATTTCCTCTTCTAAAATATGTCAATAATTTCCAGCTCAAGACATCAGAAAAATCAGACACTGAGTGCATTTAGTCTCTTAAATTCAGAAGATCTCTCTGTTACAAGCAGCTCCCTACATCTCTATATAGTAATTTTCTGCAGGGTCTCCCTCTTTGGTCATAAATTATAAACACTCCCTTAATTCATTTTACTTTGTAGAGTGCTGAAAAGGACTCTCCCTCTTCACGTAAGCCTCTAATTCTAGTAGTTCCACAAAGTACTAACTGATTTCTGTTTTGACGGGTCTAAAACCATTCATGCTAAAAGCCTTAATACAAACAGCAAATATTTTAATATATCAGCTGTCTACTTGGATAATAAATGGTGAAGTACACATATTTACATAAAGCTCTGTTCAAATGTGAAATATTCCTTTGCTAAGTCACTTGAGACCACTAAAATTCTACTCATGCCCAATTCTAGTGATAAAATCAAAGTTCATAAAGGCAACAGAGGGGCGGTTAATTGACTTCAGTGAAGCTGGCATACACCTGTGTATCCCAGTGGGATTTCCTCCTTTTCCTCTCATTGTCCTGCACCAGTGTGATTTCTCGTGCATACAAATAGAGGAGGAATATTCAGTGTAGTAGCTAAGTAATACTATCCATTATCTGCCAGAGAGCACATGATTGTGCTTCATTATAAAACACAAATCTTAATTAAAGACAAAAGGAGACCGAGCATTGAATTAATTAAAGCCAAAATACCTACAGTTGCATAATCAGAATAGTTTCAAATAACATGCAGAGAAAGTTAATTGTTATTCTGTAGTTTCATATAGGTGTTATTATAGTTTCATGCAATGTGGAAATGCTGCCATGGACAGGAGTAGCTCAGAGTACTTCAAGCCCATTATAGAATCCAGGCATGAAACATTACCCTTCACTTTCTGTTTTAGCACCAGATTCAACACATTTCTGAAGCACATACATCCAAAAATCACACTCAAACAGACACCGACATATGATACAGTACAGAATAAAGATGTCCTTGGAAGAAGAAAGAGAGGAAGGTAATGCTCAGGATTTCCAGGTGAATTTCTAACTTAAATGCACAAATACTTTGCTTTCCTAGCATCCCCATCACAGGTCAATGAGCTGGGTTATGACATGTTTTCAGTTCTTACATATGTCATCATCCCAGCTCATAAATTCCCACATCTTCTCTATTGTCAGGCTCTTATTTCTCATAACATAGGAAATACATCTTACAATGAATTCTGTGTTACAGAATACAGAGAAACTTGTGCTGCAGTTAGGATTAAATTGACATATGAAAGGCCAGACCCAAATCCCTAGGCTCTGTTCTCATAGTTTGGTTTTGGGGTTTTTTGTTTAGCTCTGTGAATTTTAGGTTGTTTTTTTTTAACTCCTCTAGAATCTGGTAAAAATAGTCCCTGTGGAATACTTCTTTTCACCAGATTAGAAACTAAAAGCTAATTGATTCATATCTGCAAATGGATGTATTAGGATGTCTGAACTGAGAGAAATTACTTCTCCCAGTCATCAAGAAGCACGTGTGTACTGCCCAGTTTTGAATGAACATATTAGATGCAATGTTTCTTCTTCTTAAAAAGTTATTACAGCTTTATTATATCTCCCTATTGCAATGCATTATTCCATTTAAATAGAAATAATATACTGTAAAATATAAATTCAATATTATATTCTAAATCACAGAATATTATCATCTGAAGCATGCTCATAGCCTGGTTACAATGCTTACAACAGGTATAAGCTACAAAAAAATCAATTAAGAGTAAATGCATTCAAATCTTCTCCTTCTAAAAATAAGGCTTGATCACATCTATTATGATACCACTGTTTTACTTACACTTCAACAGAAAAGAAGTATTTTTTGGTGAACAGATGAGCAGAATTTTCCGGGATTGAGTTTGGGTCAACAGTTACTTCCACACCTGGTTTCAGTACCTAGCCAGGAACAAAACTATCCTAGCAACCTCCGTTCTACTAATATTTTACAAAGAGTTAGATTTTGGCCAGTAAGTTTGGTGCTCCCCCAGTTTTAATTTTTATCTCTAGGACCAACCAAGATGACTCTACTGCAATCTCCATTACATACTGCTTTCCCCTCTGCAGCTGTGCATTCCCAGCTCCTCTGCAAGACTCTGATTTGGTCCGGCAGTATATTTTAATGTTAGAATGACTACTTCTACAAAAGCTGAGAGCAATATAATTTCCCTTTAAATCCTTGTGATACACCACTGAGAATTATCCTACGATGCTCTTGCACCAGAAGGCAAAGCAAAACATTCACTGCTGTGTCTTCAGGGTTCAGACCAAACCAAATGCCAAAGTACAGACAGCATCCTCTCCAATCTTTGGTTCTGTACTCGGATCTCCCAGCTTTGGAAACAGGTTTTCCATCCTGTGTTCTGGTTTGGGCTCTCCTGCAGCAAGAAGTGAACAAAGTCATGCTGACCTAAAATTTGAGGAGGTTTAAGAAAACTAAAGAGGTCACATTTTTCATAGGATCTGTCACCCTGTGCTACATGGGGACAGTCAAGAATGCTGCTTTTCTTCTGGGAAAACCCTACAACCACTAGGAGAACTTAACTCCAAAGCAAGTTTTTCGCTGGTAATACTCTCCCTTCAATTTGGTAGCAGATGAATACACATGGATCGCCTAAACCAAATTGCAAGCACACAGTAAAACTCATCTCCCATGCTGGACTGCAGAGTGCTGGGGAGGCTTTTCTGCCTCATTGTTTTCTTCAGTATTATGATGGGAATGAAAAAAGAGTCTCTGGACTGAATCACTGAATTCAGTTTCACATCTTTGAATTGCTTTTCTCTCATATCATGTTCAGGTTGTTTTTTAATTCTCAAGTTAGGTCATATAAACACTTTCATGAAATTACTTTGAGGTTATGAGTGAGAGATTATGATTTTCCTGCTATATCAAGCATAAACAATACCTCAGTTACAGAACCTAGGATGGCAGACCCAACAGCACTCTGACCACATACATCCTTTTTTGTTTGTATAAAGGTTTGTTTTCAAGTCCGCTCCAATCTAAAGATTTCCTCTAAGGAGGCAGACACAGAAGTCACTGCTCCTTGCAGATCAATAAACTTCATATTTATTTGAGATACAGCTTTTTTTTTGCCAACAACAGCAAACCTGCTGAGCAGTTTTATTTTTAAAAACTGCAGATCATAATGCATTCAAGAGATGCCATCTTCCAATCGTTATGGTGATCATGGTAACCGCTCTCATTTTCAGCTTCTTAGAGAGATGCCTAGCTCCCTCAAGCAAGTACCCTTGGGAGAAAATGAGACAGCACTTGCATAAAATCATGTGCACAGCACAGAGATAAAGCCATGCTGTTGTTAGGCCACATATGCGGCACAAAAATAATTTGTACTAAGTAAACCCTTCGGTGTCTGCAAAGCTGTTTAATGAAAGATGTAAAAAAGAAACAGATGCCTTTTGTATAGAGATCAGAAAAAAAACCAACAACTTTGTTTTTCTAAAAAAAACACGCCTCAAAATCCAACATACTTATCTTAAATATAGCTATATATTTGATAACATTTGGGTTTTTTAATACCAATGTCTTAATTTCAGACTTATTAATCAATACATATGTTAAAATGAAAATACATGCTCTACTTAAAACAACTTCTTACATTACCATGTGATATTTCTATTAACTAAAATTCTTACCTTAATAATTTTATTCCAGACGGGTTGCATAATATACACAGATAAAGGATTTGTATCCACAGCACTGTACTGTGAGGAAAAAAGCAAACATGTTAAAGCACTGAACAATGCACATTTTTCCATCACTTACATCCTTCAGCATCTAAGAATACTGAGTGTGACTGGTGTAAATTTATTTTATTCTGGTGACCATTCATACAGTTTTAATTTAATTTAAAAGCACTGGCCTGGTTTACAATTACCCTGTTAGCCACTCTATGTGCTAACACAAAGGTTTAGGCTGGTGAAGTGGCAAACAGTTCTGTAGTCACATTTTACTTTTAAATTCTTACTACTTTTACAAGTTATCCTATAAGACTCGGCATTTCTACTGTATTTTGGATTTAATACCTTTATTTGAACTACTAGTAATGCATAGTCTGAGCAGCAGTTCATCGCTAGCATGCAGACTAGATAGTGCATATGGAATATGGCCATAAGTGGAATATTATCTCACAGAAATACACAGCTCTTGACATAGTAAAACAGTTGCATTTGCACTGTGCTAATTAATGTTATTATAAATATATAATATAATGTTATTATAAAAATAAGCTCTAAAATAAAACAAGTCATTACTGCAACAAAATTTCCCTATTGGACAGACTTGTACAAATATTATATGTGTTTTAGAAATTCCAATAAGTACATATCTGTATCTCTTGCAAACAAAGTATTTCAGAAATACAAGTCCATCCTGAATTGCTGTTGTCTAGTTTCTCCTCAGAGGACAGTATCATGTTTTATCCTGCCTTGAGACTGCAGAACACAGACTCCGAACAATCTGTGGAAGAACGATCTTAACTGATCTTAACTGATCTTAACTGATAACACCACTCACAACTTCTTGAGCCCTGGTGGGTCCACAGTGGAAGAAGTTAGTCATCATTGTGGTGGTATATATAATTCTTCCAGAAATTCTTGGACTTTGAGAGTGCATATATGACTTATGTTGTTAACATGATGCATGTGACTCACATAAAGCTTCAGATATATCTATATACAGCATTGTCCAAACATCACGTGTGGACAATGGGAATAAGATAGCGATGTGTTAGACCACAATTTATCGAAGCAGAAGAGCTGATGACAGAGAGGCTTTCATTTCACCCAACTTCAGCTAACAGCTAATTGTTCTCTCTATAGTTAATTTATCGACCTCTCTTAGCCAACTACCTTTTGGATTATATTGCACTCTGGAAGTACCTGTTTCAAGTCACTAATTATCAAAGGTTCCTAGACACTTGTCTTAAACTGAGGCATCTTTTAGGTGACTGAAGTCTGGCAAGATTAATCTCAGTTTCAGTATCCCCGTTCACCAAGCTTTTACACACACACTTAACCTGCACATATCTGAGCTAAAAGCTTTCAGTGGACAAGTGCAAGCATGACAAGAGATTAATGCAGCATGCCTTGGGTTTTGAATGCACAGTCCATGACTTTTCATCTAATCTTTCCAAGGCTACTAAGTGCTTAAGAACTCTTCCACACATTTCCTTTTTCTATCTGCATACAAAGGATACGCATTAATTACTTTCTGGACAAAACAAAGTATTTGCTTAGTTATTTTGTAATTTGTGGTTAAGTCTTAATCACAGATAATAAATGTAGTATACTTGTAAAATTATTGTAACACAGCTACATGTTGTGAATACATACTGGCAAATATCCAAGAAATCACCTATCAGCTGCTGGTCCAACTGGGCAGACTAACTTTCCAGAGGGAATAAAATGTACAGTTTAGTGAAGTGTACATCACTGATTTTTTTTCTAAAAATACTGGAAGTGTCACTTAAGTGTATCATTTTTCTCTGCTTCTGCCACCCATATTATTTAAAACATGACACAATTCTGTCATCAACAGCTTTTCTGCCAGAATATATATTAGAATTCTTAAATACATTACCTCAGAAAAAATTAATTTGCAGGTAAAACTGAAGTTTTCACTATTCCGTATGTATTTGCTGTATTTTATACTGTAACTTTCAAACATTGATTATTACAACTGATTGATCTTTTGACGGTCCAGCTTGCATGCAAATTTACCCAGTCTGAACTGTTTATGGGCTTTGCTTACATTTATGCCAAAAATAACAACAATACCAAGCCATACAATACCTATGTCAATAGAACAGTCAGCTAGTACTTAATTCACATGAGAGCTATGGAAATCCTCTGAAAATGAAGAAAATTCAAAGTATCCGTTAGAACTATTGAGGTTCCAGGTCATCAGGAATCAGCTCAAAGTTTCTCTGTATCTATTGCCCATTTCCTTACCTCAACTGATATTCAAAGGCTATGTGAGGTACGTGATAATTTGCTGACCAGCAAATTAAATTACTTCAGCCATACCTGGATAAGCATGCGCAAAAGTCAAAATATGTGACCTTCGCTCCTCCTCCCACTTTTGCTTTCTCCTTCTTCCCTCCAAAACAAGCCTTAGAAGTCATGAATAAAATCATAAAATCCTGGTTAAATAACGAGAGTAAAATGAGGCTTTCTACCTAAAGTACTCACTGGCTGTCCAGAACTATTACTTGCTCCCAGGAGAAAAAAAAGAAAACTAATCTTATTTCTTTAAAATTATTCTCTCATATAGAAAATATAAGAGATTATATAGGGATTATAGGTTGTCTATATTTTCTTAAATGGAAAATATAAGAGATTATGTAGTTTACCAACATATCTCTACGTAATAGACACGAACATAAGACACAGTCAGCTTTTTGTTTGCTTGACGGTTTCCAAAATCAAGCCTCAAAAATCAAAACAGTCCTTAGTAAAAAAAGGTAGAATTACAGCCAGCTTGTCACCTAAAGACTTCTCAAGACACATCACACTTCATCCTGTTCATTCCTATGTCTGTGGCTGAACCGTGGTCCTCTGGGTGGGGCAGGAGCATTCAGCAGATGTGCAGAAGAATGGAAATGTGCTCTTTTCTCGTCAGTAATCTGTTTTAGCCAGACCAAAGGAAACACCCATGGAAAAAGCATTCTGCTAGTTTTCTGTCACGGCAAAAATAAAACTCAACAAATAAAATCTGGTATACAGTTTAACACTCTGCTTTGCTCTGCTCCCAAGAAGCTACTAACCTGAAGGCCATGAAATCCTCAGGAGTTTAATGTTCATGGCTGCCCAGAAAAGCAAATCACTGAGTAACATGCTCACATTACGATCAATGAGCATGAATGCAAGAGTGCACTGAACCTGATTTTAAAAAGTACTGCCATTTGCTCTTGGATAATTCTGTCCTTTTCAGGGCACTTACACTAGAAAACAGAAATGAAGAATAAACCTCTTGGAGGTTTTTAAGTGCAGGACTGATACAAGTGCTAAGCTCTCTCCAGCAAACACTTTCTGCACTAGAAAAGGGATCTTGACTGTCCTTATAAAAAGAAGAAGGGCTTGGATTAATCATAAAGCTTCTGTTAAGTATTTTTAAAAGAGGTTGTAATAGTTGGGAGGGAATGGCAGTAGTGAGGGAATAAGAAAAATGGCATTAATTGACTCCATCTGACTGCCAAATTCAAAAATGCTTCTGTTTTTTTTTAATAGCTGGTATCTTCTTGAAAGCCATCTGCTTTCCATCTCTGCATTAATAATGGCTTCTAGCAGAGCTAGAAATGAGAATACAAACAGCAGACACATGTGCACACATATATGTTGACTCAGGTGGCACATGTAAGATGTGCTTATGCTCTGTGTTCCCACATCTTAATCTCCATCCAGGGGATCCAGCACAGCATCAAGTCCTTACTGGTCAGCTGTATTGGAGGGAAGAGGAAAGATGAGAGGATTATGGTGAAGGGGGAAAAAGGTCTAAACAATAGGAAAAATAAGAGTAAGGAAAAAAAGTAATTGCGAAAAACAAGAGAAAGAAAAATAAGCCAAGACAAAGGTCTGGCTACACAGAAGAGAGACAACTATTCTGGAGTGGCAGAGCAGGGCCAACCCACCCATGGGTCAAAAGCAGTCGCAGTGACCAAGGTCTGCGCTGCTAAATACAAGACGAACGGTACCTTCTGGCTCACATCCACACAGCTTAGAAACACCTCTCCTTATTGCAAACCGGTCGCATCCACACCTCACAGCACTTGGCAGAGGGGTTTTGGGCCTCATCATCTGGCCCTGAACACCTAACACATTATTACCATTGAGTATGTTTCAGTTTCAAAGTATCTAAAACAATCTGGGGACCACATTGTAACCCAGCAATACTGCATTTTCAGAGCATGGAAGTGAGAGATGTGTGTTGTGCACATTCAAAGATCCAAATGCCCATGTTGGGAGAGTGCTGAAGGATGGCAAAAGCCAAAAAATGGTGCATGCTGCCTCCAGAATTGACTATATCCAAAATAAAGCCTAGCTACTGTCTTGGAGAGACCTTCTGGGAAAGAAAAAAAGAACCAGGGAGTGAGCTAATCATTAATCAGAGCAGACAGCTGAATCTTCACTGGGGTCCCCGGCCCTCCTCAGCCTTGCACTGTGGAGGTACCCAAAGAGTAAAATTTTGGAATGACTACAATGACAAGAAGAATATAAAAGCGTGTCCACACAAACTTCAGAGTCAGGAGAGAAAGCAAGTTGTGGGAAACGTAGTTGCATTAACTGCTGGGAGATAGTTATTTTACCTCCAGCTGGTCCTTATGCTAACAGACTATTCCTTTTCTGTACTTAAATTACCTTATTCCAGGTAGCACCGAACTGTGCCGTACAGTCATACCCATTCAAAAATACACAGTCAAACTGTTGTGAATTGTTTACATTTGAATTGTTGGCATCAAAATGACTCTGTAGGTTTTAATTTCATATTAGTAGCATCAAATTTGCAACACTTCACGCTCCTGCCCAGAAATCAGCAAATTTTAATTTTTCATTAACTTCATGAATCAGCACAGGATTTATTATCTCCATTGTATATGCTGGAAGACTGAAACACAGATGGGCTGTGATTCACCCTAACAGTATATAGCAAAGGATACAGCCACAATATTGTTACAGGTGTCATATTTATATATACAATTTAAGTCTAAGTAATACCAGTTTATGCAAATAAAGTCTGCCCATATTAGCTCAACTTTATACTTGAGTTCACTTTTACAAAAGGAAATAAAGAAGTCTATTAAAAATGTGAAGGCTGAAAAGCTTCTTTCCAAGACAAACTAATGTTTAAAACAGCTGTATATCAGATAGTAATCATGATTTAGGTTGTAGTATATTGAGTACATGGTTCTGTGATCCCTCTAATATTTCATATGAAGTTAGATGCCTGTTATGGAAGAATACACTAGCTGTTCCCAGGTGGAAAAGATGAGAACCATCTAACAATGATGTAAGGACTTAGATACATAAATATTACATATATATAACATAAATATAACACAAATACTGTGATAATGGCTCTTTTCCTGGAAGCAAACTCAGCTAGGTCAGGCACAGGTATGGAAGAGCCCCAGGATGTACGTATGTTCTGATGTTCTAACAGCTCAATGGTCCTGCAGGCTTGGGGAACCTCCTCTTAAATCAAGTGTTCACTCAATTTGTGTTACCCATGCAAAAAAGATCTCCCTCTATTAGTGAACAATACCTGGCAAAGGAGGAAATGATGGAAAAGGGTGAGAACACGTAAAGAAGTTACTACAAGATAACTGTTTGCCTCACGATGCACCACAGCAGATGAACCTGTGCATGTCATTACCTCATGATGAGTGATGAATTGAGGTAACCTCTGCCTAAATGTAAAAGGATCAGGTACTTCATATTTTCTGCGAGGGAAGCACCAAAGCGAGAGCAGCTGAAATGCAGTAGTTCCCCACACACCTTCTTCCACATAAATTATCTTGTTCCCTCACTCTAAAACTGGTTAAAAGTGTTAGCAAAATTTAAAGTGTTATCGAAGTTTTAAATGAGCTTTGAACCTGTAGTGATTTACATCTGTTCAAAATGAATGAATAGGAGAAGGGGGGAAACAAATAATTTTCTCCTCCTCCTCCTCCTAAATTAACTTTTCATGAAGATAGTTGAAGACAGCCTAAGCCAGCTGACAATCAAATTCAAAATAGGCAAAATTATAGTCTTTAAACAAGTGAAAATAACAACTCCACAGAGTGGTCTTCCACAATATTTGCACAATGATGTATTTCCACAATGCCACCCGGACCAATCACTTCTCCAGCACGCATAAATCTAAGTTTGTTGTCATCTGTCCTATAGTTATATAGAGGGACCTACATCTTGGATGGAAAATTTTGAGGGATCTGCTGATGGAAAAGCTTTTAAAAATTATGTTCCACAGCTTATCTTTGAAATAAAAAATGAAAAGATTTACACAAGTGATGAGGTTTTACTGTCTACCATCTATGACACAGCTATCCTCCCAGGGCCAGCACAGCACGAGTGGCCCCTTCCTTGGGTGCCCATGGGCAGAGGCTCTCGGATGCTGAGGGCAGTGGCCAGGTGCCAGCCCAGGTCCCTGGGAGCCTTCAGCTGAGTCTCTGCCGGTGGGACAGGATGGGCTGCTAGGCCCTGCCCTGCCACCCCGGGGCGCCCACTGCCCCCAGCCATCATGGCATCCTGACAGCTACCAATACCTTACTGTGGCTTCTTTTATCACATCTATCTGATTATGCAATTTCACAATATCTGTGTTTTGCAACTAACGGGAAAGGGAAGGAATGAGGATGCACTGGGGGAAGAATAGCCTGTTGTGCGTTGGATGAGTTTTGTGTGGTTTTGAAGGCTGCAAGATGACCCTCCCAATCCATGGCATGAACCAGTCGCTATTAAAGAGAGCTCAGTGAGAACTCTTCCTTCTGGACAAATTGAACTTTCAACATGCAACATGAACTTTCCTTCTGTGGAATCTCACACTTTTGGAATTACACAAAAATTAAAGAAAATACTGAAATACTGATACATTGGGTAACAATTTTCCATCCACCGTTCAGATTGCTAGAATACATTAAATACGTGGGGCTTAATTTTACTTTAGATACACTTTTACAGGTTTGTAGATGTTATGGGACACGGTCTTGGGTTTTAAAAACGGTGTCACAAAGGGAACGAAGAGAAGTAGACTATAAAACAACAACAGAGCTATACAACATTGTGGATGCCAAATGAATTCCAAATGTTCAGCAGTTTAAAAGTGCTGATGTATTCCAAAACACAGTCCTGCTCTTTCTAATAATAAAATTACTTTATGTTATATCATCATTTAGTTATTCATAAATAACGGCTTGGATTTAGTATCTCCTATTGCTTAAACAGTTTGGACAGTTTGGACTACCCTGCCTTTTTCCCCCACCCATTTTTTTATTATTAGGCCACCAATACCTCAGTCCAGGAGTTATAAGCCCCTAAGACATCTAGGGCTGAAGCATATAATGTACAAGTAGAAACTAAAGAACAGGGTTTGTAATTTAGCCTGGAAAAGAGTAGGTGGTGGTAGACATGTAATTGCATCTTCAAGTGCAAATGTTTCTCCTTATATCCAGTGTGAAGGTGTCTTATCTCAGCTTGTGCCTGTTGTCTGTTGTCTTCCCACCATGCACTGTTATAAAGAGCCTGGCTTCATCTTCTCAAGGACTTTTCCATAGGTACTGAGGGGCTGCTGCCAAGTACCCCTGAAGATGTCTCAACTCCAGGACAAACAAGCTCCAGTCCCTCAGCTTCTCCTCACAGAACAAGTGCTCCTGCCCCAGCTACTCTGGTGGCCTCCACCAAACTTTCTCCAGTGTGTTGACATCTTTCTTGTACTGGGGACCCAAAACTGTACACAGTATTCTAATGTGGCCTAGTGAAGAACAAAAATTACTTCCTGCTTACTTAATGGGCTACTGTTAATACAACCCAGGATGCTGTTGACCTCCTTTGCTGTCAGGGCACACTGAGGGCTTGTGTTCAGCTTCCTGCTTGCCACAATGCCATCTGCCAGGAGTAAGGGGCTGATGGATCACGGACCTGGAGAGTAGTTATGCTTGAAGTGTGTAATCTATGAGAGACATCAGAGACACAATACAACTGAGAAAGAAGCACATTTTGGGGCAAGAAGTCATAATGTGCTGGCCCCAAGAGTTAGGTTCTCGCTCACTATGTGAGCCTAGATAGATCTGATTCTTTGCTGACAGGACTGTAAGCACCAGACCAGGAAGAGGCGGAGAGGGGATAACATTGGAAGTCAGCAACCATTTTTCAATCGACAGTAATTATATTAAAGCTGCTGACTAAGCCTTCAGGAAAAGGCTCTGTTTAATGGGACACCTTCAAAAACTTAACAGTGAAACCAAAATGATGGAAAAGAACACAGAAACACAGTTAAATATTGAGCAAGGATAACAGAAGGCAGATGCACATTCGTTGCCATAAAGGGGCAACTCTAGAAGCTGGCCCAGATTGGCAAAAGTACAAATCCTGCTAAAAAACAAGACCTGCACACTCAAGGAACCGCACAAAAGATCCTTAACTATCCCTACTCAAAGAAGCTCTAGCATGGCAACGAAGTTGATTTCTGTGTACTTTTTGTGTAGATTTGTCTTCTACAGTTGGTAAAGGGAAAGACAGTAAGATTCTGTGCCACATCTCTCTGAGTGCGTGTACAAACATGTGTGTTTTCGGAGGTGCCAGCAGCCCTTCAAAGATCAAAGAGTAGACCGAATTCCCACACAGCTGGAGCTCTGCCAGAGTGTGTACCTCAGTCTCCGGGGAACCCAAAGAAACTGCTCTAGGCCAAAAAGGGGAGACATTAAAATTGGGTTGCAGTTTTCATGAGGGATGCCAAACAAGGGATCTGTACAACATATGCTAAACAGTTGTGTGATCTAGTATCCCGACGCATAGGAGAGGAAGTATTTCACAGAAAGATGCAAAAACCCAATTCCTCCCTTTACAAAACAACCCTTATAAGAATGGTTCCCCTAGATTTATAACAAATAATCCACATCCAAATCACAGATACATCTTTGCAATTAGTCTTCTATTAAAACACAGATTAATAAAAAATAAATTCATGAGTACATAAATGTGTATACATGCAGATCCCACACATAAAAATCCAATAAGCATTTCAGAACACTAACATCTCTTGATAAAGCAATAAAATTAAATTATGTGGCTGGTATTTGCACTTTTATGTGATTCAACAAGGCATACAACTCTTTATATTCAGTGTATTTGTCCCAAAAGTGATCTAATGAACCTTTGTAAATTCATGGGTGTAATGTGGCACTCAAAAACATGTACAATTACACCATCATTGGGAAAAAAGTCCTGTGGCAAGTAATATCAAATGCAGCATCTCTATGATGTGATTTCATTATGATGTTGGCTCATTAACATTAGCATATTATATGTAGAAGGAAAATAAGGATTACAAAGCTCTTGAAATGCTACATTATGTCAGCTACCATTACAACAGGATGAGGAATAAGAAATGGTGTGCGCACAAAGACAGTATTTCAGAATTATGTAATTCAGTTGGCCCACAATTCTTCTACACATGAATACAGTGACAGAAAATGTAAAGGTAATGAATGACTTGTTTTATTTCATATATTATTCAACAACTTTTAATTACACCCCCAGTCTTCCAATCCATCAAAGTAATATGAAGAAGACTGCAAGGTTTTATTTGTAGAACAGTGGGCTGTTGTCTCAATGGTTTTATGGAAGGTAGAAAATGTTCGTTTTCACTGCCTCAGATATTCAAGGATTTTATTAAACTGAGGTGGTTTCTAAGTACAGCAGATAAAACTGATTATAACTGTTTTTAAATAATATCTGGAATAAAATTTAGGAAAAAACCCTAAAACTACCATCTACAAAAACACTATTTAATAAACACTGTACTCAACATGTATCGAATTGTCCATGATAATCATGAACAGTATTAACCGTCTCCTAAGAAGTTCAACATAGATACCCAAAAGAAATTCTCCTATTCTAAATTTTCAAAATCATGTAATACCCTTGTGCTACCAGAGTCGAAAGCAAAACTCCTGTTCAATCTATGTGAGCAGAACCCATTATGTTTCTAAATTTCACAGTTAAACAGGTAGCCTTGGAAATGCATAGACTTAACAGAAATCCAGTCTTCTATTTTTCCACACTGGACCAATCCTGAACTTCCAGAAAATAATTCTCTAGATCATACTCATGACACTTTGCTCTTTTGGTAAGAGTCAGTATGAGAGAAACAATCAAGCCTTGAAATGTGATCATCATGTATGATCTTTTTTCTCTAACCTACCAAAACGAGGGCTGGGATGTAACCTGAGAGGTCTCCTAGTCCAACGTGTTCACCTAAGGTAGGATCATGCTTAGGAGACATTCAGGAAGCAGATCAAGTTACCATGAGGTAACGAGCCACTGGCTTCCAATTGCTTGCAATAAACGACTATGTCAGCAGATTAAAATAGAACGCATTATCCAAAACTTTGCTAAAAAATGTGTAACCAACTGTTTATTAAGACTCAACACTAGAGTTTAGATCCTGCCTGAAAGAAATCGAGCCATTTCTTAAGACTGATAAAACAATTCCACAGCCCACCCTAGTACCTGTTCCAGCACTTAAATACCCTTATCAACACAAGATTGACATAGTACCCACCTTAAATTTCTCTTCGTGCAGCCAAAACATATATATATTGTCTTTCTTGAAAAGGGTATGCATAAAAGTCTAATTGGCTGTTATGCTCTTACTCTCACAGTACTCAGACTGTTTCTCACAGTTCATCTTTTCTAAGCCTCTTAATATTCCTAATGCCATTCTGTGGATTTTAAACCGTGTGCCAAAGCAAGCAGGACACGTTATTTCAACTGATACCCGATCAGTACATCAGCTACAGCAGTATATGTAAGCCTTTGACATATCTATGACACTTCTCACTAGAGCTTTTTCCTCTTTATTATAACAGCCACAACATTGCTGACACACTGATCCCCAGATCTTTTTTGCAGTCTGCTGCCTCTTATTTTATGTTTAAAATGTTGATTTTTTCCCCTAAGCATTGTACCTTGTTTACTGAATTTCTTTGTATTGATCTCTAGACCTTATATCACTTTTCCAAGAACATTTTAAATCATACACCTATTCTTCAAAGTGCTTTAGTATCACATGAAAATTTTACAAGAGTAATCTCTCTTCTGCTAATTAATGAAAGTATTGAACAGCAACAGAGCCGGGACAGAGAGACAGCTCTGTAGGTATGACAGCATTTGACAGAACCTCCTATTTTGACAAAGAGCTTAAAATTACTCTGTAGAGTAATGTGTTTCCATTTTACACTGATTTCATCCTACTTACCTCTACCTACTTTACTTACAAGAATGTGGAACAGTATCAGAAGTCTCACTGAAATGAAACCACATACTAACCTCCCCTTCTCCACACAGGGAGTTACCCTTTAAAAATGGCTTAGAGGATAGAAACAGTGTGGACATACCAAGATGAAAATGTGGAACCTTAGACCTTAATTTTTTATGTTGTCTCTCACTTTTTAAATCGTATTTTCCAAGGCCCGTTCTTTGAGTCAAGCCTCTATAGTTTGTCCTTAGATCTCTCTTATTCTGAAAGAGGATAAGGTGTCAAAGGTTTCTGGCTTGGAAAACCTCAGTGCATCAGGGCTGTAGAAAAGCTGATTCATGGCAGATTTGCAAGGGAAATCCTAAGATCACAGTGATGAGAAGAGGCAATGGCAACAAGAGCTCATCATTAATGTTACTGCATTCTGGTGAGGAGGATAAAAGTAAAGAACCAAATTCTGCTTTTATGTGTACTCATCTCCTGGCTGTCTCAGAACTGCTTGTTTCCAACAGAAACCCAAACAGGTGGAAAAAGGCAGCTGTGCAATTCCGTGGGTGCTCTGCTGGAACTGCAAAATGCTGATAACAGAAATGTAAAAGCAGGAACAACATGACCTAAGTGCTACAATTGCAGCTGGTTGTAGCATTTTGGCTGTGTCACTCCAGGTCCTAGGGAACAGCACAAAATCCAAGTATCAGCTTCTTCTGCTCTACAGTTGCAGCAAATCATCTGTGCTGGCAACTGCCCTGAAATCAGTACCTGCCCACCTGCCCCTGTGGGGCAAGAAGACAGCTGAATTATCACAGCAGCAATACTCAGGGTTGCGTCTGAACTGTCTCATCGTCACATCTCCACCTGTTCTCTGTGCACTTTCGAGCAGAAAAGGGAAAACTGAATCTCTGGATCCCCATTAACATGCAGAATAGACCAAGAAGAGTAGATTTGTAAAGTGAAACAGGTAAGCCTAAGGATCCGATGTCCCTGTTATGAGGATTTCAGGAAGTTTTATGCTGAACTGGTTCCAGAATGATACCATGGACTGAGTGTGTGGGGTGTACTTGGGCGTTCCTAGTACATCTGGTTTAGATTCATTCAAAGGGAATTAATTTTGTGTGCTCCAGGATCACTCTGTGATATAAATCAAAGCTTGGTAATAGGGGAAAACTTGCTTCAAAAGCATGATAAACATGCTCCTGACAAGGCTAAATGGTGCTGAAGTCTTTGCGTTCATGAGGTCTGCCATTCCCTTTGCACAGAGCTGCACCGGTTTGCTTGCCAAGGCCCTCCTCCAACTGTGGGCAGGAGACAGAACGTGGCTGAGACATACAATTGCGGCATTCACAGCAGAGAAATTAGTTCAGCTGTGTGAAAATTTAGAAAACTAAGCAGTAATTTTTTTCAGGCAAACTTTACCTTTATGAAATGGAGATGATTACACAAATTATTCTTTTAAGCTGTGTTATGATCAGCTCCCAGTTACCTGTGAATAAATTGTGCAAAGTGCGGAGCATGTTGAGGTACTGATACTAGTGCAATTACAATGCTGCATTGTGACGCACAACGGAGAGTCAGATGCCCCTACCTAGTTTCCTAGGCACACTTCAGGTCTGGAAGCAATACATTTGTTCTAGCGCAATATCGAACGTGTACTAATAAATCCTTCCAGAGATTATCTAGCTTTTCACAGGGCCAACCCGTGTATCCCTCCACTGTACTGTAGAGCTGGGTCCACCAGGAAAGACCCTACAGAAATAGCCAGGTGGTTGTGAAAAGAAGTAACTCGCATCTGCTGGGCACAGTAATCAGAGTTTAACGCCAGTCCTGCTGACTTGGCAGCAAAGGCAGCAGCAATCTCCTCAGCAGGGCTGGAAAGCTGGAGGAGCAGGATTGAGGTGAGGCCCTAGGCTGAAGGGGAGAACCAAGGAGATAGATGGCAGCCAGAGGGCAAGAAGAGCTTGAAGAGTATGTCTCAGGCCTGGGAGGTGGTGAGAACAAAGCTGTGGTTGTGGTAGCAGCCCTGGGCATGGGAGGGTGAGGTGAGGAGGCAGGGAGGAGGTTGTGGCAGTGATTAGTGTCTCCTTGTCTCTCCTTGCTGCACTCCTTTTGCATTTTTGGAGGACTTTAACTCATTGTAAGCAGCACTTCAGGAATGGGCAGAGCTGCCATCACCTGCCATGTCCTCCTGCAACCTGGAGCATCAAGAAGACAGTGCAGACACCCCACCAGCTTGGCAGCTCTGACCTCAGGCAGCTGTATTTCTCTGGGTGTAACCTGTGTCATTTGGATTCATTTAGCTATTTCCAGGATGTCCCAGTCTCGAGACACCTTGGATAATAGAGAATTGACTATTTGATTTCACCGTTCTAAAACCTGTACTTACAATAGTTTTCCAGAACACAGTTGAATAAATACCTAAAGTGTGTCGGCTGATTCCTATAGTTAAGAAAACTACCTAACATATTTTATGACCCTTGCAATGCTCCCAAGAAAACAAAGTAATTTTAATATATTCAGCTGAAATGTTTTGATATGTGATTCTGTCTCTTGGTAGTCATTTGCCCTGTAATTCATAAGTAGTACACAACGATTACAAGTTTTTAAAAAAAATCTTATTTTGATTCTTCCCCATATGCATTTGCTGCAGCTACTTCCATTCAAGTGATAAGGAAGAATGTAATACAGATCTTCCCTGCATTTCTACTATAAACTCAAATATTTCAGGAAAGTTGCTAAAATAATAATGTCTGTTTATGCTAAAAATAGCTTTTTATTTTTCCTCTGGTGATCTCAGTTGAGACTGCAGCTCCGCTGTTCAAGCACAGGCCTGTGCAACTTACGCCCAGCGACCAGATGCAGCCTGCAGCATGTTCTTATCCCACTCACACTGGAAACACACAAACAAGTTGGTACATTTTAACAAGCTACTGTGCGTAACAAGTTCCTGGTGAGTGACCTGGAAAAGGCTCTTGAAACCGCAGTTACTCCACCATCATTCACCCTCGCAGTGAGCAGGCAGAACTCCTGGCCTGGGGAAGGGCATGGCTTGGTAAAAGCCGGGAGAAGCCGAGTGCCCTCGTTGGAGGACAGGCTGGGAGGGCATGTGGTAAAAGCAAGAAGGCAAGAAGCACAGGGAGTGCAGGGCTGGGGTTGCTTTGGGAAGCTGAACATAAAATGAAAGGTTGGGTGCTGTACTGCTTGTAATGGAGAGCGGGGTGCGGGTGCGTGAACAGGGTGGCACAGCCCATCTCAGACACCTGCACCTCAACTAAAGCAAATTTGGGCAATCCCCCGCAATGCACCCAGCACGTCCTGGGAACAAAACCCAGGTGTCTCATACGTCTGCAACATAATGCTGGTAAATCAAAATATCTAACAATCCACCCATTCGTTTGAATTCTGCAGGCCTGTTATTTGCAAACATGAAGTTTAGTTCAAATTATTTAAAGTAAGCTTTTTTCCCCTGGTTTTCGTATTCATTTCTCAAAGCCAAAGCATTCCTGCATACAAAGAATCTGCACAGAGCCAGACCAGCACCGTCGGTGCGCGCTGTCTTACAGAAATCCCGAATTACGCCCAGCCTCTGCTCCTTTAACACGTGCAGGGCTTTCACAGGTGCTGCCACTCGCTTAAAACCCAGGCAACTCTGTTTCCAACGAGCCCTGCCACTTTGTAAAGGCCCGGTTCCGACCCTCACCCTCACCCTCACTCGATGCGAGCGAGGCCCCGGCTGGGCGGGGGGACGCCCCGCCTGCAGGTGCAGGCTGACCGGGCGGGCACAGGTGGGAGCCCGGCGGCCCCTCCAGCTGTGGCCGAGCCGGCGGGGGCTGCAGGCCGAGCAGGGCTGGGCGTTCAGCCGCGGCGGAGCCGGGCCCTCGGGAGCCCGGACACGCCACACCGGGTGGCCCAGTCGCAGCAGGGACTGCCCCCCGCCCGCTCCGACCCCCGGGCTCTGGCCGTTACCTTGTACTGGCGGAAGCCGTCCAGCTGCCGGCCGCTGACATACCGCCACATCGCCCCGCCGTACGCCGCGCAGGAGGGAGGGAGGGAGGGAGGAGAGGGAGGCGGTGGGGCCGGGGCGGGCGGAGGGCGGCCCCGGGCCGCGCCCCTCGGGCCGGGGCCTGCCCCCCGCTGCCGGCCACCCGCCGCGGCACCGCCGTCCCGCCGCGGCCGGGCCGCGTGGGGCCGGGTGCCCGCCGGCGGTGGCCTCTCCCCGGGCGGCTGCCGTCCGTGGGGCCAGGCGTTTCGCCGCGGCGCCAGGAGGTTCCTCCGGCCTCGCTGCCAGCCTGCTGTGAGCGTCTTTTAAAGACCTTCCCTGGCGCCATGGCGCCGGGCACCGGAGTCCGCGGCAGGCTGCCGCGGCCGCAGCGAGCCGTAGGCCAAGCGACGTTGCAGTGTCAGGCCCCAAAACGTTTTTTTCTGGTTAAAGGCGTGTTAAAGATGCCACGTTTATAGTACAGGTGAAGATGTGCCTGTGAGGACAGTATACAGAACGTTGTTACTTAGGTGACGTGTTTTAGAAACAGGTGGCACTGAGGATTAGACTTCATTGGTATTCCTTTCCAGCAATAATCTGCCTCTCGCATCTCTTATTATTAGAACACCCGCACCTTCATACCACATCAGTCTGCAGTACGTTCTGCACCTGGTGTAGGCAAAAGGCTGGAAAAGATCAGAAGTAATGTTTCAGCCACAAATGCACTTAAGCATATAGCATGACACCTTGTGCTCCCTTCGCTGGGCACTGTTAGAGGGAGAGCTGAAATCGTACACATCAGGGGCTGAGATCTTATTGACCGAATGGAATCCATCCAGAAATGAGATCAATTAAAATCCATTACTTGCACCCCGCAAGCTCTTCCAGGCACCTAATGCATCGCAAGAGCCAGTGTTATTTTACAAACTGTGCAGGTTTGATAGGAATTCTATACGAGTTAAAATCGCAAAGTGCAAACTGCATACAACGGTTCTTGCTCTCAATTATTCATTACACATTGATCACTTGAGATGTGCTTACACCTACATTCTGCTTCCAGCAGCAGCATCTAAACTTCTGCTCTTGAAAACAACCAGAACTGTAGCACTCGGCTGCAAGTTACTGAGTTAAAGCTCGATCCCAGTTAGGAAAGCTAAAGTATTTGAAGCTCATATTTTTCAGGGGCCAACTCTAATTTTAATTAGTGTTCATACCCTGAATTTTGATTTGGGATCCCCTTCACCTCTCATTGTAATTATCATGTTTTAAGTTGTATTATGCTATTGAATTAATCTACAAGGGTATCTAAGAAAAGACTCATGACTACTCCTGTACTCAGCACAAGTTTTTTATGCAAGTAAGTTACTAATACTGACGAGACCATTTTGTAGTTACCACTTTCACTTCTTAACTCCAACACTCATAAGCCTCAAACATGAAAGCAGAAGTTTGACTGAACAAATGTTAGGAGAGTGATGGACAGTGGTAGAAAAGGTGCTCACTTTCCTGAAAGCTAGAAGGTCGCAAAGTATTTTTTTTCTTTGCAGGCCTCTAAATTTATGTTAAAAGAAGATGTGCTGTCATGAAGATACAGATGTAGAAGACATATAGAAATAGCAGACATAGAACACGAATTTTATTTCCTGTTTTTCTCTCAAAACTGTCTTGGTGGTAAATGAAACAATTTTTTTTTTTTTTAAATAAACTCACAAATACTACACTAAACAGAATGTAAAAGACTGCATATATGTAAAAATGCAGTTTCATGAAGTCATACCTCAGCATGTTCTCTGTCTGCTATTGAGCACAGCAAAAGAGGCAGCGTTAGATAAGCTATACTGAAGAGAGGGAAACAGACTGGTGACTGTGTGTGGAACATCACAGAGCAAGCTATGACACAAGTAACGCCAGGTTTGAGAATACTGTGGCAATTATACTGACACATGCTAGCCTTTGATTTAAGAAACTTCCTTGATTTAGGCATCACGATTCATACGAATGGTTGGCCCTTAAGACCAAGCACGCAGGCTAGCCAAGCCCAGGTGTGAGCAGCATCCACGTCCACGTGGGTTACCGCTATACCTGATGTTCTCACTGTTTCCATGCACACCCGTGTTTATGTTTAGAGGGTTATCCTATGGTTACGTTTTTCAAGCTGAGATGTTTTAGAGGTTTTTTTCTGGGCAATTGCTTGAGCTGTGATCCAAGTTGCCTGTCCTACTTGCAGCATTGTGGGAAGAGCAGTGAAAGCAGCCTTGGTGCTGTAGCATGTTCTCTTGTGTCTTTTCTGGAAAATTAATGAGCTGTACCCAGAGAAAAGAGGAGCTCTAACTGGCACCAGCACATGAGCATTGTAACCTGAACAAACTTCCATTTCTTGATCTTGAGTGTGGATAAGACAGGCATTAAGAAAAGAGTCCAAATCAGAGCACAGTTAACTTCCGTTATAGAAAAGGCTCAAGTTTTTTAACAACTGTGGCTGGGACATTCATGACAGTTCAGACATTACTAAGTAAATGACCCAAACATGGCTTTCTGCAGCTCAGAGGGAAATAATACAAGGGTAGATCTGAACCCAATGAAATCAGTAGGGGAATTCTCAGGTCCTCAGTGCTATTCACTAATTATGTGCACTACTGAGAGGAAAGCCGTGATTTATTATTTTGAAAAAGCAGGCATATTGCATCACTGGTACATGCAAGAAGAAGTTAAAAAGAATAACTGTTCCACAGATATGAATGGTATTTAAAAAAAAAAAGGCAAGAAACCAAGCATCAAGACAAGTTATATTCTTCATCCATCAAAATGGTAGGAAAAGAGCTGAGGGCTCAGGGTGGCTTAGAATGAATCCTTGGCTCTCAGTTTTCACTCTCTCTGTCACAAGTTATGTTAATAAATTAATAATTATGGAGTTTCTTGCATAGGGAAAACTGCCTAGTATGGCAACTTTGGCTTTTAATAATTTATGACAGTGTCTTGTTTAATCCCCCGCTTAAAGCTACCTGCTATGCAATAGCCTTTATCTAGGACACATCTAATAGTACATTCCTGCCTACTGCAAGATGATAAGGAAAAGCAGAGAGAAATCATGCAGAGAGCAAACCCCAGATGATTAACTGCCAAAGCAGACGAAGAAGAGATTAATGTTCTCGGAGGAACGGGGGCAGTGGGAGCAGTGTAGGACACCACAGACCTCCTTGGAATATGTAACCCATAGGACTCTAGCAGTGTCCTTCCCTCCCCATCACTGCATGGGCTAAGCATAAATCTATTAATGTTCAGGATGTCTATACTGCAAAGAAGAAAGCTGTTCTAGGGTGGCTAGAATCAGTTTAGAGGCTCAATTTAAGTTACAGGCTCTCTGTAAGTTCTCTTGGTCTGTTAACCTGGTTTATAACTCATGGCTATGTAACCTACTATTAGTACTGAATGCTAGAAAATGATCACATCTGTCCTCAAAAATTGCTGTATCAGTTCCACAGCTGGTTGTCCATTTGCAGTTTCAGTTTGCCCATGGGCAGATAAGGGACCTTCACTAAAGGACCTTAAAGGCGACCTCTAGTTTTGTTTGAGAGCTACTTTTACTGCATCAGCAAAAGTATTCAGAAACCAGTTTGTGAGTTTCAGAATATGGCTAGAATATGGCTCATGGTTAGAAAATGACTGAAAGGAAACAACTTCACTAGGGTAACCAGATTACGGTTGTTAGCTACAACAGGGCTTGCAAGCAACGCAAATGCAGTGAGTGACTGCTGCGTACCGCAGTCCTCTCTCTGCCCCATTCTAGAGCATGGCTGGTGCGCTTGGCCTCGTGCAGGGGAAATGGCCACCACGCCAGTGGGCACTCCTCAGTGAGACATGTAGGATTCTGCAGATAGCGAAGTGTGGCCTGGCCATAGCAGCACGTCTGGTCTCCACAGTCTACATTTAGAGTCGTCGTGATGCTGGTGTTAGTTACAAGCCGTGTGGAGAATCACATAGCTGAGGGACAAGGGGTGCCGAGTATCGGAGGGTACCGGTGGTGCTGGATGACCACCCTCCAGCAAGGGGATGGGTGATTCTGTGCAGGTACAGGCTCCCATGTTCCCAGCAGATGCAGTGTGTATGGGGATTCTCGGGATGCCTATCCATTTCCTACCTGGAAAGGAAAAGTCACTTGTTCTGAAAAGAATATGCTTCAAAACAGAGTGAGCAGAAGCTGTTGCCTTGCACAACATCTCTGCACCGATGCATGGGAACTTCCTCCTTAGCAAGGCAGCTCTTCCCAGTTCTGGCCTGTTCATAGCACTGAAAGACGGTACAACCTTACACTCAGAGTAAAGCAGGCTCATAAAGTAAGCACCATGTGTGAAGGGATATGTTTAAAGAAGATGGAAGGAGTAACAGGAAAAACATAGGGTCTTGGTTTGGGGAAATGTAGGCAGTGGCAGGGCTCTACCTGTTGGTGCTTAGCTGCTTTATGGCAAATTTTGAATTTGAAGGTAGCAACTCCTGAGATGAGCCCCATCATCACAGAGGACCCTTTAAACAGAGAGCCTAATCCTTGTTTCCTCTGCTGCAGCTCACAGCTCCAGAGAGGCTTGCCCTGTATTGTCATGGTGATGAAGGAGTACCACATAAGTTTCACTAGTCTATACTATACTAATAAATAAACCAGGCTTGAATCCATTCTCAGGCTCTGAGGGCAAGTGTCACAGTACATCTTGTGACCATATAATTAAACTCTCTTCTTCAAAGTCAGGGCAGCCTCGTGCCTACTGAAAGTAAGCCCTGGCTTGTGCTACCTGCTAGACAGTGCCCGGGGCACGGCTTGGGAAGAGGCCAGCTGGCAGGGCCCGATCCAGGCCGGGGAGCCTGCTGACAGCTCAGCAGCAAGGACGGTCACAGGACAATACTCAAGCCTGTGCTCTGGCTCCCTCCGGTTCGCTAG
Source organism: Phaethon aethereus (assembly GCF_964289735.1). Classification (NCBI taxonomy): domain Eukaryota; kingdom Metazoa; phylum Chordata; class Aves; order Phaethontiformes; family Phaethontidae; genus Phaethon; species Phaethon aethereus. The sequence goes on along the minus strand of NC_138582.1, from coordinate 48,101,940 downwards.
TGGGAAAGCCTGCTGCTGAGCACTGGCCCCAGCTGTCCACGCCGCTTACATGTTTCCCTTCTTCCCAACTCTGCTTTGGACAACTCCAGCTCCCTTCAGGCTGCTGTGGAGCAGCATGACCATAGTCATGACAAAACCAGTTATGCTAAAGTAGTATTAATACTGGACCTAAAAGAGGAAACTCAGGTTCTTGAATTTATTAAAATACATAAAGTGTGGTGTTACCAGTACCTCAGTAATTTTAAAATCTTGTTGAATTAAACTAACAGGAAGGACTTTTGTGGGAGTAAACTGGTCTAATGATTGAAATGTAAAAACTGCCACTATTTTCCAGCTCTGAATGTGTGCCCACAATTTTTTTTCACCAATTCGAGCCAAAACAGAGTTCTTTGATGATAGGTGTTCAGTTTCAGCTTGGAAAATCTTACTTTATTTGCTTTATCTCAAACTACAGAGACATCCTATAAAAAGTAGGCAAATAAGATTCCCAAACGTTACCGTCTGTCAGAAAGTTATGTACTCGTAATTCTTTTATAGCACAGAATACAAAGAAATAGCAGGCGAAGACATAAAAATGTCAGTGATCGTGAGACGCCATAGGCAGTGCTTGGTGGTGGGATGCTGAGACGACGGGGCTTGTGCCCAGTGCGCAGCCACCCTGTGCCAGCCAGCAGCCGGGACGCCGCCGAGACCGGAGCCCCTCGTGGCTGGTAAAAAGATGCTTCCTGGGTATGTTGATTAATTTAAAACCTATTTTTGCTTTTGATTCTTAAGTGATCAGCTATCAATTTTTAACTTGCATGAATGTAAGAATTTGACTCCATTTGCTTCCCTAAAATCAGGCATCCCCTGAGGGTTTGGTGGGGTTTTTTCCGCAAGTCTACAGCTTGCCTCAGCATAGTCATGCATCATACTGTGAAATGGTACCATTTACAGTGGAACTGACACTGCAGCTTTGGGATTAAAAAGTCTGAAGCGTTTCATGTTGTTTCCTAGGAAACCTTAGAAAGCCTGTGTATTGGGTTTGCATGGCCAGATTTTGGTAGTGGTGGGGGGTTGCAGGGGTGGCTTCTGTGGGAAGTTGCTAGAAGCTTCCCCTGTGTCCGATACAGACCTGCCGCTGGCCAAGGCCAAGCCCATAAGCGATGGTGGCAGCGCCTCTGGCATAACATATTTGAGAAGGGGAAAAAAAATTTGCAGCCAGAGAGAGGAGTGAGACGATGTGAGAGAACAGCCCTGCAGCCCCCAGGCCAGGGCAGCAGGAGGGGCAGGAGGGGCTCCAGGCGCCGGAGCAGAGGGTCCCCAGCAGCCCCTGGGGAAGCCCATGGTGAGGCCGGCTGTGCCCCTGCAGCCATGGAGCTCCACAGGGGAGCAGACCTTCACCTGCAGCCTGGGGAGGGCCCCATGCCGGAGCAGGGGGATGCCCGAAGGAGGCCGTGACCCCGTGGGAAGCCCTCACTGGAGCAGGCTCCTGGCAGGACCTGTAGACCCATGGAGAGAGGAGCCCACGCTGGAGCAGTCTGTTCCTGAAGGATGGCACCCTGTGGAAGGGACCCAGGCTGGAGCAGTTCATGAAGAACTGCAGCCCGTGGGAAGCACTCATGTTGGAGAAGTTCGTGGAGGACTGTCTCCCATGGGAGGGACCCCATGCTGGAGCAAGTGAAGAGTGTGACGAGTCCTCCCCCTGAAGGGGAAGGAGCAGCAGAAACAACGTGTGATGAACTGACCACAACCCCCATTCCCCATCTGCCTGTGCTGCACAGGGGGAGGAGGGAGAAAAATCGGGAGTGAAGTTGAGCCCGGAAAGAAGGGAGGGGCAGGGGAAGGTGTTTTAAAATTTGGTCTTATTTCTCATTATCCTACTCTGATTTTGACTGGCAATAAATTAAAGTGATTTCTGCAAGTCAAGTCTGTTTTGCCCATGACGGTAATTGGTGACTGATCTCTCCCTGTCCTTATCTCGACCCATGAGCCTTTCGTTATACCTTCTCTCCCCTGCCCAGCCAAGGGCAGTGATAGAGCGGCTTTGGTGGGCACCTGGCGTCCAGCCAGGGCCAACCCACCACAGCCTGGAATCACCAAACTGTAACACAGTCTGCGGAAGAAAACGTGATTTTGGACCTAGACTGGGGATCTGCCTGGGATCTCACCTAGGCCTTGGGATCACCTCTTACCTGATAGATTGATAAAAATCCAGCTCACCCTGAAAGACAGATTCTAAAATACTTAATGAGTTTTCCATCATCTGTCTTATCCCAATTGTCTGGGATGTTTGTGACTTTTAGAGCATTACTAAGAAAATTACTCAAACCAAACCCCTTTCTCTACATTTGAATTTAACGTTGTCCTTACCAGATTTTATACACTGGAAAGCTTTTACAGCTGTAACTTAATGCTCTGTAAGAAGAAATGAATCCATGAACCCATGTTAGAATGAAAGACTGGCACATTCAATCATTACAAACAAGTTCTCCAAACTTCAGTAATTTAAGCGTCCTTATCTTTTGATTAATTTGTATAAAATACATTGTTTCTTTGAGAGAGAAGTTCTTTCTATACATGGATTGAGAAGCATTGATGCAATCAACAGCACCACCGACAAATAAATGCTCTTTTTTCTAGACTTCACTAAAAATATCCACTTTTATTATGAACAGGAATTTTGTATTTTTCACAGAATTTTCATGCAACAGAAATACAAAAAATATAAAATTTCTTAATGTTGCCTGAGCAGCAGCAACTTTGATCTTGAGCACAAACACAGTCAATCAGTGTATCACATACAACAGCGGACTCAAACTATTACTTAACACTGCAAGAACACAGATATGCTTGCATATGTACATGAAAAAAATTTCTTTAAAGTTTATATAGCCAACTGCATTAATTATTACTTCAAATTTTTAATAGACTTGAAGAATAATATACTGGTATTATGAAACTTAAGCTTTTATGAGGAAGCTTGGCATCTATTATTCTTTCTCCACAGAAAAATTAGATTTATTTTAAAACAATCACAGCTCTATTTTAATTCCTAATATATAGGGTGGTTTTCTGACCCATTTCCTCTATTTCAGTGTCATTTCAGTACTTCTTTGTGAGGAACATGAAAATAAATAAAGGAAATCTATTGATTAGGTCTTCTTGGGATTCTATATAAGTAAGTTCCTCGTAGGTGTAAGCATCTTGGAATCCTCAGGAGTTTATGTACAGAAAAAAATAATACAGACTCTCTAAGCAGACCTGACTTCCGCAGTCCATATACTTCTCTGTGATGTAGTTCTAACATTGTCTATTTAACTCAACAGTGCAGTAAGATACTTCTTCAAATATCAAAGAAAACCACTTTGATGATATATAATAGAATTCATTTGTCAGTTGGGTAATTTCGGAAGAAATACTGCAAATTTTTGGAAGAATAAGAACACAGTGCTTTTAAGTCTGTTTTTAATATAACAATCAAAGGCAGTATGGGGTTTGGATGATGATATTTCTGGCTCTCCTCTCTTTGCAAAATCCACTTTAATTAGTGGCAGTTTTATAAAGGGAATGTGAGACAGGTATTGGCCACGGGGTGCCTTGGAAAAAATACAAACTGCAAACTATAGACATAGATACATGTAATTAGGGTTTAATAATGAAAAAAATGCAGTCATACAGTACCTTCTATCAAAATGTAAGTGCTTTACAAATGCTAATTAAACTATGAGATGCAATTATCTAGTTTTACAAAGATTATTATTCTTAACTGTTTAACAGCAGCACCGAGAGCCTAACTGACCTTCCCAAGAACATATAAAAAGCAGTAAAAACCCCTATCTGTCCCTTTTCTGCCAGTGTTTCCACTTGTATCAGAAAAACATTTTCAAAGTTCATCAGCCTTTTCTTCCTCCACTTAGTTGTAATTATCATTTTATGGAAGAGAAGATCCACTCAAAGCAGTTTCAATTCCAAGTCCCTACATCTTGGCACTGACATACTGCTTTTTGCCTGTAAATTTATCAGCTTATTTGTTGTTTAGGGAGTTAAAAATCTTAAGTTAACAGCTTAACAGCCAACTATTTTTCATAAAAGTCTCTTGTCTTGTGTTTAGACATTACTTGCTTAGATACCTCGCCAGTGCTCATATACCAGCACTTTGGTGATTTCCTTGTGGTGTTAAACAGCACCATTCTTTTGAGATTTACTTCCAAGTGAACTTGGGTATCATGAAAGACGCGGAGGCAAAACACGGGCTGGGGAACTTCTCCTTCCACAACAAATACAGTTCAGACATAGCTCTCCACACCGCTCCCATAGAAATCAGGGCTGCCAGCTCGGGCAGTGCTGAGAGAAGGGGTTAAGGGAGTCTTAGCAGTTAATTAGTAGATGAAGCTTGAAATCTTGTTAGCTATTGTGTGAAGCAGTTAAAGCAGGAGAACTGTAGTTCCCCCCAAAGACAGGTCCTGATAAACTGAAAGGAGCAAGAAGATTTGCGGCTCCTCACAAGGACGGTCCCTGATAAGAATTAAGAACTTACCTCAAGAAACTAGCTAAAACTGACCCTGCGGTTTGGATAGAAGCCAAAAAACAACAGAGCCTGCGCAAAGGCAAAAGGTTACTAGCGGTGACGAAGAGGAACCACCGGCCTTCATCCCCACGACCCCCGACGACCACCACCAGGAGGCAACACGCAAGGGCAGATGGGAGGAGAACTCATTTTAATACGAAGCGGGGATAGATCATGCATATGTATAGGTATATTGCTAAACTTTATGTATATGCAACACTTTGCTGTATATATTTGAAGTAAGTGCCGCGTTGGGCGCGCACGGTTTTTGGTGGAACTACCCCCCCGTGCTGCCCAGCGCTGAATAAACATACCTACTTTACAATCTTATAGATTGTGGAGTCTGTTTTCCGCATGTCAGTTTTGGCGAGCCAGCCAGGAGACTCTCTGCTTAACCACAGGACCAGTTGTGGAGCGGATGCCCCTGGGCGCACCTCGAGCACTTTCCTCGGAGGGGACTCCGCTGCCAGCCGCTCACCGCGGGAGCAGACAACGACCTCCTGAAGCTGCAGAAGAAAACGGTATGTTTTATGAGGGGAGCCTGTAAGTCGTACACGTGGCTGGGGCAGCTGGTAAATTGCGCGGAGACGTTTGGCGTGCAGCAGAGTCCCCGTAGGAGGAGGGTACCCTGTATGGGAATAAGGGGATTTGCTGACCGAAGGGGTGGCCGCTAGCGATCTTGAGGGTAGATCGAGCAAATCCAAGGTCACCGCTGCATCCCAGTGTCGGGAGCCAGGATGGACCTGCTAATGACTGGTATATAAGAAGCAGGAGAAGGGTAAGCGGACCTCCTCGCAATTGCGGTAGGGTTATTATTTTATATATTTGCAGCTGCTGGATGGGTGTTACCTGCAGTGATGAATGTATAAATTAAGTACCCGGGAATTCTATATTAAAAGTCTTTGTCTTTATGTGTGTAATATATAGAAAGATTGTGAATACCTTTATATGTTAATGAAGAAGCGGGGCAAAGGGAATTATTCCTTCAGTGGTTTGGGCTCAAACCTTGGGGATATCTAAACGAAGGAAGACATTGGATAAAAAGGGGAAATGAACAATTTTATCTGAGGAGCATATGTGACTCCTGCAGTGTGGAAAGTGACCTCAGATTGGGAACAACCTTCAGACGTTTTTTCTAAATCCAAGTGTTGGTGGACAAATAGGAGTAATTCCCTGTTTTGTGTATGGAAAGTAAAATCTAATCCCGGAAATTTAGGAAGTGTGGGAAAAGAACTGGAAAGAAACCATAAAGAAGTCTAAGGAACGGCTTGTGTGGAAACTTATTGAAAAGTATATTAGAAACTAAAGTAATAGAAGAGGTTTGCAAAAATGGGTAACACTCAAAAGGGAGTTTTAAAGAAAAGCCCCCTAGGCTGTGTGCTTGCTCATTGGAAAAACGTTGTTGGGATTGGGGGAACAGAAAGTAAAAAAACCCTTATTAAATATTGTAATCAGTGGTGGCAGTTCTATAAGTTAGAGAATGATGCTAAGTGGCCACTTAATGGATCTATAAACTATAATACCCTTTTACAATTGATGTTGTTTTTAAGGAGAGAAGGGAAATGGGATGAAGTTTCATATGCAGACATGTTTTTCACCCTCTGAAACCATCCGGAGTGGCAAAGGAACTGTGGAATGGTGCCACCACAGGACCCCATGGTACTTGCACTTGAGCGGGAAAATAATAAAGAACTTAGAGGTAAATTAAAGCGATGTTGCTCGGCGTGCAGCATTGGACAAAGATGCATTAAAGTAAACAAAACCCACCAGGCACCGGAACCAGATTTAACTGACCTATTTAAACCTCCCACTCGATCTCAGGAACGGGATGTGGACTCAGATGAAACTTCCACCCCCCCAGATAGCCCCGTATCTTCCCGCACTAGGGGGAAGTCTGCTCCAGTGGCCTTACAGGCACCTCGCCGAGAGGCGGTAGGACCCGAAGGTGGGACAATGCTAATCAGAGTGCCTTTTTCTATTGCTGACTTACAAGGATGGGAAGGGGCTGCGAAGGATTACAGAGCTGATCCAGTGAGAGTAATGAGGCATTTTCAATTTATTGTGAAACAACACAACCCTGACTGGAAAGATATACAGTTATTATTAGAATATATGACTGAGACAGAAAAACAGCTGATTTTAAAAACGGCAGGGAATTTAGCCGAAGATCATTATAAGAGTATAGGAGGGGACATCAAAGATTATTTTCCTCTCCAAGATCCGAAATGGGATCCTAACAAATCCTCACATATGGAAAGATTGCAGGAGTATCAGGAATGGATTTCGAGAGGAATAGAAAGAGCTATCCCCAAAACAATAAATTGGTCAGCTTTGTATGCAGTCAAACAGGACCCCTCTGAGTCCCCATCTGAATTCCTGGATCGGTTGAGAGATGTAATGCGCCGTAACACACCGCTAGATCCTGGGTCAGAAATAGGGATACAACAATTAGTTTCTCTGTTCCTGGGTCAATCTACAAGGGACATCAGGCGTAAGCTTCAGAAGCTACGCACTACAGAAGGAAGGAATCTGGAAATATTGTTAGATGAGGCATGGAGAGTGTTCAGCAATAGAGAAGAAGGATATAGACAAGAACAGCGGAAAGTAATAGCGGCTCTCAGAGAAGAAGAAGGAAAAAGGTACAAACGAGAACCATCTCAGTTAGGCAAAGACCAATGTGCACTATGCAGGAAATTTAGTCATTAGAAAAGAGAATGTCCAAACAAGGAAAAGAGACGGGGCTACCAGATTGGGAAGATGGTAGCCCATGTAAAAGAAGATTGACGGGGACCCGGGGAATCTACCCTAGCGGATCTGCTGGTTATAATGAGGCTAGGGAAAGAACAACAGGAAGTGGAGTTCTTAGTTGATACAGGGGCAACCTACTCGGTTTTGAATCAAACCTTGATACCCCTGGGGAATGATTACATCATGGTAAAAGGGGCGACTAGCCGAAGCGAAAAGGCATATTTTTGCAAACCTTTGAAGTATAAATTTGGAAAACAATGGGGGATCCATAAATTCCTATATATGCCTAACTCCCCAAAGGCCTTTTTGGGAAGAGATTTGTTAGAACAATTAGGCGCAAAAATTACATTTAAAAAGGGAGAGATTATTCTGGAGGTAAAAGACCATGATTATATTCAAGTACTGAGCCTATTTCTAACCAGTCTTCCTGGAGAAGGAGAGATTAGTGAAAAGATCCTAAATCAAGTATATCCTGGGGTATGGGCTACTGATGTACCTGGAAGGGCAAAGAATGCCCCACCCGTTGAAGTTAAACTCAAAGATCGGCAACCCGTACGGGTTAAACAGTACCCCTTGAGGAAGGAAGATAGGGAAGGGATCCGACCAGTCATTGAAAAATTTTTACAACTAGGATTATTAAAAGAATGTGAGTCTGATTTTAACACACCTATATTACCTGTCCGTAAGCCTGACGGGTCATACCCCGTGGTCCAGGATCTATGGGCTGTAAATAAAATAACTGAGGACCTTTACCCCATAGTGGCGAATCCATATGCCCTGTTGACTGTATTGACACCTGAGCTAACTTGGTTTACTGTTTTAGATCTAAAGGATGCCTTCTTTTGCCTCCCTCTCCATGAAGCCAGCCAAAAATTATTTACATTCGAATAGGAAAACCCCAAAACTGGTCGCAAAACTCAGCTCACTTGGACGGTGTTGCCACAAGGATTTAAAAACAGTCCTACCATCTTTGGCAACCAGCTCGCAAAAGACCTGGAATCTTGGGAAATCCCGTCTGAAAAAGGGAAACTGTTACAATATGTGGATGATATCCTGATCGCCACCAAAACAGAGGACGATTGTATGACCTGGACGGTGAGTCTACTAAATTTCTTGGGGCTTCAAGGGTATCGGGTATCTAAGAAGAAGGCCCAAGTAATACAGCAGAAAGTGATCTATTTGGGCCATGAAATTAGTGCGGGACAGAGAACTTTGGGACAAGCCCGCAAAGAAGCAATATGCCAAACCCCGAGACCTCAGACAGTAAAAGAATTATGAACTTTCCTGGGAATGACTGGGTGGTGCAGACTGTGGATATATAACTATAGACTGCTTGTTAAACCATTATATGCATTAACAACCACTGAACAGAAACACCTTGAATGGAACAAGGAGACCGCACGAGCCTTTGAGCTACTAAAGAAAGCTCTGATGTCGGCTCTGGCCCTAGGGCTCCCAGACGTGAGTAAACCGTTTTTCCTTTTTTCCTACGAGAAACAGGGAATCGCTCTGGGAGTATTCGCACAAGATCTGGGCCCCCATCGACGAGCGGTTGCATTCTTTTCCAAACAGTTAGACGCAACTGCGAAAGGTTGGCCTGGATGCCTGCGAGCAGTTGCAGCTGTAATATTGAATATACAAGAAGCCCGAAAATTTACTCTGGGCCAGAAAATGACCGTCTTAGTGTCTCACACCGTATCCGCAGTGTTGGAAGCGAAGGGTAGGCATTGGCTTTCCCCACAAAGATTACTGAGATATCAAACTATACTGGTAGAACAAGATGATGTAGAGATCGTAGTTACTAACATTGTCAACCCAGCCTCTTTCCTCAGTGGAAACACAGGGGAACCAGTGCATCATGACTGCTTGGAGACTATTGAAGCAACGTATGCAAGCCACCCAGATCTGAAAGACAGCCCTATGGAAAGCGGAGAAAACTGGTTCACAGATGGAAGCAGCTATGTCCTAAGTGGTAAAAGACACGCGGGATATGCCATTACCACTAGTCAAGAAATAATAGAGTCAAGACCTTTACCCATAAATACTTCTGCACAAAAGGCAGAAATAATTGCTCTGACCCGTGCCTTGGAGTTGGCCCGAGGCAAAGTTGTGAATATCTATACAGATTCAAGATATGCTTTTGGAGTTGTACCTGCGCATGGAGCAATTTGGAAAGAAAGAGAGTTATTGAGCTCTCAAGGGAAAAATATTAAGCATGCAGAAAAAATTTTGAGACTGTTGGAAGCAATCCAACTTCCTGAGAAAGTGGCGATTATGCATATTAAAGCACACCAGAAAGTAAGCTCAGAATTGGAAAGAAAAAATGAGCTAGCGAATAGAGAGACAAAACAGGTAGCCAAAGCAGAGGTAAAAACAAAAAGAGCTTTAGTCCCCGACAGGCGAATCTCTTTAGAAGGTAAACCAAAATATACCAAGGAAGATCAAAAACTTATTACACATCTGGAAGGATTATACAATAAAGAGGGGTGGGCTTATACCCCACAAGGAAAACTAGTTATTCCCTCTTGCCTAATATGGCATTTGGTAAGAGAAGAACACAGGAAGAGGCATTGGGGAATAGAGGCTCTATATAAACATTTAATTAGAGAAATTGTGGCCAGAAATTTATATACTACGGTGAGACAGGTTACTCAGCAATGTGATCTTTGCCTCCAGATTAATCCCAAGAATATTCCCAGGCTAGAAATGGGCCAAATTAAGAAAGGCAATGGACCTGGGCAACAATGGCAGATTGATTTTACAGAACTTCCAAGAAAAGGGGGGTATCGATATTTATTGGTATGAACTGATACCTTTTCAGGTTGGCCAGAAGCATTTCCAACTAGAACCGCTAAGGCTCGAGAAGTAGTTAAAGCATTAATACACGAGATAATACCACGTTTTGGGGTCCCAATGATAATGTCCTCTGACAGGGGACCACATTTTGTTTCAAAAATAGTACAACAAGTTAGCCACCATTTAGGCATAGATTAGCAACTTCATACCCCATACCGTCCCCAGTCGAGTGGCCAAGTAGAAAAAATGAACCACCTAATCAAGCAACAGATTGTGAAACTAGGACAGGAAGCAAATCTAGCCTGGCCTCAGTCTCTTCCTTTAGCCCTCTTGCGTATACGAACTAGGCCAAGGGCGAAGGAGGGACTGAGCCCATTTGAAATCTTGTATGGACAACCATATGGAATACAGAGAGGAATATCCATACAAGCTGGAAACGAAATCATGACCTCTTACATGGTTACCCTAGGAAAACAACTCAATAATATTAGAAAACACGTAATTGGGACTAAGGGGAGAGGTTTAGATGGACCTGTACATAATATACAACCAGGAGACTACGTATATGTAAAATCTCTTGCAGAAAAGACTCTGGAGCCACAATGGAAAGGACCTTTCCAAGTCCTCCTTACCTCTTTTACAACAATTAAAATTAAAGAACAAAACACTTGGATTCATCATACCAGAGTCAAGAAAGCTCCTCGGCTACCATGGAAGTCAACATTAGCTGGACCTTTGAAATTACGCCTCCAAAGAAAAGACGAACCTTGATCATTTGTATAATGGGACTATGGGCAAAAGTTCTGTATACATGGAACCAAAATATGTATGTACAAATAACTAAATCAATAGTAGATAACATGAACTTGTCTAGCTGTTGAGTGTGCATAGCTCTTCCCAGAGGTCAGATGAAGATACCCACTTTTGGAGTCATGTCTTCTAATTAGTCTATAATTAATGAAGTCACTGGGGTAAACGTGGAAGTCAGGAAACACATCCAAACTAGAGTGTCAAACTAAGGTGACAACTAGAGAAAGAGGACCTAAATTTGAACTTCAGGTCTTGGAGGGAGGAATATTTTTTGAGGGATGTAAGAACAAGAGCTCTGAAGCATGTATTAACGCCCCTCAATTTGGAAGCTTTAATTTGAGCACCATAAACTGTACTATCATTGATTTACAGAACAGGACATCAATCAGAACCTTAAGTAACCTGGTTAATGACGACCTACAGGTGACTCTGAATAGAATCTATCTTAATATAACTGCCCCCCTTAATATAACTGTTAAAGAAGGAGTAACACGGCCAACCCAGTACCTATATGTCCAACCCCTCAAGAGACTTGGTGGTTATGTGGAGATAGACATGCACAAAAGATATTACCCAGAGCTTGGCAAGGGACCTGTACTCTTGGGTATCTCACAACACAATATAGAATTGTTAATCAAACTGAGGTACCTTCAGGAGTCCTGAGGAGCCCCTGGGTACGAGTAAAACGAAATAACCCATTGATAGATAGCTCTATGATTCCTCCCTTGGTTAGGAATAAGCGAACTTGAAAAAGCTATCCTAAACATATCAGCAACAATAGAGTTGTCTTTAAATGCAACAGGAGATACTCTGTTGTCTCAGCAAAAAGAAATAGAGAGTTTGCGACTGTTTGCGACACAGAATAGGATGGCTTTAGATATTTTATTTGCTAATCAGGGAGGAACACGTGCAGTGATTAATAGTAGTTGTTGTTCTTATATTGATCAGAGTAAAAGAATTGCCACAGACATCAACCAAATTTGGAAACAGTCAAAAATATTACACCTAGTAACACTAGATGACACTTCACTGGGTTTCTCTGATCTTTGGAATAAGTTGACTTCTTAGCTCCCAAACTTGACTTGGTTAAGACAATTATTTGTTCTGATAATTGCGATTATCTTTTTGGTTATAACTCTCTATATTACAGTTCGATGTGGTCTCTGGTGTTTTCAGAACACAGGAGACTCTTATAGTGAGTGGAAGAAAAACCAATTACAACGCAAATTGGAATCTAACAAGTACTTTGAAAATGTTAGATAAAGAAACATTGTATTAGAAATAGTATCAGAAATAAATCAAGTAAAAGAATTTACTAACATTTTGGAAAAAGGGGGACTGAGAGAAGGGGTTAAGGGAGTCTTAGCAGTTAATTAGTAGATGAAGCTTGAAATCTTGTTAGCTATTGTGTGAAGCAGTTAAAGCAGGAGAACTGTAGTTCCCCCCAAACACAGGTCCTGATAAACTGAAAGGAGCAAGAAGATTTGCAGCTCCTCACAAGGACGGTCCCTGATAAGAATTAAGAACTTACCTCAAGAAACTAGCTAAAACTGACCCTGCGGTTTGGATAGAAGCCAAAAAACAACAGAGCCTGCGCAAAGGCAAAAGGTTACTAGCGGTGACGAAGAGGAACCACCGGCCTTCATCCCCACGACCCCCGACGACCACCACCAGGAGGCAACACGCAAGGGCAGATGGGAGGAGAACTCATTTTAATACGAAGCGGGGATAGATCATGCATATGTATAGGTATATTGCTAAACTTTATGTATATGCAACACTTTGCTGTATATATTTGAAGTAAGTGCCGCGTTGGGCGCGCACGGTTTTTGGTGGAACTACCCCCCCGTGCTGCCCAGCGCTAAACAAACATACCTACTTTACAATCTTATAGATTGTGGAGTCTGTTTTCCGCACGTCAGTGCCAGGGCGAGGGCAGAGGGCCCATGCCGCAGCAGCCTCGCTCCCAGCTCCGCCCGAAGCCGCCAGGGCAGCGCGGCAAAGGGACAGGGCCGCAGGCCAAACCCGCCCAGGCCGGAGGGACGCAGCGCTAGCAATGGCGCTTTCCGCCGAGAAAACCCCGACGGCTCCCGCTGCCTCGCCCACCATTCGGCCGAGTCGAGGCGCGCCCCTCCCCCGTCGAGGCTTCTCCTGCGCCCCGGCCGGCGGACGCGCGCGGAGCCCGTTAACGCCTCTTTACAACGGCCGCCCCGCTAGGAGGGCCTGCTCTCAGCCCAGACTGCGCCTCGGATCGCCGCAGGGAGGGAGGAAAGAAGAAAGTAAGGAAAGAAGAAAGTAAGGAAAGAAGGGAGGGAGGGGAGCGGCCGAGACTCCGCATCACCGCGGCAGCGGGGAGAGAAGCAGCGCCAGCCGTACCCTCGAGACCGCCAGGCTCGCCCCGTGGCTAACCGATTTCAGCCCCTCCCCCGCCGGGCGCATGCGCACACAGCCTCCTTCGCCTCCTGGGGAGCCTCGTCCTTCCGCGTGACGCCACCCGCCCTCCGCCAATCTCGCCCAATCAGGAGCCGCGGCTCTCGCGGCGCCAAAGCTAGAAAGGACAGGGGTGTGGCCGCCAGCTCGTGGGAGGGCAGTGTTTCCTTTCCGCGCGGGGAGCGGACTGGGGGTTCCCTTCTGCCCCGCCCCTCCGGGGCTCCCCCGCCACGTGACCGGGGACGTGGCTGCCTTGTCAGGGGGCGATGCCCAGTAGGAAGGTACCTGCGTGCGCGCGGGACGCGGGCGGGAGAAGAGGGGGCCGGGGCTCTGGCGGGTCGGGCGCGAGCGGCCGAGGCGGGTAACGGTCGCCCTAGCCTCCCCTCAAGGCCGGGCCGCGGCGGCGCCGCTTGCGCCTTTCGCGGCGGCCTGCGTCCCGCGCCTCGGCCACCCGCCGCGCCCGAGCCCGGGGAGGCGGTGTAAGAAAGCAACCCAGCCGGCTCTCCGGGGTGGGCGATCCGGCGGCCGGTGGTATTCCGTCCGCTGTGACCCAGCAGGCGCTCTCGCCGAGCGCAGCCTGCCGGTGTCTCCCGTTCCTGGGCTCTGCCCGCGGCCTCGGGACTGCCGGAGAAGGGGGCCCAGCTCCGGCCTGTTCCAAGGCAAGACTTGTGTGTCGGCAGCTCGCCGCGCTGGAGCGGGGGGCGGGAAAACTGGTTCTTCGGCGCCTTCCTGGTGGTCTCGATTGCGCTACATCGACCTTTTCTTCAGAGTTCCGCGGGGGAAGCATAGCTGCACCGAGGGGAAAGTGTAATTCGGCCTTTTTCCTTAGGTGATAGTCAGGGAAAGTAAAATGAGAAGAGGAAAAGAGACTTACCAAAATTGCCAGGCTTAATGTTAGGTGAGCGGCTTTGGGCACGAGTGGGAGGAGAAGTGCCCCGTTCTTTTTTTCGGTCTCCTCACTTTGGTAGTTTGCTTAGTGTATTTGATGATACTTGCAGGACAGTAATTAGGATGCTGTCTCTGATTTGCAGTGCTTATGCTAATATGGAAATACTGCTGAAAGACAGGCTACAAGTGTCGTTTGCTATATAAATATAAGGAGAGTTCAAATGACAGATGTGTATTCTAAAGCATTTTGTTTTTTATTTAGCATATGGATAAAATGGTGTGAATCTTCTACACCAATTTTTAAATATAACCACATTTAAAGTCACTTTTTATGGAAGAAAATACCAACAACAAGCTAAAATAACTGACTATACTTCATTTAATTAACCTTGTAATACTGACAATGTACATAATTTAATCCCGTGAAAGCTTTTCTAAAGTACTTCTAACTATTTTGATAGTGCAGATTTCTGTCTAACTAACGGCTTGGCACCAGCTATTAATACGAAGTACGTTTCCATAGTATTCTTATACTATGAGGGTTTGGTTGTTGTTGGTTTTTTTTTCCTCAGTGTAATCCTATAGTAATTTATACTCTTCCTTACATAAGCGTTAAAATGTTAAAAAAATCCTGATGTTCAAATGGTAATATTATATACATCTATATAGATATATATCAGCCGATGATAATAGCTTTTCATTAAGAGTAGTAAAAATCATGAACACAAAGAAGGCTTTAGATCAGTGTTTTAAAAATATTGGTCTCACACATCAATATCAATAGGAAAAGTATTTTGAAGTGGTTTTTTTTTTTTTCCACATGCATGCTGACAGTGTGGAAGGAGGTATGCCAGGCCATTGTGATTGTGATCATACAGTTTAGATTTTTTTCATGAATGATTACAACTTGATGAGGTCTTTTCTCGGGATCATATGTATTCTTGTGAATTGTCTTTAGAAAATATGCATACTGGTTTTCATAGGAATAAAAAAAATTTTGGCTTGAAAAAAAATACAGACTATGGTTTTAATTCTGCAACCTTTATTTAAATATTCACTTGAGGGTTCTTGCAATACAAGGATGTTTTAATATTAAATTAAAACTTCACTTTCTATCCAGGCACTAAAATGAGTAATTACACTTTCAGGAGCTGAGTAGTGTGAATACTGAGTTTTGCTGAAAATGAGATGCCTGTTGTCAAATTCAGTTTTGTGCTACCTTAAAATTGGGCTTTTTGAAGCCCAAGACTCCTTTCTTTTAGTTTATGAGTGCTTTTATATGAAGTCCATGAGGTTAAAGGCAAAAGATGAGGGAGGCTGTTGGTCAGTGTTCAATATTTCTGTGTGCTTTTATGTGAGTGTTCCCTTCAAAAGTTTTTGGGTTTTTTTCTAAAACATGAAAAGTGTCTGGAAAGTAGAGCTGCGATTTTCAGCACTTTATTGTTTGTTCTGTTCTGTTAAGGAAGAATGCAATAATTGTACTTGTACTTTTGAGTGATGCTTATGGATTTCCATGTCAGTAGCAGGAGGACTTCATGTAGCGAAACATTTTATTATTATTTTTGTCCTTCAGCTTATGTTGCTTTTTGTGTTAGAGAAGGTGAAGTGTCAAAGAAATGCCACTTGCATATGAGGTAGATAATACATTGGGTCATGTTTTCCTGGGGGTTCATTCCGTGGTTTTGGAGCAGCCCCAAGAAAGTGGGAGTGTCTGCAGTGTAAAGGGCTATGCAGTCTTTGGACATATGGTCCCAGTGACTTCATATAGGGTACTTCTGGGTAACAAGTATTTGGCGTAAGTAACAATATGGATTGGTTGAGTGGAGATGTTCTAGATAGGACCATCTAATTAAAAATAAAATCCAACCCCTCCGGCCCCATACTTTATATAATTGCTATGTATATTTATTGAATTTTCAGAGTGTCTTCCTTTTCACACCCGCACCCATGTAGGCTGACTTACCTTTATCTCACTGGAAATAACTAAGGGAGTAATGGGAGAAGGATTGCCTGCCATGCCTTTTACATGGAGGGCTTGATCCTAATTCCACTGACACCAGCAGGAGTAATTTAATTTTTTTTTTCCACTACTTTAGAAGGAACCGCAACAGAGACAAAATGCAGTTCTTCCATGAACGGAGGTCAACAGACAATTTCTACATGAGGTAGCCATCCTAGCCTCCCCTTTTTTAGCTCAAAATTTTAGAGGTAATATTTTGTCTTCAGATGCTCTACACAATTCGCAAGATTCTTTGCCTGACTCTGTTTTGTAATAAATCTTGAATTTGATGAGCTACGCCGGGTCTAAAGGTTCTGGCTCTTTTGAGCCTGATTCAGTGATGTATTTTTTTAATAGCTTATCTTGTTTCTAGATGCTTCATACGTAGCATTAATAAATTACACAAGATATTTTCTGTGTGCCCCATTTTTATGCTAGAGGAAAAAGGTGATGATTAAGAGAACTTACTGTTGTCACTGCATTTCTTTGGGAACATCGTGGCCTTTGGATTAGCTGCATTATAAATATTTATTCCTGAGAGAAACAAGTTTTGTGAAATACTAGTTTCTCTGTTGCCTTGAAGCAGGCTGGAGCGGAAGCAAAGAGCCTTTGGAACTTGTCATTCCTGTGTGTCAGCCGATGTATTCCTGCAGCAGAGGTTCTTGGACACCAGACATCTGTACCAGGGTGTCAGGGAGCAGCAGCCCCAACTGCTCTGCAGGGGTAGGGTGACTGCCTGGAGGCAAGGAGCCGAACAGAGGCCCCGCAGGGCTGCTCCCAGCTCGCTCACACCAGCTCCCAGACCTGTGTCCGCGCTGCCTCACAGCTGGCCTCCCTGCTACTGTGGTGCATTTGTAATTTGAAGCGTGGCGACACTAGCTGCATGTGGAAAGTACAGTCATGGCATTTCCTTTCTCTTTTCCTTATAGTCTTCATTCAGAGGGAACCCTCTGGTGTCACTTGCGTCCTTGAAAATTTTTCTTCTGAACTGCATGTCTCGTAACTTCATATCTATATATCTGTAACTCTTTTCTATTGCGCACAATGTTCATATTACAGATTTTTAATAAAAATACATGTGTGCTTCACATTTATATCTGCATATAAACATTACTTTATGCACGTTGAAATGATATACTTTTCATGTGGCATATTTTTCTTTAAAAAAAGGTTGGTGTGTATATGAATGTGTACACCCATACATATATATGCATTTGGTACTACTGTGACAAACTTCCCCCTCATTAACTGTGGATTGAAGCTGTAGGTCCAATTTCCTGAGTTCACCTCAGATATTTATATGGAGAGATTTAAATTATCAAGGAGTTTGGGATGGGGGGAGTTGTCTTTAGGGTTTATTTTTATAGTTTTTTTTAAGGTGATGTAGGATGTGGGAAATGGTGGAAAGGTATCTGTATCAAAGGCACAGAGCTGTAAGTCACTGCTGTTGCTATCAACAGTCTTAGGTCCTTCCCTTTCTCTTGCCTCCAAATGGCATCTCCCAGAAATTTGTGGTAGCGGAAGAACATCTTATGTAGAGGGTGTATTTCTTTACTCTCTTGCTCTAAGACTTCAGAAAGTGTTTTTAGTTTTTTTCAGCGACCTGAGTGGCTATAAATTTCTGTGTGGTGGCAGCAGAATCTCTCAGATTTTCCTGTATCTGGGGAGCAGGATGTGTGGAGAGACAGCACTAATTAAACAGAGCTGTCAGCAGTACTGATGGTTCTTTAGATTGTAATTAAGCTGACATGGTGTCAAGCAGCTGCTGGTGTGGTCCCAGTGGTCCTTGTATCCTTTCTTCCGGCGCTGTGCCAGCTGTAGATAACTAGTGCTTCTTCCCAAAGAAATTTTCTGCTGCTTTGGTTCTTTGTCACGATGTCTGCATGGAGTCTGGCGAGTACTGACTGCTCGGGAAGAAGAAGGGGGAGAGGGGACTCCAGCTGCTTCTGGTTTGTCATGGACCACCTGTGTTGAGACATCCCTGCAGTGCTGCTCTGAAAACCTGAGCAGCCCTGCTCTTATGCAGGCTAGTAAGGTGGAGGATTAAATAACACTCTTCTGCCATTAACAGTCATTAACTATTAAAACTCTCTTTTTGCCTGTCACAGCCATGATTGCCTAGTGCCTCTGAAGGAATATTCCAGCTATATAAAGGTCACTCCCAGTGCCACTTCACATTGCCCTCTAACAATCTAAATACAAGCATAACCACCTATACCATCTAAGCATAAACCCAGCTATTTGTTCTACTCATAGTAGCATTTTTTTAATCGTCAACTGTAAGCATACCCTTTCTATATGCACCCTAACCCCTCTTACCTCAGGAGAGGGAGTTAGCATGTAGCTTTTATCCTGCCCATTTTATATGGCATTCCCTTCCCAAATCTTGACAGTTGTGCACCACTGGTCATACCTCAGCTACCATGTTCTGCTGTTCGTCCCTTGCCTCTTATGCTGTGCTCTTTGCTTCATTGGTGTTGCATAGCACAGAGAAATAGAGGGATTCTGTCTGTCAGGGTATGTAATGATTTTTAAGAATAACATAGATGAGAAACGTAAACTGGAGAGTTACTCTCTCTTATGTTTATTGGGCATCCTAACAATAGAAATATATCACAAAGCCTGTTTTATGCAACTCTTTGTGCATGCATTTGTGTGGATTTTTAACTTGTTTGAAACTTTCTGCTTTTAATGGGCCATCAAAAGTAGTGTATTGTAAACCTGTGCACAAGTTGTAGTGCTGTTATTGGCACAGATACACATTCTTCAGAACTGGAGTGTGTCATTTAAGAAATAAGCTGCATTTTACTTTACATTAAGAAAACTGCATTTTACACTGTAAGTTTTTGTCTGCAAAGTCCTTTTGAAGCTACGAAAACATCTGTACAAGTAAGGCTTCTAGCACTGTCTAAGGTTTAAAAAAACAAAAAACCCAAAACAAAACCTCAAAGAAAACCCCAAAACAAAAAAGCAAACCAGAGCCGGGGCATGGTTTTGAGCATTGGTGCACTGCTGGCTGTACGGTGAACTCTGAGCCTGGCAGAAGTCATCCAGTCTGAGGGACGTGGAGGTGAAGCAAATGGCTCCAACTGGAGTGAAGCCTTGCTGTGGCACTTTGCTGCAGAACCAAAAAGTGGGCCTTGACATCTTTCAGTTATTCGTATTTCCCTGTCTGTGCTTCTCTGCTTCTGTGCAGAGGCAGAAGTGCTTACCAAGAGGATAGCATGATGTAGAGGTTCATGTTTAAGCACTCTGGAAATGGAGGCTTGGGCCAGCATCTTCACTGGGAGGGAGGCAGGATTTAAATTCTCTTTGTGTCATAATCTTAAACTGTCTTAGCCTCCTTACTTGACATCATGTCCTTATAAAAGTGCTTTTGATTCCTTATTTAATACCACGTCAGAGTCAAGGTTTCACTTCTCACTTACATATCTGTGGGAGTAGTTATGGGGACAGTTTGACTTTGGTGATAATGACCTCTTGTAGTAGCTGCTTTGTGGTGTAAATACCTCCAGCAATTTTAGAAGAGGCTCTTGGCAAGGTGAGCTGCCATCAGAGGAAACTGTAAAGCCCACTTGTTTTACTCAGTCTTCTCACCTTGTGACAATAGAACCGGCTCACCAGAGGGGTGAAGCAAAATGCTGCTCACTGTTTGCTTTTGGAAAGTACTTGTTCCATTCTTGCCAGCACTGAAAAGATCTAGAGGAAACAAATACACATGATCAGTTACAAAATGTAACAACAAATGTTGCCAAAGACATTTTTTTTTTTTGCGTATGTTTTTTAGTTCAAAGTGTATGTTGCAGTCCTGATTGACCAGCCTGGCTGAGTATGTCTGAGTTGATTAATGTAACTTTGGAGTAGCTCATAAATAAGGTAGGAACTGTAGTTGCTTGAGAGAAGGTATATTGGAAGAAGAAAGACATATTCAGGCAGGTAATACAGTCAACATTTTGTAAGATAAGTTTCAGTAGCAGAGTGGGCCAAGATGTTTATTGTGCTTAAGATCAATTTATAGGTATAAACTGGTGTAGAATCTTAAATGTAACTTTGGATGTGATAACAAGCAATTCTCTCAGCTCAGCTGTTCTCAGACTTTAAAATCTATTTCATGAAATTAGCACTGGATGCTAATCAGCATCCTGTTTCGTGACTTATCACATAGTCCAAATGACTTCCAGCATCCTGTGTAAGGGGAATGCAACACTTCATCTACCATTTCTTGGAAAATGGTTGTGAAAACAAATGTAATTCTTAAAGCTGAAAGAGCCTGGGGTTCTTTCTTTGGTTTTTAATGGAGAGCTGGATAGTGATTATCTAGTTTGACCTCTTTCATAACACAGAATTCAATCAGATTAAATGTGAGTTTGAAGGAATTATTTTGTTAAAATGTATTTTACTGAG
The DNA here is from genome assembly GCF_964289735.1 of Phaethon aethereus. Classification (NCBI taxonomy): domain Eukaryota; kingdom Metazoa; phylum Chordata; class Aves; order Phaethontiformes; family Phaethontidae; genus Phaethon; species Phaethon aethereus. Next base: position 48,081,316 of record NC_138582.1, on the reverse strand, counting down.
TTGTTCCTGTTTAGGATAATATTTTCAGCTTCACTGGGAAGCTAACAGGTGCTACGAATATAGCTTAGATCAACAGAAAGTAGAGTACTTATCAAATACTAAATTTACGCATGCCATTGGGGTTGTCATTATATGGTGTTGCATAAAAAAATGGCTGCAAGTGTTCAAGGCATTTTTTCCCCCAGATCATTAAGAATTGGAATTTATATTTGTAAGTATTCAGAAAAAGGGGTGGTCTAGATTACATGAGGTTCACTTCAAAAGAATTATGTGTACACAGTGTTTTTAATGGTTTCGTTTATCCTTGTAGCGGAAGCGATTTTGGAATGCAGAATGGACACCCTTCCCAGATAAGACACCCCTACAGCTGAAAAAATCAAATGTCAGGACATCAGTGGCTGCTACTTCAATTTCCAATGCATGGCTTAGGTGTGGGGATGGTTTTCAGAACACTTCAGTGCTGGAGGTAAAATGCTGGCTTACTTAACAGTGTAAGAAAGAGATGCAAACTAACAGTTAAACCAATTTCTATGCTTGACTGAATTATGTCGCCCTTTTTTGTGTTGTTTCACAATTAAAAGCATATTGTTATAACTGTCAAAGACAAAAATAGAAAGCAAGGTTACATAAGGGCATTGTCTTAACTTGTTACTGTAATTTTCTGGTCATATGTCAATATGTTGTGTTCTTAATAGCATGTATCACTTGTAAAAATTCAGTAATACACTGAACGATACAGAAGTAATTTGACATTTGCGATGAAGTACTGCATTTCCTAAAAAACACGGAACAGAAAGACTCTAGTTTGCATCTGAAGATTTTTGCTTCATCTAAAGAGTATATTTGCAATAATGAATTCACTGTAGAAAATTCTGCTTTTTGATGTCCCTGCAGATGTGGATCTTGGTACAGATGCTCCTTTGGATGTTATATCAAATTATGCTTAATTTTTTTTGTTTATGTTGGTCTTGTTGGTCATGAACAGAGATGCTCAGTCAGCTCTGAGCGAGAAGTGCTTTGTGCTGAATCTTCAACCAAGTTGCTTTTCTGTTTCTTCTGCTGGTATTGGGCAGTCAGTGTCGCATAACTTGTGGGATTTAATAAAATCAGAGACGGCGCCCCTGAGTGCTTCTTTCTGTAACCTTTGATTAGGGCACACGCTTTATCAAGCATGCTCTTCCTGCCCACTTTTGACATTTTAATGCTGAAAATACTGGCTCTTGTTCTTTGCAAGGTCAGATGTGATTCCTTTCATAGTTGCAGTGTTTGTTTTCCAAACCATGAAAACTCAGCTTTTATATTGCTGTTCTCATGCTTCATTACCTCACTCATTATATCACAGTCTTGTAGAATATAGAAATTGTGCTACTAAGTTGTGGTGGGTGCATAACAACAGTTTTGACTGTATTACTGCATGTTAAAATTGTCTTTAATGTCTTGGTGATTAAATCTCTCTCTGCCTCTTTTTAATATAGTCCCTGAGACCTACTGATAAGAAATCCAGGATTAAGAAGCATCTTGGACCACTGTTAACATCTGCTGAAAGTGCAACAGGTATGTTATAACTATTTCATGTTACTGTTGTCAGAAAATTGTCACTTTGTTTTGCCCTTTATCAGAAGTTGGCTCAAAATACTGGTTGCTTTCTTCTATTATTGTAATCAGAAGCTAATTTTGGTAAGCGACACAGTCATGATGCTATTGTGATTGGGCTCCTGAATTTACCTAGAGTGCCAGAATTATATTCTGTAAAGCTGCAGGCACTTCAGCCATTGCTCTTGAACAGGTGAAAGAAACAGTGCATGTTCTAGCAGGGACGAGATATTTAAATTCTTCACATTTTTAAGAAGGGGCAATGAAAAACAACACTTAGCTGTCTAGACAGAGGGTGAAATAGTTCTCTCTCTTGCTAGAGACAGACAAGCCGGCATGAGAGAAAAAAAGCAGGCATTTTGCAAGTATGAGCAATAGATAAACAGAATTTTGTCAACCTCCTGCTTTCACAGTCTTCTATATACACCCAAATCTGTTCAATATTATGATTAAAAAAAAAGAAGTCTAGACATAATAAAGAGGGGGAGGAGGACTTATTGGCTCCCTCCAGTTCTTTCTCTTTCTGAGTCCAGAGGACAGGAAAGAAAGAGGGGGCAGTGGCTTCTTCAGGCTTTGTATTTCTACTTGCTCCAGTAGCTGTGCTGCCTCTGTTAGAATTATGTGACCCACCTACTTGGACACCTTTTATCTACCTTTTGGGGTTCAAAATCATGCTGCTCCAGATTTCTGAAAAGAACCTTTGTGTGTTGCAGGAGGAGACATGGTTGTGTTTCTCTCTTCTGGTCCCTCCCGCCTAATTCCAAATCCCCAGTAATTGCCTCACTTGCCATTTACCTAAAAAAAAATTTAGTAGTTGTAGGAAGTAGAAAATTCTGCCTTCCTATGTTTGCTGATTCTGCATGCTCCACTGCTAAGCATTACTCCTTTCCTCCTTGCTTTTGTTATTAAAAATGATGGAGAAAGGTATTTTGTATTTAAAGATCTCGCTTCAAAAACACAACAACTATTGTTCATTAGTCCTGAAATGTTTAACATTTTTTTTCTCTCAGCAAAAAGATGGAAAGTTGTCTCTATCGATGGCATACTTTTGTTCATATGTTACTCATTGTATAAAGTCAGAGAAATCCCAAACCCAGAATTCTAAGGACAGTCTTTATTTAAACCACATACTCTTTTGAAAGGGCACATGCGGGAACATTAGGAGTGTGTGTAGAGGACTATATGTCAGTCATTATTTGTCCTCACTGCTGAAGGACTGATTGATAGCCTTACTGTATAAAATGAAGTGTTAGCATTTATTGTGGAGAGCCAAAATGAAAATAATGTGTGTATGTACAAGAAATACGTGTGACTTAATGGTCCAGTATCAACAAGGCCAAGTGCAGGGTCCGACACCTGGGTCAGGGCAACCGCCGGTACCAGCACAGTCTGGGGCATGAAGGGATTGAGAGCAGCCCTGTCGAAAAGGACTTGGGGGTACTGGTGGATGAAAAGCTGGACATGAGCTGGCAATGTGCGCTCGCAGCCCACAAGGCCAACCACATCCTGGGCTGCATCCAAAGCAGCGTGGCCAGCAGGTCAAGGGAGGTGATTCTGCCCCTCTCAACAGAGCGCAGTAGACCCCACATGGAGCACTGTGTCCAGCTCTATAGCCCTCAGCACAGGAGAGACATGGACCTGCTGGAGAGGGTCCAGAGGAGGGACACAAAAATCGTCAGAGGGATCATGGAACACCTCTCCTATGAGGACAGGCTGAGGGAGTTGGGGTTGTTCAGCCTGGAGAAGAGAAGGCTCAGGGGAGGCCTTATTGCAGCCTTACAGTACTTAAAGGGGGCCTATTGGAAAGTTGAGGACAGACATTTTAGCAAGGCCTCTTGCGATAGGACAAGGGGTAATGGTTTTAAACTAAAAGAGGGCAGATTTAGACTAGACATAAGGAAGACTTTTTTCACAATGAGGGTGGTGAAACACTGGCACAGGTTGCCCAGAGGAGGTGGTAGATGCCCCATCCCTGAAAACATTCTAGGTCAGGTTGGACAGGGCTCTGAGCAACCTGGTCTAGTTGAAGCTGTCCCTGCTCATTGCAGGGGCGTTGGGCTAGATGGCCTTTATAGGTCCCTTCCAACCCAAACTCTTCTGTGATTCTATGATAATCTCTGATGCCTGGTGACAGAACTGATAATTTTTTTCCAGTTCAAAAATAATATAGTTTAATTTTTAAGAATTTTAAATTTAACAATATCACATTTGTGTAACAATCCAACACTTTACAATTCTTTTTAATAGGATCTGCTGCTGCTGCAAGCTCTAAGGAGGCTGAGAACATAATATGGACCTCTAGTGGCAGTGATTTTTCAGATGATGAAAATAAAACGTCGATTCCAAGGTTATACAGCAAAAAAAGTCACGCTTCCAAAATAGAGAAATCACCTAGCAGAGATGATTTATTGTTAGAGGACAGTAGTAGTGAAGGTAAGTTCAAATGCAAGCAGATTTGTCAAGAAACCTGTCAGCTTAAGTGCTGTAATGAAAATTCTTTGAGGTCATTCTGACAAAATGACATGATTTAATCCTATTTCAGTTAAATCAGTTGGCGTTTTTTTCATCAATTTCATCTGAGTATGGAATAAGTTCTTGGTATAAATTATGTACAAAAATGTTAAACCTTGGAGTAAAGGAGCATAGTTGGGCAGGTTATACATGGAGTAAAGCATGTCAGTTCATTTCAATACATTATAGTGGTTTTGTACCATTTCCTTTTGTGTGCTGTGGTACAAATGCTGGGGTTGTGAGCAGCTTTGCCTGCCTGCCCTGTTCTACTGGTGATATTGCTGTCTGCATCTACTGACTAGATATGGCAGACTTTGCAGCTGCAGATAGCATCACTTTCTGTGGCATGAGTTTTCATTTTGGTACACAATATTCCTTGTTTCCCGTTAGCTGTATTGTGCAAACAGCCGTGAGTTTTGTTCTTATAACTTGCTTTCTAAGCAATGACAGTGGGGAGAGAAACATTAAAAAGTGTAGCTGAAGACAGAAAAATCTTTACCTGTGTGCTCCACATAAGCATTAATTGGGATAATGTTTAATTTGCATTAGAACTTGTTAGGAAGTATTTTCAATGTGACTACTTCCAGAAAAATAAATCAGGTTTTCTGTGTAATAGTTCAGCTAGATCTGAAGTATTACAGCTAGACTTCACATCCTGGATGTCTGGCAAAGTGTTCAAATACCACTATGAGTTGATTCTTTCTTTCATGTTTCTGTTGTTGACTTAACACTGTCATTGACATATCTGATGGTCATCTTTTGTAATTCCTAGTAATTTTTTTTTCCTTATTTTTAAAATGGAAGGACTGTCCACTTTCTAGACTGCAGCCTACTACTCACCAGGAATCTTTCTAACCCACCATTAATATAATTCTGTTGCACTTGTCTCCTGCAAGTGTATGCTGCAGGTTTTAATCTTTGATTTTTCTTTTCTAAAGAAACAATGCACAGACTTACTGTACTCTTGCAAGATAGCAAAATTTGGTTTCTTTATGTAAATGAAGAAACCTTGATCCATTATGTATCTGCTTGAAGGTACTGAGGAAATCCAATCAAAACGCAAAAACATATTGAAAGCAGTGGGGGTAAAAGAACTGTGATTCCAATGCTTTTTCGAGTAACCATTGTATACACTAATTACAGTATTGTACACATGTATCTGTATGTATGCAGATGTATGTATCTGTACGTATGCAGATGTAGGTGCATTTGTATGTATGAGGATAATAGCTGAGAAACTATTTTTAAGTGACATGCCCTTTCACATGAAGTTCACCTTCAGAGGCAGAGCGTTAGTACTTGAGCATGACAAGATAAAGCTGATCGTCACATATTTTATTAAGGAATTTATACCACTGTCACAAGTTGTATGCAGCTTGCCACACAGCTTCAAGAGAAACTTCTTTGTGCTACCTGGTCATCTATGTCCATGTTTAAAATTTCTGATGAAGCTTTCTTGTAGTTAGAAACAGAAATGCATTAATGTTTGTGAAAAAGCAGGCAACACCAGAGCTGTGTGTTTGTCTGGGTGACTTCAGAGTTTGGAAGGTCCATGAAGAAACTAATGATTTAGACCACAGTAGCATTACCAAGTACAAAAGGTACTGCCACAGTTCCACGGATCTGTACAGATGCCTGGAGCGTTCTGCAGGTCCCTCCTTTCTCTGCTGCCTCTCCTCTCCTCTGTACATGACTCTTCCAGTGTTAGAAATGTGACATTTACAAAAGCAAAAAAGCTTTTATCCCTCCTCCTCCAAACATGCTCATTTATAAAAAATACTGTGAGATTCTTCCTCTTGGTACCTTGTGGCACTTGGACCTCAAGGGTGGTGGGGCTGCTATGGCAGCTCAGGCTTCCACTGCCTTCCAGAGATCCTTGGAGGTGTGAGTGGGCTTTTGGAGTTGCATTAAATACCACCTGGTCATGAGGATGGTGGAAGGACTGTTCTGCATCTCTTTGTTTATTGCCATTTTCTTGTGGGTTGTGTTTTTTGGAAAAAACTCTGCCTTTTCTTGTGCCTGTGCCTATCAGTTTATCCTAAACAATCCTCTCTGATGTGCTTAAAGGTTCGATTTGTAGACCTGTCTCTTTAGCCATGGCCTTTTAGGAGGTGGCCATTTCAACTAGCTTTTTCAGTTCTCTAGGGGGGGTTACCACTTATAGCAGGTGTTAACTTACACCAGATCTTCATCTGTTCCAGGTCACTGAGGTATTTGCTTAGAACAGTTAATTCTGAACAAAGTGCACTTGGAAAATCCAATGCAATTTGGCAACCCCCCCCACCTAAAACCTAGGAAAACTAATAATAAATAAACTAAAAAAGCCCTACCTACCTAAACAGTTAAATATACTGCCTCCTTATGGTCAGTACTTTGAAAACTTTTTTAAATGTAATTTTTATATCTTTCTTCACAGAAGCTTCTATTGCCTGCTAGTAGGATTGAGCTTTTATGAGAGACAGGATCACAAAATAGCTAAATATCAGTTGAACATACATAAACTTTGCACTTTTTCCCAAGCAAGGAATAATTGTAGTATTACTCTGTTTCATTTCATGCTTATGTATAATATATTGTGATTAAGAGAAATTCTTTTTACAAATACTTTTTTTTTAGATGAATCGGAGTTCATTCATTGGGAGCAGGATAGTGATTCTACCGATGGGTGTGATGGATCAGAAAAAGACGACAGCTCACTGGAGATATCAGACTCGGACTCCTGCACAAATCTTAGCTCTTTGCCTGTCAAAGAGGGGAATGATGATCTTTGTAAGGTGAGAAACTGTTTCAAGTTCTACTATAATTATGGAGTGTATTCGTATTTGATTGCTTTTAATTTGGAGGAATGTGAGGTTTTTGCTTACCTGATCTCTCCAGAAGGAGTTCTGTACACAGGAATTTCAAGGCATTTTCTCTGACTGCCAAACCTCAAAACAAAGCAGTGCTCCATGCCTAGATCTTTGTAGTGTGGTCACTGAATCACGGGATGACTGAGGCGGAAAGGCAGCTCTGGAGATCATCTAGTTGAACCCCTCTGCTCAAAGCAGGGCCAGCTGGAGCCAGTTGCTCAGGGATGTGCCTGCTTGGGTTTTGAGTATCTCCAAGGATGAAGACTCCACAATCTCTTCTGGGCAACCTGTGCCAGTGCTTGGTCAGCCTTGCAGTGCTGAAGTTTGTTCTTACATAAAATTTAATTTCTTGTATTTCAACACGTACACAGAAAGGTGATCAGGTGGGTAGGGTTCTCACCAGAGATGTGAGGATTCTCTGTAGCAAGTTGATGTTCAAATGTCCTGTAATGTGGTGGGTGAGACAGTGATCTAATTTTTTTTCAGTATTTTGAGGCCTTGACTATATAAAACCCAGGTACTGTGAACAGAGCATGTTCTGAGAGCAATTATGAGATAAAGGACTGATTACAGGGCTCCCTACCTCACTAAAAAAAGTGATGAGGATTGAAGAGCTCAGGAGAGGGACAGCAGTAAATACTGAATCATACCAGCTAAGCTTTGCTAGTATTTTCTTTTTTTTCTGTAGAAAAGAATTCTTATAAAGAAGGCATGCCATATCAAGTATAGAATAGATGGCAGAAATGTTGATCTTTTAGTGCCTTACAGCAAAATGACTTGTATTAGAAGACTCGAGATTTGCGGTATCTTAGGTAGAGCTACCGCATAACCTCTGGTGCTGGAGACTTGGCTGCGAGCCCCTGCGCCTGCGGCGCTCCCTGGGGTGCGAGGGGGAGGCCGAGGGGTTGGGTTAGCCTGGCCGGGAGGAGGCCGAGGAGGGCTCTGACCTTTCTCGGAGGAGCCCAGCGAGGGGCAGCCGTCACCTGCCAGCGGGGGAGACTTCAGCGGGACCAGGGCAGGGTGGCGGAGCGCTGGGAGGGGACTGGGGAGCCTTGCTCGGGCAACCCTGGCGCAGCGAGCTTTGGCTGCCGGTGCCCCCCGAGGCGCGGCAGCCGCTGAGGGCAGCTGCCCCTCCCGCCTGCGGCCCGGTCCGCCACGGATCCGCTGCGGGGGGCTGCCCTGGCCTTCCGGCGCCGCAGCCAGGCGCGGCCGGCGGGGTGCCGGCAGAGGGCGCCGCAGGCCCGGGCTGCTCGGCCCCGGCCCCGCCTGCTCCGACGGCGGCTGCGGGGCCCGCCCGGCACGCGGACTGGAGCGCTGCCGCCGCCCGCGGAGGAGGGAGGGACGTGGGCCGGGCTGCGGCCGGCGGTAGAGCTGGGGAAGGCCGAAAAGGGTTAAAGCTTTACTAAAACTCATTTAAACGTCTCTATCTGTTCTTCATTGAAATCACTGTGAGCGAGTATGGATGAGCCACGTAGTCAGTTCTGCTCGCAGAGGAAGAGAAGTCGCCGGTTTCCCAGTGAGCGGGTGTCACAGCAGGGTCCTGCTGCCTTTCCGAGGACGCTGTCTTGCTGCGGCCCAAGGGGGAATCAAGCGGGTCTGGATGTAGTGTGGCAGCGTGCCGGCTGCTGTGGCCACACGAGACCCGGCTTTTGGCTTGCTCCCATGGATGTCCCAGTTTAGCATCTGTAGCTCAGAGTTCAGCAAGGTTGAGTCAAGTATTTTTCAGGTTTGTGAAGAATTGTTTTAAAATAGCTCTCCACTCCTTGGTGAGAGTGTCAGAAGAGACTGCACTGTTGACATAAACCTGGGAAAGCAGACCTGGGATTTTTGTAAGAAAGTTATTCTGCTTTTATTACCATGATTTACCCCAATGTAGATGGAGGGTAGAGACACATTCATATTGGTAAATGGTGCTCATGAGAGGGCTTTTTCAGAGGCAACCATACTGTAATTAAAAGTTTAGCCCTAACCAGAATAGTTATGCTACTACAAAAGATGTGGGTACATCGGGAATCTGAGGATGTCTTTGCAGATCTCTTCTTTCCCAGTTGGAGTGCCATGTGGTGGGAATTTTCATGGGTGGTCAGCGTCACCAGTAAACTTTCTTCTGGGAATTTAGTCTATGCAGGAGGGTAAATCCCCAGTGATTGCTGTGCTTGTTGCAGTCTTTTTTTTGCTTTACTTGGGACATGTTGTTTTCCTCGAAAAAACTGCAGGCAAGCTGTTTGAGAGGTTTCCAAAAAGGGATAGAAAGGCAGTGTTCACTATAGGAGGTCATTTGCTGTATGAGTATTCTTTAAAAAGGCCTGTTCATTTTGTGGCGTAATTCATGGTGGGGGAAGAAAAGAAAGCCAAATGTTGATATATCATCATTTTTGTGGTATTTACTAAATCTCTGGAACCTAATGGAGTGTGTGGATAATCAAAAGACCATGAAATTTATTTTACCCCACTTCAAAATATGCCAAATACCAAGAGGTTCTGGAGGTTTAGGATTGCTGCCAAAATATCTTTATGGTAGTATTTACCCATGGTAGGAGTATAATAGGTTTCTAATGGGAAATCTCAAAAGTTGAATAACTTTATGGCTTTTCCCCCCCACCTTATATACCAGTAGATCTAATTTGAAAAATACTTCTGTTCAGTGATAACTAACTACGTAGAAAGACTTCATGTATTGTTTTGGTATGAAGATAAAACTCTTGCTTATCTGTAGGGTGTAAAGCTACAGTCCTGATTCAGTTTATGTTCCAAGTCCCTGTGCTGTGTCTTTCCTATCAACTAGCCACCTCTGATGTGTGAAGCTGCTTGATAGAGGATAATGAGAAAGGCAAGTTGAAGCTGGTCCTGTGGTGAGCAGCTGTTAGCTAATTTTTGATTTCAGTTCAATTCAGAATTTTTGAAGGAAACATGCAAGGTATGACATGGTCGTGCTTTCCTTTGTATATTTTTAGGGGATGGGTGAGTTATTTTTTAATTGTTAACTTTCCTTTGACCTATAACTGGTTGAATTTTTGCTTAAGGTGATGCAGGACAAATGTCTGGCAAGGCCTGATCCCAGATGGTTTTATTCCAAGAGTTCCTCTGCTTTCAGTTGCCTGTGGTGGATGCCTGGTTGGCCTTTTTCTTGAAGATTATGGTGCTAAAATAAAGATTAATCATTAATGTTAATTTTTCAGCATACATGTTTTCCAGAAGAGCACCATGTAATCACCTCAACATTGATCTAAGATTTTTGTGCATTGGTAATGACTGCTTTTTGCCTGACTTGTGCAGAGACCTTGTCTCATGAGCTGGAGTTTCATATTTTATAAGAATTGTTCATCTCTGAATTATTTTCAAATTCTAAATATTTTAATGCTAGGGGTTAAATTTGCTATTGTACCTTATTGCTCTCTACAACTACCGGGAAGGGGGTTGTGGTGAGGTGGTGTTGATCTCTTCTCCCAACTAACTAGCAACAGAACGAGAGGAAATGGCCTCAAGTTGTACCAGGGGAGATTTAGAGTAGATATTAGGAAAAATTTCTTTATTGAGAAAGTGGTCAAACATTGGAACAGGCTGCCCAGGGAGGTGATGGAGTCACCATCCCTGGAAGTATTCAAAAAATGTGTGGACATGGCACTTCAGGACATGGTTTAGTGGGCATGGTGGTGTTGGGTTGATGGTTGGACTTGATCTTAAAGGTCTTTTCCAACCTTAATGGTTCTGTGATTCTGTGAATTTCATGTCTCCTGCCATACTACCTCCTAAACTGGGAACTTTCTCTAGCCCTGTGCACTGAGTGGCATCATCTTCTGTATTCAGATCCCTCCTAAAAACACTTTCTGTAATTTAATCCCTTAAAGTAGGCCAGCGCTTTTATGGAGTATATAATTTTGGTATCTTACGGAGTATGGTCTCTTCTTTTTGTCCCATGTGCTAAATCTACTTATCAGTTTGTGATGGGTAGCCAGATTTGCTTGCTTTATATGCAAGGCAAGCGAGCTTTATCCCAGAATGGTGTGAGAAGAATTTTTGGCCCTGTATATTGTTAATGTGTAGGAATTAGATAGTCTTCTGTACTTTCTATGCAGCATTAATAAAGCTTAACTGGTTATAGCAGACTCTCTTTATTGCAGAGCACATTAATAAGCTTGTCTGCTGATCTTACCTTTGAATTTGGCTGAATATTCATAAAAAGGCCACATGGTTAAGGGGTTGTTTCCTTTAAATATATATACAATGGTATATATATTTAAGTATCTTGCTGTATGATGATAGACAACTGAAAAAGATAATGGCCATGTTTTATATGTTTTAAAACTGCGTTAAATGGATCACCACCATGTTCTCAGCTCTCTACTGTGCTGCGGTCTGTGTATGGTGACAGTGAGCAATCTGATGTGATTTGTTGAGTCTTGTGCAAAAATCATTGTAATGTTGTGCAAAAGGGGGGTTTGCTGAGCGAAGAACACATTATTTAAGAAGTTCTTCCTATGCATGGATGTATGTAGGTATATGTCTTTTATCTGAGGCGTTCTCATCTGTCAAAATAAGGTTCACTCAGTTGCTTAGTTCATGGATTTATAGCTGTATTAACTTTGCTTTTTAAAAAAACCTAACTCTGTCCTCTGTGGTATTACATTGGGGAGGGTTCAACATACCTAGTGAAATTCTGAAGAGATCACTTTAAAGGTGAGTAGGCCAAGATTTTGCTGTTATTTCTGGGATTGCTTTTATGTCCTTGCTCTCTTGATCCATTCTAATGGTAATTATAACTATCATTGGCTTGGTAATTAGATTTGAGTCTAGAACTATTGTTGTGTAACAGAATCTAAAATAGGTTATCTCAAGGTAGGGAATCATTATTATGGCAAAAGGAATTTGTGTTATCCTGTCAGACTGATGACTTAACACTGATAAAGGGTGATGATACAACCATGTTATTGCAACCACTTATTTTTGTCTGTCCATTACCAAAGGAAGCTTGTTAGTAAGCTTGTGGGTATTCTTGTATATATTCTATTATTTCTAAATGTGTACTTCATGGAATAATTCAGGTTGGAAGGGACTTCAAAATGTCTCTAGTTCAACCTGCACAAAGCAGGCTCAGGTACAAGATTGCTTAGGGCTTTATCCAGTTGGGTCTTAGAAAACTCTAAGGATTGAGACAGCATAACCAGTCTGGGCAACAGCCTTCTTCCTTCCCTGCCTCTCTTTTCCCTGTCTCCCCAAAAACTGGAACTTCACTTTTCTGGGTAGAACTGGTCTCTTCTAGCAGCGTTCTTCAGGTGGGCTTTTTAGGCCAGACTTGTTAATCAAAAGACTGCAAGTCAGTAATGGTACAGAAACAGATGCCTTTTGTGTTCATATCAGCAAGGTGGAATGATTTATACCTGAACTTGTGCACCAGCTGCTTTCTGCTACATCCCATCTGCAGGGATGTCTCTGCATCTTCTGATCCAGAAATGAACCCTTGAAGGTTTTTTCCTTAGTCACAGACAATAGTTTCCCTCTCAACTTTCTGTTTCCATGATTTGTTCATATTATCAAAATAGGAAACCGCATGTTTCTGGATGAGCTGTGGCCATCTGTATTTTTATAACCACCTTCTCTTAAGTCTCCAGTTAAACAATGACCCCATGAATTTTAAATCAGGATTGAAGATACTAGTTCAGCTAATACCTAACTGGCTCAGATGTTCCTTGCTTTGATGGTTTAAAGTATCATGGGAAGACTTTTCTTTATAATTCTGAGATACAGGAGTTCAAATCTCAATGTAGCTGAACTGGCTCATTATTGTCCTCGAGAATGATGCAGTCATTCATATGAGTGTCTTGACACTCATTAAGTGTCTTTTTGGTGGTGTAAAAATGTTGAAGTTCACGGTGTCCATTTTGAAGGAGGTGTCTTTGATCACAGCTGTCATACTTACAGGTGCTTGCATGTGTGTGTGTATGTTCTTGTAGGCGATCCGGAGTGTCACTGAGGTAGCTGTACTTCTTTGTGCCTAGTTTGTGAAATTCCCTGTATGTCTTATTAACTAGGTATAACAGAGACTCCTGTGTACCCATATCCTGGGCGTACAAAACCTGATGGATCACAGGAGCTACCACAGTGACATAAACAGACTTTAGACCTTGCTGCCTTATGCTGTCATTCCCAGACTGTATTTTATGTTGTTTGAAGCACCAGGCTGTTTGTGCACGCTAATCCAGCCCCTCTGCTTTGTTTAACGTAAGGCTTCAGCTGAGCCCCATATTCTTTCTTGCACAGCTCTGGAGAGCAACAACTTTAAGTGCGGCTGACAGCATTGCTATCTTGGCATCCATGTATCAAATGCCCCCCTCTTTTTCTGTCTTCCCCACCTCCTCCTTGTGTTTGCCTGGTGTTTTAAACAAGATTCAAGTAGCCTGTGTTAGTTTTCCTCCGGCTGCGTGCCGCAGGAGGCATCTGCGTTTCCTCAGGCCCGGCATCGCTCAGCAGCGCGGCTCTCTTCACAGCACCGCAGAGGGTCTTCAGGAGTACCAGGGAGAAGCAAAGTGGTGTATGTTTGCCCTGTCAGGGCCATGACCTCCATCTCTAGAGGTGAAGCAAAGAAAGAGGGTCTCACCTGTCTCCCAGTTGTAGCCCACCTGCTGCTGCAGCAGAAGAAGCTACAGGAAGGAGCAGAGCATGCACTGCCAGGAGTGCAGGGCTCTCCTCTGAAAGGACAGAAAGAATAAAGCCAGAGGAGTTAACAACAGTAATAGGAAGCTAAAGGCTTTTGTTTTACTTGTTTCCCCACCTCTGATGAGGCTCTCTGTTTGCCATTATGGATAATTAGCCAATAGTTTTGTGCTCTGCAAAGAGCCATCAGGACAGTGAGAAAGCTGCTGGATTTGATTTGTCTGTCTTCCAGCTAATTCCTAAAGGTGCGTCTCAGGAATTCTCAGGCCAAATTGGAGGAGAGATTGGTTTGAATTTGTTTGAAATACTTTTTGAAGGAAATAGTGGAGGAGAAGTTTTAGTGAAATACGTCGGACCAGTCTTAATCATTTCTTGTTCTGATAAATGTGCTTTCTAAATACTGTGGTTCTGGAAGGGGACCTGGACCGAGTAGATTGGCTAATGGCTTGAGTGCTCTAAAAGCCTTTGGTTCAGTCTTTCTTGTGGGATTGTCACTTTGTTTTAGAAATAATTTTATGATCTTTTAATGGCTGGGTCTGTCACCCATCATGCCCCTTCATAACGTCAGGTGAAGGCCTGACTATATCGGGGAAGTAAAATGCTTTTTTACTACCAGGTATGTTTGTTGTATCCAGTGGTGAAGAAAACACTTCTTGTCCTTTTAAGATACTTAATGCAGTTGCAGCTTGCATCTTTTCACAGGTGAACCTTACTGGTCTAGGGGTTTGTGGCAGCAACACAAGACAGACTTATGCATGGCTATCTCGAAAAAAAATGCATGTAGAAAAACTGCTTATAGAATTGTTATTAAGTGAAAATAAGATATTTAAATGTCCAAGGTCATCCGGATCCTGGTAGAATAAGTAAAGCATGAGGTGTACCAAAATCATCTAACTATCCCTGTATTTAGGCTTCATCTTATGTGTTTCTTGTCACTTTTCACTGAAACAGAACTGTTCCTTTGGTAGTAAGGGTTAGTGTATACTGGCTTTTTGTAGAATCTATGGAATTGTGAAGACCTGGAAATAAATTTAGAATACCTTTAGCAAACACAGGAATACCAAAGTTCAGAAACTATTCTGTACTAACCTCGGGGTTATTGAAAACCCCCGAGGTTTTTCCAGTGTGTTTCTTCCTGTCTTTACTGGATAAATATATTATATAGATATATATATTGGTGTATCTATCTATATATATATATATATCTGTGCTTGTTTTATCTCACATGGAAGAAGGCAGCTGTGTGGGGGTTTTGTTTTGTGGGTTTTAAGTCATGCCACTATTTTTTGCTTGGAAAGAATGCAGTTTGGTGTATGGTATGGGCAATAGGAGATTTGTTCCTGGCTCCCATTGCAATGTGGAAGTGTGTTGGATAGATAAGAGAGGAGTAAATGGGGACAGAACAAATGGAATAAAACTGAGAATGTTTATAATGAAACTTAAGAAATTTGGAGTTGAGAACTTTTGTTGGGCGGTGGGGTTGGCTTTCTTTGGGACAATGAGGTGGGACTGGGATGGAGTGAAATCCTAATGTCTCCCATATCCAGTTTGGCAGGGTCTGTGTCATGTTCTGTTGGGCTTGCTTTGTGATAAACAGTTTCTATACAAATATCTGAATCATCAGTGGATGGCAATTCAGCTTTACAGTTCTTATGTTATC
The DNA here is from genome assembly GCF_964289735.1 of Phaethon aethereus. Lineage (NCBI taxonomy): Eukaryota > Metazoa > Chordata > Aves > Phaethontiformes > Phaethontidae > Phaethon > Phaethon aethereus. Next base: position 48,066,052 of record NC_138582.1, on the reverse strand, counting down.
AGGATATTTACATTCCAGGCTAATAACCCTGGTGACTGATTAACCCTTTCTGTGGAGACTGACTGTAGCGATGGGCTGTAACTCCGTAACTGTGACATGTTAAAGGGCATTTTGCCTGCATTGCAGGAATCAGCATACTCTCATGTATATGCCAGCTGCATACAACTCTGCTCCCACACTTTTTTTCCCCTTTAGTATATTGCTATTTGCCTTCAAACCAGGGTACCAGCCTTGGCTACTTGATGGTTTTGTCTTTGTGTGTCATCGGTTTCTCTGGAAATATGCTCATAAATTATTACTTCATATAATCTCTCTCCCACTACTCACAACTTCAGCCCAGCTTTATTATTCCCACTTCCTGGACACAAGAAGCTGTTACACCTGACGGTTGAGTCACTGCTCAGTCCCAGCACAGTGGCATACTTTTTGATTCAGTCCCAGTCATTCTCTTCCTACTCTGTCTCCTCTTCCTAGCACAGTCACTATTTCACTCACTTGTCCCCATTCACCCTCACCTGGTTGTTGCTTGGTCTCAGTTCACCAGTTCTCTCTTGCCTAATACATCTGTTTAGTTCTGTGCCACCAAATACTCTCATCTGGTTGCAATTCTTCAGAAGTGGTGGCTGCGGCAGCTCCTCACATCAGGTGTCTCGTCAGTGCAGTGCTGTTGTGGCAGCCTCCAGTGTTCTGCACTTGTTGTTTCTCTACATGTGTTTTTCTTGTCATTACACCAGCAGGAAAGCCCTGTTCTCCCTTTGTAGGAATCCCAGTGGGGCTGCTGGGAAGTTTGATGCTTCTGAGAGGAAATGACTTGTTGGTATTTTGCAGACACCTTAACACCTTCCTGTGCATGGGAAAGGGACTACTGAAGCTAAGTGAGCAAAGCAGACTGGAACTGTCTGCTTGTGAAGGCAAACATGATGGGCAGAGCAGCTTCATCCTGACATAAAGTAGTCATGCATGAGAAGAGCTGAGGTTTGTGTTGGGGTTTGAATACACTGAAAAGCTGCTAAAAACACTGCAACTTTAAAAAGCCATTAAGTTTGAACATCAACTGTACTTGTGGATAGTTGTTTTGGTCCTCCCATTCACAAAAATGGTGCAGTGGAATTAGAAAAGCTTCAGAGCAAGGTAGCAAGGGTGACAGATATATGGGATGTTTTCTGCATGAGAAGAAATTCTGTAGTATATAAACTTTCAGCCTCAAAAAGAGATTGCTGTGGAGAGGACATGAAAGAAACCCATGCATCACAAATAGATAGGAAGAAGTAAATGAAATGACTAGGTACTGTATAGAGCTAGGAGACATCAAGTGGAACTAGCAGGTTGATTTGACATTAAAAAGGAGTTCATTCATCCCAGCATATGACCTGTGGAGCTCCTTGCCACAGGATGATATGGATGCTGAAAGATTTCATGGGTTCAAAACTAATTGGACAAACACATGGAAGGCAAATCTGTTAAGGATTAAATACAAAGATCTTGCCTCTAGTTGAAGCCACAAACTGGAATCGGGGAGACTGTGCTGTGGCAGCATTGCCACATGGTTGTCCTGTTTTAAACTCTTCCCTAAACATCTGACATTAATCATTGTTGGAGACAAAAGTAAGGGGTTAGAATGATCCTTGGTAGATTCCCCTCCGGCTATTCCCATGTTTGTGTGCTGAGGGCTTTTCAGCATGTATGAATTTTGTCCTTTTTCCATTGCCACCCTTGGTGCTTTTTCTGCAGAGCAATTGAGAAGTCACATACCAAAACACGATGTTGCAAATGGATCTCCACTTGGTGCAATGCAGCGGGTACCATTTATAGCTCTAGTTTCTCTCACCTTCTGCTCTGTGTGGCTTCTGCAGGTGTTTTTTCATGTTTATGTTTACCTTGTTTTTGGTAAAGCTTTCCGAATAGACGCAGGGACGGAGAGGAGCCTTTGAGACAGCATAAATTTTGTAGAGGGTGATGTCTGTAACCAAACTTGCCTAGAGAAGCATTTAGCTCCCCTGGAGTGAGCTGGTGACAGGCTTCACAGGCTAAGTTTATCTTGTTTGATTGGGTGAGGGAGGAGTGCAAAGGTAAGTTGGTGGGGTTTTTTGTTGTTTTTTTAATTGAAATCTTCCATTTTTATGACTGATTGGAAAAGCACTATGGTTTTCTTTTTTAAAACATACACAATTGTTGAAGTACATTTAAGTATCATGAAATTAAAATAAAAAAATTGGTGTTTCTGAGTTTCATTGTGAGTCTGGTAAGTTCCAGTAATAAAGTGATTTGTCTAGGATATGAAGCACTTCAGGATCTTTTGGAATGGAAGAACAGTATGACTAGCAGTATAAAAAGAAATAAATAGTATAAACCTACAATACTGAACTTTCTTTCTGGGTTAAGCAGGGTAATTGCAGCTCCCTTTTGGAGCATGTATGTGAATGCATGAGTGTATAATGGTGTGGGCTAAAGTTGGAAATAGGTGTATAATGCTAAAGTACTAAATAATGTGTTATTCATAAACTAGTGACACAGGATTATTGTACTGAAGGTTCATCTAGCTCAGGTCTTGAATTATATAATGGTCTTACACTTTTCTCCCAATACTATGTTAAACGTTGTGTCATGGGAGAAGGAGGATCTCTATTGCAATTTAGGTGATTTCTGAGCCAGAAGTTGCATTGAGATGATTACGTCTGAGAGACATTGTGAGTTTTATCCTTCAGCAACTAGCTCAGTCCCTGTCAGAACCAATTTAAGTTCATGATCTCCATACATTTTGGGGGCGGAGGGGGTGGATACCCCAATCTAATAATGCATTCTGTGTTTAAGACAGAATTAGAAAAAAGACCTTTTAGTTGTGGCAATTGTAGATAAAGATTCATATTTCCTTTCACTCTGTTCTTTGCAGACATGTGCAGAGAATAGAATTAAGACTATTACAGGCAGTAATGTAACGGTTTTATGGAACTTCTTGTAAAACCAGATTCTATAGGTGCATGCCAGGAAATTTCACCAAGTGAGCCTTTGGCTAATGTGTTCTTCCTTTATAGGACTCAACAGGATCATCCTTATAATGTAAGATACTTGTGATGTGTTGGGAGGATGTTAAAGAGTTTTTGTATGGCATTTACTGGTTTAGAAAGGAAGGGTCAAGGCAGCTCTTTGCACTAAAACTTTGTCATCAGCCTCAGCCTGTAGTTATTGCAGGAGGAGTAAGGAGAGAAAGAAATGTATTGTTCTCTTATCTAGTTTGTTGGGGAAGGTTGGATTGAAAAACATCAGGTTATGTCGACTTTTCAAAGGGTTGGAATGTTAATACAAATTTAGGATGAAGAAATAAAACAGGACTTAATTGCCACACTCATATGCCTAAAAAGCAATGAGCCAGACAGCAGATTATAAGATTGTCATCTTAAACAGCAATAAAATCAATGTTTTTACAAGAAAAAAATCTGAAAAAAAAAAAAGTAGGAGGGTGATTATTTGCATCTATTTTTTAACCTGTAGATGCACTTGAGTCTCATTTTCCACATGCAAACATTAGAGCTAGATTTTTACATTAGTTTTGATTTGTGGCTTAACACTACTTACAATTTAAAGATCCTGTGATTGCTTTTCTTTTCTGTAAGAACATTTAATTTTTAAAAACTTAGCGCTAACCACACCACATATGGAAGGAAAAAGTAGTTAAGTAGGCATCAGAACAGCTCAGAGAAATATTTTCTTACATGGCTCTACAATTTTAGATAAATGGTTCCCTTATGTATTGATGGCTTCTTAAATCTAATGAGCTCACAGGAGAAACTAGGTCCAGGAACATATCTGTTTTGATTTCTTCAATGTTTTTTAAAAAAAGTCCCATAATTACCAAAAAAGGTGAATGCATCACTTTTATTGATAATGAAGATGCTGAGTTGATTCATCACTTTTGTATATGGGTCTAAGTGAAAAATATTGCACATATCGCCTTCAGTTCCCATTGTGGATTATGAGTATTTATAAATATTTTAGTTAATTAGCATCACCATAGCTCAGTTCATTATGTTGGGAGCTAAGTGGAAGAAATAATTGGACAAATGATGGAAAGGAAAATTGGAGCATGATTTCATGTAGTATTGGAAGGCAACATAACTTCTATCCACAACTGTGCAGTGCAAGTCACTTTTTGAAGGCAAAAATGAGAGTCAGATTTAAGGGGGTAAAAACCCCAAAGTTGTACTGTATTATTATAAAGTACTCCAAATATTTTTTTGTTATTGTATATATAACTTCACAACTACCTTGAGCATTCCCAAGTTGGCATTTCTGCGTGTTTAACGAAGCAGTTGCTTGTGGATCATGACTTCCAAAATTTGTTTGTGAAGAAGCAAAACTGTAAATTCTCTGCATGCAAATTGCATGTTTTTTTAATGCTACTCAGCTGTTACTTAATTGCCATCAATTAATTTGTAAGCATTTTAGAAAGTAGTGGTGGAAGTTTTCTATGTGTCTTGTTTGCTCCAGACACTCTGAACAGTCAAAATAATAATGTAGACAATAATCATTCAGCTTTGACACAGTCATGATCCTTGTCGTCATCACAGAGCTGAAAAAGTAAGACTACTGGTGATATAATGTGTGGTGGTTTATTTTCGCATTTTGAGCAGGGAGGGATGATTTAAGAGACCACTGAATGCTAATTTCTGTTGCTTTGTTACCATGCATATTTTAAGTGGAAGAACAGCAAATGGATTTAATTTTTGACATTTGCAGCCAGTAGATCATAAAATTCTCCATCTGCTTGTTAGCAACACTATGTTCCAGTTTTAAAAAGAAGAAAGAAGATGATAATACAGCTTATGTGTTTTCCTGAACTGGAATGAACTAGAATGAATGTACAAAACGTTCCGAAGGAGATCCCCAAGTGTTAGTAGTATTGTAGGGTTTAACTGCAAGAAAAGTATCTTTCAGTGTATTTTTTACTCCAGCACTATGACTTTTTTTAAAATGTACTTCATTGCTCAAGGCTCTTTAGCTGGCACAAAGTCATTGAACAGAGGTTACCAGTTCTTTTTGCATTTTTTGGTACAGGTCTCAGCATACCACTCCTTAACTCTTCTGAGGCTTCTTTAGGTGTTGCAGTAATAATACACCACAATGAATGGATTGGAAACCTATGGCTGGTGACCCACCTGTGGTCCCTTTCAATGACTTTCTTTGCTGACATTAAAAATATTAAGAAGTTGTGCAATATTACTAGACTTCTGCAGAGTTTGGTTTAAAAGGGATTAGACAGCTTTTTCTGTGGAAAAATCCATTAAGCTAATAAGTCAAATGATGCTCTGTTGTGAAGCTCTGGAGTTGCAAATCACTTCACTGTGGAGGAGGAGTACATCAGGCAAGAAGTATTCACTTGCTTTGTACTTCTTTGCTTTATGCATCCCATAGAGACCACTGTCCCAGATAGGATGCTGAATTCAACAAGTCTCTGGCCTGACTTGTTCTTACTTTGTTTCCTTGTTCTCCACAATTTTTTAATTGCTACTTTATTGTGCATTGAAGTCCTCGGCTTCCAGAGTCTGGTTAGCATGTTATCTTATGTGGCATTATGCCAGTGGTTGGGATTAAAGCAAAAGGAAGTTCTGGTTTGCTGTTTACATCTAAAATGCAGAGTGAATCTGATAAGTTACTTATATTTAGTGAAACTGAAACTTCATACCTGGTACCTCAATCTCTCTGGCAGGCATGTCTCAGTACGTTCAACTTCTTAAAAGAATAATGCTTTAATTTTTTTCTAGATAAAACTAGACTAATTGCATGCATAGAAATATAAACAAACAATACTGGAAAAAGTTAGAAAGGAATTCTTTTGTTTGGTTTTATGAGCTTAACTATGTAGTGTTGTAAAGAGGAAATTGTACTGTGGAAAATCAATACTTGATAAAACTCTTAAAAACCACACAGAGAACAAACTAAAGCAAACTAGCGCATAATGAAATGGAAGCATAAAACTAAAGTGAAGAAGGTGATAGATACAGATATAAAGGGATTAACAAAAAGTGAGAATGAAATTAAGACTGAAGAAACCGACTTGAAATTTTATTTAAATAAGACATGATTATAAATCCGTTTTAACTTTGTGAAACTCCGTAGTATCCAAAAGCCTGATGGGTTGTATGACCTTGTTACTGTGGTTAAAACATGGTCAGTACTACAAGTGTGTGCATTTGTTTTTAGAAAAATATGTCAACCTGCACTAGCTTTTGAAAAGGAAAATGCATACACACATCCCCAGCCCTAAGCTGCAATTGGTAAAATTAAAAACAAATATCTAGAAATATGTTCCCATATGTGGCTGGTGATGAACATAATCTCCTCCACTGCAGACAGTAATAATTTATATTTGATAAATTGAAAGGTCTTCAGTTTTGTACACCTAGTCAGATAGGTACAATTTTCTGCCTCTATCTACATTTATTGTAACCACAGATCACGTAAATCCTGTTGTGTTGCCCCATAGGTAGCTAGACATTTTTTCCTTCACCTGTTTTCTGTGCTTTTCATCTGGTAATAAGTCAGTTCCAGACCAAAGTGTTATGAAGACTGACAGATCAAGTGTTATAAAACAGCAATAGAATTAAAATATGTTGACTTTGAATATTGCAGAAGCTGAACTGGAACACTAACCTAATTCTGGCATTATCCTGGTTTTACTCACCTATGGACGTGATTGCATCTCTCATGTGCTATTGCACTTCCTGTTCCTCTAAAGTGATGTTTTTACATTGCTTCTGCACTTACAACTCACTCTTGTTATGGGTCTGTCCTAGATTCTTTTCTCTGACCCTCTAACAGGGTATTTTAACTATGTTTAAAAATGGGGGAGGAGAAAGTAGGCAAACATGTTAGATTGTCAGGTTCTGCAGCATTACTGACATGTCCAGTAAGTGCTCTTTGCTTTATTAACAAATGACCCAACTCTAAAATGAATAAATTAACATGTTAACGGAGCTACAAGGTATTGCTGTTCTTCTCCAGTATCTGAGTCTTGTTTACACTTGTTTTTAAAGAGGGTGACCCATCTGTTATAATTGTCTTTCTTTTAAATTGACAAGTGGTGTTCTGCTTAAAAAAATAGAAGTATTCCTCTCACCTAGATTTCTTTTTTTTTTTCCTACCTGGCAGGTATGTAACTACCTGTCGTTGTGTGCTGTTGTGGTTGCTGTCATATGCATATAGTTGAAGATGGTTAGAGATACATTCTATGTTTCTATGATTCATGGCTAAGGATTCAAGTGTGCTTTGAAAATGGGGCTTTACCATTAAAATTATTGGTCGATAGGTGGGGTTTTCTTTTGTATGTTAAATAAAAACATAATGTGCAATTGAAAGTTTAATTCAAAGAGTATGTACTAAAGTCAGGGAATGTGTTACTCTGGTTTTGGTCCTGGTGCAGCTAATTGCATCCAATCACTTGAGATTCCCTAAATTGCAAGCGAAAATATTCCAGGACTTAAACTGATATACTTTGTGTTCCAGAGAGATGAAGTGGTTTAGGAGAGGTGCAATGGAGCACAGGCCTTGCTGGTTTTTGTGTTCAGCTACAAAATAGGAGGACTTGCTGCTTTATCTTTTAACCACAGAATCACTAAGGTTGGAAAGGACCTTCCACATCATCAAGTCCAACCATTAACCCAAATGCTAAGAGATCCCAACACTTTTTCCTTCCCCCCGCCCCGCCCATTCACAGTCCTGAAGGGTGTGAGAACAAACTGTCTTATTGAATACATACTTTAACAAAATAATAAAAAATTTATCTCCTCCTGTTTGCGCTAATAGCTCTGTGCATTGGCTTAGAGGCTGTAAGCCATGCTGCGTGTTGGGAAGACAAGTAGACTGCGTGATTGCGGTAAGTGTGTCACATCCTGCCCTCAACTTTGTCCTCCTTGGAGGGTCTGGCAGTCTTCCTGTGGTTTGCCCACTAGCCAACTGGGAGCGGCTCAAGAGAACTTCTCTAACCTGTGGATCTGGTTCTCGAGCAAACGTTCAGACTTAACAGTATCTTGATGCTCCTTGCCAAGCCCAATTAGGAGAGAGGCAATGGTACTGGGGCAGGCTTTCAAAGTCTGGCGGAGAACTCATCTGTAATTTTGTGACAAATTTAATTGTGTGTATTCAAAGCATGTTGTATGGAGTTCACTGTGGGTTTTTTTCCTCCTTGACAACCCAGTAAACTCCTTTGTAAACATAAGACTACTGAAGTTTCCCTCTTCCATGAAAATCTTCCCCTTCCCCCCCCCATCTCTGTTGCAAGGGTAGTGTTTCTGGCTATGCTTGGAGGGAAATGGGTAGGTAACTACTTTGGTGATGCATATGGTGTGAATGCCAGAACATCTTTGTTAAATAAATATGAATTGTTCCTTCGATAACCTATCAAGTCAAGGCATGTCGTTGGAAATGTACATGTCTTGATATGAATTCCCTGTCATCTGTGTCATCAGCAGTCTCTGTATTTCTTATTTCAATGCCTTTCCTTCCTGTAATTTACCTAACTCTGAATTCACTTTATCCCTGCTACTTAGGTGCCCTCCTTGATATTGAGTCTGACCATCATAGACATTAGAAATTATCTCCTTTTGTTTCACTTGCTGTGTTGTGCTCTACGTGGTTGCGTCAAATGATCATTAATTGTTTATAAAGAGCTTTTAAATTATTAATTCTTCAAGTAGTGCCAGTCTCTAGTTTGTCCTGATCAACACTTGTGGGTTTTTTCTATATGTGAATGTGTCCTTGGTGTATCCTACAGAAAGGCAGTTAGAATTGTGTAAGAATTGTGTTTTTCATATCTCCCTGGATTTTTTGACTTTAGGATGCCGTTACTCAGAAAATGGCATTTTGAGCATCAAAAAAAAAAAAAATCTACAAAACTGCAATCGCATGACTCCTCTTTTTTCTCTTTTTTTTTTTTTTTTTTTTTTTTTACACCCTTGAGGCATTAAAGCAGACTTATTTTCCCCACTGTTATAGTATTGGAGCTAATATTTTAATTTGAATGGCATGAGCAGGGTTCTGGTTGGAAGAAAAAGACTTTTGAAAGGATTTTCTGTGATACTAAACAGGGACTACTAAAAGGACCTATTTGCTCCTTCTACAAGTTTCATTGTCTCTTTGCTTAGCAGATAGTTTATTTCTATAGTCATAATAGTAGCTGGCAGTGTGTAATAGACAAGGTGAAAAATAATCAGTGCAACTTTCGTATATAACACAGGCTGCTGACATTGGAAGGACTGGCCGGAGACAGGGGTCATCTCCTATATGCATGTGTTGCATGTCTCTTTAGAGAATCTGTAACTAAACAAAAACATCGGCTTTCAGCTGACAGATGAAGGGCGGTGGAGTGCTGGATCAGCTATTAACTGATGTAGCTTTTCAGGTTTGCACTGAAATGGTGGAAGCAGCTTCAGTGGGCTGTCCAGGTAGAGAGCATGTTTGCCTTGCTGTCTCCTGTGCATCCCTCTAACCGCATGGACTGCGTGCGAGGCTGAGGATGTGCGTGCAGAAGGTAGTGAAGATGAAACTGGATCCATCTTCCTGTCGTCATGGCTGATGGCCTGGCTGGAAGGTATTCCTGGAGGCTTATGCCGTCAGGACATGTGGGGTTGCAGGTGGCAGGTATGGGCCCTGAACAGGTGACTGGCGAAAGTCCTCTCAGCAGGTATCTGTGAGCTGGTTTTGATCCTGCACCTTCAAGTCTCAAATGTCTTGATCAGTCCCTGAAGAGTAGAATAGGACATCAGAGAGAGAAGAGCTGGCAGATGGCAGGAAACGGGACTTGAGGCTAGGCTGTGGAGGGAAAGAGGGGGAGTCCTGGAGGGAGGAAATGTGGAAAAGGGAGATAATAGCCATATGGTATATGGAGGAAGTACATCAAGTTCATGGTTTGTGAAGTTTATTTTGCCTGTCCTCCTTCTACTTGTTTGCTTCTCATCTCATGACAGAGCATTAGCATAATCCATTTGTGAATGACATAACTGTATAACCGATCATCCCCTATAGAAGTATTGCATGAGGTGCCCGCCGTGTTGCTTCTGCGTGAGGGATGGGCGAGGAAGTGAGTCAGGGGCAGCCCTGGCGCAGCAGCCAGTGTCTGCCCTCGCTGCCTGGCTGAGCGCAGCACTGGAATTTTCCAGGTAGGGCACGGATAGAGGTGAGAGGGAGAGCGTGTGGGCTGGGATTTGGACAGGGAGGGGCTTCGTCCTGGGGAGAACTGCTCGTGCGCCGAGCTTCTGGTACGCAAGGGAACACCAAACGATACGAATAAATCAGGGGAAAAATGCAGCAGATGCACTTAAAAATAGCTAATGCCACCTTTGTGTTTTATTACCTTTTCATTACTATTTTCCTGTATTAATTTGAAACATACATTGACTTTTTTTCTCTCTCTCCAGTGTGGATTTCAACACATTTTTGTGCGGGTGCCAAGAACACTGTGTTCTGTTAAGTCACAGGATGACGTAGAGCGCTGGCTGGCTGCCAACCTGGGTCAAGTTCATTCAAATAAGTTTCAGTGGCGGCTCTTGCTGCTGGAGCCCTGTCAGTCCTGCCTTTGCATGATAGGTGGCTCTGTTGCGTTAGTTTTCCAAAGAGTTTGGGGTTTCAGTGCTTTAAATTTTACAGGCTTTTGAATTTTCCTTAATGTTTGCGGAAGGATTAAAAAAAAAAAAAGCCTGACCTCGCATGAATCTGTGAGGAGAGAACAGGAGATGGCCATGGGTTTACTGAGCAGAACAAGGTCCGCAAGTTGTAGCGTGTTTAAGTGTTTTCCTTTCTCTGCCTGCAGATTACTTTTTTTTGAGTCCTGTCCTTGGGATGGCTTTTAATCACAGTGTATACTTTGTGTCTTTAAAGCAGGAGCTACTCCTGAGGTTCCAGTGACAAAATCCTGCTTGCGACAAAAACAGATGAAATGACATGTAGTGTGTGAAAGCGGCAATGGCTCTGCTAGGTTAATCACTTCCCTTTCCTACGAAATTTTGTGTTTTGCTCTCTTAGACCTGGAGCTTAGGACTGCTCTTAAAAATGCATTAAGTAAAGAAATCTCCTCTTCAGAGTGAGCTTCACATGTACAGGATTGTCCCATGTCATGGTGTTGAAAAGTCAGACCAGTTTTCTTGGTCTCTTTATTCCAGCTTCCCTTTCAGGGGACTGTGTTGTTGCTACTTTGCATAGTAGCATATTTTCCTTCCTGTAACCCTACCAGAAATCACACTAGATCTCCTCCCCTTCACTTCCAGTAACTGCTCTGTGAGCAATAATTTTGGAACTACTGGCAAAATAAGAGTCTTTGACAAGCTCATAAAGTCCTTATAGGATAGCAGTTGTAATGCTAGAGACATCACTAAGTGGTCTCTAAGACAACTGTTGATATTTTAGTATTTGATGAGAAACCCATTCTTCCCGTTTGCTTCTGGGATATATATTTTTAATTAAGAATGAGATCTCTGGGAAAACTTGGTGTTTCCGGAGAGAGGTGATTAGGTTTAAAGAGAATGGAGAAGTGAATTTACAGGTCATGATTTAGATCTGTTTTAACTGTCTCTTATTTGGACATATTAGCCATTTTATTTTTAATTTTACTCTTTTTAGCTGTGCACCAAGTTTCTAGGTCTTGACTCACTTGATGTTTGGCTTTTAAGGGAGAGAAACATAGTAGTGTCAGGTTCCCATGATTCAACACCCACTCCTGAGTTACCTGTTGGTGCTTGCTGGCTTATCTTCTCTGTGTGGGAGAGTGGAGGATGATCAGATTTGTGTTCATCACTAGGTGTCACTCACTTGCAATTACTTAAAGTATGTTTCAGGGCAAAATTAAAGGAAACAAAAAACTCTCTTGCTTCCTACCTCACCCAGATTGGGTGTGTGTGGGGGAAGGAAATGGTGTGAAATCTGGAAAAGATTTTTTTTCCCATCCTTCTTTCCCATAAAACTATTGTATGTGGTGTTTTTTAATTTTATTGCTTTATAGCATATCTTGATCTGTATTTTTGTTATTCTTGTATAGTTCTGTTGATGCAAGATAAAATTCTTGTACATTTTCAATTATGTTTTCTTCCCTCTATTATCAAGTGTGTAAAAACTTAAAGAATCACAGATAGCATTGTAAAAGATACGGAAATATAGCTCAAGGGAAGTGCAGCGATGGAACTGTGGGATCACTTGAAAGAATGCTTGGAAAAAATCGGAGATGACAGGACTCATAAAATTGTTCTTGGGAATTGACCACTGAGCTATGTTAGGCAAAGGATGGTCATTAAAACTGTGCATGTATAAAGATGATTTATACCTCTGGTATCTGACAAATTATGTGGAATGTGGTGCTTCAGCTGGGTCCTGGTCAGCCTTCTCCCTTGTCAAGTGATTAGTATGGGGAATGTGTGTTCAGTTGTTGAGCTACAGAATATTTCTAAATTCTAACATTAATGATGAAAAAATAAAAGGGGGAGAGGAGGAAGGTTAAGCAGTAAAACTCAATAGTTTTGTGCAGAGCTGTTGAATGCACACCAAATGCTCTAAATACTTTATTCCAGAAGGAGAGTTTCCAGAGAGTGTACAAGTGTCTATGTGGATAACTGGAAACTTTATTGGCAAGGATGAGAGGTTTCTTCTCCTCTAACTCCTGCCCTTCCCCTTTCTTTTTCCCTTGAAATGTGATGTGTCTCAACCTGGTTCTGTCATTCAGTTTTGGGAGCTGGGGGTGCTGTGGATCAAGATGTTGCGTAGACCCTGCCTCCCCTCCTTCAGGTTCAAGTGAACTAGGTCAGTGTTGTGTCGGAGTTTTGTCTCAGGAAACTGAAGCTCCTGGAGGGTCTCCCAGCAGCACTTGCTGGGGAACGTTCTCTAAACAGCTTCAACGGTATTAAATGTGGACTTTGAGGGTCAGTAAAAAACTGGTGAAAAACTAAAGCTTGTCTATTGTGCTTTTTCTTTTTCACCCTCTCTCCTGTGTAACCAGAAGCGTTAATTTAAAAGGAATAGCTATGCACAGAAATTACCTTCCCCCATCTTTTCTTGTACATAGTAGTAGTGGCTATTTGAGATCAACTGCTTTTCTGTGAAAGGTGATCTAAGCCAAGGAAACCCTCCCTAGACAAAAATCATTATTCCTGTGGACCTGCAGTGTTGATTTGCTGAAGGTAACAATAATGGAGGAAATCTGTTGCAGGGTTGAAAATACAGTGAGAAGAGAAGCAAAAAGATTTCTGTTTTGTTTGTGCTGAATAGGGTTCTTAGCGCCAGCCTACCCCTCTGTGCAACATATGTGTGGATATCCATAGAAGTTATGCGCTAACCATATAAACCAGTAAATCTCTTAATCTCTGTGTCAGGCCCCATGTTTGCAGTGCCTTTGCTCATCTTTAGGCCTTAAAATGAGCATGAATTTCTTATGACAGTTGAGAAGAAAACACACAGCCTGCACTGATACCTGTACAGATATGACAGAACTCTTAATCATAAGATTTTGTTTCCCTTCGCGAAGATTATAGGTTAAAAGATTCATCTCCTTGTTCTATCTTGGATTACTAAGTGTTTGTGGCTGTGTGTCACTGTATTTATCTAGTCCACATGTTGTATTTGAATTTAACTGAGAGTGTCTTTGGATGAATAAAGTAGCATAATTTCCTTCCCTTCCCCTGAAGGAGAGGTGGGTTTCTTTTTAAAGTATGGTAGCTATTATGACTAAGTATATAATTACACCTTTAATCAGAGTTAAATATTTTAGATACACAGTAGCCCCATTTGGCCCTTCGATGTTGAATTGAAAACCCTCTAAAGATGCATAGTATGGCCTGTAGTCATCATCGTCACCTTTAATCACTCAGCATATTAAAGCCACTGTGCAGGAGTATACCTGGCTGCATGATTTACTTTTGGGGGTAGTGGTAAGGGCATGGAAGAGGGAGATGTTACTGTAAATTCCTTTTTCTGCCTCTAAATCTGCAGGATGCCATGGTGTTTCTCTTCTTACGGTCTCTGATCATCATTTTGCCAACATTCAATAGATTTCTCCTACTGTTGTCTTGTGTTTGGAGGTGGATCTGGCTCTGAAGATGTGGGGAGGAGTTTTAGTACATCTGGGCTACTGAAGCTTTTGAGAGGCTGATGGGTGTGGAAAGCAACTTGTTCAATGCAAGGTTCAGAGGCATGGCCTCTCTTCCTCTAAACAATGAGCTAGGTGAACTTGTCCTCACAGCTCCTCAAAGACCCAGCTCAGCTACTATCTGTCCCATTTTATGAAAGCTAAATGCAGGTCTCTGATTTCTGGCATGTTAGGATTCATCCTCAAAATAAGAAAAATGTACTGCTACAGCTAATATTACATAGTTTTGTAATTTACACACCTGGTGTTAATCCTATAATTTAAAAAAAGCCTAATAAGTGCTGTTTCTTGCAGACCTTAATTATGCTAGCAGCTATTTTTAAAAGAAATCTGTTGCTCTAGTTGAAATACAGTTGCTTCCAATATTTACTTCTAGCGGAAGTATTCTTCTGGGAGAAGAATTGAAAATGGCTGAGTAGGTTATTCAAGAAGGTTAGAAAGAGCTTAGGGTTGTGCCGTAGCAACTGATCTCACACTGAAAGGCCTGGAGTTCAGAAGTGAGCAGATCTGTGATTCCAAGACACATGCACCTGACAGTTTTCAGGCTTAATTATGGATGGTCTATTTTACTCCATCAGGAGTGAAAAATTTTGAGCATCATGTTTGCAAAATGATCATGACTAGGCTAGAGTTTGTTGCCTGTTACTGCATGTTTTCTCACAACTTACTGGGTATACAAGCATTACATAGAGATGTTGGTACAGCACTAAGATAAGGACAGTAAATTAAAACAAACATAATAAATGGGAAAGCCTTTGTAAAAATATGCAGACAACTACATTCAGCACAACTGTTGATGGTTTGGTCTTGAGCTCAGTTGGTGGAGCTACTGCTGCCTGACTGCCAAGGTAATGTGTATGATATAATCATGCCAAGCCCACACTATGATGGTATTACAGCAAAAACTGTGTCTGTGAACTGGGCACATTCCCAGTTACATTCAGGTACAAGGTAATTGGAAAGGTTTTGCCAATACTGTGTATGTATAGTTACAGCTGAACATAGCTTGTGGCACTGGTTGAAATGGGTGTTTTGGGGCATGAAAGGCCATGTAAGTCTGTTGCTGTCCGGGTACTAGAGAATGTAGTCTTTAATCAGTGCCTTTTTTATCTCACTCTTTTATTAAATGACCCTATGAGCATGTACCTCTTCCCCTGTTGCAGGGGAACATTTTTCTGATAAGATCTAAGAATGACTATATAGGATAGACCGAATATGTGTTTAGCCCATTGCCCTTGCTGTGCTTGTGGCCAGGCGCCCACAATTTGGACACTGGATATAAATGATGGTTAAGCTAAATGGATTAACTGGCCAAAAATCATACTACCAGTTGCTTTGCTGCTGGCTGAGCACGCATTAAAATAATCCCTGATCTTCAGAGAAGACTAGATATTTGAATGCTAGAAAGTTGGGAGTGATAAGGAAAACTTCAACAACATATAGCAAGTGTTCTGGTTTTAAAAAAAGTTCTTACATATTTCATAACTAAGAAGGTACATCTTTGTATTGGACAACCACTTTTAAGTTGTCTATATCTAGCCTGCCTAACTGGTACACATAGGTCTGAATGTAACAACTGCTAGCATATGTTAGGCCCTTTCACAAACACGTGCAACTTGATGGGAGATTTTTTTTTGGTTGTTGTTTGGTTTTTTTGGTGTGGGGTTTTTTAATTTTAATTGGAGACATAGTCTTAAGATATTTACATAGTCCTAAACTGAGCTTGTTTATGTAGCTGCGTGCAATTTCTTTATGCAACTTTCACAAACCCTTCCTGCTTTCTGAAGATTTTGGAACAGTTAGTTAATTCTAACTCTTCATCTTCCTCTTTGACTGAAATTTGCAATTTCCTTTCGAGAAACAACTTCCTACTGAGTTTGTAACTCATCTGACTGCTTTGATGTATTTGAAATTTTTTTGAAGTCCTGAATGCATTGGAAAATCCAGTGTTGTCTTCACAACTTGAATTTCTGCACTGCCTGAATTGAGGAAGTATAGAAGTGGATAGGAACTCATCTAACTAAAAAATGAAAATCCAATTAAATTGTGCTTCGTCATGCAGCGTCATTGTAAAGTTACAAACTGCAGTAATTGAAATTTGGTTAGGCAGCTGAAGAGGACTGAACTGTTGCATATTTGCTGTGATCGGCATTGACTGAGAGATTTGTCTTTTGGGAGTTGTGTGGATTTCCAAAAAATGCTGCAGCATATTTGGAGGCACATACAGAAATGGCCTGATATCTGCGGTGCAGCCCATGGTCATGCCAGAACTACAGGAATCCTGGCCTGCAAAATAGCCATTAAACTTAGATTTAAATGCCTGTGTTCTGTATACAATGAACAGAAGAGCGAAGTGTTAAGTACTAGGATTCCCAGTTACTGTCTTTCTGACCAAGGAATGCTTAAGCTCCCTGGTGTTCCTGCATTTTATCTAATGCCTGTTTGATGTGGAGCAGGGACTGGAGCTCTTAAAGATCCTTTGAATCTCAAGGTTTTTTTCTGCAGTGGCACAGCCTTCAAGGGGGAGTTAGAAATGACCACCTCATTGCTTTCTTTGGTGGGTTGACTGCTTTCCTGAGAGGGATTTAAACTCTCTTAAGCTAAAGATTGTCTTGGTAGAATATGGGTTTCTTGCTGCTTAGGCTGAAATGTCTGGAGTGTTACAGAAGAGTTATGCGTTCACTGTTGTGGATGTGCTTTTCAATGCAAGCAATGCATACAGCATGCTTTGAGTGGAAATCTCTGCAGAGCATAAACCCGTATCTACTGAATCAAGCCCCTAAACAGGCTTAGGTACAGAAGTACCAACTTTGTACTCACAGACTTAAATGTGACATAAACCATGAGCCTGCAGAGTTGCATTGCATCTGGGTATGTCCAGAAGTGGTGCTTTAAGAAACTCTTGAAATACTAGGTACTTAAAAAGCTGGCTTCATCAGAAGACTTTGGGGACAGGATTGGAAGATTTTGTGATGGACCTCTTGGATTTTGATGTCTAAATGCCATCAAAGTGCCTTTTGGAGTCTGAGTGGTAGCTTTTATAGCTGAAGATGACCGTATATATTTACATGCATAGAACACTTTTAACAGTGTTTTTTTCTTTTGCAGTCTCCCTGACGTTATCCAAATGATCAATAGTCTTCTGTTTTGAAGAGGTAAACAATTAAGTGAGGACTTTCAACAATCTTTTAAATTTGAATGTCTGCTTATGCTAAATTCAAATGCAGACATTTTGTGTTCTGCTTCCTTCACCCCTGGACGCTAAGCCTTAGTGCTTTTACGTGGGAGTCCGTGTCTAGCACCTGTTGAAAATAAGCTTGAGAGCCAAGTTGCCAGATACAGTTGAGAGTCACTTGTGAAAATTTTGTCTTAAACAGCATCTCCCAAACCACAGGAACTGATGTTAGATCCAGTCTTAAATGTCACGCTTTCTGACTCAGTCCTGTGCTTACACCACTAGATCACATTTAGGTTCATGTGTTCAGGCAGTACTTCATAAACATCATACGCTTTTAAAAGTAGATCCTTGGGTTCCTATTACTGCTATGGTTTCTTTTTCTGTATCTGAAACAGGGAATTCCCCATATTTCTCCCATGAGCATTTTTGGGGGTAAGTTCTAGGTTGTACTCTCTCCCTAGAATCTTTTGGTTAAATTTTACTTCATCAGTCATGAGCAAACTCTTTTGGTGGTGGTTGCCATCTACAGCAAATAGCATTCCTCTGTTTCCACCAAAGTGGTTTTATGTATTGTCTGTCAAACTACTTTAGACATTTTCTGTGCTTCTTTCTGCCAGGGCTGTATCCATAGAGAGGCTGCATTTGTGCACCCAGTCTTCAGAGTCATCACTATGATATGTGGTAATATTATAGTATCTAGAAAACCCATGCACATAAATTCAGTGGTGTTGCTTTCATAGAAAACTTGATCTATAATATGCTTTCTGGATCTTCTCCCTACACTGTGTTTTTTAACCGTTTGTCAAATGAAATAGAGGGGCTTTTCTGATCTGCTTCTGTTTCTTCTGGACTTCCATACTTGCAGTTCAGGATGTGAATAAGGTATTGGTGTGATGTCATCAAAGTCCTAGTTTATCAGTATTAGCATCACTTGAAACTATAGAACCTCTTGGGATATTTGCCTTAAGTTTTACATTCTTGACTTAGAGAAAGCATTGCTGCTTTTGCTCCCTATTTTTGTGTGGTATGTTTCTGTAATTCTTCAAAAGTAAAGTTATCTGCCATGAAAGTCCTGTGAATATTTTTCTATATTTGAAACCGATTTCTAGACTATGTATGCGTGTGTAGTAGGTTGTGGAGTGATGTGGAGTTCAGTTTTGGGGCAAGGAGGAGTGGACATGTAGGTGCATGAATCTGCTTTCTATGCATACTGTTCTTCCTTTTCTGTTTAGTGAAATTTATGTTGAAATACTACAGCCTTACATAGAAGAAGTTAGTGAAGATAACTGAAGTCGCTATTCTGCAAAAAGCAGAGTGAATTGAGGAACCCCTTTATAGCCAGAGTCCTCACGGTTTAAGCAGAACAAGCTAACAGGTTAACGTTAAGTGTATAAAAATATACAAAGACAAACCTGAAACAGGGGAGAAAAGTATGTGACCTTTCCTAAATGGAAAATGACAGGTTTGTTTAAATATAAACAAATAAATGTAAATGCTTGTGCGTATACACATGAGTTTTTTCACTGTTCGTGGTGTTTGAGAGTGTGGGTGACTTGTTAAACTGAATTTTCAATTTCTTGAGCGCTTTTTCCTTAATAAGTGATTGTCTCATCAGGTAGTCTAAATGTAATTGTACACTTTTGTTATTTTGTATAGGGTGGGTTTTGCATTCCTTCTGTAAGTGCATTCCAGGAATAATAATATTTATATTTGGCTGTAGTGATGCAGTTTTCCAGGACTTTTGTTAATAGTAAAATGGAAGGAAAAAAACCCAACAAAACACTTGTTTGATAATAGTCTTGCAAATTGACACAAATGGTCAACTTTTAATCTAGAAACTCAGCTCCTCCTTCTTCCTCCTAAGTGATTAGTACATAACAGAATCTGTTTGCTTCTGGCAATTTGGGGGGAAAATGAATTTAAAATGTCTAAGATTTCCAAGTGTAAAGTTGGCAGTAGAAGATGACAATAAACATGTCAAAAGGATTTTTATCCTGAAGTCTCGGTATGTGTTATATTAATGCTCTGAATTGCAGTAGCTCCAGTGGAAATCGTAAGGCAGCATTTTGGAAACCAAAGGTTTAAATGATGCACTTGTGAGTGTATTTTTACATTAGTTTGAAGGGAAGTTTAAAACTGAGAAACAATCTTTTCTGCAAGACTATTCAAATTCTTGTCGGAATCCTGAAGTTATAGTCCCTTTTATGCCTAGACTAAGTCATCTTGCACCATTATATGACACAGCTCCGTTTCTTTTTATTCTGAATTTTCTTAACTGACTGAAGTTTTTTTCCTTTCTTTTAATAACATTTATAATTAGTGTGTAGTTCTCTTTTAATTAATTGATAACTAGGAAAAAACATGGTACCTACCATTGTCTAAAAGCTCGCTTTAACTTTGGCTCTCTTTAACTACACAGATCTGCTCAAATACTGTCCTACACACTGAATGGAAAATACTGTGTGAGTTGGAGTTTAAAACATTAAATCAGCAATATAGATGAACAGATTGGGCTTTTGGCAAGTAGAAAGCAAGATCTTGCTCCACTGCAGTCCTGCCCTATATTGTACCCTGAAAAATGACCCTTAAAGCATGTGAAATTCTTTGGATTTTAAAAGACACTTTTTTTTTTAAACCAACTCTGCTGCAAGGTCTTGCCCATCTTTCTGACCAAAATGAAATTACTGTTGTTGTGAGCTGGGGAATGCAGATCATCCGGATGGCAGTTCAGATTGCTATATGCACAAGTACCTCTTTGGTGATTTAGACGGAGGAATAGAAAATGTTGCAGTGTGTTAGGTAGTTATAACAGGCTCTGGGGACCGTTTGTTGTTACGGAAGTAATATGACTGCATGCTACATTGCTGTCTAACCACTAAGAAAAAGAAATCCAATTAAAATAGTTGCCAATAAGGCGAGCACAAAATTGATACAGCGGATGCTGGTATTTGCACTTCTGCATTTAGGCAGTAAAGCCGCCTGTATCAGACGCTTCCTAAAAATGGTGCAGCCGGCTGCCCAGAACTGCTTGAGCACTTCCTTCAAAGCTGCCGTAACTGTCCCTCTCCTTTCTCAACTCCGTTTTTTCCTCTGCCCCCACCCCAAGTTCTCAGTGCTGCGCACAGCTTCTGGAGAGAGACCTCCAGCTGCTGGTGTTTGAGAGTTAGCTGCTGCTTAATAAAAAATAAATTTCCATTTACTTTGGGAACAAACTTTGGGCCTGTGTTTGTGGCCCCAAACGTTTCAGGAAATTGCAGCTTGCACAGTATTTTTGGTTGCTTCATACATAACATGTAAGTTTTTGATCAGAATGCTAATAGGTCACTTACAAGTTCAAGAAAAAAAGATTTGCTACACTTCAAAAATCCTGCTAGCTGCTGAGTTCAGTGTGAAGGACAAATATCACATGAGTATTTTTACTTTGGGAAGAAGAAAATAAGCAGAGAATGTTTAAAAGTATCTTGAAGGACACATTTTATTTTTAAATGCTCTTCCTAGAAGCTGAATTAACTTCTATTATTTTAGCATTATCTTGTCAGCTTTGAGCTTCTCTTATATTTAAAAAAAAAAGGGGGAGAGGGTGACAGCACCCTCTGAATCTTGCAGCGATTGCATTTTCCATGTGTAAATACACATTGACATGTGCTAACCTAATAGAAAAGAAAATGACAGTTCTATATTATTTTTCTCCCCCACTTCCCGAAGTAAAGCAAGCATTGATTTAAGAATGGGAGTGAAATTGAGCCATCACAATCTCTTGATCTGATTTGAGATAGTGGAGGCATGAAGCCAAAAGATATTGGTGACTCCTGTGGAAACCAGTCAACTATTGCTTTTTAAAGTGTGTTAAAGTGTGCAGGCATGCACTGAGGCGCTCTGTTTCTCTTTACCTGTAATTGAGAAGCATTATCTTAATTCTTTTTAATCTTCCTACTTCATGCAAGCTCTATAATCCTTATAAGGAATTGCTTAGGACAAATTACTGATGTTTGTATTTCAAGGCTCTTTTCTTTGCAAATTCTGCATGCCAGTTGCTAGCCAGTTCTTAGAGACTCGCAGTCCATTGAGTTTAATTGTTCAAGGATTGTATTTGATTACTGCCTTACCGGGACATTTCAAGTGTGTTTTTCCTGGTATGTTTATGTAGTGTGCTTATTTATTAATAAAGTTTTAGATATCTGTGATTGTCTCTGTGTGTCCTGCAATGTATGTTATACCCATATTATGGCAATCATGTCACTGTAACGTAACACACATATTACAGCATGAGCGTGTTTTTATTGTAATCTAGATCTCAAAGGAGTTTTAATTGCTCTTCACTTTGAAATTTTTTCATGTACTGTGAACAATCAGCACAACTGAATGTGTCAAACTTAAGACAGTATTGCAGCAGTTAGCACCTCTGAATCTCTCTATAAAATGTGTATTTATACCAACATTACAATTTTCAGTTACAATGCCTTACCCAATTGATGGTTACTTTATTTTCCTTCTGCTCCTCCAAAGTTTAAGCACATGATCTAAAAGAAAAATCTGTAAATTTAGTGTTGGCCTCCTTTTTCTTTGTTCTTTCTCCAAACAGAATTAATTTTAGCTGAGTACATTTAATGTTTCGGGTTTTTTAAGTAGTTTTCTTGTTTGGTGCTCTTTGGCTTACTCGGAAAAGCAATTAAATGGGTCTTCTGTTTTTTCAGTCTGCATATAGGCGCTCTCATCAGCGTTAAAAATCAGCTTAGGTGAAGGTGGTGCTTTCGTATGCGTACACGTACTGTCATCGCTAACATGGTATTTAAGAGTGGTAAGACATTTCCTGCCCTGAAAAGTTTGCTGTTTAAAATAGTTTTAACAGTGCAAAACCATGAAACAATGTTCTAGAAAAGGTAGGCTGTGGAAGGACTTCTGGAGAGCAGGGAAAGGGTCGGAAGAAGTTAGAAATGAAGAGGAGGGAAGAAATGAAGCGACTATTTTAGGCTTTGGGGGCAGTACCGCAGGCGCTGTGAAGCAATAAATGGGGCAAAGGGGAGAACAGTCAAGTGAGAAGAATGTGGAGTGAGTGGGAGTAGAAGAAAATGAATGTAATGCGCCGTGCTGCCCAGCAGCCCAGTGTCTCCTTAAGCTGCCAGTGCTGTAGCTGTGAACGCCGGCACTGCTGGAGCTGGGAGCAGAGAGTCTGAATTTCAAGACGAGTCTGTACTTCTGTGGAAATTATGAACAAAAAAAATTCCACTAAGTGCTGAGCATTATTGCAGAAATGATGCCTGTATTGCATTTGTGTGTTATACAACACTGTGCCAGTTTCCTCCCTCTTTCATTTTCTTTCTTTTTTTTTTTTTACCTTTTTTGATAAGTGCTTTTCTAAGGAGTTTCACAGGAAACTGCAGGCAGATCAACCAAAGATGAGAAGTTGGTGTGCATAATTTGTACTTCACTGAATATTTGTGTTCAATCTCTCATTAAATTAGTTATTCTGGAATTGCTTCCTTTCACCTCAAAAATAACACGCTTGCTGTTATCACATACTTTTTGAAAGGGAATACATAATATGAGAGATGTTTTAAAGTCTTTGACTCTTCCCTGTTCGGTCTAAACAGTGACCTTGAGGTATTTTCTCATGGTTTCTTTTTTAGAAAGATTTTTTTTTTAAAGGCTTGCAGGATCATTATTCATAACTGCATAGACTAAAGATATAAGAAAGAAGCAATTTCATAAGGAAATATTTAATTTATTTAGACCGAATGATCCATTTGGAGTAAAAAAACTTGACAAACTTTTGGGACCTCTAGAAGAGCTTAGTGCTGAAAGCTTCTCTGTTTTCCCACAGTTGTATCTGTTTGTCTAGTAAAAGGTATTGCCTCTCATTACAAGTATTTGTTGTCTCTGAAAGTTTGGAACAAAACAAAAGAGTTGCTTGAGGATGGAAATGTATTTCCTCTGTTAACAGTTCCTACTGAATCCTGCAAGTGTTTAGTCTAGGTGCTTTAGGATTTAGCTCATAAATAACAATTTGGCTTTTAATCATGCCTTTCAGTTGAGTCCTCTTGTTACATCCAGGCTTTAACCTGCATGATTACCATAGCATCACCTAAACTAGAGACAATAAAACTGAGGTTTCATGGCCTGAATCCACTAACTTTAATAAATGAAACTGAGTGAATAACTATAAACAAAGAATGTGAAAGTAGGTTATCAAACTTTGTGATAACATCTGTTCCTTGGAAACATGAAAGTAACTATTTCTGTGTCGGGAACTAAACCCTGTTTAAGTGGTATTATAAGCTGACTACAATTTTCTCATGTGCCCAAACTTTAATGCATAATGTTGAGGCTTCTGTGCGAAATGATGTAATTATCTGCGTGCCCTATCAGAGCCAGGTATTTATATTTGAAAACCTGGGTCTCTATCAGCTGGAGGATCCTTATCAAGATGAGAGCTCAACTGCGTGGGATAATATGCAGTTGCATGAGAGGAGACCTGGTTCTGTCCCTGAATAGTTTGCAAGACGCAACACGTGAAGTGGCGTCTCCCCCCTCCCCTCTTTTTTTTTTAAGGAAGGAATGGAGAGCAAGGGTTACGGTAATTCACTTGCGTGTAACGCTGGCTAACAGTATGCATAAATTGGTCCAAATTGTCTTTAATAGCCAGTCATTTTCCTTGGGAGAAGCTGAAGATGTTCTTGTATGATGGAAAAAAGATCAGACAAAGCAGAAAAAGCACTTGCAGGCTGTCTGTATTGATGTTTTTCTGTATTGATGTTTTTCAGCATTGTTGGGTCTATCAGCAGTTGACTATTACTCTGATCACAGACTGATGGAGAGGTCAGTGGTAATGCAGAATATTAGGAAGTGATAGACTGACTTCTTAATGCTAAAGCTTCATTAAAGTACTAAAATGATGCTTTTAAGAGGTGTAGTTGCAGCGCAAATGCTACAGATGCCAAGATTGCAGCCGGGTTTTCCTTACACTCGATACGGTACAAATCGGCACCCCTTAACTGCTGTTGTCGTGACCATTTTGTACCAGAATAGCTCACTGTCCCCTACTATTCTTTCCTGCCCTAGTGCCCAGCAGACAGCCAATTTGTTCCGTCTTGCCTTCAGAATCACTATTTAGTTCTACATGTAAAGAGTACACTTAGAAATAAACGCAGTGCTTCTTGCTTTACTGACTTATTTTCTATAAAAATGCACTTGGGCTGAGAATACAGCCTCACCTGTTTCGGTCGGCTGATCCATGCCTTAGAACAACCTGTTCTGGGAGAGGCAGGCTGGAACAGCTTGTGGATGTATCTCCAGAGGTATAGCCTGCTAAACCTGTTTGCCTTGTAAAAGCTGAGGTTTCTGCTCAGGATTAGACGTTACAGCTTCAATTTCATCTTCCTGGCCACTTATGTATTCTTTACCTGGCTTTAAAGAAAAAAAGTCAGTAAAATGTAATTTTTTCATTAGGTGTATAAAAAGTCCCTTTTGTTGTGATTTAAATCACTCCTCTACCAAGGTTTTTCTTTCAAAGGTCAGATATTCATGTTGGTGTTTTTAAACTCTTTTTTTTCTATGTGGAAAAATCTTATTCTAATATTATTTTTTCCATTCTTGTTTTCTAAAACAATTAGTGCTGCGTGCAGGATACTGCCTGCCAGTGGTGTATGGGTACAGGATTATTTGTGAGAGAGCTCAAACCAAAAACATGCACCCTCTCCCTTTATAAAAAAGGATGCCCAGCCAAATGTACTGCATGTATTCCTAATTGTCACCTCACTTTCCATTTCAAGGCAGTATGATCTACACAAGATATGGGAGCAGATACATGATGATACAAGTTATTTATTTTGTGAATTGCTATTTCATGTGTGATATAAAACACCATTTTGTGGTCTTGTGTACTGTACTTCAACTTCCTCAGTCTTTGAAGTGTAAGAGGGAAGTTATCCTGTCCGTGTCGCCCTGCACACCTTTTCTTACTTTCAGAAATCCTGCAGGATGCCCAGCATTAGGGGATAACTGGCAGTTGGACTCAACAGCAGCCGTATCATTCCATTAATTTCTGCAGAGTTACATCAGAGCCCTTCCAGCTCCTTCAGTCCATGAAAGCATCTCTGAAACTGCCCAATTTACTTTTCATTTGATAACAGCTATTTGTATTTTTCCTTTGGATTGAATCACAACTGGAGTAACCTTTTAAGACAGTAGCTAATGCAGCTGTAATTTTTGACAGAGCTTGCAGAATAAATGGGGTCAAACCTGGGTAAGACTTCCCCAGGAGCTCTCTGAAGGGAACCCCAGCAGAGTAAGCAGTGGTGCTTCAGGTTTAGTAACTGACCTCCTTCCTCCAGAGATAATCACGAATCAATTTCCTTTATGATAAGAAGCACTGGGCTTGCTGGATGCAGTGAATCCTTTTTAATTAGTCATAGAAGAGAAGCCCTAACCACTTGTTTAGAGGTCTCAAAACACCATTAAGAGGAGATGAGGGTGCAGTCTGTGACCAAATTCTGCTTTGAATAATTACAGTGTTGCTGCCCACACTTCTCCGTATTCAAGTAGATACAGCATTCTTTTCTACTTGGCATCAATGATTTTGCGTGCTAATAACTACTGCTTTCCAGCCTAGGAGTGGTGGCATCTAGGAGATAGCAAAAATTCATTCCCATGTCCATGTGAAGGGAGATGTTGCTGGAGTTCAGTGGTGGCCAAGCAGGGAGAAAGAAGCAAACGCTTTCTCAGCTCAGTGGTAGTTGCTCTTGGGGAGTCCCAGAGATGCTCAAGGTGGCTGTTCTCGTGTCCTTGAAGAGCATATGTCTCTGTTTCCTGTAATGGCGGCCAGAAAATGCTAATGTGCGTGGAGTAGGACCTGTTATTTCCTAGTGTGCTGAACCAACACCACTGATAAATATTTAGGACAGATCAGATGGTCTGAGTGCATGTGCTGAGGAGAAATGCTGTACTTAGCTAAACAAGTAGGCATTATCTGAAATCCATTTTAAATATATGCTGTCTCTCTAATAACACTGGGTGGTTGTTCCAGATACAAAATTTCAGTTAATCTGCTGTGTCAGTTTGGACTTGCAAGTCCAAAAATATCTTATTAGTGATTTATGTCTTTCATTGTTGTTCTTTTTTGTCATATGGTTATCTCTGCCCACGCATTGCTACCTAATCTTGTATGTTTTGCGTGCTGTTCCTGTGGTTATTCCGTGAGAAGAAAGCTTGGTGTCACCCACAGAGCAGCACACGCCTAGCTCTGCACTTGAACATTAAGTTTCTTGTGTGAAGGTATATCTGAATTTTATCTCTCTAGAGTGAAAGTAGCTAGCTTACCAAGAACTAAATTATTTCTCAAGATACTAGGAAAATACTTGGCATAGGCTTCAGTGCTTCAGTTAAAGCTTCAGAAAACACAAAGCTTTGAAGAGAACAGCAAGCTTTAAATCCTTTATATCTTTAATTATCTTTATAGAGCTGAATAATATCCTGTACTATCTGTGTGCACAATGCTTGAATTAATTTTGTGTTGATTAATTAAGGGGAAACTTCTTTTCTTTTACCTTTACCCTACTCCCTATAACCCTGCAAGCCAGCTTCTGGTGGAGTTAGCTTCAAGCGTTCATTAGCGTAGCCTGGGCCTTTGACATACTGCGCTGGTGATTTATGCTTGTGAATATTCATTGCAGCAAATCCAGTGGCTTTCCTGCTTGCTCTGTTTTTTGGA
The DNA here is from genome assembly GCF_964289735.1 of Phaethon aethereus. Lineage (NCBI taxonomy): Eukaryota > Metazoa > Chordata > Aves > Phaethontiformes > Phaethontidae > Phaethon > Phaethon aethereus. Next base: position 48,039,049 of record NC_138582.1, on the reverse strand, counting down.
GAGTACCATGAAAGATATAAACTCTCCTTGCAGCCTGTAACTAACTCCCTGGGGTAGAAGTTCGCTGCATTTGAATCCCTTTGCATGCGTGACAGCAGAGAGTACCGGTAGTGCAAATGCAGCGTTGCGTATCGGAAAGGAAGGCTGTATAAAAGGAGAGGTGGTAGGATAGTCACCCGAGTTCACTCTGTGTGTTTGTTAACACCAGTTGGCTTCCACCCAACTTGAGAACTGTCATGAGAGTGCAGTTAGGAGAAATGCAAGTTAATTCTGAAAAGAGTAAGTGAATCAGAAAAGAGATAGTCCATGAGAATAGAAAATGCTTCCAGAGTTAGAGGCAAAGACATGTGAAAGAACAAGTAGGGAAGGAAATGCCACAAGATTAATTTTCCTCTGTATCTACAGGGATCAAAGTCTGAAACTCTCAAATACTGTTTCCATTTCTGACATAACTTGGCTCTGTGACCTTGAGAAAGCCTGGTTCCTTACGTGTGCCATCTGAGGAAACCCTGTTAGTTCTTCTGCCATTTCAGCTAAGCTGTAGTAAGATAATAGGAGGGAAGAAATTTATTATTTTTAGGGAAGGAAATGACAGACTAAGTAACCTCCATCTGCAAAAAGTTATTTCAGTTGTCTATATAGAATTTGATTGACATTTTTTGTCAGTAAGAGGAGATTCATACATAACAGCAGCATGGTGAAACATCTTAGTTTCAGCTGTTGAACTTGTTCAGAATATCTGTGAGCTTTTATTGAGCGTCATATCTGGAAAGTGTCTTCGTACCAACTGGAGAAGATTTACGACGTTTTCTGAACGTACGATGATTGAACAAGTGAAAGTGTCTAACCAATACTGATATTATTCTGCAAAAAAGTTTCACTGAATAATGTATCTTGGGAGGAGAGCCAAGGGGGATGAGAAACTCTCCCAACTGCTTATCTCCTTGCTTCTAATTAGCAACCACTGCACGAGAGTGCCTTTTTTTAAAAATACAGATTTTTTTTTTTTTAATGGGATTGATATGTTAGCTTTCCTTATGTATAGAAAGTTTTGTACAGTTCTGTTTTCTGTGCTGAAGCTGGAAACTTCAAATGGAAATTTAACACTTCTCATATTAACTTATTGCTATTTTATTGATAAGAAATATCTAAGGCTTATTCAAAGTATCAAATACAGATATTTCTTGCTTCTATCATTATTGAAGTGAAAACGTAATTTTTTCAGACCTTCCTGGGCAAATGCTGTGCAGATTTGCAAAAGTACTCCCAAAGAACTCACAATGTGTTCAAGAAGAAGCAACAGGCAGCTGAAGCAAATCTCTTTGAGGGTGAGGGAGGAAGTAACTGGCCTCGGGGTAGCAGTATGGTGTTACTGTCCTGCTTGCATGCAAAATGTACATGCGTATGCGAGGCTAGCTTCGATTCACTGAAGTCAGGATCTTTGTCTTTGAATAGTTTGGGCCCGGATTTTGCCATTTCTGTGGCTTGTCTTTTTTTTTAAAAAAAAAAAAAAAAAGTGTTTAAACTGAGACAGGTAATCATGTATTCTTTAGCAACCTTAACTGTTTAGCCGGGGGGGGGGAATTTGCTGTTTCTCATTCTGGTATCTGTTTTTACATTTGTCCATCCTCTGTGTTAGCTAGTACTGGTGAGTGCTGTCAAAAATACATCATAAATTAAATGATCTTGAGAGCTTTCCTTTAATGTACCTTGATTTAAACTACGGTGGTCACTGACTTCTTTCTTTTCCTGTAGCCAAATCTTATCAGAAAAAATGGCAGTATTCTGTGCATTTATACTAAAGTCATTTTTGTTTAAAAGAAAAAGCTATAAAAGGGGAGCATTTAGATCTTTATAAATGAAACCAGTCACAGAGAAGATACATTTATTCTAAAAGTGAACAAAATAAGCCATGTTTGTTGTCCCAAGGAGTTGGAGGGGGAGAGAGAGAGGTCACCCCTTGCATTTTTTTCCCCACTCAGCCCTTGGAAAAGGAAGAGTGGTTAGCGTGATTTAAAAGAGGGTGTTGTGGCAAGACCATCATTGGAAATGATAGGTAAATATTCATGAACAGTCTACTGCTGCGTATTTGGAGTGGTTGGGATATATGGGAGACAGTCACAGAAAACCCCAGGATGAGGATGATTAGATTGGGTTTAGGGGTTGGGGGAAGGGATTGAGGTAGGGAAACTGAGCCTGTGTGTGGTGGGGAGCAGTGAACCTTCAGCCACCATAACAAAAAATTACTGTATTTCAAAATAATAAGCAATGTGGAAAATTCAACTACTTTTAATTTGACACTTCTCTGTGCTTAGCAATGACACTTTTCAGAAGCTCTCAGTGATATTACAGGGAATATTACTTAAAAAAAAAACCCAGACAAAACTGCTGAAAATTCAGCTTCATGATATTTAAGTTATTGATAATCAATAAGCAATTTATTCATTATTTATCACTGATTGTTTTAAAGTGAACGTAAGAAATTAAATGAATTTTTTTTTTTTTGCCAGCTGTCCACCACCATAATGTTGGTAGACATGCCAGCTTGTTTACTACATACTTGAAAAATCATGTTTGCATGTTTTGAAAATATTTTTATCTTCAGACTGTATTTCTGATGGTGGCTACAGTTAAATAATGGACAGAATTGGAAGGCTGAGTTTTTGTCCTTTGTTCTTCTCCATTTTTATAGCTTCCTTTTTTAAGAAAGTTTCCAACCAACCAATTAAAAAAGCCCCAAAAAACAAAAAACAAAACAAACAAAAACACTAACAAGCAACAAAACAAAAACCCCAAAGTATGGTTTCCTTGGGGAACTTAAGTCTAAACAAGTATACAATAATAAATATTAGCCAAAGAATTAAATGATTTATTAGACAATCTTTACTTAGGAAAGCTGCTTAACTCTTATAACAATCAGTGGGATTAAAACATGTGCTTAACTTGAACCACATCCCAAGGGCTTTCCTCATTTGCATTTAACTCACACAAAGAACTTCAGGTTTGCATCCATTTTTTAGGTGCAGTGGATATCGTAGCAATTTGAGTAAAATCAAAGCATTCCTAAAGCAAAAGAGTGCATTGGAATGGTGTTTTAAGAATTGAGTGCTTGCTTAATGCTTTCGTACTGTTTGAAACCTTTTGTTTCTGGCTCTTTTCCAATGTGGAAGGAGTTTGTTTTCAGAGAAATATTGTTGCCAAGGGACGAGTGTTGACTGGGTTGTGTTTAAAACAGGCTGATATTAATTACATTCTTTTAGCTATTCTTCTCTGGATAGCTTTAAAAGGTCCTTCCAGTTTCCAGAATACTTAGGTAAGCTCTGAGAACATGAACGCAGTGTCTTGTCATTTACATGAAGAACATATTAAAGAACTGGCAAGAGCTGAACTCATTTTTGTGCACAGTTGAGAAATCTTGGTTTCAGATGATTACTCTAATTAATAACATACAACAGCATTAGTGACTGCAGTGATTTCCCTCCCTTTCCCCTTTTATCTTTAAAGTCTGAGCCAGCTGTCAGACAACCTGTGTGGAGAGCTGCTTACTGCCTTAGAGGAACAGGACAATTTTTTTTTCAGGACCTATTCTGTGATTGGGGCAGCATGATCTGGAGCAAAGTCAGTCTTTGGGGTTTTCTACTTTCCCCACTGATAATGTGAACCCAATGTTTTACACTGGTTTTGGTTCTTTCAAGGATCAGGCTGAGTTACTTTACTTGCCTCTTCTACAGAAGATTTTTGTGCAAGCCTCCTTGAGCTGGGCTAGTGCTGGTTGTCCCAGTGATGAGGCTGTTACTATGCTCACCCCACCAGAACTTGCACAGAGGTATTTTTTTTTTCCAACTAGCTCCTTAGGATTGAGCCCACCTCTTGTTTCTTTGTCTTCTGCCTTCTGTTTTAGACCATTTTGTTCTGTACTAGGTAAAATGCCACTTTCCAGATACTTTGCTTAATATTCAGTCCTTGAAGAAATACTGGGTCAAGAGAACAATTTGTACGTAACAGCTGTGCAGAGCTCACTTTAGAGTGTTAACCCAGCTGCCTTGCCTTGCTGGTGCCAGAGTCCTACAGCAGAGTAAAACAAGCTGAGCCAAAGCAGGTGAACTTTCCCTGTCAGCCCTCTCCTCAGCCTTCCACATGTCTTTGCAGACTTGTTTTTGGGCCTTCTCATCCCTCCTTCAGCGGAATGAGTTCAGTGTGTCCTGTTAGTTTCTGGGAGAAGAGCTCCAGCGAGGTTTTAGGAGTCTGATACTCCAGCCTGGCTTGCTTGTGGCCCTGGCTGCTGGCCAGTGATCCATCCTCCCTGGAGGAGGTCGATGCACCTGATAGCTTACGCTCAACTTCTGAAACCTTCTGGGGAAGCTATAGGCCTGCTGGAAATGGGTGAAGGCCAGCTTTAGTGGTCAAAACCTTGTTTAACTAAAGGTTACATACTTTTTGCCAGCTACCAGTTCTCAATAGAGGCCTGTGTTTCTTCCGTCCATTCAGACTATGGAAGCCAGCCTTCTTACTTGAATCCCAACGTGAAAGCTCCATTTCTCTCGGCTTTCTTTCCAGTCATGATCCTTGTCCCTGATTAGGCTCTTTCTGCTTTCCTGAAAACTTGCTTTAATCCTGACACCTGTCTGGAAACTTCTCCTGACAGAGATAAGCATTGGCTAATCGTTTTGATAAATTCTTTAGATCTAGTTGTTTGAAAAAATAAATGTTACTCCTCCCAGTTTTCCCTCAAGACATGGTCCTTATATGCAGGAGTTCATATTGACTTACAAAAGATTAATGTGCATTTACAGTGAAGTTGTCCAAGTTATATTAATCAACGTATTGACATTCAATTTATGGTTTACTAGGGAACATAAATAACTGCCTACATAAACCTGTACTATCTCATTAGCATTCTGTTTAACTAGCTTTATATTTTTATTTGTTTAGACAACTGCAACAGAAATTTCTGAGTATTCATCCGATAATGACAGCGTGGGAGGAGAAATGGGCCTGGCGACCGCTACTGCAGGATCCATGAAGAGATTACGGTCAAGGTCAGGAGTGGACACGGGGGACGTTACCGCACGACCAGCCAGCGAGTGGCTGAAGTCTGCGCAGGCCCTTCTCCGCACCCCCAGGAAGCAGGCGGGCAAGGCCGCCCGAGCCCCTGCCGAATCCGCGAAGAAGAGAAAGCTACTGAGGTAAATGAGCTGTCTGCCTTAATGAAATTTTCTTTTTTAATTGTAAGTAAAAGCATACTTACAGAAGAGTAGGAATGCATTTCAAGGACAAACATGTTAGAGATGCAAATTCCAAAAACGTAAAGAATGTAGTTTATCTGTAAACAAGCAAACAAGGCAAGAAAGAACTCAGTTAACTTTTAACATCTGTGATGAAAGCTCTCGATCTTGAACTTCTGTGTACAAATTGATACATTTTTTGCATTTCTAATAATGCTTTACAGTGCCTTACAGATGTGTGAGTGGACATCCTTCTCTTTTAGCTCATAATCAATCATTTCATTGCTTTGTGCCTTTCCAGGTAGCCTGCAAAAATGCTGTACCTTTGAGATTTCTTGGTCTTTTCTGGATTTGTCAGGGTAAAATTATCCAAAAGACTGTAGGAAAGGGGTGGATGAGCAGTAGTGCTGAACAGTGCAGGACAGAGTGATACTTAGGCACAGGTGAGATGTATTTGTTAATCTGAAATTTAAATCTCTGTGACTAAATTAAATACTTAAAAAAAAAAAAAAATATTTAACTGCTGAAAGAAAACAGGCTGAGCCTGAGCAGTGGAAGTCTGATGTTCACAATTCACTATTTCTCTAGCTAATTACACTGCAGAAATGGTCACTTCGTATACTGAATTAATGAAAGTTGCTTTAACTTAAATGGTCTATGAGAAGGTATGCCTCAATACAGACTACAATTACAAATGGTGCTGCTATAGATAGCTATTGTATTTTTGTGGTTCTTTCTTACTTTTTTCCAGCTGATTCTATGTAAAGTAATCAATCAATCAGTTGGTTAAATAGCCATACCTCATTTTTCCCCAAAATGTTCTTGGCTATTTCAAAATGCTGACTGAGGGAACAGATTTAAAAGTCCTAATTACTGAGGATCTCTATACTTAAAAGTGCTTTGCTTGTGCAATCAAGCTTTATTTCTTGTTACTTTAAAAACATAAAGACACAACTGTACTAGGTCAGGCCAAAGCTGTAATCCTCAAAAATGCCTTTTAGTGGCCGAAAGCAAGTATTTGTGAAGGTGATAAGAACAGGACAAGTGTATAGTGGTATTTTGCCCAGATGCACTTCCAGCTTTCAGCAGTTTACTGCTCAGGAGCTGTTTGTTACCCTCAGTGAGTTTGTCTTTTCATGACTTTGCCCAGTAGTTTTCTGAACAATTGTGTAAGAGAATAGCATTAAAACCAACTAACCAACCAAAACCAAACAAACCACATCAATATAGAATGTAATCTGTCCAGAGTGGCCAGAGGAGCAGAGCTTGCAGGGTTTTTCAGACTTCCATCATGTGGTTCTACCTTGGGTTCCTTTGGGAATAGGGAAGCGGGCAGGAAATTCCTCAGTTATGAGTTTTGTTTATCTAGTTATTTTGCTTGTCCAGGTAATTGTCATCTTTTCACTCTTCCTGTTCAGGGCATTAATTCTGCTTGTCTCTCCCATCCTTCCTTTTACTGTTGATGGAGAACATTTTCATTGGTGTGCTAACAGTGGATATAAGAGTCTGTATCCTCGATAGGAAGACTCAGGTTTTCAGTGCTGTCGATCAAAGGCCAGTTCAGGGAAAGGTTTGTTAGCTTCTTGACTGATGAAATGACAACCCCTTCTTTCCAGTTATATAGCTAGAAGTTACATAGCAGTTTTTGGTTTGTCCTTTCTCCTTCCTTCCCACCTCTGCTGCAGATTGAGACCACAGCAGGAAAAGCAGCGAGCAAGGGAAATCACCCTGCACTGCAAGCTGGATCTGGCCCACAGGCTCCTGCTTGAATTGTTTGGAACTGCACAGCAGGTAGAGGAGAGCCAAAAGCCTCTACTTAAATGGGCTCTCTTTTTCCAGGCTGGTGCCTAGGAAAGCACGGGTTGAGCAAAGATGGTGCAGGTGGTAGAGCTGCCGTCTTCCTATGTGAATTCCTGTGTGAGAAAGGTTCTACTCCAAATCCAGACTGTATTAATAAGTATGCTTACTTCATGATAAGAGTCCGGATGTAGGTAGACTAGGCCTCCTATGGCTTTGTTTACAATTCTAAGAAAATAGGAATTATTTCTCTTTTCATCTCTTTTTGCTGTTTGAGATGACTAAGGCTATCTTCAAAAGTAGAAAGAATATTTTCAAAAACATTTAGCTTATATTTTCTGAAAAAATCTTACAGCATGTGTAACAGTCTCTTCCAAATTACTTAGGCATGCTGCAATCTGCATTTATATTTGCATTACCTGATTGCAGCTATGCTTCTATTACCTCAATGTCTATTTTTCTATGCAACCTCAAAGAAAAACCCCAAACATCCCCCCGCCTCCTCCCAAACCCCAACCAAAAAAACAAAGAAAAGAGCAGTGAGTCTGTGGAAAAAAAAAAAATCAAGTAAGTTGCGTTCTTCTGTCCTCTTCTCCTGGAATCTTCCTGGTGCTAAAATGAAAATGGGTAGTTGCCTGGATGTGAGGAAAAAGTATTGTTTGATCCTATTACAGATGTAATTGTCATATTCTACAAAAATCAAGCTGTAACCAAACCAACAGAAATCTTCCGAAGTAAGCTGACTGTGGATGATTAAAATAAATTCTGCTAATCCTAGTGTTAGAAATTTTAGTGTAAATTCAACAGCTTTGAGTGGAAATAAAATGAGAAGCCCATCTATGTCCCCAAAAGACCGTGCAGAATATACAGTGTTGCTTATGATGAGGGCAATTTGAAGGTGCATGTTGCAATCATCCTCTGTTAGGAGTTAAGTGGGGTTTCGGAAAGTGATTAGCATCTGCAGACAAGAAGGGTGTGACAGAAGCAATTCCTCCCCCACCATGCCTACTGACTGGCCCTTTCGCCAAATTCTCATATGTCTTCATATATCCCCTGTAATGTTAGCTTTTGTTTTCAAAATCGTTCTAAGTAAAGCTTGTTCTTCTTTCTACCACAGTCCACAGGGGAGAGCAGGTAGTCTCTATAGTGGTGTCTTTCAGGGGTGTTGGTGGTCCCAGGCAGGTTTTTTGGTTTTATATGCCATCTTGTGTAGCTGCCTGCCTTTATTTAAACAAAATTGGGGATGGAGGGAATGGGAGTGGTATAATTTTCCCCGGTATGCTGAGATATGAATGTCATTGCACTGCACCCGTGAACTACCAAGAGAGTTGATAAGGAAGTGCTACTAGCAGTACTTGATACTGAGCTGAATTGCCTTGGTGATCAGGTCAAGAGATGGTAGTTTTAGATGTTCCTGCCCTTTTATTCCACCACAAAGTTTCAGGTTCTCAGCTTGAGTCAACACTGCATGGGAAAATAACACAAGTGATTTGCAAACCTGAGAGGAGAAAGTATATACTGCAAATAACAGTGTTCAGGAAGCGCTTTTTTCCAGATTTTGAGTTCATGTTAGTGCTACAGAGTGAAATGTTTAAACTGCACTAGTTCCAAGTCTATCAAATTTCCCTTGTAAAAGAAAGGAGAAATGAAGTGTATTGAAAGTATCAGTTTGTCACACGGGCTAAACCAATAACGGAGTTCATATTTATAAAGAAGAAAACTCAAAATGCATGCACTTAGCTTTTCTTGTCTCTGAGTAAATCTTTCTTAAAAGTTTTATGAATTGTTTTCTTTTTCTAGTGAGATTTTATTTCCATCAGGGAAAAAAAAAAAGTCTGAATTTTAGTGCAGGAAATAACTACCTTAATTTATATGTTAAGCCTATTTCTATATCTGTTGTGTTGCAAGAGCTTTTAGTTGTGAAGAATAGCCGCTTTAGCTTTTTGTTTGTTTTTTTTAAAATATTTGAGCAGACATTTTTAGTTTATTAGTAAAATAAAATCTTGGGAAAATTCTGTTTCATTATCTTATATATACTTGTATGCAGACCACTTACAGGCCTGATCAGCTAAAATTAACTTTTGTTATCAAAAGAGGAGAAAATTACAGAATGTCATGGTACTGCGTGCAGTAAAATGAAACCCGGTTCTGTCACATGTGGCCAGCTGAGGTCCTGAAAATAAAGCAAATTGCCAAAGGAGGAAGAAACTGGCACAAATGAAGCAAGCTTTTACTCTAAAATTGCGCCGGTTCTTTCTTACATGCATCCACAAGTAGCATGACAGTACAACAGCAACAGACTAGTCCTTTTGACTGTCATGATCTTACGCCGATTCTAACTGTTGGATCAAGTTTTACTTGCAAGTGAATTTCTTGTTGGATTAGGAGAATATAATTGAAGAATATCATGGATGCACTACAGATACATCACTTGTAATCCCTGGCAATATACATGAGCATGTTATTTTGCATTTACTGAAAGTTAAAATGTCTTTTCCTTTTTAGAAAGTGTGGATGGTTTTGCTGGGTGAGATGTTTGCTGTTAACAGGAAAAAAACCCACATTTAGCACAAAACCCTCACTTTCCTTAAAATGACAAATTTCTACAATTTCACGTGTAATGTATTTTTCTGATTGGAATGGTTTAGTGGAGTACAGTTGTTCCCCATCAGAGAGAAGTCTTTGGTGCCTTTGGTTTGTTTAACCACGGAGCTTGCTTTTCTATGCAAGATCTCTGCTCATGCAAGCCAAAACCTTCAGAACCGAAGAGAAGGCTCTTCCCTAATCTCATGGGGCATAGCTTTTCCCCCATCAAAACTGGTTCCTGTAGAGTCTTCCTCTTAACTTTGTTTTGCTGTTCTATTGAGAAATTGTGCATATGAGTCTGGCACTTCATTTTTTAATTTTTTTATACTGACCAAAAAAGGCATAACTTTTTTCTTTGAAGACTCTTCTTATTAAATCATCTTACTTCTGCTGAGGCCCTCTGCTGTAAGACAGGTAGGACAATATGAAATAATTTTTTTCTATTAAGGAGTCTGAAGAGCCAGAGAGCTATGGTAAACTTTTCAGCTGTGGTAAACTTTTCAGCTGTGTTTTTTTTCGGTGGCTGGTAAGAAGGGGTGATCGGTGTTTTGAAAACTATGAAAGAATCAGGCCCCGAAAGCGTACCTATTTCAAAAGATGTTCCTAAATTCTTTCAGATATTTTCTGTGAGAGAACATGGCTAAGTAGAGGCATGGGAAAATCAACTGCCTATAAAGTTTTATTTAAAATCTTTCACTGGAGGCCATATGGGATGTAGAAAGTACTCACCCATGCTGTTCTCAGCAGCTACAATCATAATCCCTCTTATATCTCTTCCTCTGCACTGTCTGAGGCAACTAGGACCAGGTAACCAAATCTCCCTACACAAGAATGATGAAGCTTTGGTGTCTCTAACAAAGAACTATTTTTGATTTGCAGGAGTAATTGTGGTATAGTGTCCAGACACTATTTGCAAAATTTTAATTGTTAAAGGTGGTATACGGTGGTTGGAATTTACAGCTGAAGGCATTGTAAATTCTTTAGACGCTCACTTCTGCGTAGTGCAGGTGCTGAAGGACGCCTCTGGCTCTCACTGTGCTGTGATGGGGACTCATGAAAATGGTATCTTTACTCCACGTATGCTTTATGGAGGTTACCTCCTTTGTGGAATGATTGAAAAAAGAGCGGTGAGAGACTACATAAACTCAAAAAGACTTTTAGTTTATTGAACTGTTTTAAGAGAGGCTCCAAATCCTTGAATCCTTAAGATCCTGGGAGAGGCTTTCAGTATGTCTGCCTTGTTGATTTGGCTAGGGTAAAAAAAAAAAACCCAAAACCTCTCTGGTTGGATACAATAGATCAGAGCGTTGAAATGTGAGCAACTGGTGTGAAAGAAAATCCAGCACCCAGTGCAGTTTACTGAATCATTGGATTGCCTGTCTACTCAATTTGTATTTTTTCCAAATAAATGTGGAAGGTCTTTTCTCTATACTTCCGTGTTGGCAGACGCAACTGGCCCTTGATAGCTGTGTGTTAGAAATTATCATTTGTGTTACAGTACAGATCTTCCGTTTCCTTTACTTTTAGTTGTGTACCTCAGATGCTGTTGATTTGACATGGAAATTGTGGGTTAGGAGAAACACTGATTCCTTTCTAAGGGAAACACCCCAGAACACTTGTAGCAGACTATAATTACTTGACAAGTTTTATAGGGACTTACAATTATTGCTGTCTAATTTGGTCTTTGCTTGTCCTATCACATAGGAAAGAAATTGTGTAATGCTTTGATTCCAGAAAAGTAGCCAACATTTAACAAACAGAATGCCAGCGATCATGGTAATGGAGGTTCATCCCAATTATAAATCTAGTTGTTGAGTCAGAGCTTGAGTGAGGCTGATCTGCAAAGCTAAAAGTACGCTTTCTGATCCCTTGTTACTTCACAAAGTCAACAGCTTCTCTCCTGTGCTGAAGAGGAGGTGGGCCTGCGTAGAGGAGACTTGCGCTTGCGTGGCCAACGTTCTTCAATCACATCTTTCATATGTACCCATGCTATTCTGTACACTAAAGGAGCACTTGGTAGTGACTGTCAGCATTCAGTGTTGCTTATTATTTTGCAAGTTGTAAACTAGCTGATAATAGCTGATGGGTTTACAGTGTTGACAAATTAAATGCTAGCATGCTTAGGGGACCTTTTTTCTTCTTTAGCAAACACCCCATGGAGTAGAAATGGATAGCTGGGTACTACAGAAGTCAGTTATTCACCACTTAACTGGGAAATACGGGAAGAGTTCTGTCCTTGCTTTGAAAAGAGAGAATGAGGGAAACTGCCCGGTCCCGAGATGGCGATAACCATTTCGAAATATTCATTCCTCCCGAGTATAGCGTATATGAGGAGACAACTCAATAATGAGATGCTTAAGTGTTCACTGTTCTTAAATTCAAATGAAGTCTGGAAAGGAGTAAACTTGGGTGAATGCGGGGTTATTTTTGGTAAGTGCCCTGCTGAATGAAAACCTTAATAAATACAGAGAGATCTCAAGCACTTCAGAAAGATTGAAAATGACTTTTCAAAACACAGCCTACTCACTAATGCTTTTTCTTTTTTTTACCTTTTTTTTTTTTTTTCTATTAGCCTCATTGGAGTTGGAAGCTAGGGACCAGCAGCCTGAGAGTCACAGATCAGGCTCAGTGGTTACTTTTTGGTGATACTTGTGACATGGTGGCACGAAATTCTTCAGTCTTGTTGTTGAAGTTTGTGGAAAGGGGTAACCACCAGAAACTGAGCTTTTGTACTAGATGCTGAGCTTTCTTATGGTCATCAAAGCTGTCTTTCATGTGGATGTTGTTGGACAGGGACAGTAATGGCAATGTGTTTTTTTAAATACAATATTTCAACACAAGCTCAGATGTAGTAGGGAAATGGGACATGGATTTCTGCTTGTTAAATCTGTCCACCTTCAGGGATTTAAAGGAACAAAATAGTTGTACTGAAGGTTTTGTGATTAAAAATGAAGAGGTTGTGGGCAGTGGAGATTGTATCTGAGCAGTCTGGCTTCACTGAACAGCCTTTGCATTAACAGTTTGCCAAATGTGTTCAATTTGCTCACATTAAAACATTTTAGGGGCAAGTTTGAAGTTCTGGTCAGCAAAGTATGCATCTCAAATTACAGTTTTTGTTATTTAAATAGTTTATCAGTTCTCTTGATTACAGAAATCATATATTAGTAATCAAAATATATTTGCCAATTATATATGTATACATACCAGATGTTGGGTTAGTCATGGAGGACAATTAAATGCATCATAAGGGCTAGATCTGTGCAAAGGAGGGAACTGAATATCTTTTTCTAAAATTCTTGAAGCAGGTAGAGGCATAAACAAGCACAGACTGCAGATTAACCAAGTCCTGGTACTTAGAATCCAGTCTCCACCCTTGATGCCAACAGACCTCTCATATCTGGCAAAATTAAGCCAAATGGTTTCTGCAACCTGAAAAGCTGAAGAGCCAGGAAAGCTAAGGGGTTTTTTCAGAGGGCTAATGTGTGGACAGTGAAAAGTGAATAGTACTCACCTCTACCTTGCATTACCAAAATAAGCAAAATGCTGCTTCCATTTGATATAATCTATGTCAAAAGATGACTTAGTCCCAGTAAACCCAGTTAACTACCAACGTCTGAATATAAAAACTCATTAGGTATTTAACAATCCACAGATGTGCCATTTGGAAAAAAAATAATAGTAATTTTAACCGTTTAGCTTTTTTCAAAACATGGAGTTCGTTCTTACGCTGAAGCTGGCACCTGCTTAATACCATGCTCTGCTTTGTGTAAGCTCTGTGTAACTCTGTCTTATCTCTCTTCTTCACAACCAGGAGTGACTCTGACTCTATAGTTCACAGTACCTCACAGCACATACACAAATGTTTTCAACAGTGTGGTCACCTGTACTGTATGAGAAGGAATTAGTAGTTTTTCAAATGCTGTTGTCATAAAATCTGTTTGAATATGTAACAGAAAGCACCTTTTTTTTTTGTTTGTTTTACGTGGTTGAGCTAGATCCTCCTGGGTTTGGGGTTGTGGTTAAATTTGTTTCTACCTTTTAAAAGAAACAAACCATAAACTACCAAGTCTCTCTCCTGCTGTAGAAATTCCTTTTGTGCATGGCATATCCTTGAATTGTATTTTCCAATTTCACAACGTATGAAACAAACTTTATATAAAAAAACATTTCCAATGACCAGCTGAGAACCTCTCATAAATGCAATCTTGGTTATATTTTATATTCTGCAATCAAGCATATGCAAAACGCTTTATGATGTTTTCTGTTTAAACTATTTTTAACTGCATTTGGAATATGAATGGAAGGATCATGATTAATAGATATCAATCAATGTTATTAGCACAAAGGGCTGCCAAGGAAAAGCACAGTTTTACTTTTCATGGACCTTTGTGATAACTATTATCTTAATACAGACATGGTGAGCAAATTAGTAATGAAGTTGTGTCAGTGAGATGCTCTCTGGTAAGCATATAAGGCCTGAAACAGGAATGGTGTATTACTATTGTGTGCAATAGGCACAAAACCAGGCACTTGCTTTCCTTCATGCTACAGGGTTCCTGCCACAGGTGAAACAGTAGTGGGCTTACAGAGGAGTAGGAACTGATTGAGTGGACACAACCTTAGCCCTGTGCAGGGAAAGGGGGAAAATAAGGCTGTGAGCCAGTGCGAGCTGCAAGTACCTTAAGGCTTTCTAGCATTATTTGAACAAAGAAAATACATTTCTTTGACTGTTGCCTGTGGAGGGAATGAAGTAGGGTTTTAGAACACTCCTGTCGAACAATTTTCTTTCACCAAGTTTTTGAGCCACTAGCTGTATTGTGTATTGCTATAGTCCAGCCACAGAGTTCAGTTGCAGATTCATGCATGCGAGACTTTATCAAGCAAACTCAAAATGTGTTTGACTGCTGCATTTCTAAGCCTCGCTGAGCTGGCATCGACCCATTCCAGCATGGCTCGGATAGACCACACAGCCAAGCTGAATTACAACTGCATCGGAGAATGGTTCCCTGGCAAGAAGAGAAACTGGACGGACAGTTTGCTGGAGTTTGTAGAACTGTCTTGCCCACAAGTGTTCTGGTGCGGTAATGCTTGAGTGCTCAAGTTGTAGGGGAAATGTGGCTGAGCAGAGTGTTATCAGCAGAGTAGATGATCCTATATCGAGTTCTGTGCTTGACTGTCTTGCTCTTGATACCAAAACTTCCATTGCACTCCTCTGTGTTAGTTGCCCCTGTGGCTTAAAGTCCATGTTGAAAGCAGGATTAAACAAGGTTCTTAAGCTTACCTGAAAGTCCACTGGAGCCCAAGATTTCCTAAATATTTTTGTTTGTTTTCCTCCTTAATACAGCAGGGTTTATAGCTTGTTAAGTGTGGCTTCTTTATTTTGGGGATTTGGGGGTTTCTTCCTCCTCTGAAAGATGGTAATTTAGAATCTGAGTTTCTCTTCCCTGCCTGAATCACACCAGCCATAGAAGGCATTGCAATAATGTAAACTACAAAACTTTTATGGATCATTCTCGGTCAAATGTGACTCTTGTTTTTCAGAGCGTTCATTCTGTGATCTTTACTACTAAGATGTTTAGCCATGCCACCTAATAATTCTTGTGATAGTTATGATTTTGCAAAGTATATAGTTTATTAGAAATTCAGCTGAGACTGCTAACTACTTTTCATATAACCTGTTGACTTGTCTGTAGGTAAAATTGCTCAGTAATTGCTAACCAAAGAGAGCTTTTTACAGCCTAAAGCCTACCTGAAGTGCTGCTTTTCCTTTTTAGCTCCTTCTTGGTTTCCACAAGTGTGAGTCCTCCCAGTTTCACATTTGCATTATGTGCTTTACCAAGTTATTTGGCTTTTTTTCCTAAAACAAAAAATTCTATTAATATGCACAAATAATCATAAGGTGGTTGTATGTTATCTCTGTTGATTCCTAAACCAGTTTAACCCAAGGACACATTTCACCTTAGTAGAAATCTTTATTGATATACTGGATAGTACTTGTCGTGGAAAAACTTACACTATAAGGAAAGAATGAAGTAGGTTTTTATGCAAATAACTTCTTTGAAGCCAAAGAATAATGCTCAAATACTCCCATAGTAGTCCAGCGGTCCTTCTAGTAGCCCAGTGACAGCTTCCAACACATTTGTCTTTCTGTTCTTGAAGTGAGAAATTCTGTCTTCTGGCTTTGAATCCAGTGGTAGGAATTGCTTTAGTGTTACCTTAAACGTATTTGTGCTGGATGCCACTCCTCTGCTCCTCACCTTGGGAAAGCTAAATTAATTCCATCTTGGAGAGTGTTCAGACCACTGAAACTGCACACTTGACCCAGCTTGTGAAATGAATCATAGGGTCAAGTATGGGTAAAAGAATATTTTTGTGATCACTCCTTGCCAACAGACAAACAAATCTGTGAGAGGAAAAAAAAAACCTAACCTGTTATAACTGGTGGTTACACTAGTTTGTTTTGAATTCACAGTTGTCTGCAGTATCTACCAGGATATGTGCATAAGTGCAAAGAAAAGTTGGGAACCTTTTGTTACAAACCTTGTGTTGCAGGCAGGACTGAAAACATGAACATTTTGGACACCCAGATAGTGAAAATGTTTTATTGTGTGTATTGATGCTAAGTGTATATTTTATTGGGAATATATCCATTGGAAAATCAAAATTAGGAGACCTAATCTGCAGAATGTAATTTTACTGTGTATTTCTGTCTCTGAGGGTCAAAGCATACATATTCCATCTGTCCTGTGGCTTGTCACTTGGCAAAACTGAATACTGATTCTTGGCAAAATTGAGCATTCCTCTATTCTCTGCAGGGGCGGGCTAGCTGAGAGGTTATGTCGACTGCAGAACAGAGAAAGATCTGCCATTAGCTTTTGGAGGCATCAGTGGATTTCAGATGCTAAAATGCCCTCAGGTAAGAAGCATTCTATGTATACCGCTGTGTGGAAGTATATACTTACATGTGTATATATAACCTGCATAGGGGTACAGCTGAAGCTTATATTCTGTTTGTTGTTCGACTTGGGTGTAATGCTCTCTTGATTTTCTGCTGAGCTCGTATCACGTTTCAGCTAAATATGATGGTTTATAATGCCTCAGTCATCAAATTGTTTCACAGAATCACAGAATCACTAGGTTGGAAAGGACCTTCAAGATCATCAAGTCCAACCATTAATCCAGCACCACCATGTCCCCTAAACCATGTCCTGAAGTGCCACGTCCACACGTTTTTTGAACACTTCCAGAGATGGTGACTCCACCACCTCCCTGGGCAGCCTGTTCCAATGCCTGACCACCCTCTCGGTGAAGAAATTTTTCCTAATATCCAATCTAAACCTCCCCTGGCGCAACTTGAGGCCATTTCCTCTTGTCCTATCACTGGTTACTTGGGAGAAGAGACCAACACCCTCGTCACCACAACCCCCTTTCAGGTAGTTGTAGAGAGTGAGTAGGTCTCCCCTCAGCCTCCTCTTCTCCAGACTAAACAACCCCAGTTCCCTCAGCCGCTCCTCATAAGACTTGTGCTCCAGCCCCATCACCAGCTTCGTTGCCCTTCTCTGGACACGCTCCAGCACCTCGGCGTCCTTCTTGTAGTGAGGGGCCCAAAACTGAACACAGGATTCAAGGTGCGGCCTCACCAGTGCCGAGTACAGGGGCACAATCACTTCCCTACTCCTGCTGGCCACACTATTTCTGATACAGGCCAGGACGCTTGGCCACCTGGGCACACTGCTGGCTCCTGTTCAGCTGGCTGTCAACCAGCACCCCCAGGTCCTCTTCCACCAGGCAGCTCTCCAGCCACTCCTCCCCAAGCCTGTAGCGTTGCATGGGGTTGTTGCGGCCGAAGTGCAGGACCCTGCACTTGGCCTTATTAAACCTCATACAGTTTGAATGTAAGGGATAAAAAAAATTGTTTTTAAATAGCATCCATCTAGCCTCTTCACAACTCCTTAATTTCCAGCATCACCTGGGGAAATGGTATTTCCAGCAGGTTGTAGACAATTCAAGGTTTAATTTATGGGTGTGCAGATGGTTTTTTGGTTCTTGTTGTTTCTTTATAACCACTTTTTCCTCTTTCCTTGTTCATTTTTCTTTGGTTTGAAGTCAGCCATATTCATGGATAAGTGCTGAAATTGTGGATGACAGCAAATATGAACAAATAAAACACAAATCATGAAATGGCGTGAAGCATAACTACAGTGAGCACTTCACTTAAAAAGAAGGGGTGGGAGTTATGCGAATTGGTTACAAGTGAGTGGTAACACCACCTTTCAGTAATATTTCTTGAGAGATAATGGATTCATAGAGTTTAAGTGTAAAGAAATGTTAGGGTTTTTTATCAACTTATGTGTAACTGTAAGCTACGAAGTTTCAAGCATTTTTGCTGCGTTAAGCCTACTACTTGTTTCGGAGCACATATTGACTTCCATTTATTTTTCAGAAAGTCCTCTGGTCTTAATTTGAAAACATGCAGATGAGGGAATCTATCACTTGCCTTGAGAATTTGTCCTTAATTCCACTCCCAAATTTTTAAAAGCGGTTTTTCTTCCAAATCTGAATTTGTCTGGCTTCAGTTCCCCTCTTTTGTTTTTTGTAAAGCCTTTCACCATTAAAGAGCTCTTTAGTATGTGGCATTTTCCCTCTCTGGCACTTGCACAGCAAAATCATGCTGCCTCATAATTTTCATAAACTAAACAAACTGAGCTCTTTAAGGCTCTATAAAGCATTTTCTCCAGTCTTCAAGTGATCTGCATGGCTTTTTACTGTACCCTCTCAAACTTTTCAGCATGGGCTTAAGAACAAGGACAGCTACTCTGTATGTATTCTTCCCATTTTAGTCTCATCGAAATCGTTGGCCAGCTCCAGTTCGCTACTCAGCCTCCTGTATGTTCAAGGCCTGTAATAAGTGTTTGAGTCTGGTTTGGCTTTGGTCACAGTGTGATGCTGGAACTTCACATTGAATTGATTGTCCAATATGATTTCATAACTTCTGTAGCTGTTGTTTTCTGAGATCCAGTTTCCCAGTCTCCACCTACCGTTTGTGCTTCTTCTGCCTAAACACAGGGAAATATTTGTGCTTCTTCTGCCTAAACACAGGGAAGTATTTGTGCTGTATCCAAGTCTGCTTCCTTTGAGTATGCCCAGCTAACCATGCAGTTCAGATCATTGTATATGTCAAGGCTGTCCTCTTTTAGTCACACATTTGCTTGAATTTGTGGTATCCACACAATTTCTTATATTATTTTTAAACTTTTTTTTATGTCATTGATGAAACTATTTAATAATATGAGTATTTACTTTAAAATCCTACTGGACTGCCCTTACTCAGTTACTATTCTACACTGATAAAAAGCTCTAACTGTAATTCACAAAGTTAGTTCTCTGAAATATTTTTTTGCATTCTGCTTAAAAGGTATTTTACTGATAGTGAAAATGCCATTTTTTCATAGGAAAGTTGTACAATTTTAAGACAAACCCAAACTGTTGGCTAAAGCTAGTCTTGCAGTTTCTCACAAGAGCTTTAGAGGGCTTACATCCTGTGGCCACTTCGATGCTACGTATTCAAAATGCCACCCATGTGGAATGGCACAAGTTATATTTCTGACCGTAATTCCTTACTTATTTTTCCAGTCACTTTGCCTAGATCTGATGTCAAGCTTGCTGGTCTCGGGTTATTGTAGGTCCCTTTGTTTGCCCTTCCTGGATACTAGCACAGTATCATCACTCTTTCAGTCTTCTGGCATTTTTCCAGTATTTGAAGACTCACTAGAAAGTAACATCAGAGAACCAGAAATATCTTTAGCCAACTCTTTTCAGAACTGCTATGTTGAAAATTATACAGGCATGCTTACTTAAAACCAATCAAGTCTTCTGCATGTTGTTTTTCCTCCACCTGAGTTCCTAACGGATAGGAGGTTACTTTATCATTATTATGTGGTATGAGGACATCCTCTTGCTTTTTCTGAAATATGGAACAGAAATTGATATTGAATAGGTCTGTCTTTTTAATAAAAAGAAAATTTTTACTGTTCTCTATAGTAATGGATCTGCAACATTGCTAATACGCTAATATTCTTTTTGTCCTAGCTTCACATGTGTCATTACAAAACCTTATGTTTGGCTGCTCACCATTTTGTTAGGCTTTAACTCCTAGACGGAAATATTCCATCCTAAACTTCTGCCTCTGGCTGAATTCCTTTCTTTGATCATTCTTCTTTCTTTCAGAAAATGAGTCAGAATTAGTTAGCATTTTATGAGGAAAATGCTATGGGAAAATACCTTGCTCTATTCTAAAGTACATTTAGAAAATTCTGATGAATGTCTTCAAGACAATTTAGTTCTGGCAGAAGAAGAGCCATTTCTGGGATATGCCTTTTGTCATCATGATGAAAATCTACAAGGACTTGGGCAAGTTAGAATATTTTAGGACAAACTACTGTTTTATTTACCCTGCGAGCATTTGCTAAAATCTCTGAAACATGCTGAACATGCCATAATTTAGGAATGTACGTCAACTTTACAGACTAAATCTCCCTCCTAATTTGCAATCCTTATTCCAAAGGATGAGAATGGTAAAATAATTAGTAAAATAGCTGTGATATTATTTTGGGGACATTCTTTCATCTAGGGCAAAATTTATTTTTGATATTTTTGTTCTTAGAATGGCCATGCTGTTTCACGACACCAAAATAAAATTGGTGTTTGGTTTGGAAATGTCGATCAGAATGGTTGAAATTTTAGTAATGTCACTTGATAACCTTCTAATTGCTTTTAGTCTGGAAACGCGAAGTGTCAGCACAGCAAACACATACCACTTTCAGCTTTCATCTTTTTAGGTTCATACTAAGGGTGTCTCACTAATCTGAAATTCTTCTTGGATTTTGTTTCCCATCTATTTTGCC
The DNA here is from genome assembly GCF_964289735.1 of Phaethon aethereus. Taxonomy (NCBI): domain Eukaryota; kingdom Metazoa; phylum Chordata; class Aves; order Phaethontiformes; family Phaethontidae; genus Phaethon; species Phaethon aethereus. The sequence continues at coordinate 48,018,537 of NC_138582.1, read as the reverse complement.
CGGTAATATTTCTAAACCACACTGTTTCCAGGACAGTTGCTGACTTTGGCAACAGAAGCACAGGAAAGAACTTGTCAAATGACAAACTCAAATGAGATATCACAGGAGCCTGAAGACTAATGCAGAGGATTGAAGTAACTTAGTTGCTGGGAGACCTGTCACGTCATTTTGGATATCCCATAGACAAGCAGACCAGAAGTTCATTGCTAAGGCAAAGGGGAGCAATTTCAAATGAGATCAGTCTGAAGTCCTACTTCCATTTGAGAGTTAAGGAAAAACGTTTCCAGAAGTGCAGACTGTTCCCCTCGTTAGGCATTTCATGTTACAGAATTTTATGCCTTTGTTTTGCTGTTGTTTACTTTTACGTTGTATCAATGACCATGTTATCCAAACCCCCCTTGTTTTGGCTTTAGTTTTTAAAAATTCCTTTCTGTTTGCTCCCCTGACCCCTTTCTGTAAGTACCCATTGTGGTTTGGCTGCCTGGTGGTCGCTGGGATGAATCACCACCCCGGGACAGAGCGCCGCCTTCCAGCACACGCTTTCTGGTTTGTACGCGGTGCACGGGGGTCGCACTTTTGGCTGACTCACTGCGCAGGGTAGAAGAAATCTTTGTGCTTTCTCCATTTTGACGATTTTGGGTCAAAAATGCGTTCGGCAGCCTAGCCTGTGTTGGGACAGGCAGTCACTAAGGATGTGGGTTTTTGCAAGGTGATTGGTAATTTCACTTCTGTAATCAAGCTGACTGTGTCCAACAGAGGCCTGAAAGGAGAGAAGACCAAAGCTTGCCCATGCTACACAGTGTTGGTTGGATGCTCGCTGTAGTTTAGCTCTAAGAGAGATGGATGTCAGGCTCTTTGACACAAATCCAGAATTTTTTTTCTTCACAAGCTGTAATAAGGGAGGCTGAGAGATGTGCAGTCCCCATAACAGCAAGTCTCCGATCAGTCAAGCTGATGGCTTGAGAGTACTGTGTGCAAGGGCTTTTAGACCATTTGCAAACTTTTTCCTGTATACGGTGCTGCAACTTCCCTGTGAAGTTTCCTGTTTGGGCAAAGAGGAGATCTGGACAGCTGAGAGAGAGGGAGAGAGGGGCGGGGAGGGGGGAACCCCAAAACCCAAACAAAAAACCAAATCTTTTTCCTGTCAACATCTGCTGGTTACATGGGGATTGCATGATGCAGGAGGAAAAATAGAGCTTTTCTGAGTTACATTCAGACAACTTCCCTGTCTGTAGGAGAGGACACAATATTTGCAGCACGCTCATATAGATTTCTTCTGTAACTTCTGAAATTTTACTTTCTATACATTTTATTTTCTATTGTTTTTCTTTCCCTTGCAGTAATCATCAAAGCAGTTCTTTACTTAAGATGCAGAAGCATCTTATTCTCTAGCATTTGTAATCTGATATTTAGTATTTTTTGGCCTAAGACTAAGGTTTGGGTTTGGATTACAACTGAATTTGAGTAATAAACTGATAATAAACCCAAACCATTGATGTTTCCTTCCAAACTGCTCCTTCCTCTCAAGGGGAAGTGACCTTCAAGGGGCAACAATTCTTCAGTTTGCTGAGGCAAGTGGAAGACACACATGAGGGGAGGAGGGCGAAGCCCTGGAGATGAGGACATGGTTTCACACAAAATGCCACATTTTCAGAGAGGCTGAAAGACTTACAGAGAGGACATAAACAGTCACACACACCCCCTTCCAGTTTAAGTGACTAGTTAAGGTGATGGGAAGAAAGGATTTTAGCAGCTTGAATGCCATGAGACTTGCACAAAAATTTATCTTTGTGGATGAAGGAAACGAGGGTAGTCCTTAACACGGTTTCCTGTTACCATGCAAAATTCTTCTAAAAACACAAAAGTCTGAGTGTTGCTAGTTGTTGCTTATTTTCTTAGTTCTTGATAGTTTGTTTTATTACTTAAGAGTTAATAATATAAATGAGAGAAATGGCAAGTGGTCAAATTTATGTTTGTCTTGTTTGTTTGTTTTTGCTGGCCAACTCTCTGAACTTGTTACAGCATTGGGCAGGAAAAAATCAAATGTAAACTTGTCTTTTTCAAACAAGAATTCTTTGTATTGTTTCTCTTTTCTTATGAGAAACAATAATGGCATGCACAGTCACTTTAAGTAGCTTACGTATGTTCTTGTAAAGAATGTATAAAGTTTAAAGCACAGCCAAATTCAGCAGCCTTTTAAAAATGAATATAGATGTGGCAAGAAGCCATCATGCCTGCAAGACTTGGTGTGTTTTTGAGAAAAATCTTCCTGAATGGCTTCAGAAGTTACCAGCCCAGGAAGAATAACAACATGTATAGATCAGAATAGCAACCAGATGTTTTTGTACAGGCTGTGAAAGCGTTGGAATCTCTACATGGTTTTCAACATTGACTTTGGATGGCAAAGAGTCTACTTGGTATCTACCTGCTTGCTGAGTTTGTTACACCTGCACCTGCGAACTTTTACATGAGGGAGGAGGAAGAACAATAATGGGATGCCAAGCAAAATGATGTTTTTCTTTTGATTTATGCTTGTAATTTGATGTTTTATACTTTTTATACTTGAGAATGAAAGTAAAACTTTGTGGCCTGAACCAGAAAATGTAGGCTTGGCTATTTTTCCACTGCAGATAGACACCCTCCTGGGACAGCGCTTACTAGCAACTGCAGTTTTGGAACCCACATTAGAAAATTAGAAGTTAAATGATGTTGGGATGAAATAATGCCTTTGGAAAAAAAAAATAACTGAGGGAGACAAATTTGGAAGTGTGTTGCTAGTTTGCTGCTTTAAACAAGGCATAAAGTTGGGGTTTGTTTACTTCATACTTCCATAATGTGTATCTGATCCATCCATCAGAACCAAATGCAGAGATTGACTTTCATTCTTAGTGCAGTAAGTACTGTTCCCAACATTAATTGTACAAGAATCTTTGTACTCGCAGTGGGGAATGTTATTTTATAAAAGCTTTTAGCTAGGATTAGTAGAAATTTGACTTGAGTGTAATACCTGTATTTCTTGAAGTTCATATTTCTAAAGAATTTGCCAGTTAAGTAAATGTATAATTTAACTTTTCAGACATGTTCCTTAGAAATGTCAACTATGTCAGGTACAGTACAAATTTGCTTCTAAACTGTAGTTCATATATATGATTTGTTTGATAGCTCTTTGAGCAAAAGTAACAGTAATGTGTTTTTCTTAAAAGCATTTGTCCTTCTCCCGAATCATTCAGATAGCATTAAGATCAAGAATTGTGCATTGTGACTATTTAGTTGGCAAGAACAAATACTGGTTGTGCTGACTGGCTTTGCAGAAAACAAATATTTGTTAGCAGATTTTCAAAGATTAACGTGTCTTCAAGCAATCTCATCTTCTTTGGGTTTACTTATGAGTTTGTCTTGTTTTTCAGAAACCTCTACTTGCATGAATATGATTTTTTTATTGATTTAAAAGGAAGGTGTTGAAGTACTCTTCCTTATGCCTCTTGCCCTGCTTCCTTGGTTTCTTTCATCCATGTGACTTATGGAGTAAGTCTTGTGGCTGAGGAGTTTCTCTGATATTTCGTCATTTTTGCTTTGCATGGTAGTCGACATGTATATTCATTGGTAGGTGTGTGTGTTCTTTTTTACTAGAGGCTTTTTACTATCACAAGAATAATAATTTCCACTGTGTTCTTCATGCTTGCATATGAGTATATTTATTTTTTTTTTCCAGAATGCTCAGTGGAGCAGAGCCTACACTGCTTGACATTTTACTAAACTCCAGTTTTCTTCTGTGTTTGTAAGATCTGTTCTGTGTGCTTGTAGTTCAGTTTTCTGCATTGTTACTGGGATCTTTATGAAAGTTTACTTCTACCTTGTCATGTATGATTGTTACATTCATTTACATTCAGATGGGCATATCAAGTCCCTCAGCCCTGTGGGTGAGATGGATTCCGTCAACACTGCAAGATTTTTAAATCCTCATGGAAGAATGGAAAATTGAAAAATTCAGGGGTACCCACTGTCATAGAACAAACCAGCCTGACTTTGGTTTGCTCTTGCTGATGTGGTGGTGGTGTTACTGTAGCTACTTCTGCTGATCTGATCTGCATGGAGGTGCACTGGCTATCCCAGCTAACTCATTCAAGTCACGCAGAACACAGTAAATTACTCTCTGCCCCAGCTTCCTCTTCAGAACCCGGGAGGGGTCGCGTACCCCAGTTTGTTGTCCTGAAGCACTTTTCTTCACCTTGTAGGTCTTGTAGGGTATCCTCTGTTGCTGGAGTTCTATCAACTGACTCTAAAGAGAGTTTGTTCCCTTTGAGAGCTTTGTATTCAAGGCCACAGGTGCTCTTTTGGACCACTTGAACAGTAACTTCGTTGGAGTGAGGTGAAACTGCATGTTAGTCTTACTGATGTTGACATCTGATGCATTTCCATACATCCAGGTGCCATGGATCATCTCCCTGCAGTGTGCTCAGCTTCCTGTCACTGTGTAGCAAGAGAAACAAAATATGCAGTCCCCAAGGGATCATAACTTCTATATTTTTCTCCTCATTTGTATTCCTTATTGGTAGTTACAGAGTTATTAAAACAAACTTTAGAGTTGTGTTTCAGGCACTGAAGCCAGAATGTCTGGATGCATTATTTTTTTTAAATGTTCTCCTCGATGTTTTTCCTTTTCTTCTCTCCAGACTACTTTTTGGTTGTTAAAAGACAAAGCAGACTGTCTTTCTTCCTAGACTCCCTCCTAGGCTGCCCTTGGCATGGCCAGTGCAATGTACATGACTATGTACATTTGGTGTTGATGTGGCTTAAATAGATGCATCTGCTGTGAAGCCACTTTGTTAGGTCTGAAGATTAAGGGCCCTCACTCTGCCAGAGACTGTAGAGTCATGCTGAAGTTTTCAAAAGGCTCAAGATCTCAAGGTCTGTAATGTCCTAAGGAAGGGGGAACTTCTCCTTTTTTTTTTAAACCTTCCTGGAATTCAGAATCATGCAGAACATCTGCAAAATACTGCGTCAAAACATGTTTTGATGTCATGGTATATGCCTTGGTGTATGACTGAAGGGCAGCATCATTCTGTGTACTGAAATAATAAACAGAAATGAAAGGAACTAACCAGGGAAACTGATGCATTCAGCATGAAATTTGTTTGTTCATCTCCCATGCGTTCGAAATATCTTTATGGATTAATTGAGCTACTTCATGTCAGGGTTGCAAATTGGAGTTAGAGATTGACATCTCAGAGGTCAGCTGGAATTAAATAATTAACTGTGGTCTTAAGAGCAGATCTCCTAGGTGGTCAAACCAAAAGTTCCTCTAGCTTAGGATCCTGTTTCTGGCAATAACAAGAGCTACCAAAATGCGTAGGAAAAATTGTAACACATGATTATATTTCCCCAAAGTATTCTCCCGAAGATCTCTGACTCCAGAACTTTCTGAACCAGAACTAGTGTCTGTGTTCTTAGTAGTTCTAAATAATTTTTTTTTCTCCTACCAAGAAGTTACTTGCTGTTTTTCTGAACGCATACATACAATATAGACCTATTTTGATCATGCAATTGTGAAGCATCAGGCTCTTTTGGAAATTATGCCTAAGGTCTTTGCCAGGTTTGTTCCATTACTACTGTTGCTGAAAAGACCTTTCCCTGTGATTTCAAAGGTTCTGCTAACTGTAGCAGTGAGAGGTTGTTGTCCTATTTGCCTAGGTTTGGAACAGGATTTCTGTATCTCTCTCTGAGGAACCTGAAGACGTGGCTCCTGTGTATGCTGGTGGGCTGGTGTTGAATCTGGCCTGTCCAGCCCCCTAGCAGAGATGCTGCATGGCTTTTGTCCGAGCTTCTTGTTTCTTGGCTGTGAGGAGAGGGAGGTTCTTGTCAATCGCAGAGAGGCTTCAACAGAGATACTTCTCTGCTTAAAAGGCTTGTTCCTCCCACCAGTCAGTCTTTCCTGCTGGTTTCACTCATTCTGGACCACTTGTGAGGTCTAGAGGAATTAATTTGTTTGATCACAGTCCATCTAGCAATGATTTCTGTCTTTTGCCTTCCAGTGGGTGGCACTTACCACAGCAGTGTTCTGCAAAGGGCTGATGTGACCTTTATGGGTGGAAACTAACTCAGTTCATCACTGGTACTTGATTTTTCTTGTACTCCAGCCCTTCTGTGACCAACCTTTTGAATCTGTAGTAGGCAGCATGTTGCTGCATGTCTTTGTGAAGGTATCTGGTACCAAAGAAGAACTTTGTTAAGCAGTCCTCAAATTGCTGCTTTGAGTGGAAGATTTCTAAACGCATTCAGGCAGCTGTATGCTCGCTCTCTGTGAGTGTGCGTGTGGACTTATCTTTCAAGGGGAGAAGAAAGGTTACCTTCAAGTAAGTCAGCTGAAGGTTTTTTAAAATTGTCATTCCATAGGTGCCTGCAGTTCTTATTCCTTCTCTCTTTCTTGGGGTCCCTCCACTATATGGCATTATGCCTGGAGTCGGTGGTTGAAAGATAACACCGAGTATGCTCTGACCCACGTTTTCATTACTGTAGTGCGGTGCCTATCCATTGTGGACGCTGAGGCTCAAAAAAGATGAAAGAGAGTCTGGCCAAGAGTTACAGAATGTATGGATATATGCTTGCGGTGTCAAATGTGCCTGTGGACCACACACCTTGAACAGCCAGTATCTGTTCAGTGACTTCATCTTGCCTGTCCTTCCTGTGTGCTGAAGGAGCTTCTCAAGGACAGTCCAGTCTGAGCACAGTAGGGGAAAAGAAGTAACTGCATAGTGTTTGTAACTGCCTTAATCCAGCCTGGTTGAGCTGTCACTGAAAAAAACTGTCCTCCCTCAGTCCTTTCCTGCCCCACCTCCCCGCTTTCCATCACTTGTTCCTTCCTCTCCCTAGTACCTGCGCATGTGCTTTGTGGCTTTGCAATTGGCTGGATTAGCTCATTGATTTTGTTAAAAACTAACCTTGAAGAAGAAATTATGAGTGCTCTAGACAGCAGAATGGGAAATGAGGAATATGCGGTGTAGGAATAGACAGGATTGCAGCACAGTTACTGCTTGCACCTTTTTAAATACATGTTATTGTAAGGTATTCTTCCTTGTTTAAGATGACTAGGTATTGCACTGAAACCTGCACATCTGCAGGTTTTAATTTCTTGGGCTGTAATTCTGCTTTGCAAGTGAACTTAAGTGAATGAGGACTTCAGCAAGCAAGCAAGAACTGATGTGAATTATCCAAGGGTGAAAGAGAACATTGCAAAACCTTAAAGTAAGCTTTTCACACAGATGAACAAACAAGTGAACTTCTCTGGAAGCTGTAGAAATTGCAATGATCCAGCCCATCTCCTCACCCACAAATTCTCCCTTCAATGTGCAGCCACATCTGTTTGATTTATTTTTGATTGACATAACAATACAAGAGCCAAATGAATTAAAAATGAAGCTACATTCTGAACGTTGGTGTTTCATCACGTGCCAGGAATCCAAAGCGCTCTGCCATGTTGTTCGAGAAAGCATTCTATCAGCAGCAGTAATAATAATTTCTGAGTAATTAAATTAAGCTATCTCTGTGCATCTAAATAAACAAATAGATTGTGGTTCTGTAGAATGTGTGTGTGTGCCAAGTGTGAGACTTGGCTAGTTGTTAAAATTGTGCTGCTTTTAATGTAGAAGCATTCGGCTTCATTTAGTATCTGCTCCCAGTATTTGCACCAACTCTAAGATTGGCTTGCAAGAGACTCTGGTTCCTTGGTAGGGTTTTTTCCTCCAATGTCTTTTAGAAGCTTTCGTAGAGATAGTTTCTTGATTTATTTTATTTTTAACTGTTTTATAGTCAGAGGTATTTAAAAGAAAAATGTTATTATATTGTCATTCATTGCCTTCAACCTGCATTATCAGCTGAGTAACATATATGCTGCTGACCAGTAAGAATTGTCATAACATTCTGCACATAAGAAATGCATAGTTTGGAAGTGATGAACAGTCTCTCTCATGAGCTGTCTTAATTTTTTTTTTTTTTTAAATAAACTGTTTCTGTGTTTCAAAACTGCAGTTGATTTTTTTGTGACTCGATTTTTAAAGTGGATCAAAATGCAAATTGTGCAGTGTGTCTAGAGGGGAGAGGTAAATGCCTAATTACTTTGAAGGCTGAGAATTTTTGTGGTTGGGAGAATTTGTTTATGTATGCCAGATGACTTGGGGTTGACAGAGGACCACAACTGCAGCTAGTCAGGCAAAACAGAATTCAAGCGCGAATATTCTAAGTTCTTGCCTTTAGTCATAGAAAACTAGTCCGCGCTCACACTTCGCAGAAGTTTGCACATAAGCAGACCTTAAGACAGTGCAGTGAGTATTTGGAGTGGCACTGCGATCTTACAGCTTTCCCTGACAAGGTGACAGCGGTGAGGAGTTGCAGTGGCAACCATCGCTCTTCAGGAGCCAGTCTCAAAGGGCTTGGCAGAAAGGATTGGTTCTTTTACTCTGACTTCTCAGATCTGGAAAAGGAGGTTGACGGAGAATGGCTCGAACAGAAATGGTTTATGTACATCACATGGGGGACTTTCTGGTGGAACCCGTTATCCTGCTGGAAAATACTGGTTCATGGGAAACAGAACGCTTTGCAGAAGCATTGCTGCATGTGATGCAAATTTGGTTCACATAAAAGTGGTTTTCAGAACATTTCAGTTTTATATTTCAAAACTACTTTATTTCTGATTCAGTATAAAATGTAATAAAGACTGGGGAATACAAAAAAGGGACAAAATATTTTCTTTTTTTGTAGAATTGAACTTTATTTAATAAACCTGAAAGGTTTCAGGGCCCAGTTTCTTTGGTTTGGGTTTCTTAAGTGTTGGGTTAATTTTTTTTGAAGTTTCTCATAAACTGAAACTAAAATATTTTGATTTATTTTCCAAAGGAAAGGCATTCACAATTGTGAAATGGGCCTTAAAATAAACAAACAAATAACTAGTACAGCTCTGCCGTTAAGTTCCAGTACCACGTTCGCAGTTCCTCCCCTGCTTCTTCTTTGCTGTGGGAAGACAATAATTTAGATCAGCTGTTTTTCTTGGGATGCTGTGTTTTGCCCAGTGCAACTTGTGAATCAAAATGGGTAGAATTGGGGCTCTACTGCCCCTGTCCTCTGGCATCTTGTCTTTCCCCACTTACTCCCTGTAGCGTTCAGCAAGTGGGTAACAATAACTCCTGCCTCGGTGACCAGAGTGCAAATCTGAGCGGGGCTAGGTGAGAAAGATAATAAATCTTGCATAATCTTACAGTACAGACCCAGGTCTGTCTGACTAGCTGTTGCTCCGTGCCAGCTGCAAAGGGAGCTAGAAGTAATTCCATTCCAGTGCAAAGTTGTTTCTTGCTCAATGTAGATAAAAGTGCTGAGAATCAAACTGTGTGGATGCTGTTATCTGTTCACGTTGCTTTGGAACAAGAGAGCCTTCTGTCTCCTGACTGCATGCTGATAAAATGGATTATTTTGCAATAATTATTTTTAGGCAGTGCATCTATCTTGCTCCCTCTTTCTCCACATTTGTTTCTAAACGTGAACCATCAACTTTTAGATTCTTTGTACCTAAAGGGTGCTTTGGGAAAGGTCAAGGAGGGCATACACAGCTTCATTTTTAACGCAATGTGACTCTTCTTTTTTAATGTAAAAATAAATTTATTTTGTGTGGTATCTACTTAAAAAAAACCCTAGGAACAAAGTGAATGAGTTGCAAGATTAAAAAGTTCAAATGTAGAGGGAGAGGGATTCTCCTTCTTGTAAGGAGCTTGTGATTTCATTGGTGTTTGGAAGAAGGGCAGGCTTTTGTCTCCACAATTAATACTCTCCATAAAGAAAAGAAAAATTACAAGAAAACCTTAACATAAGTCATTTAGTGGGGCATTGTATTCTACTCATATGTGGATCTTTCACAGATCTGCAGAGAGCATATCTTCAGAGTGCCAGAATTTATTTCCTTTCATCCAGACTTTGTATTTTTATTTTTCATTTTAATCTACTTTCCAGATAAATCTGGTGTCCTAATTGTGAAGATCTTAGAAATGTTTGAGGAGTGTGCAATACAAGTTGCCATCTGCCAGCAACTGGAACAGTCTCCCGCTACGCTTTCACCCGAGGATGCCGTCATCAATGCAGGAGAACCAATACTCAAAGTTCTCTTTGCGAGAGAGACAGCAGCTCACCTGAAGAGCAGGCCACAGGATGTCATCCACATCTACCCTCCATGGTGAGTAGAGGGAACTGGCCACGTTTGCTGTAGCACTGCAGAACAAAGCGGGGTTGGGAGAATGCTGGTTGTGCTGTTGTAGGAAAGACCTTGGGGGGTAGGGGAAGGATGAGGACTGTCTTGTGGTCATCTGTCTCAGGCAGCTGGAGAGACTTTGACAGATACCTTAAAGATAGCTCAGATAACAACTAAATGCGTAGCATAATGCCTCTAGTGTTGCTCAGGGCTTCAGTTTTGTTTTCACTTAATATTTTCATGTTTAGAGTGATAGAAAGGCCTGAGCAATGTCTTATCAATGATAAGGCCAATAAAGCGCATACTTTCTTGTAGAAAAGTACTTCAGGAATGCTCGTCTGTTGCTGTGAGCATCGGTATAATGTTTCAGTGGAAAAGTCTGTATGAACTGTATAGCATTCAGCAAAAACAACATGCAGCTAAAAAATGGGGGGAAAAAACAAGAAATGAGAGGTTCACACTATTCTTAAGGAATCGGTAGACACCTTTTTGGTAGTTCCACATTACTGCTGCTGTCACTGTCTGCAGTTCCCCAAATCCTTCTTCAGCTCAACCCTTTCTGGAATTCTTCAAATGTTTGGTCTACATTTGTGATTTTTTCTGAATTGAATAACTTTCCTGATTTTAAGGGGTAGCATAAAGTGATGAAATTTCTAGTAAAGCAGCTGGTTGTTGTTGGCTGTAGGTTGGAATGTCTGGTCTTTATAAAAATTTAAAGAGAACTTTGAAGTGGGAATATTACTTCTCTTTTCACTCATTTCCACCCAAATTCTAAAAGAGGAATTATTTTTCTTATGTGTTTCAGCATTCACTACCTGAGTTTTAGCCCCCAGCTGCCCCTAGTGTTTGACCATATCCTTTTGCAAAATACTTTTTCCTGTTTTGCAAAGGTTCCTATCTGGTTTTTATCTTCACTGATAGCTGCAAATCTATTTTGGGTTCCCTGGTTTGTAATCTTTTACTTCTAAAATGTTAACTCTTTTTGGAGGTGATTAAAAAACTAAGGGAAGATACTTAATCTGTGGTTTATTATGGCTACAGACACAACTATTGATAGTTTAGATGAAAATAGATTGGTAGCTAAGGGAAATACAGTTGAATATCAGTTAAGTCCTAGTCTGATATGAAATAAGTCACTGCTTGTTTGTTTTTTTCCTTCTTCCCACCCCTCAATGTACTAATGTTTTTTCTTGTTTACCTTTTCCTTCAATAAGCTTCTTTTCATGCTTGACATTTGCCTTTGTTTCCCCCTGTTTTCTTCTTGTTTTTCTCTCCTACAAACTTCCATGTTAGTTCCATTTTTCTCTTCAGGTTTCCTCTATTGTTTTTAAACCACGAGGCGTTGTATTTATGCTGCTGTATGTTTCTCTATAGATCCTAACCTACACAAAGATTTTTGTACCAGCAAAACTGGTTTTGTTAGGATATGATTCAACTTTTTTTTTTTTACCCCCTTTTTCTTTTCCTGAATGGCTACTGTCAGTATGCTTAGCGTGTTTAAGTCCCAGACTGCTCCAGCTTGTTCCATGTCTGCTCTGGGAAGGTGTAACTCTGCACTGATATGATCCTTTCCAGACTACAAGCGCCTGTAACTGTACCAGTGTAGTCTTCTCATTTGTCTAAATTTGTATAAATCTGGACATAAAACTCATTCCTATATATATGTAAACTGAGGTTTCTTGAGAAAACTTCATAGCTGTCTGTCTCCCCAAAAATATCACTTTTTATTTGCTTTGTTTTTTATTGTAGTAGGTTGTGCTTTTCATACAAGCAAAAGGTTATTCCATAAAACCAGAATGTTTGGGCAGGGAATGCGCCTGCGCTGTCAGAGTTGCTGTCCTTACCTATGTGGCTCTCAAGGCACTTTATAAAGGCATTAGTCAATAGTGGCAAAACTGGATTATATCTCATATCTAGTCCTATTTTCTATCATTTTGGAATTATCTTAATGTCAGTTATCTCTTTGTTTACTCAACCAGAAGTCAAAAGAAGTTGGGCTGGATACTGTTAAACTAAACCTACTGGAGGCGGGGACGGGAATGGGGCAATGATGGGGGATGTTTTTGTTTTAGATTATTATTTGGCAGTTTTAGTTTACATTAATTGGAAATTGGATTTGTACACTTAATGGAAGTTTCCTCTATTACATTTCCAAGCTTTTTTTCTGTTAAACTCTTACTTGAGAGCTCTGAATTCTGAAATGTAGTTTCTGTTACTCTGCGTTGACAAATACTGTTTGTGTTAAAATGCTTTCCTGTCGATTCGAATGTGTGACTTGACTAGTGTAAAAACAAATTAACTAAATCTAACCCTGGCATGGTGAAATAAGCATATTTACATATCTTCTTGATATCACCAGCCAGAAGCAAAAGGGAACAAAAAAAGAAGTAGATAGAAGGGGAGACAATCCTTGAATGACCTGGGTGTACTTGGGACACACAGCACACTGTGCATCGTCGTCCTGTATTTTGACATAATCGTATAGTAAGGCAGAATGGGATGAGATGGGATGATTTATAAGTGGACTGCTGCTGCTGCTGTAAAGTAACGTCCTGAGAGCAGAATTTCCTGGTATGTTCAAAATAACACCCCAGAATTATATTCTGACTTTGCTTGTTGCTTTCTGACCAGTCAGCTGAGTGAGTAGGTAAGGTGCAGACACACAGGCTGCTGGCTTCTGTATGTGACTATTTGTGACCAAAATTTGAATGCATCACTTTGGAGCCTTTGTAAAATTAGGCATTGCTTTTGTAACTGTATTTATATGTGTTGTGAACTCAGTGCACAGCTTGGCATGTGAAATGTCTCTGGCAGTAGACTTGCATAAGTACTTTTGGAAGCAGTGTTGAGAGATTTGTTGATATATTTGTTGGTATTTGCACACAGAGTCCCATGATACTTCAGAACTAGAATACAAGCAATTTATTTCAGAAAATAAAATATTGACAGGCGGACAGTTACAAGAATCTTACCAACCTGGACGCTACTCATGAGAGTCATCCCACTGACGTCAGAGGAGCTTTGTGTCAGAGTAAGAATTTGCAGTGTCCTGATTTCTTTATAACTGGATATGGATTTCTTTAGGTCTAGTGTTTTAAGGTACATATTTACAGTCTTGAATGAAAGGGGTTTCATGTCAGAATTGTCACTTGCTATAGGGAAAGCAACTCTGATGGGCTGATTAACATTTTCAAACCAGCGTGTCTGGTAGAGGAAGGAGCTCAGCTGTCTGGTCTCTGAGCCATCTGATGGGATCCTGCTCTGATACTGAGGTGTATAGAAGTATTATTGCAATGCTGTATCTAAATAAAGCCTATTAACTTGGACACATCACATGAAAACGGTTGCGTGTTTTGGGCTGGAGCTGGTTTGTGTCTGGCCAGCTGGGAATGCAACAGGCCAAAGAAGTCAGCCCTGCCTGCCCATGCCTGCGTAGGCTTGCCTTTGGTTGTCTTTCAGTACCTGAGCAATTTCTTGGAATAAGATTTTAAATGAACACCTCATAAGTTTTACAAACTGAATCTGAATCATTAAGTGTTTTTAGTAGCTGGAAAAGGAAAAGTTTATTACTGACTGTAATTAAATCGATTACTAAGTCTTTATTCACTTCACAGAAATACATATCCAGCAAAAAGTGAAGACTGCTTGATACTGCAAAGATGTGAGAGAATGGGAACAAAGGCTTCCCAGTTCCACTGGTGGTGATTTTATGGCTTCAACTTAGCTGGGGTTTTTTTGTTTGTTTAACTGTAAAAATTATAGCAATAATTTACCATACCTAACAGAAAGTGATAAGAGTTGATATTTTTAGGGACTTCTGAATTCATTTTTCTGCTGACAGCAAGGCTTGAGGATAGACCGTTTCCTTCCAATACTCCTGCCTTCTCCTTGTAGATATGCCTGCTGTTGAGTATTCAAGATAAATTCACCTGAAGAAAATGGTGCAGATTAGAATTCTTTTCCTTGCCATTAAATTTAACAACTTTGAAATGTTTTGCATGTATTTCTGAAGTTAAATTTCTAGAAGTATGTTGATATTAATACAGTTGTTTGGAATAGCAATATAAACCTCGAATCACATTTGATTTGGACAGGCTCAGAGATCGATCCATACCTATTGAATGTGATGGTGGTCTTATGAAGGGGACAGAAAGACTTTGCATTCTGTTCTTGCATTGCCTGTAAACACTGGCTGTTACGCACTGCAGAAGACAGGATCCTTGGCTGGATAGCCACTACTCCCTATGCAACTTCTCTGTACTTTAAAAAAAAAAAAAAAAGACAAAAGAGTTTATTTTAGGAACTCAATATGGTTAAGTATATAACACACAACTCTGTGACATCGATAAGCAAATTCGAAGTTGTTCTTTAGTTTCTCTTAACCTATGAAACCATGGAGAATCATAATAACTCAGCTTTGAAAATGTTCCAGTGCCTAGTAAAAGTGTTTAATGTGGACTTCTCATTTCTACTTGCATTACACTAGATTTGGTACCTCTACAATGAAAGGGGTTTAGAAGAATTTGAATTATTTACTGCCAAGAAGAGCTCACAAAAACATTGCTGCAGATCAGCTGATGTACAGTGATGAAACCTTGTATCTCAAGTCCTTTAAGGTGGGCCGTTGATAGAAATTGTTGTAGAAATATACAAGCAAGCTCTGAACAAGTTTATGTACGGGAAGCAATCTAGCTTTGTGGACTTACGTATTCTTCTATTTTAGAATTATCCTGGATATACCATAGGCTGTTTTGTTGGCTCAATATCAAGACTTATGATAAATGGATATGTTACTGTGATTTTTGCATTGTCTTACATAATACGCTGTCTTATATTGCATGATCTTACATAATCTTGGTGAGCAATAAGAGTACCAACACAGGGAGCTATCATGAAATGGGTGTTTTGAACTAGTGTGACTGGTGTTAAAAAGGGTTTGCCTTCCATTTGATGGAGAGAGTGACTTTTTATCACTGGTGCTTTCACCAGTCAAGGGAGGCGTTTAAGAACATTGTTACAGAATACCTCCCTGTCACAAGAAAGATCATGTGAAAGTAGGATCTTGGCCTTCACATTAGTGAAATGCAGAAATGACGTACTGCTGCTCTGTAAGAAGGAAAGCGTCTATATCCTTAAAAATTTTCTTACTCCATAAAGGTAAAATACAAATATGAATTAAACACATGTATGGAACATCTTTTGCATGAATTCAGTTTCTTTACTTACTCCACAGAGAGGCAGCATCTTTGAATGCTTGATTGATCAGTTGGACAAAACTGATTTATGTTCACCATCTTCCTTTGATGAAATCTAAGCATTTATAAATCTCTATATATATCTATATACATACATATGTAAAGATTCAAATGGATGGAAAAGAGAGGGGAAAAAAAGGATCACCAGTCAGTTCCTTCCCATCAGAAAGATGTTAGCTCTGCCTTTACATTCTTTCTTTGAAGATGTTACAATAGCAGAGTGGGAGAACCCTGATAAGAGGGACGAGGCTCACTCAGAAGATAAAATTCTACAAAACTTCAGAGCTGTAAAGCCAGTGTGGGCACTATTTCTAAAGTACATATGGGAATGGCCTTGGAGCCAAAGATCAGATCATATCATCTGCTTGGAATTGCCTCTCAGGGATCATGCAGTTGTGAAAATTGAAGCTCCTTTCAGAATAAGTTGAAACGCCTGCAGGTTTCTTGCAAGTGTTCATATATTTTTTTGTTTAGGAGATACCTTTCCTAGTGCAATAATTTCAAAAGAGATAGGTTATCTTTTGAGAATAGGAATACATATGCTTTTTGTGAACTGAAAGTTGTCTCTAACAAGCTTTTAATATAATTTCTTCAATGCTTCTGTTGCTTTATCCATTTTGACAGAGTAGTGCTTAGGATTTTACTCATTCTTATGTTTTTAAAAATAAATTTGACTTTTTGTCCATCCCCTTATGTAAAGGGGGAAAGTTTTATCTGTAGAGCTGCTCAGGAATATCCTATTTTATGTCTCTAGAACTAAAGAGGTTAAGCCATTAGTATTATTTGTGTTTGTTTACCTTGCATGTAGAAAATAAAAATAACACAATTTCTTAGTAACAAAACCAATGAATAATTATGTTCCTTCATAGGTAGATGACATAATTGGAAAAATACAGAATTACAAAGCTTTGATTACAAGCAGAGAAGTAGTAATTTATGCCATTTCTGTGATTTGTCACAACCACCTAAAGCAACAGATACCTAGTATTTTGGATGTGGGATATGCCTGATAAACATAGTAACATGATCATACTTTCACAGTGAGATAGACTTGTTTATTTTTATAACTATGACATAGATAGATATATTATATGAATGTCATACATAAAAATGTCATACATACCCTGAAAAACCAAGATGAAAGTACCCTCTATGAGAGCACCCTTTATGAAAGGGGTTTTCCATGGAGAAAAGAATGGAAACGTTTGGGGAAGATGGGAGGCTCAAAGATAGTAGATCCAAAGTTCTGTAGAGCATTAAAACTGGATTTTTAAACATGACTGTCTCTGGGCTAATAGCTGATGGTATCTTGACATGCTGAAAAAGGGGAATTTCCACTGTATTGTACCAATGAAGTGCCGGGTTTTGTTGATGTGTTTGCTTTCAGCCAAATCAGAGGGGTCAGCGAGTGGAGTGTTTACGAAGCAGCAGCTTGGTTTTTAGATCAAGGCTGAAATGCATTGTTGTCAACACGAAAACCTCCAGCAGGGGTAGAATATGTCTCTCTGTCCAGATGGATGTCTGAATTGGGTATGTGCAGCCAGTTGTTGTGTTCCTGGCTCACGCAAGCAGCAAGGGCTACCCAGGCAGCCTGCACAGAGCTCGCCTAGAAGGAGCGTTGTGTGTTGTTCTCAGGAGGTAATTCTGTGCTCTGGAGGGAGCCTCCACCAGGATGACTTCCTTCAATATGGGCCATTTCACTTGTAAGAATAAAGGAAGTGTAGAAAAGAGGCAGTGAATGAAAATAGCCTGGTTTATGCTGGAGGGGTGGTTTTCTACATTTTTGTTAAATACTAGATACCGTCCAATGTTGATCCTACTGGAATGATTGTAGTGTCCAGTTAGTGGGAAAATTCTTAATCACTTCACTGTGGTGCTTACATGTTGAGGAATTAGCATACATTTGAGTCTGTGGTTTTTAGGGACAGAAGATGAAAATTATTTTTTTAAACATCCATTCCTTATAGTCAGTGATGCTGAATTCTTAAGCTACTGGAAAAAAATACTCAATGAGAATGAAATTGTCCTATCTTAATAATCACAAAATAGTCTCATCCTGAAAATCTAATGTGTCCTCTTATTTTGTTTTTTTTAATGAAAGGTCTGTGCTTGAAACTTTCCAGCTTTTATAAGTGAGGAAATACCAAGCATTTTGTAGTGACAGATACTGTTAGTGGGTAGTTGTCCACTGACGTCAAAAACAGAGGATGGCGAACAGCTTTGTTCAAGTCAACGAAAAATGTACGGTCTTGGATAAACTCTGTGTTAGCAACGGAGCTATCAATGATATATGAGCAGCTTCACATGAGTTCCCATGTGCATTCTATCCAATGCTAAATTCCAGATCTTGTTTAATGAGCAACTGATGGAGCCAAGACCTGGCACTGCACAAAATCCTGCAGTCTGCTTTATCCAGTCATGAAGGAAAAACAAGCTAAATAAGTTCAGATGAACAAGTTCAAAATTACTGCAGGGTTATTAAAAAGTTGTGATTTGTATTCCTCTGCTAATGTTTATGACTAACACATTTGGGACGTGTAAAACAATACTTAATTTGTAAAAAGACCATGTGCCAAAATTCCTGCAGTAGTTTAACCACTAAAGAGCAAGTTTTGACTGTGTGAATGGGTTTGTTTAAATGTTTAAGATCATCAGTAATCAGCTAATCTTTTTTTAAAAAATTACATTTTGAAAAACTACTATTTCTTCTTGTTGGATTGCTGTTCATCACTTTCACTTTGTGAAATACAATGTATCTCCGTAGCTCACCATAGAGAAACAATCTTAAAGTCAAGTGGCATTCTCTTTAGCAGGTGTGATTTGCTACTGTAATGGTAGGTGTGTAGTTACAAAGTTACATGCAGTTCTGTATGCAGTTATGTTAAGCTTTGAATATGCTGCATAACTTTTATACCACAGTGGGTTTTCACGCTAAACATGCTTGTGTCCTTATGCAAATTTGTATGGGCAAGGAGATGGATAAAGTGTGAGTTTACCAAATTGTAATGTCCGGCGATTCTCTTCAACATGAAAGTGTGCTTTCTCAGACTCCTCCTCCTGAATGACATATTTAAGTGTAGATAAGCAAAAGTTAATTACTATATTCCTAGCAAAAATAATTATTAAACCCCCAAGTATTTCAAAAGGAGATTGTTGCTCTTAAATATTTGAAAAATTTGGAATGTTGCTACCTCAAATGCAGTATTTAAAACATCTCTGCTATCTTGGGGGGTGGGGGCGCACGGGGAAGAGGGAGAACAAATTTTGCTCTTACTTCTACTGGGCAGATTGCTTTACTCTCAGTAAAAGCTCATCGAAAAAAATGCCCGTGGTTTTATGTATTTTTGTCAGCAAGAATGTACTTTGGTATATAAAGCAGTTCAGCTGTGAAACATTCAGTGCAGCCGTTTGTGTGTTCGATGAAGCTTCTCTTCCTACTAATCTTCTGAATCAACATTAACCATGCAGATTGCAATGTATTACTTCTCCCTGAGTGGTAGGCTCCTTTGACAGCTTCCTGAGATGTCTGATAGGACAAGAGGAAATGGCCTCAAGTTGCGCCAGGGGAGGTTTAGATTGGATATTAGGAAAAATTTCTTCACTGAGAGGGTGGTCAGACATTGGAACAGGCTGCCCAGGGAGGTGGTGGAGTCGCCATCTCTGGAAGTGTTCAAAAAACGTGTGGATGTGGCACTTCAGGACATGGTTTAGGGGACATGGTGGTTCTGGATTAATGGTTGGACTTGATGATCTTAAAGGTCCTTTCCAACCTAGTGATTCTGTGATTCTGTGAAAAAGTATTCCTTTTTTTACTGTCCCAGTATGGCTGCCTGTCAGACCAAGTTTCTCCCAGCAACAGTATCAGAACAGTGTCCATGACATTAAAAGTGGTGTACAATCATTAATTTTACCTTTGAGGGATTCACTGCGTGTTTTGAAAGCCAAATCACTGACCTGGCTCCAAAAAAAAAAATCGTACTTGGCAGTATGTGGGAAGGGTTTCTTTGTGTGTGTGGTTTTCTGGGTTTTTTCGGTGTTTTTTTTTTTGTTTGGTTCCGTGCCCCTTCCTTCCCCCTTTTAACCTCTTTGGACTCTTTAAATGGTATCTGTTGTCCCTCTCCTTGGTAAAAGAGTTAAGAAGTCTAGGGAACTTTTCTGTGGATGTTTCTGGTTTTGATGGTTCTTTATATACCCCCTTCTTAAGTCTTGGCTTTTTAGTTTTTTAATAAGTGGTGCATGTTTGTTGCAGAGTAGATCATGATGAGAGGCTTTGCATAGTCTTCCTGGGAGTCATTGTCCGTAGACAGTCTCCGTGGTCCTTGGCTGGCCTAAGAGAGGGAACTGTATGTCTACCTTGAAGCTGCTGCTGCTGGTCACAGCACATCTGTTAGTGCAAACCCAAATCTGTCAGCATCTTCAGCTAATACCTTGTAATTTGAACTGAGTCTGTGAAGAAATACCCCCTTTTGCCATCTCCGAAGCATTGTTAGGACAGACGTTGTAGATCATAAAGAGTCTGAAAAAAACTGGCAGAATACCTACTAGAATGCTGCATGCTACAACACACTGAAAGCACTGAACTTGAGAACACTTTAGATTCAATACAAAACCATAAATTGCATTGATTGTGTTTTCATTTGTCTTCCCAGCATGGCACAGCATGTCTGCCTTTTGTGTTTCCCGGAAACAAATCACTCCTCCGAGTTGAGGTTCATTTTTGAGAAACATGGGCAATGCAACTATGTGAGACTTGTACGTTGCATTTGTGTCTTAGCAAGTACTGCTTGTCTTCTGGTTCCCTGAACATGTCATAAATATTAATTTAGTAGGGCTGGTACTGTTTTATGCATTGTGAATGTACAGATTGAGGAAGAGATAAGTTTTATTGATATGGGCTGTTGCTGGCACTTACAGGGCTTGTAGGCTTAAAGAAGCCCAGAGTTACAGTGTATGTATATCATAGTTGTTCTTCAAATTATTTTAGAACTTTTTATATAGAATAGGATAGTTTTTTATTATCTTCCCAAATGTTTCCTACCTTCCATCTCTCTCACAAAAATAAGCAAGCTGTCCAGTATTTTCTTTTTGCAGCCTCCTTGGCTGACACTCATGGCTTGTGGTTTGAGATGTTGTACATTGTTTAATTTTGCTGAGAGACCACAGAATCATAGAATAGTTTGGGTTGGAAGGGACCTTTACAGGTCGTATTTGACCTTTCCAATCTTGCTGTATAGCAGGGAGCCATTTCCTAGCTGTACTCAAAACCAAAACCATTTTAAGAACAAACATCAACATGTTTGTTAATAACAACACATTATCAACTTCTAGAACAGTCCACCTAAGCCTTGAGAATTGCCTTCAGTTGCTGGTCACTCCAGATACGGCTGTAATTTAATGATTTTTAATTTCATGTTGCTCAGGAAGGAATGGAATCCCATAAGGTTTACTAGTTACACTGAAGTTGCCCTTAGCACCAGGTCAGCTTAGAGGAGAAAACAAGGCGGGGAAATTATTTCCACAACCTAAATAAAAATGACACCTTTTGGGGGGTGTGGTGGGGGAGTGGGGTGGCAACTTCTATATCTATCTATTTTTTAGATTAAACTACATATAAAAGTAATCTCTTCCTGTGTCTTCTAGTTGTTAACTGGTCAGGATCCTAACCAACATGTGACCATGAATCTTGTTCATAGGCAAACCCTACACATTGAAGATTGCTTTTGTGGAAGCGGTCTGAGATTTGGAAATATGTGTAACTCTTATATGTAGACCCCTTCTATGTCTATTCAGATTAAATTCTCAACACACATTTTCTAAATTGATATAGGTATTACTTTGTTGCAGTGTTGATTTTTTGAAGCTTTTCTTGAAAAGTGATTTCCTCTCCACATTATCAGCTGTGTTGATGTACTTTGGCTATGTCTGTGTAGAGCCATGTTTCATCCACAATGTGGACTAGATGTGTGTGTTATACATTCAATTTATTATTAATTGTAGTTTATTTATTTAACTGCTATCTTCATGCTACTGCTTTATCAACTATCCACATATTGCAGGTAATTTGGAGGAAAATATCCCCTTTAAGCTAGCAGGACAAAATCCAGCCTTGCTGTATAACCTCTTCAGATGTTAAAACTTACATAAAACGCATATATTGATATGCATAAATCCTACATTATGAAAACATAGAAGCCACATTAGCACGCGTGGTTTGTTATTGTTGTTGACTGAGCCTGGGCATGATCATAATCAAATGCATTAGGGCTGGAGTCTGGAATGAGAGGTCCTCAGTCGGGGCATCAGGAGAGCAGTACTCTCATCCCCTTACCTTCTGCTTTGGCTTTCTTCAGCTTCCTAAGCTATTTTGGAAGTGACATCAGCAGTCACATTGGTGATACGTTCAATACTACGTTTATTTTATTATCCGGTGAAGAATGCTTTCCCTTTGTATTATCCTGCTGTGTGCTGCGCTTGTTGTCCCTCAGTTGGTTGTACCAAACCAGTTCTTCTTTGGACTGTGCTGTACACTGAATCAATTAAACCATTTGCTGTGAAAAATAAAATATTTTAACTCGAGGTTGTTAAGCAATATGTTTTACAGGGAGGTCTTGCCGTGGCACTGAAGACCCAACTGAACAAGCATGCAGCTGGGCACGGGCCAGGGCTGAACCTCGAAGGGTGGGAGTGTTTCAGGTAGTGTTGCGAACAATATATAAAGACATATATTTCTGTTGGAGAAACCTCTGCCAACGGGAATCATTTTACACAACACAGTGGTGGGAAAACATTTTTCTAAGTAGTATTCCCATAGCAATTCCCAGGTTCAGGAAGGTGGAAGTCTGGCCGGGTCCCTGGGCTGCAGGTACCCCAGTCGGGCTCAGTGCTGGCAGCCGCACCCGAGCCTGCACCCTGCCCTCCCGCCGGCTGCGGAAGGTGGCAATGTTGTCAGCAGAAGCCCAGGTAAAACCGGTCTCGGGTGACTGATCACTCCGAGATGGGCTCAGCACTTATTTGTCCAGAACTTTTTCTGGTGTCAAAGTTATATATCCGTAAAGTAAGGCTCTGTAAAAGGGGAATTTGTATAGTTTTGTGTGCCATTACTTTTGCACAACTTTTAACAACAGGGTACGTTATCTGTTCTGAATGTAGCAATGTGCATGAGGCTGTCACCACGCTGTTTACACAACTTTCCCCTTCATAAAGCTGAAGAAGGCCGCATGCCATTTAGTTTAACACTCTTAAAGACTTCGTACTGGTTGTCATTGACCTTGCGTACTGACGAACCATCCTCCACCCAGGGAGCAAAACTGATCTTGTTAACTGAAGTTTCATTTCGACAAAACACTTGTGAATGTTTCCGAAACCCACTGTAATTTTCTGCCCCCTTCCCCTAAGATGTTTACAAACTTTGCTTTGAAGTGAGCTTGCCAGGGGAGAAACTGAGAACTTCCCTGCATGCCATGGATTGTGTTAAGAGCTACCTCCTGGCTATGACAGTCTTTTAACCTGTTGAAAGACTAACAGATCTGTTCATGGGTTTGGTGGGGATGTTCCTCTTTTCTTTATGTATCTCAACTAACTCCTTGGATCTTTTTAATTACTTTAGATGATCCTAAGACTTTTGTATCTTGTAGTTTTTAACATTTTATTCTGTTTAATGCTAATTCTCCCATAAGTTTCCGGTTTAAGTTATCCCATTCCTTTTCCTCTTGACCTCATCTCTTAATTCTGCTGTGGTAAATCCATCAATGATTTTAAATTATCATGGAACCTTCAACATATTTAATTACTGGGTTCACCTCTCATTCTGTGTTCCTTACCAAGCCTCTCTGACAAGATATAATGGATATCATCCATTTAGGAGGTCAAATGGGGGAAAAAAGTACAAATTCTGGATGTACTTCATGGTAAGCATAGAGCAAGTAGGATGACATTACCTTGTGATGCCCCACCCTTCTACTTAACTTTATTTGCAACACGGATGACTCTTTTTGTTGGACTTCTTGTCTAGTTACTTGTTTTTAATAAGGAAGGAAGGCAGGCACAGTTTAGGTGCCTAATGCTGTACAATTTCTAGGAGTTTAAATAATCAATCTGTAAAGTTGTGTGTGTTTCCCCTGTTCTGACTGGTGTATTTCTTGGGGATGCTACTCACTGCATTAAACACACACTGAAAGCTTCTAGTACTGCTTTGGTCTCTGCTAAACAAAGATTGTTTGATGAGCAGCAGAATCTGTTGCTGTATGGATACTTTGCGTACCATCACTCTTCAGTCTGTTGTGCAAATGGTCCGGCAGTTGTCCACTGGAACCCTGGATAATGGCTCCTTGGTATTACAAAAGAATAAAGACAAGCTTTGGGAAATCGGTTGGGGTTTTGAGCAGTTTGTCTGGCAGAATCTGTTATATTCTGTCTCTCCAAATCAAATGATAAGCCAGTGAAAGCTTTCTTTTGAGAGAAAGCTTTTTTGGTGAGCTGTGTGGGAGACTTTTCCTTTTCAAAATTGAAACTGGAAAACCAATAATCTCCAACTCCAAAGAGGAAACAATTTAAGATATAGTGGGTTATTACCACTGTAATTTTTGTAATTATTTCTTTTTGTAGTAATTGCAGTATCAGTCTTGTTATTGATTTGAGAATAAAGTGAATATGAAGAAATAATTCATCTTGGGACTATCCATTGGACTTTCTTTAAACACCGCTAAGTAATGCGGTCTCATACTGTTGCAGTAATAATAATATGGCTGTCCAAGCAGTAAAGCTACACAAATCGAGGCAAAAGAATGTAAAATTTTCACATTAAAGGAAGTAGATGCTACGTGCAAATATAAAATGTGGAAATAAACACATTAAGAATTTTTGTTTTCTCTTTCCAAACCAAAGGGAAAGAAGAGGCTTCTCTGTGATTTCAGAGTATCATTAACAAGCCCTCATAGCTATTAGGAGCCTGAAACAGTAAACAGCTTAGTAACGACATGATTATATCAATAAACTTAACATCAAAATAACTCTGAAAATTTATGTACAGATGGTTCCATTTTACATTACAAAAGAAGTTTTCTTAAGTCCATTTGCCTCAAACAAAGTTTTTAATGGAACAGCTTAATGGCTTGACCTCAGATCTGTGTATCGTTTTTTTGAATGTAAATATGAATACCAATAAATTACAAAAACTTTGTAATTTACCCAGTCAGGCTGAGTTGATAGGCACTGCTTTAAGTGCAGTTGGCATGCTGTCTCCGGCATGCTTATGGGCTCTTGCTCAAGTATGTATCGTGTATCGGGCCCTCACAGTGTCTTAGTGCTAGGGATAGTTCACGCTCAGGAAGTTTGGTTTAGATAACTATCTGAATTTTTTTGGGTACCGAAATCTGGAACGCTGCGGCGAAATCTGATGAGCACAGGCTCTCAGATCTGAGTCAGCAACAGGGTTGGACCCACTCCTGTTGTTCAGCACTTCCATTGCCAGGCCCAGCCAGCAGCAGCAAACAGACGCATGAAAAGAAAAACTGGAGGGAAGAGGAGGGAGCGTGCTTCACAAAAGTACAGACAGACTTCAAAACAGAATTTGTGAGATCGTGCACAAAGGTGAGGAGCTGTGAAGAAATTGCCACCTTCTCCCAGTATGGCCTTCCAGTACCTCAGGGGGAGTTTTGGTTCTCAGGAGGCTCTGCTCTTAGCCCTGTGTAAACAGTGCATCACTAGCAGCTGGTGTCTGGGCTGTTTTGCTTACCAGATGTAAAAGTGAAGCTATGAAATTAAGGGTTTTTTTCCTGCTTCTGATCCTTTGCAGTTAAAAGTATTTCAGGTGTTACAGGGCACACGGTTATCAATTGAAATTTTAGTCTTGGAGAAAGAGCTACACACTCAAATGGCAGTATTTGGAAGCAAGGAAGTAACCAGAAGAGAACTGACATATTTTTCTTACTGATCTCTGGGTATTATTCCATTTTCTGATCTCTTTTTCTCTGCACCCATTGTTTTCTAAACCTTGTTATTCATGAATGAATCCCTTTTCTATAAGTTCAAGAAAAGAAAAATGCTTCTGCCTCTAGAAGTCAAGTAAACTGCTATGGTACTGCCAATTGGTAGTAAATATGTATCACTCCACGTTACTCTCTTGGTGAAAAATAATCTTTTCATTAAAGTATCTGTAGTCTCCTGAGGCTGAATTTCTAATCCTGTGTCCACTTCATCTGTGGAGATCAATAGATGGGGATCAAAACACTTGCCAGGTTTTGCCAGGAGAAAGTTGGCCATGACTGTATGGATCGCGTGCTTGGGACAAGGCTCCTGAGTCACAGATTCTTGAGGTGGCCTCCTGAAACACACCTGAAGCTGAATTCTGTGTACCACGCATAGAAGGAAGTTCTCACTGTGACTTCATTCATGCTTTTGGCATCCCAACGTTATTCCTGGTGATAAAAGAATAATAGAATGAATAAGCAGCTAAAACACAGGAGAGGAGAATGAATTTAAGCTTCAGGGAAGCTGAGGACACACCCCAGTTCTCATCACTTGTGTGTGCTGTGCCTGTTCTAATCCCCATCCAGACTTCAATGCTAAGGATTAAATAGTCAAACATTAAAAAATGTTCATCTTTCAGAAATTCTAAATTCTGCTTTTGAGAAGTAACCTAGTATGATTTGCATGTACTTACATTTTGATAAGGTGAAGTTTATCTTAAAAAAAAAAAAATCTTTTCTGAGGAAAAAAGGGAGAGTTTTTAAATCCCATATATATAGCTGAAAAAACACTGTGTATATCTATCTCTGCATATAATATAAAGCAAATGGAGAAAAAATGTCAAGAACCAAAAACTCTTCAATGGCTGCAGGCCACCTTAACTTGTGCTTAATTTTGGAAGGTGTACTGAGGACATATTTCAGTTTCTTTGCCTTTTAGCTTAGAAAATTGACCAGTTCTCCTGAGCCACTACTTTTATTTAGGTAATAGAATATTTTTCTTATATTTCCTCTTATATTCCTGGCTGGAATGGCTGCAGAAAGCTGACTAGTGCTTTTCCAGATCCCCATCAAGTTTTATAAAATAAAATTAATGAGTCGTCTTGTTGTCACCTTTTCCAACAATACCAATTTGTTTAGATGATATATCATTTGACTATTCTTGACCTCTGGAGAAGAGGGCAAAAAAGGCGGTTTTTGATGTCCTAGCTGGTCAGATGTGGCCAGCCGGTGTAACCAATGCTTGCAGACTTCTTACCAGGAAAGCAATGTGTTTACTTACCATGCAGTTCTTCAGAGAGTGGGTTTCCTTAAAAAAGTTATAGATAGTATGAGGTTGATCAGAGGGTAGACATATTTGTTTTATCCTTTAGTAATAAGTCTCTACATTAAGGGAAAACCCAAACATTTTTTATTTCTTAAATTGCCACAAATGGAGTGAGAAGTTGGGGAACTGGGACTGACAGACCACCTTCAGGTTTTGGAGCCATCTGGATCTTGATGCGTAAGACTACAGCTGAAGAGATAGAATAACCCTAACAGCACATAGCTGATTAATTACGATTACTATTGAAAATGATGCAACTGTCTTGCTTAGTGTTTCCAGACTTTTATTTTTTCATTATGGTCAGTAAACGTTGAGAAATTTATATTTATTATCTAAATATTTGGGGGGAAGTGATATATGCGAACACTTTACCACCACCAGTCATGCTCCTTAGCTATTCAGGATGATTTTTGGCTTCCTTTGTATTCCCAGGAAAAGAATGATTAAACTAACATCCACACGTTAGGATTTTGTTGGTTTTGGAGTGATGAAATTATATATTTTAAACTTTTTGTTATATGATTAGAGAGACATGAAATGGAAAAGTGTTTCCTGAGGAGTTCTTTCTTCACATCCCCTAGAAATGAAGGGTTTTCCATATTCTCTTTTTTTCATATTCCCTATCCTACCTTCCTGCTCCCTTGGCGTGGTGGAATTGAGGAACTCTCCTTCAGCTTCATCATGGATCTGGTAACAACTACTGTTTCTTTTTACTCTTCACTGTCTTTGACACAGTTGTTCATTAAAATATGCAGAGATAGTTTGTTGATCAGGCAGGATGTTTTATAGTATTTTAAAAATTTATGTCCCAAAAATATCACACTCACTGGACTAAACGTATTGAAAGGAGTAAACTCACTGACTGCAACTCAATGGAGAATCTCTCTTGTATAATTTTAGCTAACAGTTTAAGAGTAGAATAAAATAATGCCATTTATCATTAATGTGTTCTGATAAATGAAATTAAAGAGATGTGCAGGGTTGAAATCCCACCCCATCTGTCACATTTTGTCATACATTAGAATGTAGATGTTGTATGAAAAGGGAAAAAACGGAGAAGCTCTGTGTTCCGGAGCCGTTTGATGAAGGCCGCCTGCCTAGGTATCCTTGTCACGTCACGATCTCTCAGGAATGTCTTAAAAGTGAAAAAACAAACCGCCCCGCAACAGCGCGTCACTGTTTTCCTTGGCACCCTTCTGCAGCGTGCCTTCATGTGAAGACATGAGAAGTAAAATGAAAGAATGATAAAAGTCGGTGTCTAAGCTGATTTAAACCTACCGGGGACCCGAACTTTTTCCAGAGCAGAAACTCCTATTTAAAGGCAAGAAGAAGAGCTACGTGGAGTGGCTCTAGAGCTGCTTGAGCCCACAAAAGGACACGTGGCTGGGGCTCTGTCACCCCTTCCTCAGTTTATTTACGCTCTCTATTCGTGGGGAGAGCAAGTAAACTCTAGGAATGGTATGCAATCTCTTAAATAAACGCCAGTTTTGCAGGACCAAAAACTCGGTGTCTGCCGTTGCCGCCTCTAACTTCAACGGCGAGGAGTTCGGGGGTGACTCAGGGCCGGTGGCCGGCAGGCCCCGGGCGCTGGGCTGAGGCCTGGACTTTCTGGGCTGGGCGGTGGCGGCGGGCCGTGGCGGGGAGGAGGAGGAGGAGGAGGAGGAATGCTGCCGCCCTGACGCCCTGACGTCAGGAGCTGCTCCTGGGAATGTTTTGCATTCCTCTTCCTGGCAGTGGTCAGGTGGCTTCCAGCAAGAAGGAAGGAACAGCCGCTTCCAAAAAGAAAAAAAAAAAAGAGAGAGAGAAAAAACTGAAGTGAAAAAAAAAAAAGGGGGGGAGAGAGCACGAGGAGGAAAAGAACACTTTATAATAAAAGTATTGTGGGGGAGGCACTTTTATTAAAAGCCAGATTGGGAATTGGAACCAGATGTTCTGCATTCGAAAGCTGCACGAATGTTAAATGCGCTTATTAATGACTGTGATGGCTGAGGTATTTGGCTATCTGCCTCACTTTAATCTCATTGCTCTGTATTTAAAAACAGTTGAGAAAAACAGATTTTTTTTTTTTTTTTTGTACCTGACTTTAGGAAGCTTCCTTTATACGAATGTGAATTAAAAAAAAAAAAAGAGCAAGATTTTTTTGGAGAATAGCCACAAATATGAAAGCAAGAAACAAGCAGAAAAATAGTCAACATTTGTCTTGTTCTTCTGTTAGTTTTAACATACTTTTTGTGCTGAAAATTAATGTCTTTAAATTCAGTTTCCTTCTTGATGTGTAGTTGTTGGATAACACATGTGATGTAAGCTGGAGAGGTCAGAACATGCAATTACTCTTGTTCCCAGAGTACTTCCTATTCCCTTAACTCTCTCTCTTTAATGTCCCTGTCAAAGTGTGTGTCTAAAGCAAAGCAAGAGTAGATGTTCAGTCTGAAGTGAGTAGTGTAGGAGCTGTGCCCACCACAGGCAGTACTCATGAAATAACTGCTTTGTATCTAAAGACAGACCCAAGTGCATGTTACAGCTCAGTTTCAAGAGCAATGTCTCCATCCTGGAGGTTGTACACGTTGGGAGTATCAAGCACCGAGAGTTTGCATGGCGACTTCTGGTTTATGCCTCAGTGGGGACGAGATACCTGACAACACCATAGCCTGTACAGATGCAGGCAGACTTGGGGTGTGCGTCTTTCTCGCATCCCGAGGCTCTGTTGTATGCAGGTTGTAAGATTTTCTGTGTAAAGCAAGGACTGCTGGAGGGAGAGAGGGAGCTGCAGTCATGTCTCCCTTCAACTCACAAGCATGGCGATGCCCTAAACCCATGGCGGCTTTGTCATCTTGAGGGGGGAAAGCATTTCTCTGTACCCCACTGGAAAACCCCCTCTTTACCTGGCGGGGTATGGCTCTGGTTTTTAAGAATTCAGACTTCCTCAGGCAGGTGACAGATCCTGCCCGGGGCTGATGGAGCAGAGCTGCCTCTGGATTTGGGGTAGGAGAGCCCATAAAATTTGATTTGCTCCATAGAGACTTGCCAGCGTCCTCGTCCGACATGGGGATTTTTTTATTATTAATCTTACATGTTCCTATTCATTGGCACTGCATGAAGTTATATTTGTTTGCTGACCAAGGGGTCAGCGAGTTTATTCCCCTGGCACTGTATTCCCGGGGGAGTGCGGGAAGCTGGCGGGATGGGGAGCGTTTGGTAGTTTTGGTGAAGTTTTCTTGAGCTTTGTCCCCAGCTCAGGTGAGGCCCGTGACCGCCCGCCTGTTTCCTGGTACCAGCTGAAGTGGTCAGGCGGCTTCCTGTTACAGGGTGGATGCTCTGCTGAGGAATTTCCAGAAATACTGAGAAGTGCTGACTCACAGCTTACGGCCCGGCTGGGCTGAGGGGAGGTTTTCAAGTCCTCGGCTGAAGCCAGCAAAAAATGTTGCTGTAATGTACTGTTTTATTTTTAGCAAGGGGGGAGGCTGTGTTGCTTAGGATGAAATGCTTGCAAGTGGTTTCAAAATGACAGACACTTTTAATTATTTTTTTTAATTTTCTATTTTTAGAACTTGGAAAACAGGTTGTTTTGCTAAAATACAGACACTTCTCTGTTTCCTCAGTAAATGGGTTGTTGTAAAGGAGCCTCAAGGAGTTCACGCAGGAAGGCTTTATACCACCACTGCAGTTCAAAATACCCTTCAGGGTAGGAGATACTAAAGTATTTGAGACTGAAACTCAGTTGGCACCTACTTGCATGTATTTCTCACTTCTGCTGAGGTGGGACTGCAGCTCCAATTGTTGGAGCTGAAATGTAGCCAGATATTTGATTGCTGCTATTACAAGATCATTGTAAAAGCTTGGTGCTTGGGTTTCATCCTCCCTTGTTTTTAGCAGTCACTTCACAAGTAATTGGTTGTGCATTTTCTTTCTTTCTGAACAGAAAATGCCCTATACTGTTTTCTGCTAATGGTAGACAGAAAGTAGAGCAAGGGAGGAGTTGTTTCGAGCCGTAACACTTCTCAAAATATAATTCTGGTGAATACATTGCAGGGGAAAAGTTCAGGGTTTTTTGTTTTACGTTCAGTACATTTTTTAACATATTCTTGTGTGTGCATACCGGTTTTCTGTTGAACAAGCATTGAGTACTTTGGGATGATCTCCAACATATGCACTGTCCCACAGAGTATCATAAATGGAATAGAAATTTTTAAAAACCCTTTTACACTTGCTTCTAATTTCTAAAATTTGGTATCAGCTATTCTTCATTTACACTCTGTACCTCTGGATATAGAGCTGTTTGGAGCCCTTTTTTACACCTTGCTAGTGAATTATGTAACAATGGAATCTGCAGACTACTTCTAATCACAATGCTAGTAATTTTTGAACCTGTAGCATAAAACAGCACATTTCCCACCCAAAAAAACCCCAAACCCACACCTCTTATAGCAACCCTACAGCATCTGACTTGACAATGACTGATGCGCAGCTTCCCTGAGGAAGTATATTTCCCTCTTGTAGGTGGATCATGTTTAACTGCTCTCCTCAGTTTTTGCCCTGGGACTGAGTGATGGTACATGTCCAGCAGGGTCCTCATCCAACAACCCTAAAGAGGAGAAAGTTACTTCTGTGCACAAAGTACAGGAACATAGGACAAGGTTGTTTCCATGATGTGCAGTGAGCTCATTTATTAGCTCACCACTGTGAAAAAGTCCCAGTCTTAGTCATTTTAATGGAAATACAGTCCTTGCATGTGAGCTGCTGCTGATTTTTGCAGACAGGAATAATTGTAGGCTGCATATATATAACAAAATTTCCCAATCAAATCCAGTTTTACTAATGACTCTAACCTTGTCAGCTACCCATCTCCAAGAGAAAGCTGTTCTCCTACCCGTATCTGCCAGTTCCCTCCAAGATTTTATAGCAGCTGCATAATCTCTTCTAAGAGTTGCATAAGCGTCTTTTCTTTGGTTGTGTCTTGGCACTTAGCACTATACTGGGAAAAATAATATATGCCTTACATTATTTCTAGCCACCTGTCAGTAAATTCAGGCGAAGAGCCATGAACTAATAGCCTTGCTTGTGCCCCTTTTAGATAGATGTGTCATCTGACCTGGGTGGACATGCCTCAACTGGATTGCCTGACTCCAAATAACCCCTTCTACAATCCGCTGCTGCTTGGCTCTTTGCTAGTTTGGATGAGGCACAGAATGTACCTTTTTGCAAAGATTTTGTCCCCAAACTTGAAAAAAAAAAATATATGCATGGATGTTGTCCAGCTTTCCAGGAAACATGTTGGTACGACATGTATAAATGTAGTAAGAACATCTACTCATTTTACGGTCGGCTTTTTGTAATTGAATCTGCCCTAGTAGAATCCAGGAGTCCTTTCTAGTAATATCATACTTCAGTCTGGTTCCTGTCTTTAATACAGACATACCCTGCAAAGAACTTTCTGCTTGTGGCAGTGTAAGCTTGTGTCTTCTCAGATATCTTGGTCTCCTCATGCTACCTGTTCTTGCATAGCTTTCTGATCTCTCCACTATTTGATATGTTTTGCTACTAGTTGCTCGACAGTCTTGGTAACTGTGAAATCTCAGCGATTCATGTGTATGCTTCACTTGTCATGCTACTTTTTGTTATTGTGTCATTGTCTTAACTAATTTTTACTGCTCGTCTTGAGGAATTTTCTACACCCTTCTTGTTCCTTCACTTAAGGTCATCATAACAACCTGTTTCTTTGTGATTATAGTGGGTGCCCAAAAAGAGCAAGAAAGCCAGATTAATGGTAAACCTTGAGTAGTCAGCTGGTTTATCATTATAATCACTTAGGTAGTAGCATTATCATTAATTGTCTCTTGCTCTGATTGTCCATAGTAGTCGCTGTTGGTGTTCAGCAGAACTTAGTTCAAGAATTACACTGCATGTTACTTTACTGTTTGCTGGGTAGGGGGGATCATACTTTGATTTCTATGTAAAGAGGAGATTACCGTGGTAAAAAATCAGTAATTTTAAAAATTAATAGTCAGAATTTGAATATCCTAAGTAGTGCAATTAAGCCAATCTGATTGTTTTAGTGAAGATCAGAGGAACCCTTTTATGTGAGAAATTTTAAAGAATACACACAGTAGACACATGTATGTGTGTGTCTGGATATATGAATGATAAATTTCAAGAATGTAGACTGATAATTATTAGCAATTTGAAGCAGTGAATAGAAATCAGTCACATTTTGTTTGAACCAATAAATAATCCAGAGAGGCTGAGGATAGAAAGATGGAACAGGTGGTTAAGGGAAAAATAGCTTACCATTACTTCATGAAGGTCTCCAGCTCTCTCAGCCTCATCTCAACTCCTAGTAAGCCTCTTCAGTCATCTTTTCAGTTCTCCTGGTTTTAAGTCTTCTCTTTGAGTTTTAATCTTTTTCCTTTATTTTCTTTTGATTACCATCACTATTCCATGGTGTAATCAAAATTAGAAGCCACAAGCTATCATTTAAAACTTAAACTAAATCAAGGTTTGCCTCTTCCAAGGTAGCAGTGAGTTGAATGTGTCGTCAGTCTGCTTCAGGACTCCCATACGTCTATTGTGGCCCCAGTAATCAATATGTCAAAAAAATAATACCTCTGCAGCTGTTGAGAAGACTTGTGCCAACATTGCTTGTTGTAGGCTGGTAAGGGCTTCATTATTAACACATAGTCACATAGAGAGCCTTGTGGAGTATGGAGCTTCAGTGTATACCAAATCTGATCATCCATGTGCCTAGCACTGCTGGGTACTGTGAACATCATAGTTTGGGGATTTCCTTCCTGTGCCATTGGTTCCAGAGTCCATTTCAAAACATTTGTGCTGCTGTATAGCTGTGAAAATTTGTCTGTCTCTCGGCGTTCCTGGCCTTCCACAGTAATATATCCTGAAATAATGAAGCTGTCAAAGGATGCAGGTGGATTTTGTGTATAGAAGACAAACTTGCCAAGGAATAGGAACGTGGTTTTGACACAAAGATACACTGTAGACATACTGCGCTAGCAAGTAATGTGATGTGGTAGGAGCAACTCTGTGGAGTAAGAGTTGGTGTGGGAGATTCAGTTCTGCTGTATCCGTTGTAGGGTTCTACTCAAGATGGGCTGTAGGCTGGTCATGGTGGACCAAATGCCTTTTAGCAGTTGGAGCACATATTCAGGTTTAGTTCCATCTAAAAAGAATCCATTTTGTGAGCTCAGAAGGCTGCTCCAAAATCCAAACCAAAGCTCAGGGAAAATTGTGAGATTTGCTTCAAAAGCACCCCAGGATCTGAACTGCAGGACCGGTGTGGACACACCCACAGATGACCAGACAGTGGACCAATCCATCTTCCTCAGTTTGGCTTGCTCTGAGAATTCCTATTGTCATACATATACACAGATGCACAGCTGTAAACAGATAAAGCCCAGACCATAAGCTGCTTTTTTAACAGTAAGAAGGAGGGGGAAAAAATGGGTGTTCAGCTTTTAAATACCTGGGCATTGCTCAGTCTGGTGGTCGTGCCCGAGTAGCCATCATTGCAGTTGGCAAAGTTCTGGACCTTGCCCTACTGCATCCTTTCTCTTCTGGAGTCTCTAAAACTATGCTCAAATACTAACATTGTTCCCTTGTAGCTAGTATGTGTTAACTTG
Organism: Phaethon aethereus; assembly: GCF_964289735.1. Taxonomy (NCBI): domain Eukaryota; kingdom Metazoa; phylum Chordata; class Aves; order Phaethontiformes; family Phaethontidae; genus Phaethon; species Phaethon aethereus. The sequence goes on along the minus strand of NC_138582.1, from coordinate 47,984,131 downwards.
AAAAGAGATGAGTTTTCATTCCCGTGGCTACCCTGGAAATCACTGACAACTTGTGCTGTACCATATACTACATGGTACAGCAGATACTTGGAATGGTAAGTGGGGAAACCAGTCTTAAACACTGTAACTTTTATAATGGAACAAGTTCAGAGTTTACCACAACATGGAAACCTAGAAGAAACTTGTATATGTTAGCTAAGGAATGTAAGATGGTAGTCTTTTATCCTGTTAATGTAAATAAAGAATTTCTGGTTCTTTCAGGCTTAGTTTTGGTGAAGTAATAGGATAGAGGTATCGCCTAGATAAAGTGCACACACCACAGCAATTGCAGACTCTTGATCTCCCTAGCATCCAGCTCAGGTGCTGTGGTTTCCTTCCAGCAGAAGTAAGCTCACTCGTCTGGACTTTTACCTTGTTCCTTTACAGGGCCAGGTTAGAGCTGGGAAGTATAAACAGGCCAGAGCAATGGGTCAGTCGGACCCAGTTAGGTTTGGGCATCTCTTAGCACATTGTTACAGCTTGCTCTTCTGAATAGAAGTTGCAAACAGCCAACTTGGAAGTAGCAGGTTTTTACAAACATTATTGTATACAAGTGAAAAACTGAGCTGTCGGTATGTATGTCAGTATATAATTGCCTGGAGACAGGGGTGCAGTAGGCGTAGGTAATAAAACCTAGGCTGAGAAAACAATTGGCGAACCATATGGAACGGGTGGTTGCTTTACGAATTTTTCCTTTTCCTGTTTTCCTCTTTCCATAGAGAATACGCATTGCGTTGAGGACAGAGATACAGAAAGTCTTGGCAACTTCTAGTATGCCAGAGACTTTGTTCTGCTTAGTGAGAAGGGGTGCAGTTCCCAAGAAAGATGTCAAATACAGTAATTAATGTTCTTCCTTCATGTGATGGATGCCGTCTGTATTTAGAAACATCTGAGCTTGCACTTGAATACAAGTCACGTAGCATTTTTATTGGTATAGTGAGGAACTTGAATGTTTTTATTCATGATACTTGAGGCTTCGCTCCCAGACATAGTTTAGAAATGCGTGACATTCCTTTTACGTTTCGAAGTGAAAAGTGAGCCAGGGTGAGCAGGAAGGACATTCCGTAGCTCAGTGAATCTTTTAGCAGTTTTTCATTGTGTCATATTTGTTTTTATAGAAGCAACTTCAAACTAGGGCAATATGAGCAGCAAATTAGTTTTTGCCTCATGTGAAAACAAATATTATCAGAATCTGCTCATCTGTAAGGGGTTATTCATGGAGTCAATTATTATCAGGATATACAACCTTTTTCTTTTGACAGCCTTTCCTCAGATTGGTCAATATATAGTATCTTTGGAATAAACAATGGTTTTAGTTTTCCTTCTTTCTTAGCTTCTCCTATTTCCCTACCAGTGAAATGCTAGTAACCTCATTTGCAATATTCTCAGTGTTTGTATCCATGTCTCTTATGGCTGGCATGTGGCTCCAGTAATTCTGCTATGTAGTGAGTTACTTCCTATCTTAGTCATGTAATAGATCTTCTCATATTGTTGGTTTTGTTTGTTTCAGAATATAAATATCAGCAAATATAATCTTGATTAATCCTCTCACTGTCTTCCATCTCCTCTTTCCCTCTCCCTGTTTTCAGGAAAAGTAATAAAATGCAAGTTTATTCTTTTCCAACCAAGGACTACTAGTTTCTATGAGGTAGAATGTCCCTTTTGTCGTAAACATACTTGTTTTTTTTTCTTTTGACCTGCATGGAAATAATTGCTATCTGAATCAATACACCTTTTCTGTAACCTCTCTGAACTGGTAAGAAAGAGTTAGTGGCCTGAAACAAAGATTTTGGGCGATAGCCTCAAATTTCTTAACAATAAATATAACACTGCAAATGGACAATTCCATGGTCTATGAAATATATGTACAAAATTTTAAGATACTGTAATCCCGATTTTGGGGTTGAGAAAGGAGACGCCAGCTAGCCCTGATATCTAACTGTGACAGCACGGGGTCAGAGTTTTCTCTTTAGGCAAACCTAAACTTAAGACAGTGCATGTAACCTCAACTCTGCCAAAGCCCTCCTGGGATCACACTTTGTCCAGGGACAGAGGAGGATCATATGCCATGAGCTCGTACACTACCACCGCGTCATGGATAGCTGGATGTATGCCAGTCACATGGTCAAAATCTCATGCCCTTCTCTGCTGGCTCTTGACCTGACACACACTTGAATGTCTTATATGTAATATAAGAAGGAAGCATAATCAAAGACTACTAGGTAAGGAAAAACAGACTTCATATTCAAAATACTCTTTACATTCCTAATTTCATTTGGCTTATGCCACAAGCTTCCCATAAAACCTCCAGCATGTTATCTGTTGTAAGCCTTGATAGGGCATATAAAAAATGAAAATAACGGTGCTTCTCAGTTTCACTGGATTACTAGTAAATAAAATTAATGTTAGTGAAACACTGGCCTACTGGGGTTGAAGGAAGGCCAGAAAGGGGGAGGAGGGGAAAATCCCTTTTTCTTAGGGAGTTTGGATGAGCTATATCAGAGGCTGCTATAGTTCCCAAGAGCAGCAACACATTGAAAGGGACTTAAAGATGCTTCTGGCTGCTTCTTTATAAGCTCTGAATCTTATGCTTCTTCTCTCTAGAGGCATGTGCAGACTCGTCCTTAGGATGTATTTGTTCATATGGAATGTGAGAATACAGAACACATCTAAATTTATTTACTGCCAGCTAGCCAGAGAAATTTGCTTTGGATTTGAGAGGAAAGAGGGAACTTCAGTTCAGACCAATTTGTTTGTGTTGTAAGCAGCTAAAGAGAGTCTAATTAAGGAAAGGGTAAGTAGAACATAAAGAAAATTGGAATTTAGCATGTACCGTCTGTGTCAAACGGGATACAGGGTAAAGCAGAAAATAATTACACTGTGAACATTAAGACATTTTCATGTATAAATATATATTTTACTGGCTAATGCTGCATTCATTTTCTTTCTCAGTTATTTTCTGAATATGTACCATTGACCATGTTTTTACCAAAATCTTCAATGTAAAAGCCAAACACTTAAGACCACATGTAATATTCAGAATATTACCACATGAAATCATCATAACAAACCAAAACAAATAGCTCTTCAGCATTTTTTGAAGCTTCTCTAACAGGAAAGCCTTCCTCGTGAGAGAATAGCTTTAATAGCCAGGTATGAAAAGTGAATGAGGGGATAGCCCACCCTTGGTTTTGAGCTAGGTTTCCTGTCAAAGCAGTGGTGGAAAGCGTTCTTCCCGGAGGAGGATGTATGCCATTCTGCTGTGTTTGCCTGAAAAAGCTGAATTCAGTCATTGTGTCTGAATTTTGGCTTCTTTCCCACTGTGAAAGTACAGAGCAAACTCCTGCCTGCTACTCCCTGTGAGCTCGATATCCTCATTAAAGATCAGGGAAAAGAAAGGGGAAAACCCAAGGAGGTGAGTGAGTTCATTTACATACCGTGCCAGGGCCATCACATGGTTCAACACGTGATACAATAGTGAACCTTTTTTGTGAACTTGCTAGACCTATAGAGAGGCATTTCGAACTGCAGAGATCCAAGACTGACATTTCTTACTCACAAGCAAGAGTGCAAGTTCTTTATAACTTAATTACATAACATAAACAACATGTTTTGTATTTAGTCAGAGAGAGAGCTGGGACAATATTTGATTTTTATTGTTGTGTTCCTGTTCTTGTTATTACTAATACAGCTTGAAGTATTTGGTACTTGCTATCATTCCTGCCTTAAAGATCTGTGTTCCTGGGAGTCTTACAGTCTAGCTGATGAGTTAGCTAGGAGGAAAGGGCAGCTAAAATGAGCTACATTGATGGTCATCTTGTACTGTCACATCTGCTTGGACACATTTTTTGTCTTTGAAACTGGATTCTCTTGCGGTGCTGTTTTACCCCATTCCTGAGCAAAGAGCCCTGGCTGCTGCCCCAAGGCGGAGCGTGTGCTCTTGCCATTTTGCCTGTGCTCTCTCCAGCACATATCACACATCCCTTCTGGGAGCAGTTCACCACCTCTGCACCAGTGTTTTCCCAGGTTGGCGAACTGAACCAGCTCACGGACAAGTGGGGAGCAGGTCTGAGCCCTTCTTCCCCTTTTTAGGGTTAACCAGCCCTTAGATATGCTCAGCTGAACTATCTAGCCTTATGCTTTTGTCTACACTAAGAAGTTTCTCTGGATGCAGAAAGAGTTTCAGGAAAACATTTGTATCTTCTTTTCTGAATTTACTTGTATCCTTTTGACTGGAAGTTGACTGTAACCTCTTACAACTGGCTTACACGCAGGTGGAGAAGTAACCTCTTAACATGGCTTTAACGTCAACCAAGCCAAGAAAGGCGGCTTTGTTATAAAATACGTTTAGTAGTATAGCAGACAAACTTATGAAGACTGTACTTTGCAGTATACTCTGTTTAAGAATAAATTGCATTAGAATAATAAGCATACTTATACTGAAATAACTATGTCTGTATAGTGAAATACAACGTTGGTAACTGAACTGGTAAAGAAGTGCAAGTTTATGTTGACGAGTAAGAGGTTGAAATACATGCATGAACACAGGCCCCTGTACAAGTATATTGAGCCTCAATATAGATATAGCACTTGTTCATGCATTCAGATCTTAGAAGGCCCATGGTGGGTTTGAGGGACTTCTGGAGAAAGGTTAGTTTTGTTGGGGCTGAGGAAAGATGGAGTTGAGAGGAGAAAATCGGAAGTGTGACACACGATGGGAAAAAGTTTCCATATGCAAGTTTGGTGAAGCAAGGTAGTTCCTAACTTTTCTGTCCTCCTAATTTTTTTTTGATGTTCAAGGGATACTTTCAGGGGACATACTAAATGTCTGACAAACTAAAATGATTGTTTCTGGGTAAGAAATGTCCCTAGTTTTCCAAACAAAAAGTTAAATTCCAGGTCTTGCATGGCTGCACATAACTGTTGTACTGTCTACCCTACTCTCAGGTTGTTTTGCATGTTTTTGGTGGTTCTCTGTATGCATGGTTAATTTTCAGTATCAGTTCTTTTCTAATTTGGAGTATATATATGAGGGGGGAAGAGTGAAAATTCAAAATAAATTAAGTCTGTTCTCTTCTTCACATGTTTTTAGTTACTTTGAACGCTAATCAATTTTATGCATGCTTTAAGAAACTGCATCTCCTGAGACTTTTCAAAGAGCTGTGGGTCTTCTCTCTGCTTGGACTCAACTGAAAATATGAGACGTGTTTATTATGATCTCAGTTGTTCCTTAAAGGTCAGAGCACCAGTTTAATTTATGACTCAGCACTCTAGTTACTAGACTCTAGGTAAAATGGAGACTGTAAATAATTTTCACCACTGTTTCTTAATTTAGAAATAATGTGTTCCTTTTACACAAAAAAAATGCTTGCTTTCTGCCAAAATGTTAAAATTCTGGTGAAGAAATTATAAATTTCTCCACTTTGTAACAACTAAGTAAAGAAGAAAGGAATTAAATCACCACTTGTTTTTCTGTGCAGCCATATACTTTAAAATAAATGATTTAGGAGGTTCTATTCCAACAGACGGATTTTGTTTCTGGTTGTTGGAAAGCTGAATTTTTATCTTGTTTTTGGGAAACTTATCTATTTAAGTAGAAATAAAAGCATATTGCAAAGATCATGACTTAAAGGGAATGGTTTAATCACAAAATAGTAACATATAGTTAAAAAAAGAGTCTGCGTAGGCTGATCACAGCATCTTGGAATTTTTGTTTGTTTTATGGTTACCATTAAAGCAAAACATCATCACATTTCCGGGAATCTTGCATGATCAAGGATTATAACACTGAGACTATGTTTATATTAATTTTTCATTTCAATTTTTAAAAGCAAATACTTATCTGTTATATGATTAAAGTTCCTGTTGCCTGCTACCAAGCACATGCCTAGCAATTTTTGCTCTTGCTGGATTTTTCACTATTACCTTGAAAGGAGCTCCCTTCCTTAATATCTTTGTTTTGAACAAAGAAGTTCAAAGCTGGTGGCTGGATGACAGCGAAATGAAGGAATATCTTTAAACCATTGTAAGTGACCCAATTCCAAGTAAAGACAAACTTTCTGATTTACAAAGTGTTGCATTTTAGCTTGGTCTGCTCTTTCAGGAGTTTTGTCTGAAAAAATAAAATGTGAAGTATATGCTCAGCTTGGTTTAAGTAGATAAGCTCAGAAATGGCAGTTGTCAGAGCTCGCTTTGGTTTTGGCTCGGGCAAATAAGCTTTCTGCTGAGGGGAAAAAGAGCAACTGAAATCCTGACCAGCTTTAGCAAGCCCTAATACAGGGCTTTTATGTGCCAACCTCAGCAGCGTTGAGGGTGCAATCTCAGAGAGAGGTGGGGGTTTGCCCAATCCTGATGCTTCTGGCTGACGGTTTTGGGAAGCCCAGCTCTTTGTTTCCAGAACAGAAATCCCTCTTGCAACATAGCACTTTCCTACGCTCCCTTGAAAACTTAGACTCTGCAATAGGGGCGTGCAATTTTGGTTGTGAGGTATGCAATGCCACGGTTCGTTCCTTCACCTTGAAGGCAGCTTGAGAAAAATCTGTCTTTTCTCCAAGGCTTAAAGCATCTTTACATTTAGTAAGTCTTTCAGCTAAGAAGCTAGTGGAAAGGTTTGTGTAATGAACTGTCAGTAGCCCAAACTGAAACATTTGCAATATGAAGTTACTTGAACAATTTCACTGTTCTTTTTTTCCCTCATACTAGTGAGGGATGGATTTTTTTTTTTCACCTGACCCAGACGTTTTGGAGTTTTTTTCGTCATTTATTGAACACCTGGCTCCAAAAGGACAGAAAACGCTACTAGAGGTGTAGAGGTGATCAATTCTAATTATAACTATGTGCTCTTAGACCTTTTTTTTTTTAAAAAAAAAAAGGTATTTTTAAAATCCAAATATTTTGTAGGCATCTCGCTGATCGATACTGGAGCTTGAGGCATCATGTTGTCATGAATGGATGTGTTAAACCTTTGAGCGAAACCTTAGAAGGATAAATGGCCATACCTGTATGTGGGATAATTATCTTAGTGGAAATATATGTGATCACCTATATATGGACTTAATTACAACAACGTAAGTAATACTATTGCAACTTTGAATATAAACCAGCAGTATTTGTCTTGCACCCTTTACTCCCCTGTTTCCACTGGAGTTGACTGACTGATTGCCTTTTGCCTGCCCTCAATGGTTGGTTTGAGGAGGAGCCTGAAGCTTGCTTTATTTTCCTTGCCATTCTCCCTTGGGGTGCCGCATCCCTCTGTGCTTTCTTTATTACCAACTTGTTTGATTAGATTAAGGAAGGATTAAGGGATCCAGTACCCTTAACAAAAGGGAACCCATCATTTATAAATGTGCAACCATTATGTAATTCCTTGTGTTAAACTAAAAAGGGGATTCTTCAGCAGATAAACCATGACAGTTTTTTTGAAAATCAAATGAAGGCAATTTGCTGACTCAAAGATGTGTGTGCCAAAGATTAGTAGATTAGTATCCCCCCCCAAAGCTGAGGTCTTAGTTGATATGAAGAACTTCAGCTACTCTCATCCAGAGAGCTGGTGGAGTCATCATCACTGGAGGTGTTCAAAAAACATGTAGACATGGCACTTCAGGACATGGTTTAGTGGGCATGGTGGTGTTGGGTTGATGGTTGGACTTGATGATCTTAGAGGTCCTTTCCAACCTTAATGATTCTATGATTCTCCTTGTGATCCAGATAATACACCTTGTCAGTCCACACTGATTTCTAACCATTTCTGACTTCCCATAATGACAGGAGGTTTTGTCTCTGCTTGGACAACTTAGGATTTACCATTAATTGGTAGTTCAGGTCTCTTTACATTAGCAGCAGTGAAGGATATAGTAAGGAGAGGATTCAGCTTTTATAAAAAAAAATGTTTATAAGCCCTAGCACCCATTTTGCTTTTATCTCTACCATTAGCAGAGCTGTACTAGTGGTAGTTCTGGGTAAAAGACTGTCATAAAAGCTTAGCAAAAAAGAAAATAAATAGGTAACTTCCTGCCTGTAGGCTCAGTTGGCCTCCTTGCATTTGGGGGTTTTGGTTTCACAAATTAAACTAAATAACTCTTTAAAAAAGGGATTCTGTTAGACATTGAGGCAACATACTGTGTGCATCTGTGTGCACTCTATTTATTCTGTAGGTGGTTTAGAGGAGCGTCTCAATGGTGATTAGAACCATTTTTGTGCAAGTCCTGTCAGTTCCAATTTTATAATATTTTAATATTTGAAACTTCACATCACAATTTCTAGATTTCTTGTAAGGTTTTTTTTTTCCCTGCCTTTCATGTGGAAGAGGAGTCAAGATGCATTTCTCCAGAGAGCACCATCCCCTTACTTATAACGCATTAACAGTGGAATGTTTCACCTACTTTATTCTTTTGTGGTTTGGCATTGTGTTATTTTTCTTCTTTCTTTTTCTGGCTTTGTTGCCTATACTGCTTATTATGATTGCGACTGTTTATTGTTATTATACCTCACAGGTCTGTAACTGGCTAATTCTGAGCTGGCTACCTGCAAGGAGCTGTCTGTGATGATTACAACAAACAGCAGGGCTTTGCTTACATGTCTCTGCCAGGCTGGTGTCAAAACACTGGTATCAGAAATGATGCCTGTTCTCCAGTTCTGTGGCAAAGGTTTCTGTTGTCTTTTTTCTTTCTTTCTTTTTTTTTTTTTTTTTTTTTTTAACCAAAGATCCTGAACATGATCTGCTAAGAGGCCATCGAGCTCTTGCCATGATCCATGATGATTCACATTTTGCTATAGAATAAATAACTACAGCTTCTCTGTCGGCAGCAAGGCACTTGAAAGGAGTTGCTGAAAGGTTTGGAGCACTGCCTTGGGTGTAATGACAAGCTTCCTTATAATGAGCTCCATTTTAAAGAAGAGAAAGTGTAAATTCTTGCTGTAAGAAGGCTGAAGTTAACTGGATAAATTGTGAATGACTTACACTGACATAAGTAGGTAGAACAAGTTTGAGAAATTTGTTTATATTGCAGTTTTAGTATTTGTGCTACCTTATTTCTTTGGCTTTTGCTAGTTTGGGATTGGGACTGATTGGTGTTTCAGTTTTGACAGGAACTAGGTTACATTAGCAGAACAATGATGGGAGCAGCTATCGCACGCACGGGCAGTTCCTGGCTGTCTACCGCAATTGCAAAGGAACAAGTCGCAATTAGCATAAGCATTGAAGAGCACGTTTCCTTTGGAAGTTGGCTTTTGAATGTAGTCATTGGTGTGGAGCTTTTTAAGGCAGTAAAGAGTATGAGGTAGAGGATGATACCTTATCATTTACTTTGTTTTTCAAGTCGGATGAGTTCTTGATCTGGTTTGCAGCACAACCCACAGATCCATCAGCCTAAATGAGGGGTGGGGGGCGGACCACAGGGTGAGGGTATTGTGAAGCCAGTTTCCTCTTCTGTGTTGCTTTAGACAAGTTACCATTCCCTCTACCTTCATGTCTCATTTCATGAGATAAAGGGAGAAATACTTTAATTAAAGCAGGAGTTATGAGACAGCTGTTTATTAAAACTGTTGCGTGAGCTTTTTAATTTTTGTACAATACTCTTAAATTCTTCAAGGAAAAGCTACTGTTAAAGAACTAGGTGTTTCTTTGAGCTGGCTTACCACCTGCATCTTTAGATGTTGATGCAGTAACAGCTTTAATTTTATAAAGTGCCTTTTTCAGTAGAGGAGATATCCTGCACTCTTAGACACAAAGCTACCCATGCTGGGTTTCCAGTTGTCATGCCAGTAACTCATTCTTGTTCTGAGGACTGAAGCTACGTGCCTAGAAAAATGTTCAACTGATTCAGCAAATCTGTCTGTTTAGCAGAGGTTCAGAGAAGTCACTGATGTTCTCCTTTCTGATTTGAATCTACACTTAAGCATGATTGCCCTCTTAAAATCTGCAGGACTAGCTTAAAACAACCTCCTGTTCCCTGATTTTTTGTGCTGTATCAGCTACAGTGGAACAGTAACACTGGCAAGGAAAAAAATAATATTGTTTAATAGTATGCGATAGAAGTTTTTGGAGTTAAATTGTGCATTACCTTCTTAAAACATGTTGCAAAGTGAATGGCTGCAATACAAGGTTATTGCACTTTAGAAATGCAGTTCCCGAGCTGCGCTGCAACATTTTTTATTACAGTGAGTCAAGTGAAAGCATTGGAACAAGTAAGTGTTTTCAGTCCTGAATGTGAAAGTCTTTATTTCAGTTTAGCTTTACCTCGATTTCCTTATGTACTTTCTTTGTCTGAAAAAATACACTCACATACATCCACAATCAACAAAGAGATGAACTGACGAGACATTTCTCTTGAAGGCTGGGAAGGGAGGGATTGCTATTGCCAAGACACACCGATACTAACATCTCATGGAGCCAAATAAATGTGTAATTAGTGAAACGTGAAACCTGGTGCTTAGCATTTAGCAACTAATATCTCTAGTGTGCGTTTTAGTAGACTTCTGTTGAAAATAGGCATTTTAGATTTGTGTGGTTGGGTGCAATGAGGAGGAAAGAGTTGGCAGAGCGTCTGAGTGATTAAGACTTTTACTGTGTGAATAATATGTAGCAGAGGTAATAGTTTGATAAAGGTGGAATTAAAATTCTCCTTAAGCTGTATACTGGGCCCTTAAATACTAAAATATGACTTATGTTGTACTCACAGTAACCTTCCCTTTGATGTATCCAGCTGAAGACTTAGACTTAACCCCATCTTTGTGACTTATCTCCTCACTAAGTTGAGCAGGCTCAAGAGCGAACACTGCCAAGAGCACAGGCAAGCCATGGGAAAAGCATTGTGTCGTGGTTTGTGCCTGCATGTCTTTCTCAACATTTATTTCTGTGAAAGCTGCAATTTCAAAAGTAAGATTGTCTGAACAAATACTGCCAATTGCTTTTCTTCTTTGTTGTATTTTAATGGCACAAACCTAAGTAATTCCCCCTCAGTTCAAGAATCAGCCACCCTTGTGTTGAACAGTCAGTGAGAATCTGGAGCCAACCCCTAGGTGAAATGGGTTATTTTCTTCACGACTTTAAGTTTCAATCATACAAATATAGTAGGATCAAAAATGAAGAGAAATTGCAGAAACAGTCATAATGCAAATCCTGAACTTCTGATTTTTGTTAGGCAAAAAGTAAAGAAATCTGTAGTTCATGGTATTTAGTAGCATTCCCAAAAGCAGGCAAGGAAAGACTCTGTTCTAGGTAACTAAATGAGGGCAAAAACGTAATAAACCAACCACTCCACTATTTGCCATCAGCGGGCACAGGGCTTATCTGTGTTAAAAATTTGGGCTTCTTTTTGCATTGGAGCAGCTGAACTCTGATGCAACCTCTCTGTTTGGCTTCCTGTGGTTGTAAAAAAGGCAGCACAGTGCTGGAATCTGAATTAAGGCAAAGCACCCTTACCTGATTGTGTATAGCCACACTAGCATAAAAATCTCTAGGGATAGCTATGCCTCTAAGGCTTAGATTTTATTGCATTATATTAATTTTGTTCTGTAAAGTAGCAGTTTTGTGTCCAACTTACATTTTGTTTATAAAGTAAAAATAAATTATTTTGATTTTATTTGTTAGGCATCAAATAACTCAAACCTAAATCTTACCAGCATAACTGATTAACCTTGTAATAGCATCTTTGAGATACTAATGTACGCACTACCTTGTCTTGTGCTTTATCTGACCTTTATCTGTTGATTTTAATATCCTTTGTGGTTGCTAGTGACGTGTTTTTGTTGTAGATAGTGAGGGACTTTGGCTTCTGTTTATTTCTTTGGTTTATCCCCTTTCACTCTCTTCTGTCCTCTCAAAGAAATAACTGCATTAAGCAGAAAAAACCAAGGCGATAAACCATAGCCCAGAAGCACAACAGGAGTTGTGACTGCTTGAAGTGTTCAGAAAGCATGCTGCAAGTTGCATGTACAGTTACCACTCTCATGTGGATTGACAGTGAAAAAAGCTGACAAATGAATTGCTCATCCTGAACAAATGCAGAAGAATCTTTTTTACCCCTTTCCAGCATTTACATCTCTATGACTTAGGTAAAGTATTGATGATATAGGGTAAAGTTTAGCCATTGCAGATGCTTGCAGCATTGTATCCTCTTGCAAGGCTTGAGTGCTTGTGATTCATATCACTAAACCAGGAGAAAACTAATCAGAGCATTAAAAAAAGATGAGGAGGGGGGAAGAGTATGAGGTTTTGTTGTTCTACTGCATTAAACTGGCTCAGCAGGAGCAAGAATACCCTAGATTAGGAGAGAGGCAAAAGGCAGAAAGGAGGCGAGGCGACCGGTTCTAGCTGCAGCGAGTCTGCCTGTGCTGTGTGTCGTCACTCGCCACCCCGCGAGTGGCAGATGCCCACTCGCGCCTGCTGTCTTGCCGGAGATCATTGCCCCATGCCAGCAGATAGTGCAGACAAATGTGTGAAAGTCCTTCGTGTACGTTAGTGTGAAATCTGAGAGCTGAGTGGAAACTGATGATTTAAGGCAGCTCGTGCTAACCTGGCTGGCTTTGCACTGAAAGGATTAGAGCTCTGCAATTGGGGTGGGGAAGTCCTGGTGGTACCCGGTGCTGAACAGTTGTGAGGGGTAGGTATCCTGCTCAGCCACTGCAGCTGGGTCTGGTAGAGAATGAACTGCTTAAAGCACACCGTAAGCTCGTGGATGTGCTACAGTTCTTGGCTGCATGGCCGTGACTATAACCTCACTGTGCCTGCTGTGCTGTTCACTTCTTCAGAGTCACTCGTGCTCTTTCTGCGTGGGGCTGTGCTAAGCACTAATGTTATCCCCATTTCTGCAACCATTTGTCAGTTTAGCTCCCACAGTTCGGAGATACGTAGGAGAACATGGAGTGTAGTTCTTGTATGTGATACCATACTAGTCTCCGAGTGGGTGTTTTCCTTGATGCATGACATCTGATTTGGCCTGTGGGGACATGAAAAAACTTGTGTTGTTTCTCTGTGAGTGATTTAGTTTAATTTTCATGCAATTTTACTACAGTGGGTTTTTTTTCAATTTTTTTTTCAATTTTACTACATGGTTGAAAAGTAAAAGAAAGAAGAAATATGCATGGAGATCTCTTCTCAGCTGTATCTCTCTATCCACAAAAGTAGGTGGATGAGAAGACCTCCTTCTTCCCACCATCAAGGATACAGAGATGTAGGAAGATCTCTCTCTTGGGCAAGAGGTACATTTAATTACAGGAGGCAGGGAACAGTTTGTAGTAAGGTTTCATTATGAATTTTCACAACCCAGTGAAGCCTCCCGTGATGTGATGATGGAGCTTGCAAAGCTGAGATCAGCTGGTGCTGTGAGAACCTCTGCAGAACTCATCTCTCCTGCTTTGGCAAGGGGATTGCCAGGCTATAGATTGCCTCCATGCTGTGCTGGCCCTGCCTGAGCAGTCTGGCAGGCAGCATACAACTCTTGAGTCGTATAGCCCTGCAAGCATGGGCCCCTAATGCTGTCAGAAACAGAGAGAAGGAAACTGGCATTTCTGGAGTGTATCTCCTCTCAAGGACATCAAATGAACCTCATTCTGAAGTTGTTTGTTTCTGCTCATCAACTGTAAAGAGAGGCTAGGTTAGCTAGACAAATCCCGGTCTTAAATGTCTGATAAATGTTTTGGACTTGGAACATCTCCAGCTATTTACTGATATCTTAGTGTCTAATGTAATACTTCACATTTCCCTGCAGACTGTGCCGCTCTACCCATCCATGTGACATAGTATATTTTAAAGGTTTAATTTTATGAGTATACTGTAGCTGAAGTGAGCAGCAAACATTCTTACTATATACTTAGTACATGTGCTGTCTTTTATTTTAGATAAATAAATCACTATTTTCATAAGCAACCATTTTCTTTCTTGGCTCAAATTACTTGGGTAAGCAAAGCTTCTAAGGTTGTATTTGGAAAGGCTGATGCTTTGTTTACATTACCTCTTTCTGTTTACGGATGCGCCTAGATTTAAGGTATAGCTATAAAGAAAGGGCTAATTGTAATCCAAAAAACCCAATAAGACAACTGTGTCTTGTACTGCTGACCTGTAGGAGATATGCTGCAGATCACTTTATCATGTGAATGTGAGAACTGAGATTCCCGTTAGCAAATTCTCCTTAGCACCCAGCCTGAAGAGTTGGCAAACTATAGAATAAACTTATTAACGTAAGCATTTTTTGTTTGGATGCAATGATTATAATTTGTTCTCTTGAAGAATTACTTTCATGTTACATCCTGCTCTTAGCAGAGCTCATGGCAGTTGCAATTTGTCAAAATTTGCCTTCTTTATGAACTTTGGTTTTGCTGACAAATTAAATTCAAAATTAAAACAAGAAATTGAGTTTACACTCTTTTGCTGCCAGGATCCTTCCCCAAAGATGGTTAGCCTAAGCATAAAGTTCTCAGGAGAGACTCATATCTTCTTCTTTTATAGGCGGTGTTTTAATGAGCCACCTGAAGGCAGAGAGTAAGCAAAATTACTTCCTTTTTTCCATCAGGATTATCACTTAGGGCAAGTGTTTTCAAACAAACATTAGAAGTCTCTTGCTATGTTTACAGTTTGGGAGGAGGGCACCCACAGGTACTGTTTTTTTCCATGTGTAACTTTTATATCCAGTTTCTGTGAAAAGCAGAGAGATATTTCCATGGCATAAAACAAACACATACATATATGCCAGTAGATAGAATTGCTTTTATCAAATAATGTGTGCCCTGTAGCAACCTTAACCTGGCAGCAAGGAGCATTGCAAGTAAAACTAACTGAATTGATTTTTCAAGGTAAATAAGTGAGGTTAAGGGACATAGCAGAGGTTTTTATGTATTTTATTTATTTACTTTATTCATTGTAAATTATATTGATCTAAATGGTGGTAATTATTTCCAAAAACTATTTGAAGAATGCACCAGCCTCTGGAATATTTTCTGTATTGCACATGAGATACTGCGGCTACGCATACCTGCGGTCCTTGTCCTGCAGCTCTCCGTCTGACCGGCATTTACCGTGCACAGGTTCCCTGCACATGTGTCGGGATAGAGCTGAATTATGTCCTTTGACTGGGGAACTGGCCAGTGGTCATAGCTCTCAATGTCAAAACCCATTTTGTCATCCAAGGGTGACTCTGTGTTCTGTGCTTTCTGGAAGTGCCATCCCTTTCCCTGGCTCAGAAGGGAAGAGTGTGAATATTTCAGCGCTCGAGGGGATCCCAAGTTGGGACCATGAGCTCTCAGCTGCAGAGTCTGGTTTTGTGGTTGTGCCTGTTCAGCTGGCACTTAATCATAACACTGTTAATCATAATTCTGCCTTTGAGATCCAGCACCACGGGGTGATGTTCGCTCGTTGTTGGAATACTGAGAGACAGCAAAAACGGCTGGCACGAATCTTTCTGGGAAGAAAGAAGAAAAACAAGAACAAAACAAAAAAAGAAGGCAGCATTCAATACTGAGTCTGTGTTTAGATGGATTTTTTTTTTTTAAATCTTCTCACCTGCAGTGTTCTTTGTATGTCTGAGTCTGTTATGGGAGAGAAAAGATATTATTATCCTTTCAGAAAGTACAGCACGCTTGATACAGTCCGAGCCTAGGTGCGATGAAAGATAGTGCATGGTAAAGGCTCAGCCTCAGAGAAGATGATACAAGTGACCACAGAGGCAAAGCGTTTGCTTAAAATTTTACTAGCCGTTCATTGTACTCCATGAATTATGTATTTTCTATATTCTTCTGCTATGTTTTCTGGACTAGCATAGCCTTTTTTCCTGTCTATGCCTACTCAAAAAGTTGCAACTATTTTTGCCCTTCGTGTGGACCTTGTTACCATTACGATGTTGTTAAAATGCAACAACAATCTCTATGTGGCTGTATATCTAAGTAGAAGTAAGACAACCTTGCACAGAAGCCTGTATTTTGTAATGGATATGTAATTTTACCACATTTTAAAAATTGTTTGATGGCTATTAGGCCCGGGTTTTGGTCATTTAAGAACCTGAAAAAGGTAGCTTGGAAAAGGCTGTACAAATGACTGCTAAGCTGCCACAGTTGTGTTTAGTGTGTGTCCTTAAGCCAGATACCCTCTGACAGCACGGAAGAGAAACTCCCTGTGTGACCTCAAGAGGCTTTCTAAACTAACGTGTGCTCTCCTGATCAGACATAGCCAGACACCCAGGGTGCCCTGTAAAGGTCACCTACCTTCTGAAGTGAAGGAGAGGGTTTGGGTTAGGAGGGTTTACATTTACAGAGAGCTATTGTGGGTGGTACGCGCTTCGGTGCTCTCTGTTGGGCAGGCACTCTTGGGTTTATTAGGGTCTCATAATTTTTTCAAAACTTTTTTTTTTTGGTTAAAAAACCCCATTACTCCATTACGGAGTAGACTTAAATAAAAATGGCAGTCCCAGAACAAGTTTAGAGTAAAGTGGAGTGAAATCTGCTTGCATCTCAAGCCTTCATGCGTTCTGTGACGAGTTTATAAAGTTAGGGATTTTTATGCTCATATATGTAGCGATGCAAATATATATTTACTGCTGTCATTACACGATCGGTTGTGGTCATGGTCTGTGGCAGCAAGAGGTATTAGGTGCCACAGGGGTGAGCTTGAGACATACTAAAAATGCACATAAACGCTTAACTGCTTTTCATGATCTGCTTTTCTGTTAGACTGTGCCTTTATTGGCATGGAGGCAAAATGTGGTGGGTGTGATGAACAGCCCAGCCCTATCAGATGAGATAGTAGTTCTGCCTATCTGGGTATCCTATCTCCAGGAGTGCATGTTGGTGGGAGAATATGAAGGACTGGGCAAACAGACACATTCTTCCCTGGATTAACCTGCCAGCCTTCAGCAAACTTTCGTTCAAGGACTTCCAAGGGCAGAGGTTGCACTTTTGCACTTGGCAAGATTTCTTTTAAAATGCACTTAGGCAAGTTTTTATGGGAAGGACACTAAGTTAGATTCACTTTAAAATGAGTGCTTCTGTAATTGAATCAGGCTTTGAAATGAGACTCTGTAGTGCTGTTTGGCTCTGTGTAGCTGGTTGCCCAAACAATATCTGAATGATGAAGCTATGTTTAAATAAGATCCTTTGTAAGATTTTTCAGCCTACATGTACATGTAACCACAATGTAGAAAACAGATATGAATGTTCTGGCAGATACTTAAAGGGGTGGTGGTGGTGTAGGAATTTGGAGGACAACAATGATAAAGAAGAAATGGAAAGACGAGTGATCTGGGGGTAAGGTTCTCTTAAGAAAAAAATAATATTCTCTCCCCAAATTTAGGATACTGGTGTTTTTGCTGCGTACATCAATACCGCAGTTGTGAGGCTGTGGAAGGGAAGCCTCCCGTGCATGCCATTCACCTTCTCAGCAGTTAGCCAGAGGGACTGCTAGCAGCATTAGCCGAAGGCCGAGGGATCTGACCCTTACCTCCGAGAGGGCAGCGCTGTTCTCTGGCAGGCGTCCCGGGGGTGCTGGAAAGCAACACGGTCTGCACAATCTCTCTGCCTCTTGACCAGAGACAGTCAGGGTCATAGACGTGAATATTATCTTTGTGACGCTTCAAGCAAGCAAACAGATAATATTTTTTTTGAAAGGAATGTTGCATGCAGTCAGTTGAATGTAAAAATGCCGTATCAGATCTTTCAAGAGCTGTTCCCTTGAGGGGATGTTGCGCCAGCTCGCCCGCCCCACCGGGGCAGGGGCAAGGTAGGGGAGGAAAGGGAGCGCACACGCGTGTGCGTGCACTTTTATGTGTATGTGCACGCACATACTAGTCACGGAATGGCCTCTTTTCCCTTGATGAGTCCCTTGTGTCTTCCTTCTGATGTTAAATAAGCCAGGGAACTCCTCTTTTTTCCTGTACCGTAGTCCGGGAATCGTGCCCTGGACATTTTTTCAGCTGAGCACATTTACATACAGGAAATCAGCCCAAAGACTCCTCTTCCAACAGTATTTGTACTAGACAGTTTTGCACTGGTTTCAGGTATGCTTCCTTTTTTTTTCCTTTTTTCTTTTTTTTTTTTTAAAGCAGGAAGAGGAAAATAAAGAACACAAGTAACTTTGCTTTAAAAAAAGGTGTATACTGTTTAGTGATGCAGTTGAGCAAGAGAATAATTTTTAATTTAGGTCCATCTTGAATTGCACATGCATACAAGCGTGAAGCGCTCTCCTCCCTCGCCGAGTGCCAGCACCAGGAAGAGCCGTGCGGGAAGGGCCTCGCTGGGTGGCTGCAGCCCAGGGTGTGCTCCTTGGCAAAGGAGATTGAGAGAAGCCCTTCCTTGGCCTGGCTGAACAAGAAGAGGATGCTCTTTTAAATAAAAAATAAAATAAGGTCCTTTCCAACCTTAATGATTCTATGATTCTATAAATAAATAAGCAAGCAGGGAGGGTCTTGCCACCAGAGTGGGAAAAAATTAATTTCATCTTACGAAGGGATGAGTGTCAGCTGGCACAAACTTATTTCTGTTGTAGCTAGAAGATGGTTTCTTACCAATAGTACCTCAGTTGTAGTGGGAATAGTATGGAGGAAATGTAGGTAGTTTTGCTGCAGCCTCATTGTTTTGTCAGAGGTTTTTTTCTCCTGGTTCTGCCTGTGATAGCACGTGACTCGACTTGAAAACAGGGCCCAGTTTGATCCTGTGTATGAGTATAAAGCCTGGCATATTGTACAGTGATATTGTATTCACTGTTATTTTAGTGAAGGTACATATAGAGTGAAAAGTATAGAAAAGAAAAACAAAATGCACGATGATTCCCTTATAAGAAGTCAGTCAGCAGTCCTGCTTTAGGTTTGTATTTCTCAGGTTTTCAAATTTGGCTGCAAAATCCCTGCTTCTGAAACTTGGTAGGCAGCTTCCAGGCCTGAGAATAGGGATGCCATCCTTTGTTAAACAATGCGGGATATATTTAAGCCCCCGATTAGCTTACAGCTGTTTGCTTGGGAAATGTGTGTGTAGGGGAGTTTCTTCACCCTTTATTGTATAAACATTTCTCTATACTGGCTAATTTTGCTATTGTTCTTGAAATGTCATTCTCACTTTAAACTTCAGGGTTTTTTTGCTTTGCCAGGGCCAAGATTTCCATGATGGCACACCTTCTCCCTTCTGTCTCTCTCCCTGTTTTTCTCCATAATTTGTATGTTTTCACAGGTGTTTTCCCACAGCTTCAGAGGCTTTGTTTCTGCTCTTTTCTGCAGCGTTGGGCTCCGTGCAGTAGTGAGAGATACCCGTACTCCAAAATGCTCCTTTCCCTTGGAAGTGTGTTTCTTCTGCAGAGCTCTTTAGCTGAAGTGGGTTGTCCAAAAACCGGCCCTTCATGCGTGACCTTATGTCACAACCTTATTGCTGTCAGGACTCTTCCCAGTTTTTAAAGGTTATTGGGCCCCTGTTTTGGTGGGTATGTTTGTATAAGGCTTATAGAAGTTATACCATGTTTATGGTAGTGCTTCAAGCAATGACTCAGGTTGCAATTCTGTTTTCTTAGGTCCTCTAGAAAAATACAGATCTCGTTCTTGTTCCGAAAAAGTTGTTCTTAGGTTTTATTTCTGTAATGATTTGTCTGGTATTTTCCCCCTTCTTTCAACTTGGCTTATAATTAGTTTCAAGGAACTATATTCATATGACTGTGCAACACACAGAATTGTGGTAGGTAAACATGGCTTACTGGGTTGGTAGCTGTTGAAGTATTTTAAAGAAACATAGAAACTGAGCTGTTTGTGCTTTTTTTTTTAAAATAGTAAGGGCTTGCTTTCATCTTTCCACTATACCTCTGTAATTTTCTTCTATCTGAAGCAGAAAAGACTGTTTCCTTCTAGAAATAAATATTGTTTGTAATGGAAAAGTAAACTTAGAACATGCTGAAGCTGTGAAGCTTCTGAAGGCTAATGGGATCACAAAAAATCAATCCAGGGTTTCATCCATCTCATGGCATTGTTGGGTCTGCTCTGCTGAGTCACCAGCCTCCTTACATGAATCTGAAAAAGAAGCATGTGTGCAAGCATGGACTTGTAAAGAGTCTTTGCCAATAGCAAATGCCAAACCTCTATGGGAGAAAAGTCTAGTGTTCTTAATTTCTACAAACTGTTGAACAGTGTGTTTTAAGATGGAATTTATTTGTTAAAGTTTCCCCAATACTCCTCCAAACTTGAACCGACCGAGTACCCTGATTTGCCATACCTTGGTCAGAAATTTTTAGCTGAAGTTCTTCACTCTAACACACAGCCCTCAGCTGCTTGGGTGGATATTGCAGAGCTCTTCTGGCCTGAGACTGATACCTCACGAGCAGTGATGCTGTGTAATGGTGGCAGAGTGGCCACATTACCTTTCTGCCACAGGCAGAGGAGTTGTTGGTGTAACCTGTTGCCTCAAATCTCCATTGTGTCATGGTGCCTACGAAGGAAATAAAGAATTGGGCACCTTCTGTACAACAGACTACTGTGCACGTTTCCTTCCCCAACGGCACGCTGTCGTCCTCACAATCCTATGGACAGGGGAATATGTTCATCTTCCTATACAGCGCTCTAGAACTAGGGCTGGAGGAAGGCTTGGACCTCTCTTACTAGGAAATTGTAGGTAAATGCAAAGTGCACATAGAAAATTATGGACTCTGGATTGTTAGTATCCAGGAATGTGTTTTTAGTGTTCTGATAGCTTCATTAACGTCAGCTTAGTTTTCATCTACTGATCAGAAAAATATATAGAATGGTAAGACTTACTAGAAATGGAGTCAGAAACATCATGATGTCACTGTAGAAATTCCTGGTGCATTTTTAGGTTGGAATTTCAGTCTCCCGAATCAAAAATATGTAGAAGTGGAAAAATATCAGAGTGACAGAGAGAGGCATGGAGCAGCTTCCCTGTGAGAAATGGTTAAGATGACTAGGACTCTACCTTGAAAAAGCAGTGGCTGGGAGAGGATGTGATAAAGGTCTGTATTAGGAAGTGCATCGACAATGATGGTTGTTCACTGCCTTTTAAAAGCAAGAAGTGGGGTGCAGCGATGTAACCACTAGGTGACAGATCAAATGTAATTAGACTGTAGAGCACTGTGGATGCTGCAGGATGTTGTGGATGCTGTAAATGTACGAACGGGCAAAAAGGCATATAAGTTCCTGGAAGAAAAGTCTACCAAGGACTGTTAACTACAAAGATATTACTTCTGCCTTAGGAAGTCCCTAAGATGAAAGTTTTTAGAAGTTATTAGAGAGTGTTCTGGAGAACTTTCACTAGATGCTTTCTTTTATTTTCATAGCCTTCTTCAGACGTGTGCTGTTTGGTGCTGTAAGCTAGGGTGTGGGGTAAATGGGCCTCTGATCTCACACCAGTATGGCCATTTTTGTTACCTCTTAACATTCACCGCAAGTTTTAACCTGATGTCACTTTGCAGTTCGATTGCTTCCCTTATTTCACCTTTGAGAATCCCTCTGACATATTCCTGGACTTTCTGGTGGCTCTAGCCATCCTCTCTCAGCCACCTCAAACCCTACGTGCAGTTTAGCACTGGGAGCAGAGAGAAGTTGTCGTCTGAGTAATGAACTCGTGGCTAGTCAGACACAAGTTGATATATGGGGTAAACACACAGTTTGGAATTCTTTCATAACATCTTGATTATGAAAAGATAACCACGATATTTATATCTCCCTAGTTACTTGTAACACCCTCATACTGTGTGAGGGGGAGTGTTTTGGTTTTGTTTTGTTTTTAAAGCACTTTGTTGTTTAATGCTTTATTGTGTGCATTTTTTTTTAATAATACAACCATACCTCTTTTAGAAATTGTTTTGTGCCCTACTTAGGCGTTAGGTATTAAAAAAATCACAGCATCACAGTTGGAATAGGTTTTTAGCAACTTCTCTCAAAAGTATTACCCCAATGAGCTCAAGAGATTGTTTTCGTGCCGGTTTGTATGTAAGCGCAGCCTGTGAGTGGAATTTTATGTTTGGTTGTGCCAAAGGTTAAGCTTTGTCATGATAAATTGTGGTCCAGAATGATAGAAATTTCAGGTGCTTTCTTCGTAGCCAAAGCAAGTGGCTGGAGACCTCTGGGAAACTTCCCTACTTTCCAGTCTTGGTAAAGCCTGGTATTACAGTAATTTCGTGGAGGTGGATGAGGAAATTTGCTTTGATACCGATCTGTGCTTTCCTACATCAGAAGACCTGTACATCCTCTTCAGTTAGCACATGGTACACCTCTCTGCAGAGGTGAGAGCACTGGGTGTGTGATGTAATAGTGCACAATGTTAACCACAAGCTTTTTATAGCAGAGCTGCTCTTAAATGTGAAAATTTCCATACAACATTTTTTCATGCTACAGGGTGTCACATTTCAAAAGGCAGTACTATGGCAATCCAGTGGTTAGTTTCTATGATTACTTTCAAATTAGTAAAATGATATAGTGATAAAAATGTTGTCTTTGTGTGCAGTAATTTCTTGCTGGAGTGATTTCTTAAGGTTTACAAGTAATTTTGTTGAAATGCACGATATTATTTTGCAGAAGGAACTTACACTACAATAGAGAAGATTATTTTTTTTCATTACTTGTGTCATTTTACTGATTTCCTTGGAATTTGCTTTTCACCTAAGATTGAGTGACAAATGGTAACAGACTGGGTTATAACAATATATATCTTTAATAGCTATGTATTCTTTTCTATGTGTGTTGTATTCATGGAATGAGTTCTCAAACAGAATATCTGTACCAGTAGAGGAACAAAACAAATATCTAGCTATTCACAAATAAAATGCATTATAATCTAAAAATAGGTGTTTTAGACATAACTTGAGTAGCTTTTTATTGTTGTATATTCTGCAGAGCTGCCATTCTGAGGTGCTGAAGCTACATTTCTTTGGAAACCCGACACAGCTGAGAATTGTAGATTTGACATCTATGACTATGAACATTGGTCTAGATGGTTAAAATTATTTCTTCATGGAGAAAAGAGTACAACCAGCCTTGAGAACTTGTCCCACAATAATCTGTTGCTTTGAATAAGATAATTTCAAAGCAAGAGATACCAACTGATTTTTGTTTTCTGTCTTTGAGGTTAGGGCAGGGGAAGAAGTTTTGCATTATGGAACTGTGAGCTTGCAAACACAGTATTCATGCAGATTGTTCAAGTGATGGTAAATGATGTTGCTGGAGATTCACATGCGAGTGGGCAGATTACTCACCCATGGATGAAAATTCTGTGTTCGGGCAATCTCTAGGCATGGCAGAATGTAGATCTGTTCCAAATGGCTTTTTGATTTGGCCTACATATTGGGAAAATAGTTATTGTCGTTGGGTCTTAGGTGGGCAGAGAACTGCCTGGATCTGGGAAATTTGTTGGAGTTTTTAAAATTACTATCATTATTACGGTGCTCAGGCATTTCTTGGACACATCACATTTTTTCACAGGTGAAACATTGCAAATGGCACTCAACCCCAAGTGAGAGGCAGCATGAGCAACTTCCTCCATATTGGACAAAATAAACAATTCCTAGGAAGTTAGGGATGAGCCCTCTATGGTGTTCCTATAGGGGATGATTCCTTATGCTTCTGGGCAGCAATGTAAGAGTCTGGTCTGTTCTTATCTTGCAGGTAGTACTGGTGTTCTGCTTGGTGGGCTTTAAACCTTCTTTATGCAGAAATCATTGTTCTAAGACTTAAATTAGTCTGTTTCATAATTACAGTGCATGTTGTAGGACATTGAAATGTTAAGAATGTTCACTTAATGCAATGTACTCTTCAAAAAACTTCTCTAGGCATTTTACACTTTGTAAAAGAAAATAAAAAAAAGCCCAATAAAATGCCTAGGGAGAGCAAACAAAAAAATACGCTCTCTAATTTAAAGTGATCCAGAGTCATCTCGAGTTCATGAACCAGCACCGCTGTTTGATGTCAGCAGAACTGAGCGGAAGCGTGTGGTTTGCGAGCGAGCTGCTGCCGTAGAGTCACAACTTCTCGCTGGCTGAGTCTGTGGAAGGGCTGCGCGGGGCAGACTGCAGTGCAAACCTGCCAACTGTTTGGTGGCAGGTTTAAGACCCTGCCTCAAGTTGAAACTTCAGCTGCTTTATTCCATTCTGTACTGTGCGTTTCTGCAGTGGTTTTGTATCTCAAGTAGTGATAGACCGCAATTAACGTAGAAGTAGGCAAGGACATCTCCTGCTTCCACTCTGCTAGACAGCCATTTCATCATAGGAGGGAGGAAGACAAAAAGCAAGCTACGTCCTTTGAGAAAGAAGCAAGCTGCTGCTGGAAAAGAAAAAAACAATATTGTTGCCTCATGTTCCTTCAGCATGTGACCAGTTACAGCAATTGCTGATTGTCTACATACCAGGAAAAAAAATGCCCTGTAGTATAAGAAGTTCACAGTCTCTACTTCAGGTCATTGCAAATGACCTTTTCTCTAAAGGCAGTTATTAAGGAAGTCAACAACTAATCCAACGTTTAAATATACTTTGCTGAGCAAGAAGAAAATCAGAGAGTACAAGAGAGGTTTGGATTTTCTTAAGCCTGTAGTGAACTTCATTTTCTTTCCATCATCTCTGTGTGATTTGCTGAATGAGATGATGTCTCTTTCTCATTCTTTGAAAGTAAGCTTTTAAATAGCTTATTTTAAAAGCAGATAAAAGAGAAGAAATTTGAGAGAGGCCACAGAAGATGTGAAATACCCATTTAACACCTTATCTGTTAAGTGGATCCTACAGACTGTGCTAAAAACCTCTTAAAGCCATCTTTAAATCTCTGTATTTTTATGGGATTCTTCCTCCTTTCAATGTGACAGGTAACTGTATTTGCTTGCTTTATAGCAAGCAAGTGTGGAAGCAGGGCTACTTCTGGCTGTAGACAATTTGCAGCTGGAACAGATGGAGAAGGTGGAGATGATCAGTTATGGTGTCTTAGGCACAAGGGCAACATGTGCAGCTTAGGACCACAGTGATTGTTCGGGAAAGTGATTTTATTTCTCCCCAACTATTCCAGCTTGATAGGCTTTCTTTGCCCTACTCTGTATCTTTCAAACAGACAAAAAGAATTAACAGGAGGGGTGTGGGGAGGTGTTTCTAACATGGTTGGCTCTGTTGCAAAGAGAAGAGTATGAGCAGTGCACAATGGCAATGCAGAGTTTTCTGCCATGATAATGATCGAAAGTCCCTTCCCACACTGTTTTAGCTGAGCAATAATAGAATTCTATTTGTTGTATTGAAGAATACATTTTTTTCCTTTGGGAATAATATATAATATTATATTTTATTCTATATTATATATAGAATATATATTTATATGTACATATGAATATAAAATATTTCCATTTAGCCATCCACCTGTGCACAAAATACTGAGCTTATTACAAACTTTTTTCTTATTTCTTTCATTTCAGTTGGTATTATTTCTATTTATTACTGTTCCTTTTTCATTTCCTATTGGTAGGAATCCATCCATTGAGAAATAGGGAAGATTTAAGTAGACTGCTGTTATTTTTCCTCTGACCTAGCTAGAATTACTGCTAAGTCTGTGGACACATATGCAGGTCTAAAACAAATGATTCCTTAAGGAGAGTATTTTTAGTGAACTAATATTGCAGGTAAGAAATGGAGGGTCTCTCCTGAAAGTGTATATATGTCCCTTTTTTCTTTGTGGAAATGCCAAGTAGCCATTAATTTATGCATTACTCACGTAAAGAGACGATAAAAACTGAGCCAAGAAAGCTCTTGGTGGTTATAAAAGTACCCGAGGCATGGAACGCATAGGCATAGCAAAACCATGGTACATGTAATGTGGGTATCAGTAAAACCTACCTGCCTTAAAAAAAAAAAAAAAGCTGATCACATATCTGCACAGGAAAATAAAAATAAACCCATAAACCTCAGAGTTCCTGCAAATGATTTGCTGCTAACGTCAGTATTTTTTTAGAGAATGGTATGATTTAGATCAAGCAAACATTCTTCTGACATTAGTGACGTAACAGTCTTGTGTTCAGAGAGATTTCCTGTTTGCTTTGGGTCTGAACACAGACGTCTCAAGAAAGTAGGTGCTAAAATTTTCATTCCATATCTGCATATAAAGACAGCCCAAACTGTTCTCAGATTGTTAGCAAAGTTTATATACATTTTTGTTCTTCAGAAAAAAGGGAGTAGTGACAGTTTAAAAATCTCATAAGGTCAGAGATGTCTTGGTTTGCTGACCAAGCTAATTTGTCAGTTTTAATCCTGTAATGCAGAAAATTGTCCAGCAGTGTCAATTTGGCAGCCTTGCGAGCTACTGCGATGCTCTTCTTAACTGGGACCTTTGCGAGCAAATTCACCTGGAGTCAAGGGACTGAGTGTCCCTTTGGGATGAACTACTGCTCACTTAGATCTGAAGAGCTCACAAACGGCAGTGGGGCATCGTGGCGAGGTTCAGTACTTAGTTTTACGCTGTAACATTTCACAAATTTTCTATTTCAAATCATAACTCCAATGAGTGTTCGCAGATAGAAGCAATACAGCTTTTTTTATAATTTGTGTGTATGAGTCATAGTTTTAAGTTGCAAGCTTAGTTTTAAATGTATACTTTTTTCTAAAAGGCAGAGATCATCTTCCTGTTGCATTATTTTCCTAATTATAAAAAATGGCGATTGTATTTAATAACTTGATGCAACTCTTCATATTATTTTGAAAGTATGTATGCATTAATTTCCATTTAGCTATCCACTCTGAAGCGAATGAAGGAGTCTATTATAAAACAGACCATAGTCAAGACCTTGTATGGACAGAGATAAGAAATAAGTATTATGGACTGAGATCAGAAATAAGTATTTTGGAGTGGAGTTTGTTTCTGTTTGGGATTTTAACTTTGTATGGTTGCATTTTGACAAATAATGTCATAGATTGAAAGCTTGCTTCATCTCCGTAATATGACTGTTGAGCAGTCGGAGACTGAAGTCCTGAAGTTACTTCTGAACTCAGGTCAGCTCAGCTTTGCTGCCAAGGCAGGAGGCCTTGTTTTACTCCCAAGCGATACAAATCTAATAGTAGAAAAACACAGCCTGCAATAAAGTCACTAAGTGAATTTTGTTTCTGTTTTGATGGTCTCTAGAAAATGAGATTACTGATTGTTTTTGTTAGCTGACTTCACTAGATTTGTATCCTGTGAGTATACAAAGTGTATTTCTAAATGTATGATTGTGATACTAGCGTATGAAAAAATCCCAACACTGAGACATGCTTTGGCATTAAATAACTGTGTGTTTAGAGATCCTGCAACCATTACCTTAATCTACTAGGTGAGAAATAGCTGTATGTGAAGCTGTTTGGGAACTTACATTGATACTAGAAGCAAAAACTGGGTCTTGGAGAGCATGTTTGTGACAGCAGCAAACATACAGGCAGAATAATATATGGCATATTGTAGGAAAAGCCTGAGGTTTTGCTTTTAGAAAAAGAGAGGAGAAAGCGCGGAAGGAACAGCTTGCTGCCGGCTGCAGTGAGAACGAATTCGGGTCAGTGGGAAGCGCTCACCAGAGGGGAAGTCCTGGTCTGCAAGGGCCAGGCTGGGTCCAGCAGAGCCAGTGCTCTGAATTAACACAGAGCAGGACTCATAACCTTTCATTCATGGCTTTTACCTCAGTGTATGCAGAGGTTCCTGGTGCTCTTGGTTCTGCACTGACAAGGCAGGGACACCAAGTAGCATTTGCATGAAGCCAGACGGGGTTCACAGGGCTCGTCAGCTCAGCCGGCTTCCAGGTGTAAGTTGTCCCTGGATGCAGTGGAGCTCCACGCACCCGGGGCTATGCCTGAGCTAATAGGGCTGATCCAAGCTGAAGGTATCTATGGGATGGTTTATTTGCAATTTGGACGACACACCTTTGAGTGTTTTAGTGGCAACTAAGAAAAAAGGGGAGAGAAATACAACACAAAACACGTTTTAAAAGAGCACTTATCAGTAGCATAACTTGTAATGGATTTCATGCCAGTTAAATTTTTTTCCAGGCAAAAACTGCTTCTCAAAAATGCAGATGTTCCTGTTATCATGAATACATATTTTAGTCAGAAGGTGCTACTCAGTGAACAGTCAGAAACAAAAGAGAAGACATATGGTCTTACGAAGATGCTTATTAGGAAGAATATTATATCTTTGGCACAGACGTTCAGACTAGATGACCTTGATGATGAGTTACACCAGGAATCTTCAGATAATCAGGTAAGGTCCATTTGGTTCACAGTTTAGCACTTGGTAAGAAGTTGGTGAGCAGATGTTTGGAAGCTGTAACAAAACCAAAAACTCTAAATTATTGACCTGTTCAGTTTCCCATTTCATTTAACCAAGCCTGAATAATATGCAGTGCTTATTTTAATAATATTTTCTTAATGGAAGTTTTTGGCCTGTCCAGATGCTGAACTGCTGTGAGGTATTTTGCTGAAGTCTCACTACTGTGCTAAATAGTAATTGTAGCTTGTTTTTTCATTGATTTTTCTCTTATTCTTTGTAGCTGAATAGCTAAGCTTTACTTGAAATAAAATCTGTTTTCTGCTAACTCACTCAAGATATTATTTTAAATAAACATTCCCTTTTCCCACTCCTATTTCTTAACTCATTTCCTAATTGATCCTATCCTTTCTTTAAAGCATCAGTTGGTAACACTGCCTCCCTTTGCCACCCCTTCAGTTTGTTTGCTTTCCTATTTTGACTTTGTTTATATTAAAATGACTACTGACTGTGCATGTCTCTGGCTGTGGTTGTATAAGCTGAGGTATTTTAAGAGATCTGGTTTTCTGATAGTCTGTGCCAGCAATTTCTGAAAGTAAGGCTCTTCTAAAGACTTTATATCGGCCATCCAAAATCATTCTTAATATTTGAGAATTTTGGCCCTACAAGTTTCATGAACAACACTGAGTGTCAACATTTTGTATTTGCTTTGTATATAATTCCCATTATAGGTCTGGGAATGAAAATGTTACGTAAATCAACTCCTAATCTCCTTTCTTGCTTCAACTCTACCTTGTAAAAAGGTTCTACTGTGGTATTAGAAAACCAGAACAATTTACTTGTTCCCTTCATGCTTCCTAACAAACAAAATCAAAAAACAAACAAAAAACAAACAAACAAAACTTTAAAATTCAGTAGATAAGGTTTATTGCAACTGCTTTTTAGACAAGGGATAATGCTGCCTCTTTGTGCAGCACCCATCAAAAATTCAGATCCACCAAATGTTAGGTGAGTACTACAATTTTCTTTTAAATACTCCAAATTCTCCTTCTCTACTGGTGGATAATACTTATGGCACAGTCTGTAATACTCTGAAAGCCTTTCTTGGCACCCAGCTTTTTATAAAAACGGGTTTCATTGTGAAAATAGAAATTTGGCTCATGCTGGGAAGGAGCCTATATAGACCAAATTGACTTGCATACAGTTTTTACTAAAAGAGATTTATTTTTAAATTAATGAAATTACTCATTTAGATTAAGGCAAAATGTAGCATAATTTTATTCATAAAGTTTATTTTGAAAATTTGAAGATTTTATTCATAAAATATGCTTTAGAAGTAGTAAAAGAATAAATTAAGGCTTGTAGTTGTAAAGTTTTATACTTTTCATTATTCAGGTAATTCTTTTACATTGAAACATTTTACATTGAAATGTGTAAGTCTGAGGACTAACTTACCGTTCTATAGAACTAGACACCTGTTCATTTTCAACTTAATCTGACAGCCTGGAAGCATTCAAGATGGATTTTACCCCATTTTTTAGAAGAGGAAGGAAACGAGGAAGGAAGGAACATCAAAGAAGTAAAAATGAAACTCAGTTCAAGGGGAAGAATCATAAATACTAATATCAGTTCTGTTTTCCTGCTGGTGTCACCCTCATCTCTCATGGATCAAGTTAGCTCAGTCCAGAGCACCAGTTAAATACAGGGGAACACTGTGTGCTCAAGTCTCTTGAGTGTATTTTGAAGTATTTTGAAACTGCTTTTGCATTTCTTGCAGTGGTTTTTTCATGCTGAAGTTTTACTCTTCAGCACTACATTGTTTCAAGGTCCCATGAAATACTTTTATTAATGGGTTTTCCTTCACCAGGTTGCTTGTGCTCCACAAATCCATAACAACTGTGATTCGAAACACCATCCCTTAGCATGGAGTGCTGTTAATGATTCTCTGCTTGAAATGGTGGAAAGCCAAGGAGCAATGGGATGGAGAGAAGCGCAGGTACGAGTCGTTATCCAAAGGGTGTACTGTTTGCCTGCAAGAGAAGGTTACAGAAGCCACATACAAGGAAACAAGCCTCTTTGTGCAGCACCCATCAAAAATTCAGATCCACCAAATGTTAGGTGAGTACTAAGATGCATGGGAATTTTCCTGTTGAAGCTGTGATATATGAGAAACCAAAGAGGAGGGAGTTCGGAAATGTCATTCTTAGTCATCAGCTCGCAGGGAATAAGCACGCTCAGCAAGGCGCTAGGCTCTGGATGGAAGTGGTGTCGTTTTTTAATAGGTATAGGGTGACACAGAAGTAGTTCTGCCCAGAGGAGGGAAGGATCTGTCTATAGTTCATGACATCAACAGATGACAGGAAGATTGAAAACGAATTAATGGGAAGTTAATTTAAAACCAGTGATGATTGTCAACATCTTCTACTGTTCCTTGAGTTTCACAGATAACTGTTACTTCCCATTTACCTATTTCAGTCTCCAATATGCTCTGCTAGTAAGTTATGCTTGGAGAGTGGTCTTTTAAAACAAAAGAGAAATACATAGAGAGATGGAGAAATAAAAGGCTTTTCTAAAATGAGGATTTTGCACAGATGCCATTAAAGAAACATGGGTGTACACATGCAGACTTCCATTGTGAAGCCATTGGAAAAAGCTCCTATTGTCTTCTGGAAATCTGGAGGTCACAGCAGTTCAGCTCCTCTGCAATAAAAAGTGATCCAGTGTCAAAACATTAACACCAATGCACAAGTCTTCTACACGAAACCCATGGAGCATACAGCTTTAGACAGGTAGTTTTAGCCTCTTCTGGTTTAGACTTTGCATCCTAACAGTGGTCTGTCTTAAGTACAAAAGATATGCCAGACACAGTTTTCCCTTTTGACCGGTACTGAACTGTTGAATCCTTTTCTTCTCCTTTTATCATCCTCAAGGTTTGAGACCAAAGGCTGATTTCAAAGTCTTTCTCAGCAACTCAGGGTCTGAGATCAAGTATCTATTATTGAATTTCCTTCCTTTGGTTTTGTAATAACTTTTGGTGCATGCTGTCTTAAAATTTTAAAAGGTAAGATAGATTTGATTTTGTTTTCACTCAGGAAGCTTATTAAAGTCAGTTACAGTAGCAGAGCTTATATAAAGCTTCAAGTTCAGCCTTTCAGGACATCAGGACATCTATCTTCCTGCAGAGTTTAGGACCTGAATGGAGATGTGCAATTAGTTTAAAAGGTCCCATTGATAACTCTCCAGATGTAGTTTGCAATAGGCTTTGAAGGTATTCTTCAAAGGTTTAAAGAATTTGAGTTCCTCTAAGCTGCCCTGCTGGTGGGGACTAGCATGCTCACAGGTCCTTCCTCCTGAGCTTTTGAAATACTGGAATTCTCCCAATTCTTACTACCTTGTAAGCCACTGGGTAATTTACAGAACTCATTGATCAATAAAATTCCTCCAGGAGGAATTTAGGAAGATTGTTGTTTCCTAAAATGCAAAGGTCATTTGCATCATGGTCATCACCCACAGGGAAGTAATTATCAACAGCTTTGTCCCCAATATTTTTTAAAAGCTCTTTTAAATGTAATAGTTATATCGACCTTAACTTGCACTGTTTTTTAAAAAGTAGTTGGTACATCTTGTTGTGTGAACTCATTGCTTTATATATAATTCATTCTTGCTGTAATATATGTTTTTTAAAAAGTGAGAGGAAAAGTACTTTACCAGCCCAAATAATCACCAATATGTGATTTTGAGGACAGTATTCCTCCATGTAGATTTTCTTCCAGAGGGCTACATTTGATCAAAAGTCAGGGCAGCTGACAGTCTATTATTCAAGCTGATTTTTAACATCAGTTCTAGCAGAGTTCAAATGATAATACCGTCTCTATATTTCTTTTCCAACTTTTAACCAAAAATATACCTAACTTGCAGTCACACAATTTGAGGTAGTTAACCTGCCTGAGCCCACACCCTCCACGGGAATGGGGTAAAAGAAAACAGAAGTCTCAGATTGCACTTCTTATGTCAAACTTGAAATAGAAATAAAATAAAAAATGAGAGTCCGTTGCTTCTGAGTTCATGCTGTAGCTGGGTATTCTCACGTGCAGTTGTTAAACTGGCCTTTTGGAAGTTCGTAAAATTTTAGAGATGTCCCAGCTCAGAGAAGAGCTTGGTGGTTGTCCTTCACAGCTATCAGACTGTCTTTTGGATCCTGAAGAGAAAAATCAACCCTCTTTCTCTATCCCAAAGAAGAGAATGAACGCTTCTTTTAAAGACTGAGGAACAGAAAAAGACCTCGTACTTGCTTTATCAGCTGCTCTTTCTATGGTTGATAAGCATCCACATGAGAGTTTTCTCCTCTATCAAAAATGTTTGTGTCTGTCACCTGATAGTGAGCAAAAGGGTCCAACGCCCTCTGGCAGTCCTTTGAACCCACTGATGGCTCATTCTTTTGTAATTAAAAAACCCTCTTTTTTCTTTGTAAACTTCTTTTTGTAAAGTAAAACTGCCATGAAAGCAACGTTTGTATTTTCTGAGGCAAGATGAGTTAGATAATTCATTGTTCTGTAAACAAAAGTTTCTAATTAGATATCAAGGTAGATGAATAGTTAATTGATTTGTATTTTAGACAGGCTGTGTTATTGTATATCTTTTTTTGTAGCACTCCACAATAACCTAGATGTTGTTGCTACAGGGAAGCATAAAAACCACAGTAAGCTGAAAAGACATATTAAATTAAATGTAGAGCGAGGGAAGTGATGCATTTTGTTCAAGGCATCCAGCTTCTAGAAAGAGTCTGGCAAATTGCGGGAGAAGCCTCTATTTTCATTGTAAGGAAATGAATTCAGTTACTTGGTTAAAACTAACATGGGTGAAGCACAGAAATTACGGTAATGCCTCTATGCATCTACCTTTTATTGTTCATAAATACACATATATAGAATACAGCCTTTTAGTGACAGACAAGTGGATATGTCTGACTGGTTTGGGTTTAAGTTTGTTTAGCTGAAGTATCTAAAGCATTTTCTGAGGATACTGAGAAATCATTAGAGACTAAGAAGTTCTCCAGCTTCTGTTGAACATAAATTGATCCCACGTTCCCTGCATTATCGATGAATAATTTGTGCCCCCCCCGCCTCCAGTTAACTGCTCTTGCGAATGGACTTTTCATGCTGAAGCAGTTTCAGAAGAGAAAAAAAAAGAAGAAAATATGACTTGCTGTGACTGTCTGCCCATTTCCAGCATTCCTGGCATACTTTTTGCTGCCTTTTCCCTTCTGATGAGAGAGCTACTTTTGCTAATGATACAACACGTGTTTGTCGTAACCCAATTATTTTGACTCTTTGAGAAAGGCTTACACGTATGAGGATCCCAAAGAGACTCCTGTCAACCTGAGGAGCTCACTGGCACTGAGGTGTCT